>NC_140586.1:632856879-633589933 GCF_964204655.1 Triturus cristatus | reverse complement strand
ACTTGGTAAGAGGGAGATTTAAAAAAAAAACTGGGGTATTGATTTTCCCCTTTGAGTTACATTGAAAAAGAGGAGATTGTAGACAGGAGACAGATCAAATAAAGCCCATTTGAGCTTAAAAACATTGTACGTTTCCTGGCTGAAACGGGTCTGTTGGCATGTATGGTTGTACTACCACTGCCTCTTCCTTCTGCTAACAATGGTCTATTATATTGCCACAGCCTCTCTTGCCAGTCCTGTATTGTTGGTTTGTTGCCCCTGCCCCCCTTTCCACTGCCCTCCATAGTCTGTTGTGCTGCCACTGCCTTCCTGCCTGCCCAGTGTAGTCAAATTGTTGCCTCTGCACTCTCCTACCTGCCTTTAATTTTCAGAGTCCGTGCCCCTGGCCTCTGCCTCTCAACAGTATCCCAATGAACAACTAAATTGCCTAATGCTAACATTCTATATTTATTACAAAAGTGTGGAACGCCTGACGTCATCTTGATGTAATCAAAACTGTAATACCTAGAGCATTTCCTTTAGAAATTACATATATGAGAGGTTCTTATTTGCATCAAAATTATGGTTAGTGCTCTAAAAAACTAAAATGAGGACATATTTTCTGAGTTTTCAAATAGCGACAAAGAACGTATAAATTATTTGTAATCTTTGTTTTTTTATCCAGTTGACCACTTGATTAAATGTTGCACCTAGGGGAGAGGATGTGGTGTTACTTCCAGAGCTGCAGACTTTGCAACTGGGAAACCAGGCTGGAGTTTCTGCTTCAGCTCAACATTCTGTGATTCTGGTCAAATCACTTAATCTCCCCATGTCTACAACCAGAATGAATTTGATCTTGTGTGATGTAACCAATGCTCATGTAAAGCACTCCAATACTTGACAAGTCTGCACTATATAAAAGTGCAAATACACAAAAAATAACTGTTTTGCACACTTCTGTCATTGGGCTACATGTGGGGTACATCTGGGTGATATTTGTGCTGCATTTGGGCTCTTTTGTCTCTGGTGGCCATCTTGGGAGACTTATTTGTTATGAAGTTTCCTAATTTACTACAATCTCCTCAGTAAGAAATGCTTTCAGTTTTTTACTTTGATTCCATCAAGAAGGTATGCAGATATGTCACACATTTGCCATAAATTCTGAATGTTAGCACTCTAGTTGCTCATTAGATCACGGCTACTGCTAACCACGGAAGTCTGCTGCTGGTATTAAAAGTGCATGTTTCAGTCTGCATATCAGATTTTTTTAATGAAATATAAGAGGATTTGAGAAGTCACTCAAAATGTGCCCTAATTTTTCTTTCTGCAGCACTAATCATAATTTCTATGGCAAAATGAACCCCCTCATTTTGTTCCTTTTTAAATTAAATGTTTTAAGAGTTACCACTTTATTCCAATTAAGATCGCTTCAGGTGTGCCATACTTTTGTCATAAGTAAGACTGTTAGCGCTCTAGTTGTTCTTTGGAACACTCTGGGAAGCTGCAGTAGAACACAAAGGAATCAACTGACAGTCTCTGCCCTTGTTGAATGTACATGTTTTACTGAGAATGTCAGACTTCATTCTCACATGACGGAGAAAGAGAATGTGAATTTACAGAAAATATGCTCTCAGTTTAGCTTATAGATCACCTTCCAAACCTCTGTGGGAAATGCATAAGAAGATAATAGTTCTCTCAAACATGATTCATGATATCACAGCAGAAGGTTTTTTCACATGGTAAAATCACCTTAGAACACACCACAATTCCTAAAATGAGTATGGTACCATCAACAAATGATTTATAATGTAACTAAAGTCTTAAAACCTTCTATTAACTGCAATACTTTTTAATGAGGTGCTATCATGTATATTGGTCCCAAGATGGCTGCCAACTCTTCTTGGATGAAGTGCTGACAGCCAATCAGATCTCACGATGACGAGTCTGAACTGAGGACTACCTCTTTGCCAAATTTGGTGCAATTCCGTTCAGCAGTTCGGGCTGTAGCTGCTTCAACAGATCCTATGGGGAAAATGCGTTTTGGGACCCCCCTTTGTTCTTGGCCCCCGCTTGACGCATCACCGTGAAATTTTCAGGATAGGAGCGGACCGGAGCTGGCCAAAAGTTTGGAAAATTTCGCCAGGATTCGTCAATCGGCGCCAACGTTATTCCAAATAGAATGTTGCGGATTTCCTATGGAAAATAGGTCCTAACTATAACTACCTACTGGCGACTGCCAGTAGGTAATGTATATATATATGCCCTTTGTCTCTTGGATGTTTCTTGTATTGTGCATATTATTACTGCTTTACCATGTAAAACTGATACCATGTTCATTTTTTATTCAGTTTATTTAGGAATGGTTTAATATTTTTTCCATATTTATGGCAGTTATTATGGTCTGTGTCCTATAACTTGTAGTTATCCTTATAAACTAGTTGTGTGTCTGCCATAACAGCACGCGCCATTTATCCTGCACACTGATTGGATCACCATGTAAACTGATAAGATTTATTTTCAACATAGATCCACGTTAATACTTGAACCCAGAACTCATTATCTTGCATTTGTTATGTTTAGTGTATTCATTAAAGTCCCATTGCAGATTGTTCAACACACCATAGAGTAATACTCCCCAAACGTTTTAGAACCAGGACCCAATGTTTAGAGCGACAAACATTAGTGACCCACGTAGCTTTAATGGACACGAGGTGGGCGATTTTATAATGTACCTAAAGCATCAAGTGGTGGTGCACTGTTATTTAAAGGCAGCACATTTTCCATTGTAATTACCACTACATTTTAACAGACCTACAGTCTTATTGATACAACTATGCTGCAGACAAACGATGGGTGAGTATTTATCATTTGTGCATCACCAAGTAAAGTGTCTGATTTGTTTTCATCCTAATAAAATCTGTTTTCAACATACTTTATTTTTATTTTCTTAACAGCTGAATGTGTACAGTGCATTTATAGGTACTTGCATGTTGTGTGGTACGAAAAAAAAAAAAAATACATCCTGAAGCCTTTCCTTTCACAGTTCCTGTACCACAGCAAGATTGTCACAACAACTTTGCTTTACCTTTCTTTTTCTGACTGCAAAGTGAAGGGAGTTTGTAAACACCAATTCCCATGTTAAAAAAAAGAGATGAGCAGCAATTTGTCAGAAGGCAGAGCCTGACATTTGACCTCTGTCTTTGAAGCGCAGCAAATGTGACAAAATATAGAATTTCAAGTCAATGTTATTGATTGGACTATTGTGTATAAGCATTTTGGAATATGCGTTGCCGCTCTCAGACAAAAAAAATAATTTATTAATTCACAATGTGTTTCGTCTAAATAAAACTTAGATTAGCTCATAAAAATTGCGTTTTTCTTCTGTAACAAAAACTGTGTGATATGAAATGGGAACATATTGCTGTACACCCAATGCTCCCAACTTCTACACCTCTAACACGTTTTTGCGCCCCTCCTCCATTGTTCATCCCCTCTTGTCGGAGGCCAACCTCCCAGTCCCTACTTCTATCCCCACCAGTGCATTCTTTTCCCTCACGGAGCACACATCCCCATCTTTAGTCTCTCTTCTCTGCGTCTCCTTCATATAGGTCATTGACTCGTCTACAGATCTACTGCACGTTCTCTGATGCTTGGCTTCTGGCCAGGTACAGTGAATCCTCCTGCTGTCAGCGAACACCAAGCATGATGCACAGTGGAGATAATTAACAGGGAGGTGAGACATACAGATAACAACAAAGGGGTGTTTTCCAGGTGGGATGCATTCAAGGGGACAGATAAAAGAAGAAGAGGACGGGTGTAGCTAATGGAGGTTAGTTGAAGGTATAGAGAAGAATGGTCCAATTGTCTAATAAATGAGAAAGGTGACTATTGCGAGAACATTAAAGGGAGAGCTGGAGGAAACAAATGGGGTCAGGCAGCAAGCTTATTTAAGAGGGCGAGCTAGGAGTCCGTTCACTTACACTGACCCTATACATCCGCCGGGACGCTCTTTGGAGCAGCTGAGCGCTCTACAAAACAAACAGTAACATAACATAACGTAACATACATTCAGAGGCAAGGCTGCAATGAGAAACTTTCAGGAGGTCAGCCGCACATCCTGTACATCATAGTGACAAGCAACACAAAGTCACATTACTTGAAAATGAGCAGGATTGCGTCTGCCGCAAAGAGAACAGTACATACCTGGCCAGTGCCAAGAGTTTTTAAAACTTTAAAGTTTGAAAATGTTAAAGTGAAACATGGGACTAATGGTATAGTCCATCAAAATAGTGATCAGTGAATAGTAAAATGCGTGCTGGAGCTATAGTGCAAAACATATTCAGTGGAAAAGCATGTGCACTGTTCAGTAATTAAAAGAAAGGGAACAGTTGTGTTCAAAGAGGCTTATAACAGGAATGATGTAGGCGAGGGTAAGTATCACTTCCTATTTGGGCAAACTGAGATGATGCGTGTCAGAGCAAACTACCCCACAGTGAGTACTATCTGGTGCCACTGGGCTAACTATATAGGAGCAGCAATACTCAAAAAGTATCCAGTTGGCAACAAAGGTAAAGAATCAATTAAGCATCCTTTACTCTGAGTGTACCTGGGTCAGCAGTCCAATACTAATCTCAAGGAAGCGTGTGGGGGGAGGGGAGTTTATGTACAATACAACACAGTTATCAAAGCAACAGTAAGGTACCACCAAGAGTTTTGTGCACAATACTTTCAATAATAAATCATACATCCATTATATTTACAGTATAAACATAATCTGAGCCCATGAAAAGTACAACAAGTATTGGCAATGCCAACAGGTTAAATCCACATAGATGACTGCCACGACATAGATGTCTGCCATGCTTTAATGCGCAGTGGCCATCTTTCAGAAACAGAAAAAAAAAAGAAAAAAAATCAAAGACTGCTGCTGCTTCTATGTGCACGCGCACGATAGCCATGTTTGAACAATTGCTCTTTTGGTACAAAAAAAAAAAAAAATGATTATGCCTTTTGCTGCAAATAAAAATATTGCTAAAAGGTCACTGTGTGTGAGCATGCAAGTGGGATGGCCACCTTTGAATGATTTTTAATAAACCAAAGAAAATTCATTGAAAGGTTTTCTGCTTTGCAAATGCGGAAGCCATTCTTTTATTGTATTTCCAACATTGCAGAAGGCCATCTCGAAATGGTAAATGAAATAAAAATATAGCATGCGTGCATTGGGGCAGGAAAGCAAACAGTCTCATAACATTGTACAGCTGCTGAATACTCAGCAAAACTAAAAAAAACAACAACAACAATAATAATAATAATAATAATAATAATAATAATAATACTAGCTCCAAAAAAGTAGGAGATGGTGACACATGGAGAAGGGGCGCAAAAGCGACCAACCAGTCCAGTATTACTGCTCAGCTGACTGTCCCTAGCAAAAAAAAATCCCCCCCCAAAAAAAAAAAAAATTCCGAATATATATTTTTTTCAAGTCGTTTCTGCACTTGCATGCTGTACACCCGAACGAAGGGCGCGTCGAAGGATCTTTGCACCAAAATCCAACTAATTATAGCAATCCTTTGAAAAAGGAGGAGGACGACGCTTGTGCGATTCAAACTTCATTTATCTGTCAAACCACCATCGGACGCGTTTCGGCTGATCCCAGCCTTGCTCACCAATGACGAGGGAGCATTCACATCACGTTTTTATCCAACACCATTTTCAAATTATGCAACTACAAGTGTATAAACATAAACAGACCCGTAGTTCCTGCACTAAATGTAAGCAGGTCACACCAATTGTCACAGTTTCAAACTACAGATCCATAGACCATAAATCGGCTAAATCCGTTTTACCGACAAATTCTGTCTTGGTCGGTTTCTTTTGCCAGAGTTCCATATATCTTATCTATTTCATCAAGTATTTTTACACCTATCGATATCGGCAGATTTCACGAGAATTGCTAAAATCCTCCTTGAAGATTCGCTGTTATTTGCCCATTCACGGAGCATTTCCGGATTAGAATGGGCTAATAACAGCAAATTCTCAAGGAGGATGTCAGCAATTCTCGTGAAATATTACTCAATACATATACTCGTACGACGTGAAAAGTGAAAACAGAGAGTGGACAACAAAGCAAAAGTGTAGCACTACATATTCACTAGGGGTCAGCCATCTTATAATAGGATTAAAGACATGATTTGCATACTGTTATAGCTTACATCTTTCAGATTGCTTTTCTAATAACAAGTGTTTGATAGTGTTGTTTCAAAGACTACTGATTCTCAATCAATACATAGTCATGATAAAAGATTTCTCATGGTACAACTCATTTTTTATAAAATCGATCGGAAAACATTTAAATCTATTTCCTAATCTATGATCTTTGTAAAACACTCAATAAAATTTTTTTTCTGAACATACGACCATGTTCATGGTTGAAAATAGCAAATGATAAGAATCTGTAGCCTCAAATGAGACAAGCCCGCCTTAGCGCATACGTTCCTAATTTTCATTCACTGCTCTTTTTAGTGAATACTTAACATTTCAGAAAATCCCAATTACAACTCATAGAGGTGGAATTAGACAGTCCAAAAATAGAAGACCGCCACATTAATAACTACTCTTAAAGCGCTGTGCTGCTGAAGAAAACAGTGTAAGGCGGATTAAAAAACATTATAATAATAAAAAAAAAAAATATATATATATATATATATATGTTTTGAAAAGTTACCCCGCAAGGTGGAGGCACACCCAGGATAGCACAGGTCCCCAAATGACCGCCTCTGCAATCTGTTGCTGCTACGCGTTTCAAGCCATAAGTCCTTCCTTAGGTAGCTGTGTTGAAAATGAAATGGCAAAACGACCACCAGCAATTCCCATCATTTATGTTTATTACTCCTCGATTACCCATCACGGAATTCTGGGACAGGTAGTCCAACAACAATCATCCCAAAATCGGGTGCCATAATTTCTTTTCCAATAAAACATCCTGGGTGTGCCTCCACCTTGCGGGGTAACTTTTCAAAACACACACATATATATATATATATATTCACTGAAAAAAACCATAGGTTTCACACGTTATAGTTAGCTGTACATTTTACTGATAAAAAACCAATGAAATTCCCCCGTTATAGTTACTGTAGGCAACTATAACTCACGCGACCGCAATCCTCTGCTGATGCTAATACTGTATTTAGACACTTATTTGCCCATGTCTTCTTCCATTAAATTTTAGCTATACATATATTACAAATATTTTTTTTTCATAAAGACACATATGTCATCAGCAGAGGATTACGGTCGCGTGAGTTATAGTTGCCTACAGTAACTATAACGGGGGAATTTCATTGGTTTTTTATCAGTAAAATGTACAGCTAACTATAACATGTGTGAAACCTATGGTTTTTTCAGTGAATTTGCAAGGTTTTTTAAATGCTAATTCCTAACTATAACGTGTGTGAAACCTATGGTTTTTTCAGTGAATTTGTAAGTTTTTTTTAAATGCTAACTTACTTTGCGCCATTCGTGGCGTGCGCGCCCACTTAACGCAGTTCGTTCCGTGCGCGCACGGTGCGCTTCGCGCACGGTGCGCGCACGGTGCGCTTCGCGCACCGTGCGTGCACAGTGAGCACGCTTCGCGCACCGCGCGCCCACTTTACGCAGTTAGTGCCATCCACGCACGGTGGTCACGCGGTGCGCTGCGCGCACCGCGTGCCCACATTATGCGAGATGGGCCATGTACGCACGATGCGCTTCGCGCACCGTGCGCAGATGGGGGACATATTATGCGCATCGTTGTGAAATGTTTTGTTTATTAATTTCAATTATTTCATAAGCCAAGCACAAATGGTGCCCTTCGGGCACCATTTCCACATGGGGTGGGGAGAGTGTGGATACTTTTTTTTGAAAAATTTTTTACCGTACGCGTAATCGGCGATTTTTCTAAAAAAAAAAAAAATTTTTTTTTTGGCCTTGTGGGTTGTTTGGGGGCCCGTATATCATTGCTGGGTGATTATTATTTCAATATACTGCCCCTTTACCCATTTTTGGGCTTCATTTATGCTGCCCTACTCAGAGTGCGAGAGAGAAAATGGCGGCCGCCGCTTCCTGGTTTCAGCCGATTCTAATGTTTACTAAGATCTAAGAGCCAATCAGAATCGCGCTCGCGCACGTCACCGTACGCGTACGGTAAGCGCACCGTAAGCTGGCTCAGATATATATATTGATTTAAAGGCTATTTTCTCAGAATCTACTGAACAGATTTACACCAAACCTACAAAAGGCACTTCCTTGACCTGAGGACTACCTCTCTGCCAAATTTCAAGTAATTCTGTTCAGCCGTTCGGGCTGTAGCTGTGTCTAAAGGTCCTATGGAAAAATGCATGGGAAAAACGCGTTTTGGGACCCCCCTTTTATCTCAGCCCCCGCTTGAAGAAACCCCCCGAGACTTTCAGGGTAGGAGCGGAGCGTAGCGCCCCACCTATTTTGAAAAATTTGCGAGGATTCGTCGACCGGCGCAAAAGTTATTCAAAATAGAATGTTGCGGATTTCCTATGGAAACGTGGTCCTAACTATAACTACCTACTGGCGACCGCCAGTAGGATATATATATATATATATATATATATATATATATATATATATATATATATATAATCTACTGGTGGTCGCCAGTAGATAGTTATAGTTAGGACCGTGTTTCCATAGGAAATCTCAAAATTCTATTTTGATTAACTTTGGCGCCGGTTGACGAATCTTCGCGAACTTTTCAAAACTAATGGGGCGCTCCGCTCAGCTCCTACCCTGAAAGTCTCGGGGGGATTCGTCAAGCAGGGGCCGAGAAAAAAGGGGGGTCCCAAAACGCGTTTTCCCCATGCATTTTCCCATAGGACCTTTAGTCGAAGGTACAGCCCGAACGGCTGAACAGAATTACTTGAAATTTGGCAGAGAGGTAGTCCTCAGGTCAGGGATGTGCCTTTTGCATATATGGAGTCAATCTGTTCAGTAGTTCCTGAGAAAATCAAAAGTTAAAAGCACATACATATCTATAGCCGCGCACCGTGCGCGCACCCTAACGTGCGCGAGCGTAATTCTGATTGGTTGTTACATGTCAGTCAACGTTCGAATCGGTCGAAATCAGGAAGTGTCGGCCGCCATTTTGTTTGCTTTCAGTGCGAGAGTGGAAAAGGAAGGTGGCGAATGTGAAAAGGGGGCAGGGTAGAGAGTTCCTGACCCCCTAGCCTTTGTTAGGGGGTCCCTGAAGGACCCCGAAGGCAGAAAAAAAACATTTAATTTTTTTTTTTTAAATAGCGGGGATGCGCGCACCGTGCGCGCTCGTTGAAAAACCATTAAAAAAAAATTAAAAATTTTATACGTAGTTTATTGTAAAATAAATATATTTAAAAAAAACTACATACATAACTTAGCATTTAAAAAAACGTACAAATTCACTGAAAAAAAACATAGGTTTCACACACGTTATAGTTAGGAATTAGCATTTAAAAAACCTTGCAAATTCACTTAAAAAACCATAGGTTTCACACATGTTATAGTTAGGTGGATATTTCACTCGTAAAAAACCAATCAAATTCCCCCGTTATAATTACTTCAGATCACTATAACTCGCGCGACCGCCACTCTATCACAAGGATGATGTCATCAGTGATGTCATGCCACTGACCATGTCATGAGTGATGTAATATGTGACGTCATGAGCAGAGGATTGCGGGCGCGCGAGTTATAGTTATCTGAAGTAACTAGAACGGGGGGATTTCATTGGTTTTTTACGAGTATATATATATATCATGGCCGTCGCTCTGGGCAAATAAAGAAACCAGCACAAATTCCAGGCTCGTGTACTCTTTCCAGTAGCAGTTGAAGGATCCTCAAGGCTGTTGGAAGTAGTCTTTCTGATATATATATATATATATATATATATAAATAATGTCTAACCGGGGCATTAAGTGTAATTTTACCGAATATTTCCCAAGTGGGTTAATATACAACATCCATAGGAAACTCTCCCACAATTCTGCCCAAGTGGGCATAGTATACCCCTTCATCTGCAGCCGAAAAAAGCATTCTATAACTATCTATCTCGGCTAGAGGAAGACATTGCAGCCAAATCTTGTTTCTTCACATTATACATAATCATTAGTCAAGCAACAGTCAAAAGGAGGTCTTAATAATGCTGTGGAATCGATACTGCCTCTCCACCTAGAAACAAGCATTGGCATAGCCAATAGGTCTCGCTTTTGGGACCTTATAAGTATTTAGTTATGCAGCACAATATCCTTGGTGCAACAACAACTGTTGCATGGCAAAACACTTATAAAGGTCCCAAAGGCGAGACCTATTGGCTATGCCAATGCTTTTTCTTATAAGTGAGGGGCAGGCAGATGCGAAAGCAGGGAAATCTGCAGAATTGCCCAACAGTTTCACATCTGATTTCACCCACTGAAAGCCACTATTCTGGGCATTCCCCTCCATTGTATGGTTAGAAGCATTGATCACTGACTCCATAGGATCTGCAATGTTCCATCCTTGATGTCACAAGTGGACACAGGCGTATGTGATGTGACAACTTCAGATGAGATCGGATGAACGTGATGCACCTTGGGGTACTAAATACAATTTTGAGACTAATACAGAGGGCACGGAATCCTGGTGCATTGTTGATATTGGTCCATAGAAGAGGTTTTATCTTCAACTGATGGTTTGTATCACGACATTGGGTCTCAGTAGCAGACAGGGTTGGGTTTAACTAACAAAGAAAGCTATAGCTACAATTTCTTTGAAATAGATCAGTATGCGTCCTACTTCTAGACCTAGATACAGAAATCAGCTGCTAAAACTCCAAATGTAACGTACTTTCCTAGGGAATTAAACATTTTTCTCTGAATAACACAAATTATGTCTTTTTTAGATCTAGTGAAAAAAATACACAGGTGCACCTTTTTACCACGTTGGTATAAACTGTTTTGAAAGTTTATGAATAGCACACATGAAGATTATTGATGCATTTGCTTAGATGTGAGGATCTGTGCCCTTCTGGATGTGTTCATTTGTTGATTCACTCATTCATCGATCCATCCATCCACAAGACTGAATTTAAGCGCCAACGAGATCCAATAATCTCATCTCAACATATAGCATTTATTGCAAGGCATCAATAGCCACGTGGTCATAGAAATAAGACCAAAACACCAGTGAACCAGAACAGAATGGTGTGTTGCAAACACTAGATTTGAAAAGGATGGCATGCCACAATACACCAGCTTGTTCTATTTCCTCAAACATAATCATCTGAAAAATGGCGTGGTGGTTTTCAGAGTATCTGTTGTGAATTCTGCCATGGTGACACCTCAAGTGTTAGATGTACCATGTGCGATGTGCACAGGGGCGTAGCCAGTACTGCTGGAATAGGAGAAGAAGGTATATAAAATCTCCTGGTGGCGCTGTAGCCATGGGTGGTGTGTTTACCTGGTGGGTACTTGGTGAAGGTAATACGAAGGAAAAGATTCAAATGTATTGACATATGTGGCATAATGGCCAGAGCTGCCGACTTTGAAGCTGGGGAATCTGGTTTGAGTCTTAGGGTCAGCTCAACGGCTCTGGGTAAATCACGTAATCTCCCCATGCCTAGCAAAAATGAATGTGTCCTTGTGTAAAATAACTGGTGCTTAAGTAGAGTGCTCCAATACCTTTGGGTCGAGTTAGTGCTATATAAAACTGAAACAACAACAAAAAGTCATAAGCAGCAACTATACATTGGTCAAACCTTAGTAGCATTTAATGGCTCATTTACAGAAGGTTGCGAATTTTAATAACCTTAGACAAGTAGAATAAAAAGACCTCCTCTTAGTATTGGATCCAACTGCATAACACACCCTTAGAAAACAATAGCTCCCTCTTAAATGGGCTGTTACTAGTGGTTCCTTTTGGATTGTTACTGATGATTAGTTGGAGCATAGAGGCAGGCATAAAGAAAGTAAATGTTATGGCACAGTAAACTGCACAATCCTGTAGTTCAGTCTCAACTTCATCAATTGGTGGGGAATTTGTTTAATGGACGGCATTTTTTGATTCGATTTGGACTATGTAAATACAGTGCATTTACCTTTGCTGTGTTGTAGGTATCAAATGGATGGGTTTTGGTATTGTTTGGTCCCAACTACTCACTGATTATCAACACTGTTTTGACCAGGAACTCAGCCTCATGACTAATGAAAACTTGAAAGGTGCAGTTAATGGTCAGTAAATATGGCTACTTTTGTTAAAAATTATCCTATGGAAGTCTTGGGGGCGGACCTCGGTAATCCTGTGAACTGTAATCAAATTGAATATGACACGGTGGTGAGCTTATTGTTGGTGTGGTTGTAAATGAAAAGAACAATAAAAATAATTTTTAAGAAACAAAAGGGCCTCCATTTAAAAGGCCATTGCGCCACAGCGTTGTCACTTTTTTGGGCACACTGGCTGAGAAGTGTGCCTGCCTATACTTACAAGGCAGCGTAAAGTCACCTTGCGTAACTTTTCATGGCCTTGTAAATATGGGCCCCTTTCATGCATTACTGTGTGTGAAAGGGGCGTTCCAAGGATGTTGCTGTGAACATCCATGGAACCCGACACAGTCCCAGGTTTATAAAGTCCCGTAAACATGGGAATGTGTCAGAATCCTACGTCTCCCCAGGGGAGGCGTAGGAGTGGCGCAATGAGAAATACATTTATTTCTCCCCGTTTTTAACTTTCTATTTATGCTGCATTTTGCAGCAGAACTAGAAAGAGGAAAATGCCATCAATGATTGTTTTTGTGCAGGAAGGTGTCCTCACAACGCAGGCACTCTTGCAACATGGCGCAAGGTGCCTGAGCTGGTGCATGGCAGCCCATTGTGTGCCGGGGCAGGGGAAAGCACACAGATGCGTCATATTGTTGTTAATATGACGCATCCCTGTATTTTTTAAATGATGCAGCTCGCTGCAGCAAAACGGCTTGAGGCACCACTCTGCGTCATTTTCTTGTAAATGAGGCCTAAAGTCTCTTCATTGGTGCAGCCTGCTGAACAACAACTATTGCTTGGCAGCTCTATTTTATAAGAGAACAAATCTGTCTCATTCAAAGTAGCCTTAGGTTGAAATACAGAATGCACATCTTGCTATCCATTTTCTTTAACTTGCTTTTTATTATGTGCATGTAGATAATCTATCTCTCCTGAAGTTCTAATGCAATTCCTTAAGTAACGAACGTGCCTTTAGGAATATGATTCGTTACTACGCGAGTCATTACATCGCGTGGCATTACAAAACGGTCATTACAACGGCCGCATTGTTACCGCGCAATGCCATTACTACACAAGTCATTACATTGACTTGCAGTAGATGGCGCACTGACATTAGAAATATATAATTTACTATTTCAACTCCAGCCTACGCAACAGTAGGGAAGGTGTTGGAATAGTAAACTATACCATTTCTAATGTTAGCGCGCCATCTACTGCAAGTCGATGTAATGACTTGTGTAGTAATGGCATTGTGTGTTAACAACGCGGTCGTTGTAACAACCGCATTGTAATGGCATTGCTGTGTATTCACCGCGATGTAAAGGTCGTTTTCCGCTATTACAACCCAAAATGTTGCCTAAAAACCAAAGCTTACAACAAACCTTTAATATATATAAAAATACACACTTTAACATATTAATTTACCAAACAATAAAATAATTAAAGCACTGACATGTATGTACCACTCAAACCACAGCACCAAAACAGCTATAGGTTAGAACCGTCAGCTACAACCCTGCCCATATGGCAATGTCTGATAAGCAATCTACAGACTGCTGCATGACAACCCGAGAGGGTGAGAAAACACATTTTGGGTCCGTCATGGTTCGAATGGAATCGGGTTCTTTCAATACACAGAATTGTATTATTTGCAAGGACCTGATTGGACACCTTCTTTCTACAATAATGTGGCCATCTGATTCCAAAGAAAAACCTGCATGGCCACTGTCAGAATCTAGAGTAAACAAGAGGAATGGGATTATAATACACAGATCAGATTACCACGCCAGGAACAGGGCAAGGATGTTCGGTGCTCCAATGTTTTGCTGCTGCACATCTCCTCCATTACTAAGAAAACTCAATTTTTCTAAAATTTTTCCTTAAATTGGTTGCAGCTGATGAACTGATTATCAGGCCACGGGCCATCAGACATCAGTCAAAATGCACGGGGCTGCTGTGTATCCCTCTGAACCTGGGTGAGGATATACGTTATGAAGAACAGTGGTTCCTATGGAAAAGATTCCACAGAAAATGTATTATTCAAAGAAGTAGAGAGTGAGAAAGCCTCCCATAATGTTTTCCTTTCTATAGATAACAAAAGAGATAACCAATGCTTTTAAAGGATTGAGTATTTGCAAGGCATACAAACATTCATACTGATATCCACACTTGAGACAAAATAAATAATATTTGACAAGGTGTTCGTTGAAACATGTGTATAGTGAAAAAGTGGTGCTCGTAAGTTAGAAAAAGAAATGAAAAAACACAATTGGTTTACATCCATTTGAGATCATAGAAGGCTGCTTATGGATTAAAAGCAGATGTATATGGTACAACGCCTTGCACTTGATAACTTCAAAACATAAGCAGTCCAATCAAATTGTTGTTGACGTTTTGACCCATTTGTGTGAGATGAATTTGATGAGGTCTTCCTCAGTACAAAGTCAAAGATGCACCTCACTCGTCAAAAGAATGGTATCATAGAAGAGCTATCAGTCCAAAGTGTAGTCCCAATAACGTACGACTGCGTACATATCAGTGGTGCTAAACAATGGGGCCAAGGAACAAACCATAATAGAATCCCTTGTGTCTGTGTGGTATGGCACTTTACCCACCAGGTAATGACTCCCATGTCAGTTCAGGAGAGCTCTGTGGAATTTCGCTTCCCACTCTCACGTGAAGACACGCAAGCGTTGCGATGGTCATGACCATGTTATAATGTGTAATAAAGCAACTCATACTAGCAAGTCAATCAATAATTGATTTTGGGTTGAATGCGATCTGCTCTCAAATAAATGTATGCCCTCAAATAAATGTATGAATAAATGTCTTAAAACCCTGTGCTTCATAATGTTGCTTGACTACACCAACAATGTTTAGAGAGTGCAAGACAGTAATGCAAGTAGCCATTTTAAACGAATAGCCATATAGTTTTATGAATTACTAGGGATATTAATTCCTAGTACATACAATACAAAAATAATGTACTAGCCAATCAGTCTTGGACACTAACACCATCAATTATTGACGCCTTCACTAGTTTGGGTTCCTTTATTACACATTACAATATGGCCACTACCATTATGATGTTTGGCACATGACACTGAGATCCCGGAGCTGTATTTAGATAACCGAGCCTTGCGTGACATATTCCGTTGTGTGCGAACCAGACGTTAAGTGTCCTCGCCTTGCACTGTGTTTTTATGTTTAGTATTAATTTCATCCACACCTGCACACAGATGTGGTGACCTTATTGCTTGCTTTGGTCTTTAATTTAAAGTCCATCTTCCACTAAGGGAAGCATCTATGATGAAACCTGATGAGTAACCCAGCCTGCTAGTTTCAAGGGCGGGGCGACCTCTTTGTTTAATGTGGGACTGGTCTTTGAGTGTTTGACCTTTCTCATTTTGCTGGAAATGCAATACCTATCTTGCCCTTACTGGAAGCATTATCAGCAAAGTAAAAAATGCAATAGGGCCGCCATTACTGTTTTTAACACGAGATATGGCTTGGCGATATTCTAATATTGGATCTCAGCATGAGCTACAGACCATGTAAAAAGTGGATGCGGCGGTATGTCATGCAGCACAATGTCTTCGTGGTCTGATAGTTAATGGCTAATAGTTTACAAGATGGTGAACCAATGACGCACACTTTAGTTGAATTCTATATTGTGTGGGATTAGAACAGTAGCATCTACTGCGCACACAAATATTTATGTATGGCAGTTTTGTAGAACAACCGTGTTAGTGTTTTTGACAAGTACTAACCTGCGATGCGGTCATGATGGAGACATCAAAGTAGAAGGTTACCACCAAAAATTGCAAGTTGTGGTTCTACTGGACAAGTTGAAATTCATTTATATGCATGTTATCTTATACTTTGCATAGAATATTTGATAGAGATGCCATCGACTTTATAGTTGTGTTTAAGATGGACCCAGTGGGTTTATATTAAGTCTTGATCAGAGATGAACATACTTGTTTGTTGGTAAAATTGATATTTGCATGTTTTTCATGCATTTTCTTTTTTTACAGAATATGACAATTGTTTATTAAGTACACTCAAACCTGGGTCAGAAATGCACTGGGGTGTTCTGATGCAATATGACGAATAATTTAATGTTACACACAGACATTTGTTTTTGCAAAACAAATTCAATCTAAAAATAATCAGGACACTTGGTGAGTGCAGCAGCACGATGATTTTTTCTTAAAAAGGTTTGAAAATAAACAAATCTAATGGAGAAAATATGATTCTGCAAGTTTGCTGTGGCCAGGAAGGGCTTTTGTGGGTCTGACTTGTCGGATGGCAGGCGGCTTGATAATCTTTATATGAACAGTTATGAACAGGGAGTGAGAGCAGATAGACTAAACAAGACTGAAAGGATCAACATATTAGAAAGAGAGGGGAGTGCACAGCAGGAACTGTTTCTTGGTCTGTGTAGCAGCAAACTCGCTAGGACTTATGGATACATGGACCTAAATCTGTCCATTTAAAGGATCGGAAATTCAAACATTGCATTACTTAGTTTTATCTAGATAGAAGCTGCCCCCTAAGGTATTACATTCGACTTTTATAACCTACTAAATCCGATTATTAAGATTGAAAGTACGTTTCAATTAGGTGACTTTATGTAACATTACCACGTTATCCAATGACATTCATTAATAAAACTCTGCTCAGACTAACAGCTGCAGGGAAAAGACACCACAGAGGCAGGAAGAGTGCAATGCACACGCCACAGTCTGTCTCCCTTATTCTAACAAACGCTGCTGCACCTCCTGCTCAGGGACATCTATTCGGCCCATTATACATGTGACAGCTGACAGATGAGGCCCTGAAGGCAGAGCAGAGCACAAACGCAAACCTGGTCTATTTCAAGGGGTAAAGGCAGTCTCCAGAAAAGATCCGGGCAGACACGTCAAGTACTACGGCAGTGTCAAATGGAGGTGCACTCCAGGAGTTTTCATATTACTTGTAACGTTGTAAGTATGGCCTAAAAAATAGAGACAGGAAATTGTTTCTGGTTGAATAAAAGACAGATAGATCTCTGGAGGTATCACACTTGGGAAGTGGCACTTGGCCAGTTATAGTGCGCCCCAAAATCTGTTAATTAGTGCATGCTTCCTGAAGCAGAGCACAAGGTCAGCTATTCACTACAAAGTTAAAACGCTCATACAAATGTCACTAGGTAACACCTTCGAGGGTGATTTTGAGAATAACATGGAGGAATTTCATTCCCACATCAAACTCCTTTGGAGTAACATTTAACGATGGCGAAAGCGAACATAAAATAATTTAGTTTAAAGACTGGGGGCTTTACTCCTATGTTGGGAGTGCTGGTATGTATAATGAGCAACAGCAAACTGAGCATCACATAAAAACTAGAAGACATCATGAGTTCATAAAAACCAAAAATAACGCTATGTACAAAAGACCTTTCAAATTAAACACAAAGTAAATCGAAACTAAAATGCACAATTAATTTACACTTTCTGTGATCTCACTGAAATATTTCTGTAGTAAAAGAATACATGACAATACAGACCAAACTAAAAGTCTGTACATGATGGGAAATGAAAAAGGTGAGTAGCTATGGAGCTTCTGGGCAGCATGGCCTCCACATAATACTATGGGTGCAAAGAGAAGCTGAACAAGTATTAGCTGCGCGGCCGTAATAGTAATGGCCGTGAAAGCTAAAGTAATCGCGATCAAGGTGATCGCGAGGACGGGACGCGCTGTGGGGTAAGCAAGCGAGTGGTGCACGCGCAGTAGTGATTGGTGGCTGCGCGCGTGCACACTTGCATGAACGCAAGCGTTAGGCCAGCGTGGTCTGGCAGCGCTTTGGAAACCTGTATAGAAAATGTCTTTCCGAGCAACGCATGCGCTAGCTCAGGCGAGACCTAAAAAGGGGAGCAAAATCATGTGTCACACCTCAATTATTAAATCTAGTGTGCCACAATACAACATTAACAGTGCAAAAGTGACTTTTAAACAACGTGATTTGTACAATTAAAATGTTACATTAAAATACACAGATACAGTGAGCACGAAACATATGCATCTAACTTGAATAATCAACAGAAGAAAAGCAATATGACCAAATTTGTGACCAAAGTTTTCTGGTCTAAGTGGTAATTGGTCTCTTGACAAACAGCACAAACGACCAAAGTGCTAAGTGTAATAGAGACCCAGTAGGAGGAGAAAAATGAGAAAACAAAATAACAGATAAGAGAAAGCTAGATGTACTCTGTTAAATTCAATCACCCAAAAACCAGGATAATTCTTCTTCAGAATTAAGACCTCGTGGAATTTTAGTGTCTAGCTCCAAAATGTATTTCGATTCTAGCGGACGCAGCCTACGAATCCTATCCACGCTTTACAGGACATGCAGGTAAAAAACAGAACCTGGATGCCTGAATTTGCAGGTTTAGTGAGGGTAACTTCATTAGTACAAAGCTGGTCTTTTAGAGAATTGCCCTTTCTAAATTAAATATTAGGAGAATCTTTCAACACTCCTTCAATGGTTGGCTCAGTTTTTTTAATCTTCCAATGTTTTCTCAGACATTTCTTCAGATTTTGTGAGGCAGAATTATAAGTCGTGACTTATCTGATAGTATTGTCATTTTCCTTAGTGGCATTATTCTTAGGAGCCAACAGCTTGTCCCATCTAAGATTAGCTGCTTTGTCACACGCATCCTTGATAGACCTAGCAGTATAGCCCCTATCTAATTATCTGGTAGTCATGCATTCGCATTCCTTCACAAAATCAATATCAGAGCTACAGTTCCTCCGAGCCCGGAGGAACTCTCCATATGGGATACTCTGAATCAACATCTTAGAATGACCATTCTCCGCATGAAGGGTGTTTCCTGCAGTTTTCTTGCGGAAAAGTCTAGACGTTAAATGACCGTTCACCACTGCCACTTGCAGGTCCAGGAACTCTATACAGGTGTCACTCATATTACCTTCAAATCTAAGATTAACATAATTTGTATTAAGGAATGAGACAAAGTCAATAGCTTGTTCCTGACTGCCTTGCCATCGATAAAAAGATAGTCAATATAACGCAAGCAGATTCTTACGTGGTCGTTATATTGTTTTTAGGTCTTGAGCACCTGCTGCTCCCACTACCCCATAAAGAGGTTAGCATAACTGGGAGCAATGCAGGTGCTCATAGCAGTCCCTCGTTTCTGTCTGTAAAAGGTCTCATTAAAAATAAAAAAACTATTTTCCAAACAAAAGTTGATCATCATCAGTATCATTTCATTATGTTGTAAAAAGGAAATAGAACGTGATTTTAAAAAATGTTTGAAAGCCCGGACACCATCAACATGCTTTATGGAGGTGTACAGGCTGCATACATCCAGAGTTATCAGTACAAAATCCTCTTGCCAGACCAAATCCTTGATTCTATTCAGGAAATCTTTGCTATCCTGTATGTAGGAGGGTAGCATCTCTAAATGCAGTCGCAAAAAGAAATCAATATATTTTGAAGTCTTTTCCAGTAATGAGTCCATAGAGGACACAATAGGTCTCCCTGGTGGTCTCAGTGGGTCTTTATGTAGTTTAGGCAATAGGTAGAGAATTGCCATCTTAGGAGAGCGATTCAAAAGATAAGAACACTCATCCCATTCCAGAATTCCCTGTGTGTGCCACATTTTTAGCATTACATGATAGACTTGATTGGCACTCAACATTTTCTTTGGGAACCTTTTCATAAGAGTCAGAATTTTCTAATTGTCATACCTTTCTGTAAATAGTCTTCCACATTCAATACAACATTACCCCCCTTATCGGACGGGTGGATGACTATGCTGTGATCTAATTGTAGCATTTTTTTTAAATGAGCCTTACGTGGAAGGAGTATTGAAAGATTCTCCTAAGATTTCATTTAGAAAGGGCAATTCTCTAAAAGACAGGCTTTGTACTAATGAGGTTACCCTCACTAAACCTACAAATTCAGGCATCCAGGTTTTTTTTTTACCTGCATGTCCTGTAAAGCGTGCAAGTTTAGTTCCAATGTCGAGGTGGTCATTTATCCAGTTACTAAGTCAGAGAGACTAATAGAAAAACATCTGACTTGTCTCTCTGATTTTTGTGTTTATGTTTTGATGTGTCCATGCTCCAAGCAATATGTAGGCAGCACTATGTTCCCTGCAAAGAAGCATATTTTGGAACATATGTGGGCGATTCAAAATAAGGATAAAGTGTACCCAGTGGCGCGCCACTTTGAGGAATTTCACAAATGCAACTGCAATTTGCTGCGCTTTTATGTCATTAATCGAGTCCCACAAACTATCAGGGGTGGGGATAGGATTCGTAGGCTGCGTCAGCTAGAATCGAAATACATTTTGGAGCTAGACACTAAAATTCCACGAGGCCTTAATTCTGAATTAAAATGATCCTGCTTTTTGGGTGATTGAATTTAACAGAGTACATCTAGCTTTCTCTTATTGTTATTTTTTTCTCATTTTTCTCCTACTACTGGGTCTCTATTACACTTAGCACTTTGATCGTTTGTGCTATTAGTCAAGAGACCAATTACCTCTTAGACAAGAAAGTTTTGGTCAAAAAATGTTGGTACAAAATGTGGTCGTATTGCTTTTCTACTGTTGATTATTCAAGTTAGATGCATATGCTTCATGCTCACTGTATCTGAGTATTTTAATGTAACATTTTAATTGCACAAATCACTTTGTTTAAAAGTCACTTTTGCACTGTTAATGTTGTATTGTGGAGCACTAGATATAATGATTGAGTTGTGACACATGATTATGCTCCCCTTTTTTCTAGGTGGAGAGGCAGTATCGATTCCACAGCATTATGAAGACCTTGTGAAGAAACAAGATTTGGCTGCAATATGTCTTGCACTAGCCTAGATAGATAGTTATAGAATGCTTTTTTTGGCTGCAGATGAATAGGTATACTATGCCCACTTGGGCAGAATTGTCGGAGCGTTTCCTATGAATGTTGTATATTAACCTACTTGGGGAATATTAGGTAAAATTACACTGCAGATATATATTGGAATGCATTCAGTTAATGCCTTGGTTAGAGTAAAGGGAACGACTGTGGTGCTGTTATTGTGATGTGCAGACTATATATTTCCATTTGGTTATGTTATATTTATTTTTGTAAATTCAATCAGCCTTACACAGTTTTCTTCAGCAGTACAGCGCTTTAGGAGTAGTTATTAATGAGGAGGTCTATTCACTAAAAGGAGCGGTGAATGAAAATTAGGAACGTATGAGCTAAGACAGGCTCGTCTCATTTGGGGCTAAAGATTCTTATCATATGCTATTTTCAACCATGAACATGGTCGTATGTTCTGAAAGTAAATTTTATCGAGTGTTTTACAAAGATCGTAAATTAGGAAATGGATTTAAATATTTTCTGATCGATTTATAAAAATTTGTTGTACCGTGAGAACAAATCTTTTATCATGACGATGTATTGATTGAGAACCAGTAATCTATGAAACGACATTATCAAACACTTATTAGAAAAGAAATCTGAAAGCTGTAGTTATAACAGTATGTGAATCATGTCCGTAATCGTAATATAAGATGGCCGACCACTAGTGAATATGTAGTGCTACACTTTTGCTTTGTTGTCCACTTTCTAGGTTTTCACTTTTCACATTGTACATGACTTTGTGAGTATATGTATTTAGTAAAAAAGTAATGAATTTACCAGTGATCAAGGCGTTTTACGTCGAAACGTGCTGGGTTTTCCGGCTTGGTACCGTGAATAAAACGGATCCCAAGCACTTTGGATTTGTGCTTTATTTTGCGGAAGGAATGTGCGCATGCAACTTTGTGCGCGGTGATTTGGATTTAAGACAAGGCTGCCTTGGACCCTGGTGTGCACTACTGCAATTGTGTCCCGGCTCATTCGAGGAGGTGGAAAGGTGAGATAATATATATATATTCTGGACTTCACCCAACGTTCCACGCTCTCCTGGATAGACGAATGCAGACCCAATTCAGTGCAAGGTATTTTATTTTTAGAAGACACCCTGCACCGCCGCCATTACGCATTTCGGCCTCCGTGAGGCCTTGACCACACATATATATTTCTATCTAGAAGCATAGGTCCTGCCTCTGCCACAACTTGCTGCTTGGAATGTGGGGCTGAAGCGGTGTTTGGGGACCTGAGGAGACACTGAGAGAATCACCCAAGCAGGAAATTGGCAATTTTGTCACACCGTTGTTCGTCCTGCACCCCGCCATTCCACTTGGATTGTATATCCCCCCTGCAGCACCTACTTGGATCACAGGTGCATCCTGGGACCTGCAGTTCCTACGAATTGCGGAATGGTGAGCACGTACTAGGGAAGGGGGCGGAGCGGGTCCCTACCAATGGGGAAGCAGCTGGACTTTCAAATCAAGGTGCCTCAATGCCTCCTGAACACTAAAGGCATCTGAAGAAGGCAGATTCTGGCCGAAATGCATTATGCCGCAAAACCTCAATAAAGGTGTTTCCGATTTGTCCCCCGTGTGGCCTCTGCTCTTTCTACTGGAGGAGTAACTTTGTATATATATATGTATATTCTGGACTTCACCGAACGTTCCACGCTCTCCTGGATAGACGAATGCAGACCCAATTCAGTGCAATGTTATTTTATTTTTAGAAGACACCCTGCACCGCCGCCATTACGCATTTCGGCCTCCGTGAGGCCTTGACCACACATATATATTTCTATCTAGAAGCATAGGTCTGTAGGTAATTCTATTAAGGACCAACTTTTCCTATAGACGTAAAATCTGACGAATCTTGACGAGATTTTCAAAGCTAGAGTACCAGTTACTTCAGCTGCAGTTTAGAAAGTTTCATGGTCATTCATCAAGCAGTGGCTGAGAAATAAAAAGGGGGGGGAGGGGGTCTTAAAACACTTTTTCCCCCATGCAATGTCTATGGAGATTTAGCAGTTTTAAAAGTGGAGCACATCGCGAACCGCTGAAAGGAATTATACTAAATTTAGCAGAAAGGCAGATCTTGGTCTAGAAAGAGCCCTTTTTACGTCTCGCCTGAGCCAGCGCATGCGCTGCTCTGGCGAGACATTTAGTGAGTGGGCTTTCAAAAGTCCGGCCACAGCTTTTGGGGTGGCATAGAGCGTAAGGTTACGCGCACAATGACGAGCAGCGGCGCCACCTGGCTTTCCTCTCTCGTCATGGTGCGCGCACATCGCACACCACTCGCCAGCCTGCTTTCACTTTTGCCATGGGGCGCGCGCGCACCACCCGCGTCCTATTTTTTCTTTTAGCGCGCACACGCACACACACACACAACTCCCGGGCTTGTGTTTTTTAACTTTCACTTTTTTGTCTTCTCCGGTCGTGGATTCCCATCACCGTGTCTTTCTAGCCTTCCGGCACCCTCCACCACTCGCGTCTTCTTTTTCTTCTGTTAGCGCACGCAACTCTCGCTTCTCCCCTTCTCCCACCACAGATCGCGTCTCGCGGCCGCACACGCGGCCAATGCTTGTTGGACCTTGGTAGTGGTCCTGACGATAGTGCGCAGACTTGGGCGCAAGAGAATACACCACTGTTCCACAAATGTTAGATATGCAAAATAGTTCATTGAGTTTTGCTCACCCAGTCATCCCTGGCTTAAGTCTCTTAAATGGAGTCTCACTCAGTCCCCCATCGCTGGATTCCCAGAACTTCTAGGCACTCACAGGAGTCAACTATAATCTCTTTGTGTGCGCCACTTCCCTCCTTGACCTTTGCTCATGCTTTCCGTGCAATCTGCTTATATAATACACTCCCTTCTCCTCCTCAGACTCCGCAAATTTTCTCTCTCAAACACCCATTCTGAACCATTACCTTGTGTCAAATTTTAAAAGATTGAGAAAATTCAGAGAATGTGCCGCATTATGCTTCATATTTGGATTTTCTTGCTGTCTAATTTATTTAGTCAACCATGCCACATAACTGGGCGCCCCCTCTGCCGCATCACGCCAATGGCCCAGACTATTAGATACCAAGAAGTGTGTTGTCTGTCTCTCGCACTCCTTTATTCAGTCTGTTCTCTATTTCATATTTTTCGTTTTCTCAAACTCCATGTGATATACGTCTGAGTTTCAGCTTTTCTAAATGTATGGCAAACTCCGAAACTGCTTGATGTTTGGGAGTTTGGCAAACCCCCTGACCCTTTCTTATACGGATATTTAGACTGGCGGACGGCCCACCAAGGTGGTAGATATCATGGTCATATAAAGGGAAATAAATTACACTCTCTCCGGAGCTAACAGGGCACGGGGCCAATCACTGTAACCTGTTAACACTTTGGCAGATAGGCCACCAGGTCAGAGATGCAGCTGAAGCTCCAGCTGTGTACACTTGGCCCTCATCCTAAAGTTAGAATTACAGAGGAGAACCGCAAGTTTGACAGGGCGCTGTACCGGTCCACCAAACTCGAAACCAGTGGAGGCTTTGTTAAGTCTTACAGACTCTTACAAGCAGTCGTATAGTAGTTGTGTGTAGGTGGGGCTCAAAGAAAAACCGGGACTGTTTTAAGTTTCATAAAAGCACCCTGGACAGCCTCCAGCATCACAAATATGAATAAATGACAGCACTGTCGTCTGTTTGAGTGTTTTCAGAGAAGTATTATTAAGAACGCACCTGAGGAGGAATTGCTCATCTAACCTCCTACAAGTCACAGACGGAACGCTCAAGTTTCCCAATTTCATGTCCGAGCAGTTCATTCAGTCCAATTTGTTTTTATGCATTCTGGAATTTGCAGCCCTTTATCTCATAACACCAGGACTACAAGTCCCAGAAAAAACAATAAAACCTTGGATAAGATCAGCTACTCGCCATACACCTGGGTAACTTGAGAACTCTGAGGTTACAGCCAAACCGAAACAGCTTGTTACAAAGACCTGTGTATAGCGTACTACATAGTTCACAGATTCAAGCCCCAATAAGATCGTCTGGAGAGTGGGTGGAGCACTTGCTGCTGAGGTCTGTGAGTAAAACAAAAATCCGGTCCCACGCCCAATGGGGTCTAGCTAGCCCTTCCAAATATATGAGTGAATGCTAACGCAGTCTCTGTGCATTATAGCCCTCTCTATTCTAAAGAAAGGAGACTCATCTGTCGCAGCGCCCAATTGGCCCGCTCTGTTCCTGTAACTCCTTTTAGCAGCAACCCTTTAGTTAAACGCCCCCTCCAGTCGACCCACAGACGCCTACGGGGAGGCGTCAAATCACAAGCTGCGGTGACAAAACGCGGCCAATTGAAGATGAAACAGCAGATTACATTTAGGTTTAGTCCTCGCAAGCCATTGGTGGAGAGGCATACGCAATGTCTACCACTGGCTGGGAGTGTATCTCAGTGTGACAGCTGTCTTCAGGCCCTAGAAAGCAATTGGATGTTTGCTGTGGTGCCTGCTTGCCTCTCTCAGCGTTTTTATCCCTTTGTACATTAAGCTACAGGGTCTATTGGTCAGGGACACCGTATCCACCACTATTAATTTTGCACCAGAGTCCAATCGTAATAGCGTGTCCAGTAAACTTGTTGCTATTTCATTGGGAAATAAGAACAGCCTTATGGTTTACTAATAGCGCCTACAAACCGCTAGTACGACATGAGGCAAGATTTAAAACGCAATAATGTTAACTTTAGTAACAACTCGCCAGCAAACAATAATAGTAATAGGTACTAGTAAAAAGCTGTTTCTTCTATTCAGCACAGCGATTCTCAACTTTAAGCCTAACTTGACAGCACACCTTTCTGCAAGAGGATTATAATTTTTTTTAAATCATCCTGTTGGCTGAAAGAAGTATTGTTCCACCTCCTACGGAGGTGCTTGCATTGCAATGCACGAGGGACTGTTTTATGTCTCAGTGGTACACTGAATCAAGACATTAAGGGTCTCATTTATGAAGGCTTTGCGACACTTTTGCGCAGCCGTTGCGTCACTGTTTGAACGCAGCAGTATCGTAAACGATGCGCCACATTTATAAGGTGACACATCTAGGCAGATGCGTCACCTTGTAAAGCCCTGCGCCACATTACATCTGCGTCAGGTATAATGTATGCAGGGTGGGCGTTCCCACGTAAAAAAGGGTCTTAGAAGTGTTGCAGTGCAATCTATGAGATTTCACTGCGACTCAAATGCATCAAAACCTTACGCCTTCCTCACAGCAGGTGGTAAGGTTGACGCAGTGCCATAGGCCCAGTCCTACCCCATGCATTGCTGGGGTTGCGTCAAGCTTGCGACAACTCCAGCGACGCGTGACTTTTGTGCCAACAGATACGTCAGGATTCCTGACGTATCTGTCATTCCTTGCGACATGGAGTGCAGTACATTAAATACGGCACATCCATCGTGTCGCAAGGAGAGCGCAGTGAAGACTGTTGCATCGCTGTTTTATCACAGCAATGCAACAGTTTCCATAAATGAGGCCCTAAATTCTTTAGATCAAAAATACATTGTATTCAGGAAGAAATCGTTTTGGTTTTTTTTCCTTCACTGCATCAAGTTTTTTTTATTTTGAGAATCAACTTTATTGATTTTTGGGAAAAAAAGGAAAGTAACAGTACAGCACTTGAATCAGTATTCAGTGGCATGTCGAGTATGCCAGTGGCGGTAATATACATACATGCATAACGATCTAGGCACATTACAAAACAAGCATTGGCATAACCAATAGGTCTTGCCTTTGGGACCTTATAAGTGTTTAGCCATGCAACAGTTGATGTTGTTGCACCAAGGATATTGTGCTGCATACCTAAATACTTATAAGGTCCCAAAAGCGAGACCAATTGGCAATGCCAATGCTTGTTGTAATTTTGCATACATCTGTTCAGTAGTTTGGGAGTTATTAAAGAAAGAAAAACAGATATCTAGGGACACAGATCCACCCGTGGATCCGGGGGCAAAAGCAAAGCACTAATTGGCTAGCCACAGAAATGTGCAGCTGCAATTTTGTTTCTCTGGTAGTCCGGGGAGACAGGTGTGGGGGTGGGAGGGAAGAGATAAGTGAAAAATAACATAAGGGGCCATGATAGAGGTATCCTGACCCCATAGAACACAGAGGTGTCTCTGAGGGAACAACTCATTGGCTAAAAACTGCCCACTTTTTTCTTGGCCGGACCGCGGATTTGCCACGTCGCTCAGCGTGGTCCCCAGTATAAATCCGCAATGGATCTGTGGATCCAAAACCCAAGGGAAATAAAATAAAAAATCCACTCACACACCAAACCCCCATTGTGCACTGCCTTTGGCCGTGCACGGTGTGAAGTTAGGTTCATGCAGGGCAAGTGAGGCTAGGGTTGGCCACATGTGGCGGTGGCTGTATTAACGTATGGTAATTATATATTACTTTATCTTAAAAAAACAAAGAAATTCACAGGAAAGAACAATTGTTACGGGGATGTTATAGTTGGGTTGACGTTTTATTATTTTCTATGGTTTTGTGTGGGTAAAATGTGAACATGACTAACGTCCATGTAACCTTTGGTGAAAATATAAAGATTAAAAACAAAAGATAAGGAGCTCCAGAGTTCAATTTATTAATACCAAAAAATGTGTTGTGTATTGCTCAATATTGGTTTAACAAAGAATGACTAATTGCAAATCTTTAAAAGTGCCATGGCTCATTCTCATTGATGGATAATTCATGGTATTAAACGGGGACTGCTTGCTTCTGGTGCAGAGAGGACCTGGCTTGTCAGTTTGGGCTGGGCTATTCCCATGGGGAGCAGGATTAAGACTGATTTGCATACGGCTGGGTCCAAACTGGAATGGCACAGCGAGCAAAAAAATAAAAACAATGGATTTAAGCCATATCTGTGACTAGGGGTGAATGTTTGATATGTTCCGCATTCTGTCCCTAATCTGTTCTTTTTGCGTTTGGACCACCACATTCATCTGATCCAGTGGAGAAGCGATGAGATTGATAAAAATAAGAAACAAGCATTTACAATGCAATGGTCTCGGCATTGTTAAAGTTAGAGCTATTGGCATTGCTCATGACATTATTTTGTTTTAGGTTTTTGTTTTTAAAACATTTAAAGAAACGGCATTATTTACAATGTCAATAGCTTAATCGCTCTCAAATGGTGCGTTTCAGTAAATGCAGCCTGCTACACTCTTAACAATTACATTGAGCCTGCACCGCAAAGATCACACCCTGAGCAGGTCACCTCTTCAGCTTCAAGAATACAGATTGGCCTATGTGTTCCACTGCCAATAACTCTACTAAGTGCAGGGCTTTAAGCGTCGGCACCAGTAGTTTTAAAAAGTAGATGCTGAGGCGAGGCTATCGGGCTCTCCATGTTTTCCCTCACCATCAGGGTGAAACAAAATCATAACTCTGCAGCAGGAACATCCTTCACTGTCTGTGATGTAACTTCAAAGAGACTTGTTATAGTTCTTCCACAGCCTCATCCTTTCAGAACCTTTAGCATTTTCAACATTATATACAACGAAGCCATAGTTGTTCCTTATTTATCTTATGCAACTAACAACCATTGACAAAGCCAATAGTCATGGCTTGTTGTAGGTGTAATCATGTTGTATTATACATCTAGAAACAATTAAAAAAAGACAAAATACTAGTCGGGAAGCACACTATGCTAAGCACAGTTTTTTTTCACTTAAATGTTTTAAGCCACGCCCTTAATTAAATCGACCACGCCTCCCTGAAAGACCCCTGTACATGTGCATGCTTCCTGCTTTTATGAAAACTGAATACCACCGCTACGCCGAAAAGAATGAGGAAATTAAGAGTGCATTATTATTAATGACAGACTCTAGCTGCAAGTCCAGCACAAGAAGTGTGCATTGAACAGTAGTGTATTTTCAAAAGACATCACACGTCTTCCTTCCAGGTCTCTGCAAGTTTCTTCTTGACAACCTGAAATTACCGGTGATTAAAATAAAGAAAAGAAGGTATCAGAAATATGCCGAAAATAAACTGTCTAATTAATAGAAAGTGCACTGGTTGCCATGGAAACACAGCCCAAACAAATTTTAGCCGCCGTTCAATCCCAGAAGCCAATGCAATTACGCAGTCTTTTGTCCAGAGGCCAGGAAGTAGCGAAACTGCAGGTTGTTCGCGCCTGTCAGAGGTCTCACACTTGAGGTCTGTGAGTTTAAATACCTGGCGAACCCATATCAGGGCGTTCCCGATAGCGCTTCGAGGAGGGCGTGGGTGACTTCTGCTTGCGTTTGTCCCATTTTGTGGCTCGCGCAGAGCACTGTTGCCCGGGTTAGTTACCTTTCCATAAACCGATCACAAATGCTGTATTTTGGAGGGCAAATTTCTGTATATTCAGCAAGTCTACAGTCTTCAAAGAGAGCCGACAAAATACACAGGAAGGCAAGTTCTCATCTGTTCCCGTACTTTAAATGGGCCGGTACTGGGTTATTTTGAGAGGGAGTACCGACACTTCAAAAAAAAAAGGTAATACTTTTAATTGGAGAGTACTGGCACTTCTCAGAAACAGGCATGTACTCCGTCTCAGCTGCACTTCTATTTTTCCATTTCAAGCACTGTCCAGTGCAGATTAGGTAACAGCTCCTAGCAGAAAGCAGTTTCTGATCAGAAGATACAGTGTAAAAGTTGCATTTAATTACTTGATTGCCTTTGTTCCATCGTGATAAGCGCCGTCTATTAACTCATCCTATGCTCTGCGGTCGATGCCAAATTTCAGTCCTACTTCTAGGTTTGTAAAATATCTAGTTTTTTTGGTTTTCAAGGCCCGGTCACTCCAACCATAATGGGTGGCGATCCCGGGGGTCAGTAAGGCAATGTACATAGCAGAGACGACGCCCCCCGCTCGCCGGATTCTTCAAGGAAGGTTACGGTCTCCGTTTTCACCGTGTAGCGCTTTGCAATTAATTTCTCCATCCGCTTCCTGGCGCGTTGTGGCTGGGACACACGCCATCCGTCTCCCTGCTCCGGATCTGTCAGGCCGCCAGCCGCCCCTGGATCCACCATCTCACTGTAACAAGTTAAAGCTATTTAAAAAAAATGCTCGTTCGACAGCACATTTCATGCTTCAATATCCTTTTCTGAAGGAGTTTCCCAAGCTCCGGCAGCCGGAGATCCCCTTCAGAGCAGTGTTTTTTGCAGATTGAATGTTTTTTTCAGCTGTGAGAGGACTGGATGCTCACTGTGAATGTCAAGCAGCAAGCTGATTTTAGGGAAAAAGAAACACCGCGGGAGGTTGGGTCTGCGTGATTTCCCTCCCTCCCCTCGCTCACTGAAATGTGCAGTTCTTGTTTGTTCGATCGGTGCTTTCACATTGTCTACAAAGCACGAGCCGCGCTCACGCGGGGCGTTTCTGTGGGGATGGCAACGGTGGGCAGCATTTCTGTTGTTGATGTCTGTGACAAGAATATACGGAGACACCACCGCCTTTCTCCGAGGCGAAGCAGAAATGCCTCGGAGAAAGGCAGCGGCGGTTTCGAATTCGGGGGCGTTTTTTTCTTTTCTCTCCTCTTGCCATTGGCTGGAGGAGAGAATTAGAAAAGTTGCAAAAGACATGCCCCCGAATCCGAAAAGGACGGGGCCTGTTCGGAGTGACGGACCTCTTCTCCAATGGCTGGCCAGCATTCAAGAGGCCAGCCAATGGAGAAGAGGGGCGGGTTCAAGCCCCTCTTCTCCAAGTCATTATATCTTGCAAGCGAGACTGCGCGAGCGCAGCCTTCGCTAGCCGAGACCTAAAAAGTGGGGCAAAGAGGGGTGTGCTTTGGTTAGCACCATCTCAAGTACACTTACAGAAGTGGCTCTCTATGAAAGACGGTCTTGTCACTGGCATGTGGTACGAGGGACTTGGATGTTTGCAAATATCATTGCATGACGAAATTGACTATCTAGCAGGCCCACTCACTCATGAGGTGATGGGTACAGGGAGCTCAGGATGTATTTGTGTTCTTAACAGCAGTGTTCAGATCCTTGGACAGGCTGAGACTTGCGCACTGGAAAGAGCAGTAACGGTTAGTTGCCAAGCAGTGTTTTACCATGGCTTTGATTTAGGGCTATGTGAAGTAGCCCACACTGTGGATACAGTTCAGCAACATGGAGTCCATGAAGGTAAAAGTCCAAAAAATGATCACAGAACTATTGTGTAGCGACAATTTAGATTCACCAAGATGGTAAGTTGGCAGACCTATAATGCACAATCAATGTGTAGCGCAGCTACCAACTTCAAAATATCAGCCAATCAGGGTGAGGTCAGGTTTCCTCCTCAAAGCGGACACTGGGGTTACAGGGGCTTCCATCTCCATATAGGTGCTCAAGGTAAACCCTCCAAGGGCTTCTCTGGTAGGAAGCTATGTGGAGCCCTACAGACTAATTCAAAGAAAAAAGCAGAAAGAGGAAGCTGCAGAATGTGGTTGTCCTAAGGGCCAAACCCATTATCCACCATGCAAACATCATGTTTATTGAATGATAAAGGGTTGCTAACACTTCTGGGAAACCCTAAAATAGTTTTCACTTGTAACAAACACATTGTCATAAGATACAGCCATTGTTCTACAAGGTATATGCCGGTGATCGCCACACATGTCCGCAATCATATTTAACAAATTAAAATTAACACAAAAAGGTCCATGTTGGGCCTAAGCTTCTAGAACTCATTTTACACGGGAAGGCCAATAGCTTACTCCATCGGGTGCCCATAAACACCCCTAACCTAGTAATCAGATGCTATAAGCCAGAGAACAGGCCAATTGAGAACGCGGTCTAAGCCTATAATACCAAGTGAAGGAAGAAAAACTGGGGTTTCCCTTCTCAAGACTCACTCAGTGGGTGGCCCAAGGGCACCTATCTGGGTTTTAGCAGTCCTGAGGGATTTGGAGCCCTTCACACTGCTGCCCCCCCCCCCCCCCCAAACAAAATGTTTAACTGGAAACTTTAGGAGTCATGTCAGGCATGCCTACTGTACAAGCTGATAGGGTAGGGGCTTCGGCTAAACAATAGGACACAGGGAGGGGTGGAAAAGGGCTCCAAAGAGGGGGAAAACCCACCTTGCAATACATAATATTGATGTGACAGAGGCTGGACAAGGCACTTTTGCGAGGAACCCTCATCAGAAGCAAAATGGTGCTCACAGGGTTTATGCTGCACTTGAAGTAAAGATGAGCCAATTATTGGTGATGGTCCGCAAACCGGATATTGAACACTGTACATTCACTTCTATACTTCAGTTAGCCAAGAAGGTAAAATGGCACTTGAGCTACACAGCTGGATAGGAACACCTCACATCATGTTGTAGCCCATGCTTCACTGTGCCCCTCATTACCATGCATCACTCACCTATAGTATCCTATAGTACCTCCTGACCGCAGTAGAGCTCCTCCTAGCACTGGAAGGACAGTTTATCACTATGGAAGAACGGGACAAAGGCAAGCAATGGGGAAGAGAAGGACAAGCAGCAAGCACTAGAGGAGGGAGGGAGAAAGACCATAACAAGATACAGACAGGTGGGTAGTGAGAGAAGTCAGGGGGAGATGGTAAGCACCATGGAGGGTAAGTAGGATAGAATGTGACAGCTTAAGTAAGCAGGGGCAGCAGACAGAACGGTGCAAGTTCCATCTATACCTGCAATGCGCAGGTGCACGTACATGGCACCATCACCGCATGCAGCAACACTTTTGGCAACAGCAACGTGTGCTTTCCCTGAGGCAATGGTCTACTACTGCAAGAGAGTTAAGCAGCTACCTGCATAAAGCAGCCCAATGTGACTTGACCATTCACACAATGCAATTGAAGCACTCCAATGTGAGGATATGTGATGAACCCTGTCCTACTGGAGTAGTTAAGTTTGTGATCAATAAACTAGAATAGTACTCATGATGCTCAATATGCATCGCTGCGACACATCCAGCCAAATGTAGCAATTGAATCAAGATTTTAGCTATTGGCTTAAGCATCATTTGGGGAATGGAACTGGACTTCGGGAACATGCTGGGGTAGAATAAAGTTAGGCAAACATCTGTTAGCACAACAGAGCTAATTGCACTGTTCAAAGGGTTCAGCGCCTTTAAAATTGAGTTTGGCATCGCTATCTACATACATCTACATCACAATACAATTATATAATATTTGGTAAAGGAATAGAATATTCAGCATACACGTCGTCAAAATGCTCATCTACAATCAAAACATTTAGCAAATGTCGCTATCTTGACATTAAGACTACGATCATTCTTGCAAAACATTTGTACTAAGAAAAGCACAGCCTAATGAGCTAATTGTAACGTCTGGAAAAAGCAGGGCTCGCTCAAAGGTCAGCAGGGATGGTTTGATTTAATTTTCTTTTGTCGAACTGCTCTTCCTGATCATTCCCTTCAGAGATCATGACCCTATAAACAGATTAGCTGCACTAGAGAGTTGGCGGCTGATTCTTACGTTATCTTTTCATACTAGATTTAATGGAAAAAAGCACGTGTCTGCAAAAGAAATTCTCTTTAATGACAAGACACGTTTAAATATAGAGGAGCTGTTGTATCCTAAATTAATAAATCACACAAATTTCAGTGTAACCGACAAAGGTCGTCCAATGTGATGATAAAAAGCCTGAAGGGAAAACCGTGACGGATAACAAAACACCAAAATTACATTTAATTACAGAGAAAAGTACGGTACTAGCTGTCAGTAACCTTTGTAGTAGTGCAACAGATATCAACTAAGGTACAAAAAGCGACGATATAATTATAACAGTAAAAAGACAAAGGTTTTATCATCTCATGCGTAGTAAAAGAACAAAACTAACAGAACACTCCAGTGATTATTTAAGCGTCTCCATTTACCGCCCCTTGTTTTCCTGTCACACTGGGCCTAAGTTAACTCAGTCCAAGGGAAAGTTAACCTCCTGGGGCTAGGTTTGCCTCCGAGGAGTAAGGAAGTTGGAACATTTCCGAGCACAGGAACTTGCTCCCGCAACGCAGGACACCCACAGCAACCTGCGGAAGAGGCTATACCATTACCAATCTACATATTAGGACTTAACTACAGGAAACGTAGGCCAGCCTTGTGTAAAATCTTTCCACGGGATAAACAAACCAGGTATACATACATACATACTGTAGTAAGTACCCTGTTCGATTTTAAAGGGGGAAAAACACACACAAAAACACTTGTAGTATTTAGTGGCCAAAATACCATTATGTACACTCATAAACCTAATACGATGACATCTACGGGTTCGGGTCCCGTTTGTGCTTACGCCTACTTTCATTAAGTGGCGGCATAGAACACTTAGCAACATGATAAATAAAAATAAAGTCAAACGCATAAATAGTGCAAATGCATAGTTTACAACTGCTACTTGGTTGTGTATGTGAGGAATAAGATCACTTGGGTACTTAGCACTAGTGGGTTTTTATTTCACTCGAGCCGGATTGGTACTCAGCCAACATACCTGATTGATCAGTAAGTGCCTGGCACCGACTGCTTTTGTGGAGTAGCCGTGCAAGACATATCTGTGTATACGAGTTCTAAAAGTAGTTTGTGTCTTCTAATAGTTTGGAACATTCCTTTCTAACATAATCATGGCTGAATCACTTCCGTAAGTGGGTTTTATAAGGGACGGAGGGCGGAAGAAATAAAAATGTTTTGTTAGTGGGCGATTAGGTAGAAGTTTGCAGAAGGGAGTCAGTCTGTTGTTTCTATGGTGGTGTCTGCCAGAGATGCGCAACCGAAGGGCGTCCTTCACTGTGGTTTTTAATAAAATGCCCAGGCATAAATTGTCGGTAATATGTGAAGGGATCTAATATAGTGTTAGAGGGGTGCGGGTGTGTTTGTAGAGCTTTTTTGAGAGCTGTACTGGTGTGTCATGTGGTTCTATAAAGGGACTCCGTGAGTGTTCTGCGTTAGTATGCTTTTTCATTGGCGACTTTGATTCGAGGGAGTGATTTTATGTGCTGTCTGGGTTGTTACGAAACCTACCTCTGGAGTCGGCAGGTTGTATCTTAAGCTTTGTATAAGCTTCTGGTGCGTACAGCGCTTGGCAGGTCACAGACATCAGTGTTTGTATCCTTGTCTAGTAGGTCTGTGGGTTTTACAGCTGTTGTGGGTGTGTCAGTCCCCAGGGGTCTCTTGGGTCACAAGTACCAGCATGCCAACCCTCCCGAACCACGCGGGAACTTCCCGAACATGGACCTTACCTCCCGCCAGTAGATCATAAAAATCCGATCGCCTCTGCTTTGCTTCCGACTCTAACCAACTTTCAATACGTGAAATCGGAAAGCTGGTTTTATAATGATTGACAGGCTAAGAGGAGGTCCTAGGAGGGTCTTCGTGACTGTACATCCCAGTGCTTTCCGCTATTGGCCCCTCAAGAGACAACCCGCCCACCTCTGAGGAAAACGCCCTTGGTCCTGAACCGGAAAGGACCGCCTGCTGCTCCGGAAAACGTCGCCCAGCCACAAATGAGCCGTTGCATCAGGCAGTGTGTGCCGAGTCTGCTCGCTGTGAGCGGCCTGTGGCCAAGGTGCCCCGTGAATAGACTGGCTGACCCGGGAGAACTGTTTCTGGTACCGGATAGCAGGCTCTACCTGTAAGGAAAACAACTAAACAGCGACACAACGTGGGCCGCCAGGTGCCAGTGATCATATCACGGTCGGGGAGAGCGTCTTCTCGCAGTCACGATCAACCGGAGAAGGGGCACAACAGAGGCGGTAGTAGCGGCCCGTTAGCTTCCACAAGGTGGCGTGTCAGAAAAGCATATTTTTGGTTTTTGTGCACGGACGCCAAATGGATACCCGCAGCAGCATGTTATCACGGGCCACTCCTGAAAAAAAACAGTCACGCAATTTATGTGCTTGGGAGTAAAGGCCTCATATGTAATCACAGTTGCTAGTTGTAAACCGCCAGTCAAAAATAATCGCACCACACAAGCACTGCCAGTTTAATTAAAAGTTATGGCGATAATCCGTGTTACATGTTGGCGTCCTTGTAGCGGCAGTTCCGCCCTACATTGGGTTAGCCGTACGTTATTATCCTTTTGTGGGGACTCCTGCTCTTTTCGTGCTAGCTGACTGGCGTCGCAAGGAGAGCAGAAAATCCGGTATCAGCCCTGGCAAATAGCACGCATCTCGAGTTACTATAACGCATTTTAGAAAAGTAATTGCATCACTGCAAGCCCAGACATTTGTCACGCTCATCATCTGTGAGCTGATAGCATGGTCTACACACAATGCCAAAGCCAAATAATCGGTACTCGTCTCCCTGGCCATTTGTGACCAATAGGACAGCACATGCTTATGATAGCAAGCTGGAGGTGCACGCCCGGAGACTGAAAAATACGTCTACTAGGACTGGGTTGAAAAAACCATGATGTGAAAGACCAACAAATATGCACTCTTTTCAGCCTTTTACATGTAACGTCGACTCTAGAAAAAGGAGGCTAACTAACTATTTACCATGTTAACTCAGGTTCTGCCTATAATGGCTGTCATAATGCAGTCACCTCCAAATCATATGATAATATGCACACATTATTTAGTAATGTAAATCACATTTTGCTTATAAATTTGTTAATTATGTACCTATAAAATTGCGCTCCCCCATCTGCAAGAATGCAGCCCTATGATGGCTGCAGGTTATTGTCGGGTTTAATGAATAAGGGACCCATCAAAAGCAGCGCATGTGTTGCAGGTGGTCCACTGTTGAAAAGAGAAGAATGATGGTGACTTTGAGAAGTGGGTTGGGTTGCTACCTTTCACAGAGAAAAATACCAGCCACGCATTAATGGGTTAAGGTTCCAAGCTGGCCTCATGGCACCAAGACTCAATTTTCCAGCCCTGGAGTTTTTGTTAAACTGGTGCATTCTGGGAAAATTTTGAATTTCTAAAAAAAAAAGGAAAGTTCAGGTTTGGATAATAATGTCCCTGGTAACATGGAGTCCTCTTGTAAACTTTAATGCTTTAATTTGTTTGGTAGGATCTGGTCTTTGAATAACGTGTAAAATCTGAAGCATTCTTCATTCACATTTAGCTTTGCCTCTGTTTGCTTTAATAATACTTTGAACAGTTTTAGACTACTTTTGAGTTTATTTCTTCTGGAATTTGTTGTTCTATGTTTATTTTTAAAAGGGAAAAGAATAATAGCTTTTACTGATTTGCATTTCAAAATATCACATGACCGCTGTGTAGTAAATCTGGAATGCCTGCTACTGGTAGCATTCCAGGCATACTAATGCAGAGTTTTTGTGAATTGGGGTAAATTGTAAATTGACTGCAGATTTACTATTCCCTTTGCGAATTGGGTTAGGAGATTTTTTTATAACGTGTTACTCAAAGACCAGCTCCATGCCAATTCCGAAATAATAAAACATAAACACAGTGCTTTTTGTTTTCTCTGGGGAACATCCCTTGGGTCCAGCAGCAGCTGCGATTTGCTCAGAGGTGGCGCAATCACCATTAGGGTTGGGGAAACCAGTCAGACAAGAGGTGTGTGGACATAGGTGCCTTTTTGGGGGGGGGGGGATGCAGATGTGGCTATTTTGTATCGGGTGTCCGTCTGTATGATGTTGAATAAGGAATGCGTTGCAGTGCTTGGATCGTAATTCCCATTTTTTCTGTGCATGTACTGAAGACAGCCAAACTAAAAGTACTAGAATACTCAGAAAATATGGCTGGTTCTACTATTCATACACAGGGCAGGAAGATGAGAGTTCTGTAGTTGTCTCTTGATATGTTACAGGCTGCTTTCTTTGTATGTTAGCTATTTTTGGGTCTGGCCTAAGACAGCTCATGTGCTGTCTGTTGCAAGACATTTTGTTAGCTTGTAGTGGTCATATAGCCCACCCGTTATTTACCATTGCAGGGGTGTGGATTTAATAAAATATCTACTTATCCATTGGGCAGGTTGCTTCATAAATCTACTTGTCCTGTAACAAAATCGACTTGTCCCTTTGGTGCCATGTAGTGCAGTGACAAATTATATCAGCAATCTCATTCTATAAGAGCTCTGATAAAGCCTCTCTGATTATGCCAGGGCTCATACCATAGTAGTGTTTGAATACTTACAATCCCCTTATGTTGCCACATTTCTGCAGATCTACATACTGGGGCTGAAGGTAGTGATAAGCAATCGTTCCATGGTTAGAATGCCCTTTTGTGTCCCTGCAAACCTACTAACTAGCATGTTTTGAGGGTTTTCAACAACTCTTCTCTAATCTTTTCCATATTGAGAAATGTTGAAAATTTACTCGACAATGGCAGGCGTAAACCTTCTTCCAGAGTTGGGGAAAAAAAAGTGGTTGGAGGGAAAGTGAACTTGCAAACACTCAGATTTTTGCAGAGCGAATCTACACATGCATATTTGCTCATGCTAAAATGCAGTTCACAAATATTTTTTAGGAGTACTATTTCTTGTCCTACATCTGTAAATTCTTGGGAATTCACGAAAGCTGTATAGCTGCACTCAATGCAAGAACATATACCATGGGTGCACTTTTGAGATATCTTTAATAATTGGGCTCCTAATTTGGTCTGGCGTTGACCATGACCTTTTGTGTTTATTAAAATTCTCTCTCTTTCTCTCTTTCTTTCTCTCTCTTCTGCTCTTTCACAAGGAGCATATTGGCCCACACAGTAGTTTGTTCAGTGCCAGTAACTACTGTGGCAGTGTGCGCTTTTTGAGACCAAAAACTATTTTTGCTTTTGCCAATGTTTGTTATAATGGCGAGGGCCTGGCAGCTTCCACACCCATACGGTTTTACAAAAACCATGCTAAAATAAGTCACACATTGACAAAACTAATTCGCTGACCACCAATTTCAGACCTATTGGCTTTGCCAATGCTTATTTATATTTTTTCCCCATAATCTTATTGAAACTGGTTACACTGATTTTCCATTATCAATATTTTGGGTAAATATTAGCATGCATCAACACATGCTACTAAATGATGCTGCAAAAAATGGTACCTGAAATTTTACAGTAGCTGAGCTAAAACATTTTTTTCCTCCGTTCATTTTTTATGAACATTTTATTTTGAAAGCAAAGAATCATCAATCTTTTCAAGCTTCTGCAAATATTTGCATCAAACCAGAAAGCATTCTGGGAGCATTATACATAGCCTCATATTGCTAAACTTTGAACATATGTGTACACATTTTTATACTAGAACCACTGTCAGTACTGCAGTCAGAGCTTACAACATTTACTTAGAGCGCTTACCCTAATAATAAAGGGTTTCAATTAATGAACCATAAATACAAGTTTGAACAGCACTAACACTTGGACAACATTTTTAACTTCACTACAGACCGTGCCCCTCACTGATCCATAATGTGGTACTGCAAACTGGCAGCCAAAGGGTTTGTGCTGCAGGGGTTTGAGCCTACTTGTCCCGAGGACAAAATAAACATGAGCATTTGTTTCCCTTGGCCCAAACAAAATGTCCTGGGCGCCGGGCTATAGGAATTCCACATCCCTGCAATTGGCTGCCCCCATTGTGTCTCTTTACTTGCTTATTTGATGGCTTGTGTGGGCTGTACCTCCCTGACATGAATTTGTTTGTTTGTACCTCTCCCAAAGCATAGATGCAGTACTGTGTCCTTACACTGCTTGTTTTTTTTGGTGCTACTTTTTTAGGTCTTGCCTAGCGTCGCAGCGCATGCGCTGGTCGCTCTGCGAGATTTATTGTCGTCTGGTTGCTTTTGGGAGTGGGGTTGGTGACCGCCCTTTCTCCCTTAGGCCCCGCCCACTCGAACTGGACTGGACTCGTCGTATGTTGCTCGTCATGCGCGCTGCGTCTCTTTTCCTAAAGTCACTTTTAACGAGCACTAGTGTGTGTCTGCCGCGCTTCAACTTTCCTCCCTCCTCTTGTGCTCTGCGCTCCTTCTGCCAATTCCCCGTCTCTGCGCTTTGTTCCGCCATGACAGTGCCCATTCAGTGTGTGCGTCTCAAAGCGAGGGGCACAGGAGGCTCAGGGGCAACTCTAGTGCCTGCCGCTTTGCTGCTCCTCCTATGGCTCCTCTTATGTTGTGCATCCTTTCTGCCATGAACGCACCCGCCCTCTCCTGCTCAGTTTGTGGGTTGTGGCCGTAGTGGATCCAGTAAACAGCCCCTCCCACTGTTGGCTCCGTTATTGCAGCCCCCGTTCCCAGTATGGTGTCAGGTTTGCGTTACTGAGCTGTTTCCACTTGTATTGCCTGCCAGCACAGCAGATTTTCTACTCCTTTTACGTTAAGGTTTCAGCAGGCCCCCCCACACCTTTCATCAGTCTGACTGCCGTTACATTTGAAAGGCGTTTCTTAAATGTAACATTTTGAAATATCGTTTTCTCTGTTGTCTTTAGTGACATCTGTTTCTCTCAGGCAGACAACGAAACGGCGCATATTTCACTCTGAAGGGACCTCACTTACTGGGGCCCCGGTGACTGGGGTATAGATTGATGTTTATTTATGACTTCAGTTGCCCTGCTAACTGCACAGCGTGCACACCCCACAGCACCCCGCAGCCCTACCCTCCCCACATAAAAATATTTATTGGGTATGCCATTCCGACGCCACTTATAGCCGATACCAGGAGGCCCTATTATGACGGTGCCATTCCGACGCCACTTAAAGCCGATACCAGGAGGCCCTATTATGACGGAACAACAAAGAGTTACCAGATTATAAATAAAGCCTCAAACATGGCCTCGTTCCAAGGGGATTGGGAGCTCCAAAACGCAAAAAAAATGTGATTTTGCTTGGTACTTTGAAAGCCCTTGCATGGGACCTGCATAGGGGTATTTATAATGCGGGAAAAAGCAAGGTAATTGCTGGCTGGGCCCACCCCATGCTCCTTCTAAGCAACAGTAGAGAACTGAACTCTTAGAATGTGATGGTCTGCTAGATAGGGTGAGAACCGAGGCAATCAAAGCTTTTCAAAGCGCAAGACAAAATAAAATGTTGTCTCATGGAGCACTCTCTAAACACCTGCTATATGTTACATTTATTGAATGTAATGCTTCACTGGAAGACACATTTCTCGCCTTAACAACAACTCCCCAAAAGGCAGTTGTCAAACCGTTTGTAGTAATTTTACACCAGTTGGGGCCTTAAGGCTTCTGCGTCATCTCGATTTATGGAAGTGCTGACCCTGATATCTGAAGTTTCACCAGTGTTTTGGGAAACACTCCCAGGCATATTTTTAGTTTGGTGGGTATCTTGACAGCCCACTGAGACTTACAATGAAAGTGGGGAGAGGGTGTTGCATAATGACCAGAGCTGCCAACTTAAGAGCTGGGGAACCAGATTAGAGTCTCGCCATCTGCTAAAGCACCCTGTGATTCTGGGAAAATCACTTAATCGCCCCGTAAATGAATGTGTCCTTAACTGGTGCTTATGAAAAGAGCAGTGTTGATGATTAAGTGTTGGTACTGAGCGCTGGAAACCACTGGTGCAAATTACGCACTGGCCGCCCTACCTTTGCTAGTCTGGTGTAGGATTTGAGGACCCCACCTGTTTTTGAAAGTACTCATTTTCATCCAGAGTGTTTCTGCTATAAGACGGGAGTGCTTTTGTTAAAAATAAATGTGGGGCTGGCCACCATGTGATTGATGCCCGCTCGGCATGTGTTTTATTTTTCCCCCCAGAAATAAATGACCAGGCAGGGGACTGTTTCTGAAAAAAACTAGATACAAATGTCCCTGGCTTCAAAGTAGTTTTCTCACTGTGTGTCCGGGACATGTTTTGATGTTTACATTTGGAATGGGGGCCGAAAATTCTGCATCTGAAGGAAGGCAGTCCTTCCAGTGTTCTATAGCCAATGGACCTGAGATGGTTGGGCCACCGACCTGAGATTGTTGGGCCACCAGCTAAAAGTTTCCGGGCGTGGAGCAAGCTGGGCTCTGCTCTCGGAAACCAAGCCGTTCTGCTACCTGTAAACGAGGCTGAGGAACCCCAGGTTTGGCAAATGGGACATCCACTGATTTAAAGCGGCGGTCCCATATCCACAACACTCCTAAAGCCCTTCTCTGTCTGTCACTTTCACCTGCTCCCAAAGTGTTATAGTTAGGGACGGTCCACTTTGGGGTTTTTGTGTTATAAATACAACACAATATAACAAATGCAGGGCAGGTGGCTGCGTCCTATTGGAGGGTGGTGGTGCATAGCATTGCTGATAGGCTGTAGTGGCCCCTGAATCCCTATGCACATCAAAACCGAAATCAGAAACACAGTAGGTCTTTGATTCTGGATTTCAGGCACAGCTGTGGTGGCATATAGTGTGCTTAAAATACTTGGACCCATATTACCGAAAAGGCGCACTTCCCTGGTATGTGATAGGTGTACTTTTACCTGGTGCACCGGTAGCAGACTGGGTCAGTGCGCCCTGCCACAAAGAATGCATGGTTTGTGGTTTAGGCGCAAACCTGTGCCAGCAGTGGGAGCCACTGGGTCTGGCCTTCATTGTGTAGGCGGTAACGCAGCCTGCGTTTTTAAGAGGTTCAGTGATCCTCCTAAAGGTGGCCACAGTGAGAGACTGCACAGGCTTGCAGTAGATGTCAGTGGAGTCCATAGGACCGCCTAATCCCCCTTCAAAAGAAGTGCCTCGGTGGGGGCCCACTGACTGTGCACCACCTCTATGTGGCTCACAATCCTTGTGCCCCAGGCAGCTTATTTACCTCGGCGCCTGCAACTAGAATGCATAGTGGTCACAAAGGTAAAGGATTTCATAATGTGCATGTTGCCACACCCTCATGCAAATGAGGGAATAGCCCCTCAAGATGACACCAGCACACATTTAGCACTGCATGATCTACAATACACAATAAACCTCACAAACATCTGGATCGCCTTCAGTAATATGAAAGTGCCCCAGAGGTGCACAAACTGGGCACAAATTCCCATTGCATCCCGAGACAATGTTCTAATAAAACCCCATGTGTGGTAATCAGGCAGTTAAACGTTGTAAGGTAGAACATCAATTAGCGCTACATAATCTCTGCTGTTCATTCGAACCTTCAATGCAATAAGTTGCTTTGGGTTGGGGAGCATCAGCAAAACCACATCATGGCTGCAGTACTCTGTGGAAGAACCATACCAACATTTATTAAGTACATTCAGCTATTATTAGAGATCCCATGCCAGTGCTGGAACCTGTCCTACATGTGGACAAGCAGAAGAACCATTTATCCATGTTGTCTTGTTACGCCTACTATATACTGAAATCAGGACGTGGAAAATAGGAGATGGAACAGGGAGCTAAAAGTAGCCTTGGAAATGTTTTCAATATCAACCTTATATTGGCATGATTAAGAATAGCAAAAGTCAGTTTGGTGATTTTAAAGAGGATATGACTCCTTACATCTTTTTCAGTCTATCTAAAAACACCTTTAACTATCAGCAGTCCTATCGTTATCAATGCTATATTATGACTGATATAAGGGTATCAATGGGAGAGTGAGGATATTTAAGAGCTAGTCCATATCCCCTAGGTTATATATTAAATCAATGAGAACTAGTCTGTCAAGACGTGTTAAGGAACTCTAAGTTCTTCTTTCTTTTTTATGAAGCCCTCACCCACCAACCTAGTTGGTGGCATGCTTCATCATCGGGCCCACCTGGTGACACAGAGTGTTTCCCTGGTGTGCTACAACGCCTGTGTTACAGCGGAGCTGGTATACTTACTGAGTGTGCAGTGTAGGTGATGTGAAAGTGAGATTTAAAAGCTGTCCACTGGTCCCATTTACCCAGAAGGGATTAACTTTATTCTTTGGGCCTCTGGCAGCAGTAAAAACAAGGCAGCGGATGTAGGTGGAGTTATAATTAGGGGACTCCTGCATCCAGTGGGTGGTCTACATGTTTCAGCCAGGCCTTTAATATAAACTGTCTTTCTTCAGGACCTAGAAACATGAAAAAGTGCAATCTATATTGTGTATTGTGTATGGATCGTAATATGTGTGGCACACACTAATGTGCCCTATGTGTAAGAAATGCAGTAAGAACTATTGATGGACAGAATGCAGAACAATGTCATACATTCACCCCAGTATAGAGATCTGGGCCTAAATCCATCGTTGTTTGGCTCACCATGCCATTCCAGTTTGGACCCAGCCATATGCAAATCAGTCTTGACCCTGTGCCCAATGGGAACAGTCCAGCCCGAACTGCCAGGCCAGGTCCTCCCTGGACTGTAAACAAGCATCCTAGGACCAGTTTCAGGGTTTCACCCCTCTTCAGTCAGAATAGCTTGATTCCAGTGGCATGGAGAGCACGGAACTCATGTCTGAGCATACCCGTCCCACTCGGGGTGACAAATGCAAAAAGAACTATTGATGGACAGAATGCAGAACAATGTCATACATTCACCCCACTACAGAGATCTGGGCCTAAATCCATTGTTTGTTTGCTCACCATAACACACAAGAGGTTGACTGATTTGCATATGGCCATGTCTGAACTGGGGTGGCGGAGTGAGCTAAAGAATGATGATGGATTAAACCCAGATCAGTTGACTGGGGGTGAGTTCTTGCAATGTTCAACACTCCGTCCATTATCCCCTTTGGTATCGCTTTGTTCGCCCTAAGTTGGCAGGGTATGCCCAGACGTGGGTCCCTTGCTCACTTTGCCACTGGATTCAAGATAGCCTGGCTGAAGAGGGTTATGAACCCGAAACCGGTCCCAGGATGCTTGTTTCCGGTCCAGGGAAGACATGGCTTGGCAGTTCGGGCTGGACTGTTCCCATGAGGCACAGGGTCAGACTGATTTGCATATGACCATGTCTGAACTGCGGTGGTGGAGTGAGCTAAAGAATGATGATGGATTAAACCCAGATCAGTTGACTGGGGGTGAGTGTTTGATTAGCTCAAACGCTCCGTCCATCATCCCCTTTGGTATCGCTTTGTTCGCCCTAAGTTGGCAGTGTATGCCCAGACGTGAGTCCCTTGCTCACTTTGCCACTGGATTCAAGATAGCCTGGCTGAAGAGGGTTATGAACCCGAAAACGGTCCTAGGATGCTTGTTTCCGGTCCAGGGAAGACATGGCTTGGCAGTTCGGGCTGGACTGTCCCCATGAGGCACAGGGTAAGGCTGATTTGCATATGGCCATGTCTGAACTGGGGTGGTGGAGTGAGCTAAAGAATGATGATGGATTAAACCCAGATCTGTTGACTGGGGGTGAGTGTTTGATTAGCTCAAACGCTCCGTCCATCATCCCCTTTGGTATTGCTTTGTTTGCTCACCATGCCATTCCAGTTTGGACCCAGCCATATGTAAATCAGTCTTGACCCTGTGCCCAATGGGAACAGTCCAGCCCGAACTGCCAGGCCAGGTCCTCCCTGGACTGGAAACAAGCATCCTAGGAACGGTTTCGGGGTTTCACCCCTCTTCAGCCAAGATAGCTTGATTCCAGTGGCATGGAAAGCACGGGACTCAAGTCTGAGCATAATTTAATTTTTTATTTTTGCAGCATATGCATGCTACAAAAGATAAACCATTGCGCCAGCGCTACAAGGTCACATATATTGTCTTTGCCAGTATTTGTTTCTCTTGTGTCAATATTTTTGGGTTATACTTTTTTAGGTTCAGACTACTGCACAGCTGTCTGGTTTGCTAAAGACATCTTGAGGACATTCAGAATGCATTCCACCCATTGGTTACCATTGACTTTGTGGTTTGTAACTCTCATTGTCTGGCTTTTTATTTGTTGACTTTATTTGCTTTTTTATTGGGGCCAGTTGAAGCCTTTAGTTGGGATGTCACATATTGACAATTCTGCATCACACAACATATTTACACTCCACATAATACCACTCAAAGCCACATAATTATCCTACACATAATTTACACTCTACTCAACACAACATAAATACATCCCTACATAAATGCATTTTATAACCATAACACATAATGCCAATAAGCATAATTTCGCTCAATGCCACACAGTTCCACTCCACACAATTCAACTCCACACATTTCCAATACACACCACATAATTCCACACCAACCCACAGATTTCAAATACACAACACAATTCCACAACACACCACATACCTTCAATACACACCACACATGTACACATCAATCATACACCAAATAAAAACTACAATACAGCCCAAATAATTACACTCCACACCACATCGTCCACTACACTCCAAACCAAAACACAGATGTAAAACACATTGTCATTTAGAATGCCAATAGCTCTAACTCTTGCAAATGCGAGACCTATTGCATTGCAAATACTTATTCTTTTTAGTTTAGTACCACAAACGACTGCATGTTTTGCCAAGTTGTCTCCCTGTGCATGCTTCTCTGTCCCTCAGTCTTTATACTGCACGTTCTCACCATGTGCTTCTATGCCCCGACTCCATGTTGCTCTGTCTCGCTGTGTTCTTCTGTGCTCTTTCCCCCATCTCCATGTTGCTCTGTCTCACCACGTGCTTCTCTTCACTCCATCAGTCTCCACCACCAGTCTCCGTGTCTCTGTCTTACAGTTTGCTTCTGTGGTCCCCCCCGTCCCCCCCCCCAGTTTCCATGTTGCTCTGATGCGCAGTGTGCTTTTCTGTTCACCTCTATGTTATTCAGTCTTGAACTGTACTCCTCTGCCCCTTACCCCCAGTCTCTTTTTTGCTCTGTCTTGCTGTGTGCTCCCTCGATTTCTGTACTGTCTCACTGTGTGCTTTTCTGCCCCTCCTGTGTTGTTGTCTCCCAAGTTGCTCCTCTTGCTCACCGCCACCCCTCCCTATTTTGCTTGCACACTTTTTTCCCCATTTTGCTTCCCTTCTTCTTTCTGGCTTTTTCCCCTTTTTGGTTACCAATATAACTCTCTGATCGTTAACTAAAAGGGAAAAAAGTACCAGCGGCCATGCTAATTTTTTTCTTTCATTTTGTATTTTTATTCTTTAGTCATGCTGCGCAGCATCATAGATGCTGTGCAGCTTGTAGAATACCCATTGGTAAAGCCAATAGGTCACAAAGGCAAGACGTTTTTTTGCTTTCCCACTGCTTCATTGTTTCTTTTGAGCACTGATAGGTATTTTTTTCAAACTACCATACACCCTGATATTTTATCCTCCATACGAAATCATGATTGTTGTACTTTTCTCCCTCGGAATGTACAACCACATACAGTATACAATATAATGATCAACGAATATGATGATGTACTTGCGCCTGATATGCAGCGAAAGGAGTGCTCTGTATGTGTTTCATTTGCATCTCATCTGCCATCCTGGTCTGTCCTTACATGCTAGGTTTGTTGTCCCTGAGGAACAGGCAATCTGCTTGTCCTTCAAACACGCCCCACCCCCCGTTTTTTCTTTAATTAACTCTTCCCCACCGGCTAAAACCTGCTTGTTTCTGACAGCAATGTGTTATTCCCTTTCTTCTTTGGCAATGGGTATTTTTTTTCTCGGAGTGTGTTTTGTTTTCTTTTGCTCACCTTGTGGTCATTGTTGTCATTACCCACGTAGTTGTCACGCATCAGCTGATGTGGGGTCATGTGTCAATTCCTCACCAGTGGGGGAGTTGTCAAAGTGACACGCATTGTTACAGCGCTCCTTCGTTTCCCCACTTCCACTCTTCTATAATTGGGGGAGATAAGGCTTGCTAGTGTTTAGTGCCTCATGCCTCGAAGAATCTACTCGCTATGGCGAGTCAATTTCTTTCAGGACAAGACAGTTTTTAGGCCTACTGGCCCGAACTGGCAAGTAAGCTCAACAGCTCTGCTAATTATAACTAGCTTAGTGCAGTAGCAGTGAGAGCCTCTGGGGGCAGGGGGGAAGGGGTGCGGTGGCTAGCTGAAACGCTATTACATTGTATTTAGTGCGTGAAAAAAGGATTCTTTTTTATATAACAATAAAGTGTTTCTTGCAAACATTTCAAACCGTAATTTATCAGGACATTCTGCAATGTGATGTGAAGCTTTTTATTAAAGGCATGTCAGGGTAAGGTCAACTTTTAAGCATTTCGTGCTTGTCTCCGTGCATTTGGTTTAGTTGCTTGGAAAAACAAGCATTGGCATAGCCAATAGGTCTCGCTTTTGGGACCTTATAAGCATTTAGTTTTGAAGCACAATATCCTTGCTGCAAGAACATCAACTGTTGCATGGCTAAACACGTATAAGGTACAAGGTTTAGCCATGCAACAGCTGATGTTGTTGCACCAAGGATATTGTGCTGCAAAACGAAATACTTAGGAGGTCCTAAAAGCGAGACTTATTGGCTATGCCAATGCTTGTTTTTTTTTTTTTTTTACAGTTTTATATGGCAAAAACTTGTCCCGAAAGCGTCAGAGCGCTTGCACACACAGCAGTCAGATAACAAGAGCCACTGGCTTTTACCCCTTTCATCTATGGTGCCGCGCACTTGAGGTAAATTTGGAGAAATCGCCAGTCAGAGCTCTCCTTCATTCTTCTAAATTATGCAACACCCGGTTGACGATGTAACGTGGACAGTGCTAGCAGTGATACCTCCACGTTACAGGGGAGGGTAGATTGAACACAGTTTAGCACATTGTGAAGCAAAGTGTATTGAGAAACTTGACACCGTAAGAAAGGGCCTAAATGAACACAATGAAATGATGACCTCAATAAGTAGATAATAAGCGTTTGATTTTGCCTAATCACAATGAGGGGTTCAAGTCCATAAATATTACATTGATATACAGAAGATTAACGATGAATGAGTGGTATTAATTTTTTGATTGCTTCGTTCAATAAAAATGTCAATGCAGATGTTTAGAATGATAGAAAATGACGTACGGTTGCGAAGAAATGTACACTGTAAAATAATGTTGTTTATTTCATGGAACAGGCGATTGGCCAATGGCACCTATATTACAATGTTTTTTATTTTTTTCCTCCAATACTTTATAGGTTTGATAAAAATGATTAATCCTATAAACACACAGGCACATGCCTGTAACGATAACAAGAACTTTCCGAAAGGTTAATATAAGTAGAAGGTATATTGTTCATAGCACAATTCTGTCTCCCTCAAGATGGTGCTGTGAAAGTGCAGCGTTACACTTACTCTAGTGCAGCAAAGGAAAGCGAATCAAAACACACAACACGAGGGACCAATAAGTAGAGCTAACTAAAAAAACAGAAGTGTGGCCAAACAGGTGCGCCTATTACGGCACGGAAGTAGCGCTAGGTTGTCACCAAACTCGAGGGTTAGGGGGAAGAGTTCTTTTCCAGAGGAGAGCGGAGCGTTAGCCTTCGGTTGACACAGTGGGCCTCAGTGTGAAGGAGCTATCAATCCCTCATCGCGATCACGATCACTCTAATAGCGAAAGTGATCGCGATGACGCACGCTAGGGATGCGTGCGCAGCAGCGGGGGGAGGGGTATGGGGCTGAAGGCTGGCGCAGGAAAGGCAGATGGCTGGGCGAGAAGGGAGGGTGAATGCGGGGAGCAGCTGTGCGCGTGATCCAGATCAGGGCATACAAATTCTCCCTACTTCCACGGATAGAGTAAATTCACGGATAGAGTAAATTCACAGATACACGCACATACACTCATCATACGCTTGGGCCCATTTCACTAACATACGCTCAGATTACTCTACCAGTGCCAAACATGGAGTGGAAGCTCCTAAATACCCTGTATCTACAGTAAGGTCAATGAAACCAAATTGATTCTGTCCTGAGTCATGATATAAACAATAATAATCACATTTGTGTATTCAATAAACGACAAGAAATAACCACCAACACTGTAATTCATAAATGATTCTTTATCTAAAATTAGTTCAAAGAAAGTCAATCAAAGCAAAATCATTATTCTCATAATTACCTATTCTAGCTAAATGTCATAAACGGGTCAGGACAGGTCTCTCAGTAGAAGTCTCCCGAGTCGCCGTCCTCACAGCATCGATCCTCACCAACGCAGGTTTGGGAAGAAGTGGCCTTAGACCCTCTCTAGTCTAACAATATTTATAATAATTCTTACAAAATAAAGCAACATAAAATGTTCTAAATTTCCGTTGAGCCGCTGAGCAAAGCGAGCAGGAAAGCATGTAGCATCGCTACATTTGGAAAATCTCCGCTCAGAAAAAATCACAAAAATAAAAAGACGGAACAAGGAAACTCGAGTTTGCAAATGTTACTTTTAAAAATGCTCTTCCTCAGACCCATAGCGAAACCATCGCTGTAATCACAAAGTTCATTGTGGCTCTCTTTCCCTCCAAGGTTACTTGGATGTTTGCCTGGAGTCGCTGTCATCACGGAAACTTTCAAAACTCCAGCAGAAGCCATAGTCAGATGACTTTCAACAAGGCCTCTCGTCATCTCATATTCACTCGAGCAGAGGCTGTAAATGTCAGCCATCTTTTCTTAGGCCAAAACGAACCATCTTAATTGAAAGAAACACAAACAACGTTACTACATCATCGCAATGATTAAACAGTGTTAATTCCCACTTATACCCTTATGTGTATATAATTAACTAGCCATCTGCAACATATTTAAGCATTAGTACACGTTATTTTTAAAAGCATCGACACAAAACAAATAGCACACTTATTAAATAACCGCACATTATTATTAAGCAACATATATGCATTCCCACGTGTAGTTTCTCTTGTTATTCGTGTTGGTTAGTCAGAATTTTCACACAAAACAAATGATTATTAATTATAGATTAATATTTTTAAGTCTCGACATCTAGACAAAACTAGAGCGTAAAACCCAATAAATTTTTTTTTAGATTTTAGTCCCATTTTAGGAGAAATTGGAATTGTCTTTTTCTTTTTCACAACACTACATACCAGACTCCCTTTCATCATCCCTCTTCGTTTCCAGGTAAACACTCTCCCTCAATTCTTCTAATTCTATTTCTTGTGGATCTCTTTTTGACCTCTTTTGTCTCTTTTCAATATTTCTTTTGACTAATTTCTTTTTCCCTCCCCTGTTTTTACAACACAAACACACCAATCTAAGTATTAATAAAGCAACAATCACACATGTCAAAGGAAATAATATCTTACCTATAATAGTACTACCTATCTTTGCAATAAAACTCTTAACAGCAACTATCTTATTAGCTATTTTAGTCCAGATACTTTCAGCTTCCAGTGGTACCAATTCTTCATGCAAATCAGTAATATTTTTGATATAGACCTTCAGGTCTTTGCTTTCGTCAGGAATGTAAGTGCAACAATGTTGAACTTTCAGCATTCCACAAACTCCACCCTCCTTGGCCAATAGAATATCAAGGGCAAGTCGATTTTGCATAGACATGGCACGTACGGCAATCATCTCCGTATTCACCAAAAGAAACCCTCCAGCGGTACTTGTCGATAAGCGATCCACCACTGTTGACAGTTTCCGAATTCCATATGCATTTAAAGAAATTCCCACTGCTGGAATCAAAGCTCCAAAGATATCACCTACAATTTCAGACCAAGTTTCTCTCTTAAAACGTGTTAGTAAATTAATATGTTCTACATCATCTATTCTATCTATATGAAAGATCTTTGGAAAGACCAGGCCCACATAACACGTGCCATACCAATGGTCAGGCAACCTGTAATAAGCCTTGTTCCCACAAACATAATACACTCCTGGGAAAACTGGATCCTCTCCTCCTTTGAAACCCCATCCTGTTGCAATGAAGTATGTATCATGACACTCACTAGTCCCAACAAAATATGTATCATATTGGGATTTCCTCCTAGTAATGCATAGCTTACCCTTCTGTGGTGCATCTAGAGCTAAAGTTGGACTAGCCCCATTCCTCAACTCTTTCCCCATCTCAATGTCCCAAATTGTCTCACTCACTTTATATTTCCCTGCCTTTTCATGCATGCTCATTCTCCTTTCCTCTACCATGTTTAAGAAAGCTTTCTCCTCTTCTTTCAAACTACAAGTTAAATTGTTCTTAAAAATGTAATCTAATGTTAATTCTTCTTTCTCAATAAAAATTTCACCAAAAATGTTAGCTTCTTTAGCTGGATTCAGCCTTTTGTTCATAGGCAATTGCCCAAAAATGTTATCTTTGTTAGACATCTCTTAATCTATTTTCCCTAACAAATAAAAAACACTACTTAACACACTACATGAAATTCCATACGTAGCTGGTAAATGGTGATAAGTAACACCCTCTGAAACGGATGCAGGTAACTGCATACATACGTAACAATCTCTTACTTCCATTGTCTTCACGTATTCATACAATAATTTTGTAAAAACATTACTAGAAAAATCATTAATTGACCTATCTTTATGCATGTAAGTATTACTAATTCTAGTTGGAACCACTTTTTGTGAATTCTTTTCTACATTAGTCTCATTCTCAGTATGTATCTCAAATGTACCTATTGTAACTCTAAATGTAACTAATAAAGCTAAAACTCCCCATAATAGCATTAATAATCCAGTACAGCAGCAGCACATTCTACACCATCTTTTTAAGAAGGCACATCTACTTTGATTATTTTCTATGTTAGCCATTTTACTACTTTGACCGTGTCTTTTGACTTAGCCTCTACTACTCCACTACTGCAATTTCTATTTTCCTGGATTACTTCAGACAGCTAAATTTGAGACTTTCTTCTTTTCACTTTTCTCCAAGTGATTGCTTCAGTTCACTCAATTTGGATATTCATCACTCTTCACTTCGACTTCTTCAACATCAAATTGTATTAGATCTCCAACAACATCCTCAGTATCCGAATTTTCTCCAATGTCAGTCAAGATAACTTTCAGGATTTCACCTGTTTCTTCCTCAACCACTTCTCGTACGGTCTCCTCTGGATTTCCTTGACTTTCTGCCTCTTCACCTTCAGACAGTGCCACATACGTCCATTCGGGCGACCTATACTTCTGGTTAGGTTTTCTTATTCTTTTGATCTCCTCTGATTCTTTCGACTCTTTCCGCTTTTCACCTTTTGCTGGATTTTGACTCGACACCTCATTCACTTGTTCAGCTTTCGATGTATTTGCTCGTGTCAATCTGTATCTCAACCTCTTTACTCTGTTGTTAGGCCAAAGATCTCCTCTTACAACCTTTTTTGGTCTTGTTTCTTTATTATTTCTTTCTCCAATCCAAGTTCTCTTTCTCAGAACTCGACCCTCTGATTTCTCATTATCACTCTCATCTGATTCTGTTTCAAATACCTCTTGTTCTTCAGCAGTTTTCTTTCGCTCCACACTCTTTATCACCACTGTTTGAGACTTCCCTACTTCTTTCCCTCCTCGGGTCTCCGACACGCAATCTTCTTGCTGTCTACTTGTCCCTTCACCTAGCTTATCAGGAATATTCCCTACACCTCCTCGGGGGTCTTCCGCAATCTGTCCCTCTCTAACTTCTTCTGACCCTGCTTCTTCAGGTGTAATCTCAAGTGGATTTTCAACTTCCTCATCTGATTCAGAAGTAGTTACCGTGGAACTGCTCTTTTTTCTTCTTTCTTCTCCACTGCTTGTTAGAACTTCAGGCTCTCTTACAGAATCTGATCTCCCTTCTGTGACTCTCAATATTTCTCTTGAAGTCTCCCCTGGAAAGAAAGAATCACCTGACCCTCTTTCTCCTTCACTCCTTCCAGAATTCTGATTTCTCCTCACTGGTTCAGCTTCTTCTTCATCACTTGAATCTGATTCTTCAAAATACTCCTTGCCAGTTCCTTCTTTTGGATTTGGAACTCTGAGTATGACTTGCATGTACCCAGTTTTTCACACCAGCACACTTTACTGCAGTCGTTGTAGTCAGAATTACTTGTCTTGGCCTTCCCCACCTTGGGACCAAGCAATTTCTTCTCCTGTGCACTTTAATCCTCACCCAGTCCCCTGGACTCAGATCATGGGCTTGCTTCTTCTCAAGTGTAGTAGCGTCTTCTCCAACCTGGTGAAACACAGAATGAACTGCGTCAGCCAGGCCTTTACAGTAATCCAAAATCATGTCATCAGTTATTGTCATCAACTTATTGACAGGTACAAATGCATGACGCATTGCACGTCCCATCAAAATCTCGTGTGGACTCAAACCAGTAGTTCTATCTGGAGTAGATCTAATAGTCATTAGCACTAGAGGCAAGACATCAGGCCCATTTCATTCCAGTGGCTAAACACATCTTACCAATCCTGTTCTTGATCGTGCCGTTCATCTGCTCCACAACGCCAGAAGCCTCTGGTCTGTAAGCACAATGTAGCTTCTGCTGTATGCTCAATGCTTCACAAATTAAACTCATGAGCTCATTATAGAAGTGTCCACCTCTATCAGACTCAATTGTTACTGGAAACCCGTACCTAGGAATCAGCTCTCTTAACAGTAACTTTGCCACTGTTATTCCATCATTTCTCCTAGTCGGATAGGCCTCCACCCATCTTGAGAACAAACAGACTACCACTAGAACATACCTCAATCTGTTCACTTGTGGCATTTCAATGAAATCAATCTGCATTCTGGTAAAAGGACCACCTTCTCTGCCTATCGTTCCCAGACTCACCACTGTCTTTTTCCCAGTGTTAAATTGCTGGCAAATCAAACATCTTTGACAAATGCTTTCTGCAATCATCCTGAACTTTGCATTATACCAAGTCTGTTTAAAAGACCTGATCATCGCATCCCTTCCCAAATGTCCCTGGCCATGATACATCCTTGCCATTGTCGACAGCATAGAGTTTGGCATAACTGGTCTACCATCTCTATAGATCCAAACATGATCTGTTTCTCTTGGGGCACAACCTGCCTTGATCCAGTCTTTCTTTTCTTCCTTTCCTGCCTCATCCTGCAACTGTTTCACCTCATCCCACGTTTCTAGGACATTAGTAAACATCACAGAACAAAAAAACATTTCCCTTTCTCGTTCCCTATTAATCGAGTGATTATTTTTAGCACAATACTGTGCTATATCGTTTGCAAAACGATTTCCAAGTGTTACAAAATCATCTCCTTGTCCATGAGCAGCACATTTTACAACTGCTAATTCTTTAGGCAGCTGTATCGCCTCAAGCAATTTTCCAGTCACCTCAGCATTCTTTATTGGAGTTCCACTCGACGTCAAGAAACCTCTCTGTAGCCAAAGCTGGCCAAAATCATGCACAACTCCAAATCCATACTGACTATCAGTCATTACAGTCACTCTCAGATTCTTCCCAATCTCACAAGCTTTCGTCAATGCCACCAATTCAGCTACTTGAGCAGATTTCACTCCTTTCAATGGCGATGCTTCCATAACTTCTGAAACCTTGCACACTGCATATGCTGCACTCAGCACACCATCATCATTTCTCAGACATGATCCATCCACAAACAGCACATGATCACTCTCAGGCAATGGAAGATCTCTTATGTCTGGTCTCGGTTTTGTACAGTAATCAAGCACATCCAAACAATTGTGATCATCTTCTTTCACACCCACATTTTCATTATCTGGCAACAATGTTGCTGGATTCACATTCACACATCTCTCAAGAGTAACATTTGATGCTCCCAGAATGACTTTCTCATATTTAGTCAGCCGACTATGTGACATGTACTGAGTTCTGCTTCTTGTCAAAAGAATTGCCACATTATGAGGTACAAATACCCTTACAGGATATCCCATTATTATTCCCTCACTCTGTTCCAGACTTCTGCATGTTGCGGCTACAGATTTGAGACAACCATGGTAAACCCACAGCTACAGGGTCAAGTGTCGATGAGAAGTACGCAATAGGCCTTCTCAGTTGTCCATGCTTCTGGATTAACACTGAAAGTGCACATCTATTTCTCTCACTGCAGTACAACTCAAACTCTTTTTCATAGTCTGGCATACCCAAAGCAGGGGCTTCACACATTCTGCTCTTCAACTCCTCAAATGCTGCCATTTGTTCTCCATCTAGTTCCAATGGGTCTTTCATCTCACTCTTTGTAAGCTTAATCAGTGGCTTTGCTATCAGGGAGAAATTACTAATCCACTGACGACAATAACCCACCATCCCCAGAAACATCCTCACTTCTCTCTGTGTCCTTGGGGCTTTCATTCCCCTGATAATTTTGATCCTGTCATCAGTCACCTTTCTCAGACCCTTTTCAATATTGTGTCCAAGATAATGCACCTCTTTCTTGCAAAATTGCAATTTGGCTGGAGATACCTTTAACCCTCCATCTGCCAGATGATTCAGTAAAGCTATGGTATCTACTTCACAAGCTTCACGTGTCTTTGATGCCACAAGTAGGTCATCAATATACTGCACTAGTACTGAGCTTTCAGGCATGATCAAACTCTCCAATGATTTTTTCAATAACTGATTGAATATCGAAGGACTCTCTGTGTACCCCTGTGGGATACGACACCATGCTAAAATACGCTGGCCAAACCTAAATGCAAAAATCGGCTGGCTGTCATGATGCAATGGAATCGAAAAGAAAGCATGACACAAATCAATCACTGTGTACCACTCAGCATCATGTGGAATCTGATACAAAATCACTGACGGATTTGGCACAATGGGACAACATGCCACCACAATTTTGTTAACCTTTCTTAAATCTTTTACAATCCTGAACTTCCCATTAGGTTTCTTTAGCCCCATTATCGGTGAATTACACGGGCTACTCAGTAGTTCTCTCAAAACTCCTTGCTGAATCATTTTCTCAATTATAGGAGTTATTCCTTCAATTATTTCTGGTGTCATTTTGTACTGAGTAATGTTAGGATAAGTAATTCCCTCTTTCACTGAAATTTTCACAGGATCTACATTATTCATCAATCCCACATCCTCTCCAGTAAAATCCCAAACTGTCTTTTTCACTGTGTCTCTCAGCTCTTGAGGCAAATCCTCTGGATTAAACACAGCATATGTACCAACCATCTCATTTTCTCTATTATCTAGAGTCATTCGGTACAAAACATCCTCATCTTGTGTTTCAAAAGCTATTCCATCCGGAGTACAAAAAATTGTACAATTCATCTTGCATAGCAGGTCCCTGCCTAACAAGTTCACTGGACTAGTGTCACAGACCACAAATCTGTGCATGTCCGAAAATTTCCCTATTCTTACCCTTACTGGTTCAGTAAGACGTGTCTTGATTTGTGTATTAGCTACACCAACTACTTGGATTGCTTCATCCGAGAGAGGAAGATTTCTAATTTCTGCTGACCTGACAGTTGATCTCGTCGCACCTGTGTCTACTAAAAAAGTAACACTTTCTTCATTTATTTTCCCATCTACAAATGGTCCTGCCTGGTCTATTTCTAGAGTTGCACCAAGTATGCACTCTTCCTCCTCTCCTCGGCACCGTCAATAATCACCTTCAGACTCACTCCCTTCATTCTTTAACAAATACTGTTGTACCTGGTTAGAACGCCTTGGTTTGTTTACCTGCTCATCATTGTAGAATCCTGAATCCTGATTGTACTTTTGTGACCCTCTATTCTGCGGCAAGGGCGGTTTTGGCTCTTGGCTCTGCTGTCTCACAACCTTCTGTTGTTGCTGCTGTTGATTATTCCCCTAATTCTGCACCTGTTGATTTAAGGGTTTACTCTCGTTATTCGCTAATGGTGGATTTGTACACTCAGATCTCCAATGTCACAGTTGTGACAAGGGAACTTTTTCTTGGCTTCCTCCAGATTCTCCTTTCCTTTCCCTGCATATCTGGGCCTATTCCCTGAATTATTTGCCTGTTCCACCAACTGTGCTTCTTGTCTCTCCGCAACTTTCACTTGTGCCCACATTGTCTTTTCTTTCAGCTTTCTCTGTTTTGCTTCAATTTCATCACTGAAGTACTTCGCATGTCTCAGAATCTCATCTATTTTCTTACTCTGCCAGTCCACTGTATGCTCACGAATTCTCTCACTAATCTCAGGTCTCAGGCCATATACAAATCTGTATACAAAATGACTCAAATCCTTGTCACCCAGATGTTCATCCCCACTGAATTGTTTAAAAGCCAGTATCAGCCTCTCATAAAAAGCATGAACTGATTCTTTTGCTTCCTGATGTGTTCGATCTATCTTAACCCAGTCTGTCTCTTTTGGAGGTACTTTACTTTTCAGGTATACAATCACCTGATCATACTTCCTCATTACCTCTGGATCTGGTGCTCCTGTTCTCTGATCTCGTGGATATTCTTCAGTAGGCCAACTTACAACTATTTTACACTCAGCCCATAAGTCTGCTGGAACAATTATATCAAACAGACTATTCAGATCAATCCACAGCACTTTTGACAATTTCACAAACCTGTCTACCTGCCTATACCACTCGACGGGCTTTTCTCTCAGTCGAGGGAAATCATTTGTAAATGATAAAATATCCTGTCTGGTCCATGGAACATGTACATATCCTCCTGCAGGTATTTCTCTCATAGGATAAGCATCCACTATTTTCTCCTTTTCTCTCACAGGAAATGCTGAATAAGTCCTATCCACTGATTCTTCCCTTTTCTTGTACCACCTATCCTTCCATTTTTCTACATCACCCCATTTTCGCAATAATGCAATCATTTCCTTAATCTGTCCTGTTCTACCAACACCATTCAGATTTTCAATATCTTTGTCCGTAAAATCCATCCTGTAAGACTTCTGCAATGCTTTCACCTTATCAATGTCAACTCCTTGTTCATTCGCTATTGCTCTTAACCTGTCATGGGTATTTTTAGCTCTCCAGGTAATGTTTTTGCACATAAATAATAATTCTCCATCATGATGATTTTTGAGAATATCTGTAGGAATTGTCCCTGCAACAAGCTCCTCTAATTCTATACGCAACCTGGCCACATCAATTGCCTGTAAATCTTTATCCCTCTTTTGAAGAACTCTCATCCATTCATTCAAATCTTCAGCTGTTATTTCAGTAGATCTTTTCACTGGAACCACTTTCTCTGGCATCCTTTGTGGTTCTAAAGGCATCCCTGAACAACTAGTATCACTAGTTTCCAATCTCGAATTAGACTGTACCTCTAATCCTCCACTGCATGTGTCACGTCTGGATTGTCTCAAATCATCATTACTCCCTGTCCTTTTTCCTGACTCTCCTGAAGGACCAGCCAAACTTGTCAACTTATTCCCAACATATGGAACCACCAAACCATTTTCACCCGTCCTCTGCTTATCAAAAATAGGCATAACCGGACCTATGGTTACAGGCACCGTAACAGCTTCCAAATTCTTCGTCAGTTCTCTAATCTTTTCAGTCAGTTCAGATGTAGTTCTGGCTAATTCTCTCGTATTCTCGTCGCCACATCTTTTTTCTCTCTCTCTTTCTCTGAAAGAGCTACCACTTCTTAAATCAGGTGTCACAACTTCTGTCTCAATGAAACGCAATGTATCTCTTATCGGAGTAGCAACTGGTGTGCTCTCTTCTGGTTCTGGTCTATATGGAGGTGGTCTCTTGTAAATCATATCATCCAAGACCTCATCCTCATAATCATTAACTCCATATCTTTTCACTTCTGCCTCAGGAACCCTTTCCGTACCCTTCCTTTCTTCCTTCTCGTCAACTGTTCTCATAGGATATAATCCTTCTGACATACTAGCATCTCGCCATCTCCTCATTCGATCATGATGAGTTTCACGATCATATTTCCTCCCGAACATGTACCTATAGTTGCTTCCAGACCTCTGTTTTTCTCGCTCATGTACTTCATCTTCCCATTCTACCAGAGCCTCAAACTGTGTCGGCCTTGGTCTTGGGTCAAGACACAACATCTTCTCCCGTAAATTTCTCAACACAGCCATATTAAATGAACCATGTTCCGGGAAAGCCAAAACACCATCCTCTCTAGTGTACCTAACCCAATTGTCTAACCATATACAGGTATGATACCCATACTTCGCAGCCATGAAGGATGCAGGCGTTTTCGTTGGAGGTAACAATTCACCTTCTCTTGTTTTAACATCTTTATCCTTGTCAAACCATCTTTTTATTTTTCCAAACAAGGATTTCTTCTTTTTCTCTTCTTGGTAATACATTTCTGCGTTTACCAAAACTTTCTAATCCCTTCCGTAATACCACTGTACAGTACGATATTTTATCCAATAACAGCGCGACTCACACCAACGCACCAATCCTGGAGCGTCTGCGTCACCCTGTACTCCTTCCAATCCCTGCGCGGCTCACACCAACGCACCAATTCCAGCGCGAGCACTGTTCTGATCCACTACCCAATTAGATCGCGGTCTCAATGACGTCAGCAGTCGCTGCAGTTGCTCCTGCTCCTGTCTCTTGTCACTCGTCTACCCCTCCTTTACAAAACCTCTCAGTAGACTTTGTGTCAAATTTTACAAAATCTATTAGTTACAACATATAAACATCTCCATTGTCTGCTTCGCTTAACCATAGAATAGTAAAGAAAATCTATTTCACAAGAATCCCGTCTTTCCCTGAAACAGCACTCACTTCTGCTTCACTACGGAATTAATACTTTCATTGACACAGTAGCACATCCCTCTACTCTGCCCTTCTAACATGCATTTATTAACTGTTTCCTCTAGGACTGCTCCAAAGAGTCTTACAATCAACTAAATGCTCATACATTCACGCACTTTCATACAAGAAAATGTAGTACATACACACAGAATCCTGCCCTTCCCGAGAACAGCGAACAGTCTGCCCTACTACAGAATTATAACACACATTAACCAAACAGTGTTTACCTCTGTTCAGTTCTTCAAACAAGCTCAGAGAATACCTATTACTTCCCCAGCGATAAGCTTTAACGGCAAACCTTACGGATCCCTGGGACTTAAGACCAGAGTTTCACAGATAACCTTCGCTATCATTCACACTCCTTTTATACCAGAAATATATCCCTAATAGTAACACACGACGATGTCACTGATTCCGAACCCAGACAATGTGACGCGCAACTTCAATTGTCACACGTTTTCTCCTGCATACGTACAGGACCAACAATCCCGTCTTTCCCGAGAGCAGTATATACTTCTCTCTGCCCTACTACGGAACTGCTACCAGCTCCCAAGTTCCAGAAGCACTACATAGAACTCAACACGACGACTTCAACATATAGTATTAGTACATATACTAACATCAATCAATAATCAATAAATCAAAAAGCCAATGTACAAGCAATCTAATCAGATCAAGACAATAATCAAAACCATATCTCTGCTACCAGGAAATTGATCCAGATCAGGGCATACAAATTCTCCCTACTTCCACGGATAGAGTAAATTCACAGATACACGCACATACACTCATCATACGCTTGGGCCCATTTCACTAACATACGCTCAGATTACTCTACCAGTGCCAAACATGGAGTGGAAGCTCCTAAATACCCTGTATCTACAGTAAGGTCAATGAAACCAAATTGATTCTGTCCTGAGTCATGATATAAACAATAATAATCACATTTGTGTATTCAATAAACGACAAGAAATAACCACCAACACTGTAATTCATAAATGATTCTTTATCTAAAATTAGTTCAAAGAAAGTCAATCAAAGCAAAATCATTATTCTCATAATTACCTATTCTAGCTAAATGTCATAAACGGGTCAGGACAGGTCTCTCAGTAGAAGTCTCCCGAGTCGCCGTCCTCACAGCATCGATCCTCACCAACGCAGGTTTGGGAAGAAGTGGCCTTAGACCCTCTCTAGTCTAACAATATTTATAATAATTCTTACAAAATAAAGCAACATAATATGTTCTAAATTTCCGTTGAGCCGCTGAGCAAAGCGAGCAGGAAAGGATGTAGCATCGCTACATTTGGAAAATCTCCGCTCAGAAAAAATCACAAAAATAAAAAGACGGAAGAAGGAAACTCGAGTTTGCAAATGTTACTTTTAAAAATGCTCTTCCTCAGACCCATAGCGAAACCATCGCTGTAATCACAAAGTTCATTGTGGCTCTCTTTCCCTCCAAGGTTACTTGGATGTTTGCCTGGAGTCGCTGTCATCACGGAAACTTTCAAAACTCCAGCAGAAGCCATAGTCAGATGACTTTCAACAAGGCCTCTCGTCATCTCATATTCACTCGAGCACAGGCTGTAAATGTCATCCATCTTTTCTTAGGCCAAAACGAACCATCTTAATTGAAAGAAACACAAACAACGTTACTACATCATCGCAATGATTAAACAGTGTTAATTCCCACTTATACCCTTATGTGTATATAATTAACTAGCCATCTGCAACATATTTAAGCATTAGTACACGTTATTTTTAAAAGCATCGACACAAAACAAATAGCACACTTATTAAATAACCGCACATTATTATTAAGCAACATATATGCATTCCCACGTGTAGTTTCTCTTGTTATTCGTGTTGGTTAGTCAGAATTTTCACACAAAACAAATGATTATTAATTATAGATTAATATTTTTAAGTCTCGACATCTAGACAAAACTAGAGCTTAAAACCCAATAAATTTTCAACAGAAAACTCTGCTCCAGCACGCGTGCACGCCATCGTGCACTGTAGCTTGTCGCCAGCACAAAAATGTGGGTAGCATTTTCTAAACCCACCTACTAAATGTCTCGCCAGACCAGCGCATGCGCTGGGTCAGGCGAGACCTAAACATGAAGCTTGCTAAAACATTTTGAGGCCTAGTACTAATAGTATAACTTCATACTGTGTGTTGCACATTTTAATGTTGTCAGTTCAATATAAATTGCACGTTAACATGTGACTTTAACTAGATTACTTTTGCATTTTAATAAAAACTTCCTTTCAGTCGTCACACCTAGATTCACTCCAAAATCTTTTCAACTGATGTCCAACAGTTTCTCATGACATGCTCTTCGGCTCAAGGATGTTCTTAGCAAAGACCAATTCCTCTCTCAAGACGTTTAAGTAGAGTAGGGCCACTGCCTGCTTTCTGAGTTTAGCTCCGCCAGTTCAGCTGTTTCTCCAGCAGCAGCCCCCTTTTCAAGGCTGCAGTAGGACCTATCAGCAGAGGCGCAGAGACAATAAGTGCCTCAGCAGCAACGGGCCTCCCACTCTTTTTTGAGATCAAGGTTGGGGAACAGGCCGACAGCACCGAGGCCCACAGGGGCAATGTGCTACCCGAAGTACAGACCCCTCCTCTGCCCCCCCCCGCAGCCACAGCAAAAACCTCTTTAGTTTGTCATTGGCAGCACACAGTCGCCCGGTTGGAGGGCGAGTCGCCTTTCACCTCCACGGATGGAGGAGTATCACGTTTGATAATCTGGTGCTCTAGATCATGTAACACGGATACTCCCTACCCTTCCTGTCATATCTCCCAGAACGGCCACCCACACGCAACACCTCCCGGAGGACCACATATCCATACTCCACGGAAAAGTTCAGACTCTCATTAGCCAAGGAAGCAATAGAGAGGGTGCCAGCATCAGAGATCGGTACCAGTTGTTACTCCCATTATTTCCTGGTGCCAAAGAAGTGCAGAGGCACTGGCCCTAGCCTAGATCTTCACCCTATTACCTTGTTCCTACAAAAAGGACAAGTTCCAGATGCTCACCCTGGCCCAAGTTCTGTCTGCTCTGAATCCAGGCAACTGGATGGTAGTGCTGGACTTGCACACCATGCTGGATGCCTATTTTCACATCCATGTCCTGCAGTCCCACGGACTTTATCTGCAGTTTCAGAGGAGCCTCAAGCACTATCGATTCTCCGTGCTCTCTTTTGACCCTACCAGTGCACCTCAGGTGTTCACCAAGGTGGCTGCAGCCCATCTGTGGAGGTTCTGGGTATCAGTCTTCCCACACCTCGACAACTGCTTCTGAAGGCGAGCTCACCCAAGTATTCGAAAGCCTCCTCCAGAATATGGCTGACCTGTTGACTTCGATGGACTTTTCCATCAGCATGCTGAAGTCACAGCTGACTCATTCACAGATGCTCCCCTTCATTGGAGGCATCTTGGGTATGGTGCTCTTCCGAGCATTTTCTCAGTCTCAATGAGTCGAGGACATTTGATCCAGATGTTTGAACCCTTGACCAGGGTCTCAGTGAGGGCATCTCTAAAGCTTCTAGCTGTTTTGGCCTCCTGCTTGTGCTGCATGCCAAGTGGCACATGGGAGGTCTGCCGTGGGATCTGAAGTCTCTGGACTCAGCACCAAGGCAACTTGTCCGAGTCCAAACAAGTGTCAAAGGGGACTGCAAAACATCTGCAACGGTGGCTACTTTACCGTCATTGGACAAGTGGCAGACCCCTCTCCCTGTGCCACCCGGGGCCAACGTTTGTAACGGATGTATGGTTGTAGGGTTAACAAGGTCATTTGGGAGAGGCGGATATCAGAGAACTCTGGCATCTGGATCCAGCTCGACTTCACATCAACTAGCTAGAGTAGCAAGTGATTTACTTGGCACTGAAGGCATTCCTCCCAAACATCAAGGACGGCTAGGTACAGGTTCTCATGGACAGCATTACCTCCTTGTAGTGCTGCCAAAGACAAGGTGGAGTGGGGTCTAGGTTGCTCTGCTAGGAGGCTGTAAGTCTCTGTACGTGGCTAAACATGTATTACATTTTCCTGATCACCCAACTCCTGTCAGGATTTTTACTTATCAAAAACACAAACACACTTCCATAGAGGCCAATCCATCTTCTTGGCTGTTATCAATGCTCTACCTCACCCCTCTAAAGATGTGGAACAGCTTCACCTACTTGACCCTAAGAAGGCCCTTTATTTTTTGTTTTTTACAGCAAACAGACCACAGCTTGCCAAGAGGATGATAAGCTTTTTGTTGGTTTTTCTGGAGCAAAAAGGGCACATATGTACAAAAGAGAACTGTTAGACCTGTCATACTTAGGGTGGTCTTCACCCAAACTTATTTTTTCAGCTTACCTCCTCTTTTTGCTTATTCTTATTTTTAGCCTTAGGACTCTGTGCACTTTACCACTGCTGACTAGTGCTAAAGTCCATGTGCTTCTCCCCTATACATGATCACATCGGTGTGTACACAATTGACATATTAAATTTACTTATAAGTCCCTTGTGAAGTGGTATACCATATACCCAGGGCCTGTAAATTAAATGCTACAATTGGGCCTGCAGTACTGGTGAGCCACCCACACAAGTCGCCTTTCAAACCTGTTTCAGGCCTGCCACTGCAAGGCCTGTGTGTGCAGATTACTGCTACGTCGACTTGGCATTTAAAACCCTTTGCCAAGCCTTAAACTCCCATTTTATTACACAGAAGTCACCCTTACGGTAGGCACTAATAGCCCATAGGGCAGGGTGCTGTATAAGTAAAAGGTAGGACATGTACTTAAGTTTTGCATGTCCTGGTAGTGACAAACACCCAAATTCGTTTTCCACTACTGTGAGGCCTGCTTGGCTTAAAGGTTATCATTCAAAAGTACTCCTTTAAGCTGTAATTCTTGATTGGAAAGGAGTAGCTGTGTCATGTTTATTTCTTTGGATTGGTAACCATAAATTCTCTTCACTGGATTTAACATTTCTATTTTAGAAATGGCACTTTTAGAAAGTGAGCACTTCTCTGTTCTTACTACTCTGTCTACGTGCAGTCTGTCTCCAATTCACGTCTGGGGTGAGTGACCGCTTCACTTTATGCATTTCTTCTAGATCGCCATGAGCACAAGAAAGTTAGGTGTGTCTGAGCACTCGTATGCATTTGGATGGCTCTTCCAGGGCAGGAAAGAAGAGAGGCACTTACTTACACTTGCACCTCAATACGTAGTGTCCTATCCCCACACAAACGTCTGAATACCCCTACTGATAGTCTGAAGCCAGTGCTGGGAAGAAAGGACCTCTGCACTTCAAAGAGCCTTCTTTGAAGTCACCCCCACTTAAAAGGCACAACTGGGTATAAGTACTGGGTTTTTGACCCCACCAAAGTAGTACACTGCTGGATTTGTGAAGAACTGTTCCCGTAAGGACTGCTGTGCTCCTACAAGGACTGCCACTCTACTGTACTGCTGCTCTGGAAGAACTGCTTTTCTGCTCTGATGGGCTGCCTGCTGCTTGCTACCTTCTGCCCTGCTGAGGAAAGGACAGGAGTGACTCCAAGGGCTTGCAGGCTTGCCCATTGTTTTGAAGTCTCAGGGGCATTAAAGACTTCCTACAACCCTGCAACAGTGCCTGGATTCTGCCATCTGTGAATCCTGCCTTCCCTAGTGATGCCAACCCAGTCCTGGGCCCTTGACAGTGACTTTTCTGTGCTGACCCAGCAGAATCCACGCACCTACAACTTTGCGCCAATCAGAACAGATGCATCTCCTTCAACACCAACTTAGTTGCTGCTTGACGACATCTCCTCGACGTACTGTGCAGCTCAACGACTGACTGTGCGGCTCGACAATGACAGACTGTGCGGTTCGACAATGAAACATCAGCTGCATAGCAATGGGGTTCATAGTCAAAGTCTCGCTGACTGCTCAGATCAGAACCAATGTATTGCCTCCTCTGCTCCTCACAATGGGTCTTTGACATTGGCGCTTCCTCCTCCAAGGTACTTTTTTTTCAGCGGGACCTGCACGAGTCCTGTAGCTGGCCTGTGCTCCATCGTAGTTGGACTGAACTGTGGATTTACATTGGTGTAGTGGTACCAGGTATCCCCGGTTGGTACTTTAAGACTCTCAGTAATATACTTTGATATACTCTTTAAACAAGTCATACATTCGGTACTACTTATTGATTTTTGTTGTTTTGGTCTTTTTACTAAATAAAAAAAATCTCTTTTTTTAACCCTGTGTGGAGTATGTTTGTGGTGTTTTCATTGTGTTACTGTGTATTGTACAAATACTTAACAGATTGCCTCTTTAGACAAGCCTGACTGCTCTGTGGCAAAATGCTAAAGGGTAATCATAGGTTATCTTTTAGTCTGTGTCTAGCTTACCGTGACTAGAGTGGTGGTCCCTACTTGAGCACGGTGCATACCTCTGCCAACTAGAGACCCCAGTTCTAACATTGGAGATCAACAGCGACGATAGGACTTGTATTTTTACAATTCCATATAGTAATTCAGTGGTCCCTATTTCTCTATGCTAAACACCAATTCAAACCTTTTTCAATGCTCCCTAAATTGACTTTTATGATTTTTTGCTAGCACCACATCTTTCTCTGGAGAACCAGCACCTGAAGTCATTGATTTTGAGTTGCGCAAGTTAGAATCTTATACTGTGACCCACACATGATTTTTGCAAGGGGTTTAATGTACCTATGAGAGGCTTCACCCAGAAGGTGAAGCTGCAGAACGCTTTGAGAGCCTAGGACTGAGTTCCCAAAGAAGAAGTTCAGGAACTGGAAGATGAGTAGCTGACCCTGGGATCGGTTGTGAATTTGGGACTGCCTGTGGAGGGGGCCAATAATTAGCTGGCAGCAATAGTGGTTCCCAGAACAAAGAGCAGCAGCTCATCAAGGAACCTGTCCCCAGAGAAGCTGGCAGACAGGAGGGGAAAATGAAAATTTAAGTTGGAGCTTGCTAGGCAAGAGAAAGAGCAGGCTCTGACTGAGAGGTGGTTAGCTCTTGAGGAGAAAAACTATCCCATGAGTTAAGCCTCAGAGAGCTGGACATAAAAGCCGTGGACTTTGCATCCAGCAGTAATGGTGGCAGCATACCTGCATTGTCCATTGGTGAGTCGAGATTTGATACACCCAAGGATTTGGCTCTGTTACCTTCCTGGTTGCCGGAAGAGGTGAAGTTCATGCTCGAGACACAGAGAGACACACTGGTTTTTGACTGGTCCGTTCTGGTGTAATAACATGTAAAACAGCTTGCCCCAAGACTTATGGGTGCCATTATCCACCCCGGTAACCCCACCCCTCAGGGTGAGGAAGCCCGTTCACGCTGAGGGTGTTAAGTGCACCACACCACAGAGAAGGTGAGCGCCTACAACTGGGCAGCAGAGGTGCTGGGGAGAGAGGGAAGGAGCAAGCGAAGAGAAGCGGGCAGTACAACACTAGGTTGCAAGCACTGACTGCTGCACGGAAGCAGCCGGCATTAGGCCAGTGCAGTTTGTGCACGCTGTAGTGCCTGCCACTTTTGATTTCACTACACTTTGGCAGATGCGGCCTCTCCTGCCTCAGGCCCAGTATCTACGAAGACTGTGGCCAATATTTTACTGTATTTAACTATACCAAATTTAAATTGGTATAATTCCTTAGACACCCCAGCGCCTTTTCTGGCTCCTCGCCCAAGGGAGGTAAAGGGATAAGGTGTAATCCGAAGGGAAAAGGCCACAGAGAAAAAGTTGTAGGGGTACTGTGTTCCTTTACACGCCCTACACACCTTATTCCACCCCACATAACTTCTGGAGCATCTGTAATTGGTTGTTGGTGCACGTCTAAGCAGAGTGGAGTGATCCAGCTAAAGGCAACCTGTAGTAGAGGTCTTATCTGCATCTTCACTCTTTCTACATTGCGCGTTCCTTCGCCCTCGTCCATGTTGGCATAGTCCAATTTTCCATTCTGTTCAAAGGCCACTGGACAATCGGCGTTGTTGCTGCCTGCCTGAGGATTGAAATGCGCACTAGCTATTGTAGTGTAGTTCCTATTTCCCTTATAGGCTCTGCGCATTGGAATAATATACACTATAGTTCTGTGCATAGGACTGAGGTCAGTATGCTCCTATAGAGTATATTAAACTTAAATACTTGTGTGCCAGCTAACTCAGAGGTCACTAGAAACTTCTTGAATGAACAAGAAGGGATTAGTTTCTGACAACCACATAAACATGACAACTTTGTTTCCTTTCAGAATCTGAACGTGTCTCAGAATCGTGGAAACAATAGATAACAGTTTCACTCAGTCAATCATGCATGCTTAGTTTCTTCAGAGTTACATAGAAAATAGGAAGACGGGCGTTTCCAATAAAAAGGATTTATTGAACAGTCTTAGTTCTCGTGTAAGAGATATGAGCTGTCACGATCATTAGACAGTAAGCAAGATATAATATGCACAGCGTCAGCAGTAAGAAGTAGTAAAACTGCAACAGCATTTTGTTTTAGCTATGACCTATATCTATATACATACACAGGCTAAAAGTGGATACTTATCTGGTGCTTCTAAATAATTCAACCCCAGTGTACCTAACTTGAATGTAGTGCAAGGTAGGAAGTAGGTGCTGATTTAAGCTATAGTTGGTCTGAGCTTAAGTTAGTATTTCATATGAGATTCCAAGAATTTCCTTAGGTTCTAGTCAGCTCCATACCTTAGAATGAGAGAGGTGGGAATCTCTTTCCAGAGCACGAACTCTAACACCCCGCAAGGGTAGTTGGAACACTGGAAGCTGGAACCTCTGCGTGCAGGGAAGACAGCGTCTGTTCAGTGCGTCAGGCGGGGACTAGAACTCCTTCAGGACTTGCCATGGTTAGCCGTATAGACGAGCTGTGCCATGAATTGCTAGGGCAAGTGAAGGTATATTTATAGCTGGAAGGTGTCTAGGAATGCTAGCATTGACGTAAAGTCGGGCAGAGGAAGACGTCAGGAATGAACCCCTAAGGAATAGTAGTTCATGCATAATAGATGAGTTCTTGCAGAAATCAATAATCCTAGCAGGGAAAATCCCAACGGCTTAAGGGTCTGGTTTCTAAGAACTCGCTGTGACGTGGGCTAGACGGATGTCGGTGACCATGCCTGTATTTGAATCTGCATGGCCAATGCCTAAATAAGAACTGGAATATTATGCCTAAATAAGGACAAGTCGAATTGTGCCTATATAAGGACATGATTCAATAGACCTATATATGGGTATCTAAAGCGACACACAACTCCACTTTCGATAGAACGACATTACTAAATGCTAAACATGATAAATATGTTTTTTTCGGGGGAGAACCAAGATGGCGGATTGAAGCTGCCACGGAGAGCAGCAGCAGTTTGATGGTCTCCCTTTACCCTCTGCAGTAATGGGCGCATTGGAGGTTTACTGAGCGTTTTTCCAGGAGAAAGGGAGAAAGAGATCTAGCAACGATAGAGCCGAACGAATGTGGCAGCTTCTCTTGTTAAAACTTGGCCGGGGGTCACTAGTACGGCTGCTGGCAGTTTATCGTCTTTCGCCGAGGTGCTCGTTTGCTCACTCGGCGTTCAACTGGTCTGGTCTTTCGCCCGAGGTAGCTGTTTCGGCTCTCGGGTACGGGGGAAGGATGGCGCCGCCGAAAGTGACACCGCGGAGCACTCGCACTGGCCGTAATTTTGCTGGAAGAGGAGAGACAGGCTTACTTGGAGGAACCGTCACGAAGGAGAAACCGGGCATTACGACCAGCAAGCCACTCTCGCATTTACTGCAGACGGGGAGAGTGCCAGAGCTTCTGGCAGGCAAGTGCTCTTCTGGCAACAATGTTACTGAGACTTTACTTACTGCGATTTCAAACTGCAATACTAACACTGTCGGGATGAGTACTGATGCCCTCCATTCGGATTCAGCTTTGGAAATATTGGACAATGATGGTGATGGTAATTTGTTCAGTGTGAGTAGTGGCGAGGTTGCTGGGAGTCATCTAATTGAGCCGTCAGGGGCAGCACAGCCTGCTGAGGGGCTCAGTAGATACGAGCAGGATACACCGGAGTCAGCTAGTTTGACGAGCCCATGTAGCATTCTCGCTAGTATAAGTCAAGATGGTCAAGGTGGGCAGCATAATTTGGCTCTGCTAAAGGATAGTATCATGCAAGAAGGAGAGGATGACGGCGAAGCTAATGATTCAGGCTCATTTGAAGATGTAGTGGAGCCAGCAGAGTCATTAGGTCAGACTGCGGGCAAATCATTTGTGGCCAGAAAAGGTAAAGGCAAACTTAAAAACAAATCTAAAAAAAATATACCTCCTACACATATTGTACATGCATCAGGAAAAGCTATCTCGGATAATAGTCCTCTTAGGAAATGGGTGCAAGCAAAGGGTGGTGTGAGAAGTATGGCATTACGACTCTCAGGTGCCAGCTCTGTTGAGGATAATACAATGAAACCCCATTCTGGTGCTTCGACAGCAGTAGCTAGCTCTGAGCAGGAGACTCCAGAAGGAGGGCAGTTTACATCTTTAAATCATAGAGACATACATCCTTCAGAGGAAGCCCATGTCGTTCGGGCTCTACCCGAGGCAATGGCGACTGGTAGTCAAGAGTGTGCGGCACTAACGCTTTCTTTGATCCTTCAGTCTTTAACTTAGCAAAGGCAAGAGGTACAGACGCACTATATGCAGGTTAGAGAGGATAATAATAAGACCCGACAATCCTTGCAGGAGATGACTGATAAAATTGGTGGGCTAACTCAAGATCTCACGGAGCTGCAGCAGAGAGTTTTAGCTACTGAAGAACTATCAGGACTTACTGATGTCTCTGCTAAAAAACACGAGAAACAGATTTCAGGCATGCAAATCAAACTGGAGGATATTGAAAATCGCCAGCGCCGACAGAATCTTAGACTCTTTGGTATTTCAGAAGGCGCGGAGGGGGCGGATCCGAGAGGGTTTATGGTCAAATTATTTCAAAAGGCCTTTCCTGATCTCTCTGACTGGGATTGGGACTCCCAACTTCAAAGGGTCCACAGATTACCATCAACTCAGAAGAACAAGGGTGGGCAATACCCTCGTCCGTTTTTGATTTACTTGGGGAACTTCTTACTGAGACAGGCAGTGGCAACAAAAGCACGACCTAACACACCGGTATCAGTAGATTCATTCACCTTTTTTGTTAGATCAGATCTAAGCAAGGCTAGAATGGACAGACGTTGGAGATTACGTCAATTTATTGACCCTATAAAAGCTCTAGGCGCCCAAGCCTTCTTACAAGAGCCTGCACGTCTGAAAGTTATTAAGGGCAGTCATACTTATATTTTCTTGGAAGAAAAGAAAACTAGTTTGGCAGTGGCTAAATAGCGGGCAGAAGCTGCCGAACAGGGATAGACTGGGTTTTTTTGTGATACTTATGGATGTATGTATAGTGTTAATACTATACTATGATACCCTTGGTTTTTCTTTTTTCTTTCTCTCTCTCACGCTTTCTTTTTTTTTTTTTAACCAGAATTGCAGAAATTGTGTTAAGAAACGAAAGGGGGTGGGTTGACATTGCTGCTGTTCTATAGGGCTGCCACTCCAGCGGCAGCTGTTAATAGGGGGGAGGGTTTTTCTAAGAGACAGGGTGAGGTGTCACTCTTAGATCTCAGATCTTAATGATATCCGGAAAGGTTGAGGGTGGGAGTATGGGGTTGAATGGAGGGAGAAAATCATCATCATCAGGACATTGTGGGCCTAAAGAAAGGGGAAGGTTTTTTGTAGCTTTTCCTGTTTTGATTAATAGGCGAAATAAACAAAACAGCGGATTAAAAACAGTATATACTCTAATTCATTTTATTTTGACAATAACAGAAGGAGGAGGAGGATTAATCCAAAAGATAGCAAATAAGTATGAGTTGGGTTAAGTGTCTGGTTTGTAATGTGGCCGGTCTTAATAGCAAAATCAAACGATGGTTAGTCCGAGAAGAGCTACGAATGTATCAGCCTCAATTGGTCGTTCTAACAGAAACAGATCTGTCTTTTAAAGATCGAAATTTATTGATGGATTTAGGGTTGGATATAATCATTCGTACTACTCAAACAGTATCTATAAAGGGGGTGGCTATTTTAAAAGATAAAAGGTTCAACTGCAAAGTAATGAAAAAGCAAGCCGATCAATGGGGGCGGTGGGCATTAGCCCAGCTGGAGATAGGGGTTAAAATATATGTGATTTGTGCTCTATATGGCCCCAATGTGGATGACCCTGTTATTTTTGAGTTTCTCAATGTGGAATTGTTAAATTGGGAGGGGGATAAATTAATTATGGGGGACTTTAATTGTGTTATAGATTATTATATAGACTCTACAGGGAAAAGGCTCAATCTAAGAATGCGTAGAACCCGGGCAGCAATTTTACAAATGATAAGGCTTCAGTCTGTTAAGGATGCTTAGAGACATATATATCCTTTAATACCAGGGTATACTTATTATTCGGCCCCTCATAAATCATATTCTAGGATTGATATGGTCCGTGTGTCTGACAGTTTACTTACAACATCAAAAATAGAGATATGTCCCCGAGTGACTTCTGACCATAATCCTATTATTTTTTCTTTTGGGGTTAAAACTGCAGAAAAAGAACTTAGGCCATTCTCCTTCCCTAGGTACTTGCTGACGGATAATGAATATTTGTTAAGTACGACTCAGCTACTAGAGGAATTTTTTAAAATTAATACAGGGACTGCATCTCCAATAATTGTATGGGATGCTATGAAAGCGTTTGTTCGTGGCATTACACAAAAGTACATCTTTTATCAGAATAAAAAACGATAAATATGTTAAATAGAGTATCACATGATTTACTAAAAACATATCTAAAAGCATAAAAACCGTCTCTAAAAACAGTGGCTATGCATTAAGATGCAATAGTGCTGTACATAATTAAAGCAAGTCTCATTCTAAACAAAACATATCACATCGATCGCTAAATGAATGAGCACAAGTATATACAAAGACACATACAATGAAATGGTTCAATGGTACAGAAAGGAAAAGCAAACCATTTCATGTCATGATTACATTGGTGTTAAAAAAGTAAGATGACAACGTGTCCCTGGAAGTGTTCAAGGAAATCTATTCTCTATGAATAGTTCTACTATAAGCAGAGTCCATGAGCCAAAAAAAGGAAAAAATGATAAAGCGAAAAAATGAAAAGTTCCAAGCTCTGTCTTTTTTTAAAAAATTTTTTTAAATGAAGACCAAATTCAGTGATTGTCTGGTACAATGTGAGCCAAATCAAAAGTTAGTGGAAGGTGTCGGAGAGAACACGTAATCCTCCAATCCTGTAGACAAGAAGTAGTCCACCAATATTGGTGACAGGTGAAATACCTCATTTAGAATATTAACTGCACATAAATGTGGAACATCGTTGGTAGCAGTATTCGATGTTACCTGGGCACCTGTTGATCCGTGTAGGAGAGTAGGATCTGCTTCACATGGGTACCCCCACTTTTTGCTGGTGTTTCACTGTTTTTCGACCTTAGTCTGGCTGTGGCCCTGCTAATCCGGACCACGGCCTAGCTGCTTCCTCTCTAAAATGGTTTCCATGTACATTAGGTACATATCTAATTGGATTCTGGACTGCCTTATAAGCCCCTAGTATATGGTGTACTATGTACCTAGGGCATAGTTACCTATGAGGCCTACCAGGGGCTGCAGCATATATTATGCCATCCCTGGGAAGCACTCCAAAATGGCACCACAGGTCTGCTAGTGCAGCCTGGGTAAGGGTGTGCTTGCACCCCTTACTGTGGTATAGGCTACCTATATCACTACCCTATACAGACACATATAAACCTATAAAGCCACTCCTATGGCAGGCCTTGACAATCCTGAAGGTAGAGTGCTTGGTTTTATTTGAAAGGGCGCCCAAGCATGAGCTGAGCCCCTCTGCAGCTTTCGGAAATACTTCCTTATGGCTGTTCTGTGATACATTACAGTATTTTAGGGACGAATCTCTGCCCCAATTCCAACCACACAGCGTGATGCAATTTGCACAATGTTCCGTGATACAGCCATACCATATACTCTTAAGTGCATTATAACCTCACGGTAAATGCTAACTTTGGGATGGCTGCATCAAACATGTCGTGTTTGGTGTCAAACGCTTTGGAATACTACCCCCCGCCAGTTCTGGTGGCGGGGGTAGCATTCCACCCTTCTAGAGGAAGAGACATGTTCACACTGGCTAAACCCGGAAGGACTTTCCTGAGCCCTGGCATCACAAAATGGAGGCCTCTGCCACAGACACAGGTCTGGCCTCCTGCTGCTGACCGAAACTCCAGCAGGGGAGGGCTGGACAACAGGTTTCCTGTCGAAGGGAGGTGTGACCACCTCCCCAGACAGGCTGATGTGTATTGGGGCTGGGCGGGAGCACTCTCTGGTGCTTTGAAGTCCTGCACTGGGGGCACGTTTGCTGTCCCTGTGCATAGCCCAGTTCAAACCGGTTGCAGGGGCTACCTGCCCCTGCTCTGCTGCGAAACTGGACAAAGGAAATGGGTGTAACCACCTCTTGTCCAGGCCCACCCATAGGTGGGGCCTTAGAGTTAGTCCATCCCCTAAACTTACTATAAGTATAGGAATCCAGTCCCAAGGAGTTTAGATTACCTTGGATGAAACTCTGCAACGTACATCCTGGACTTTCGACGTTCTATCCTGACTAGAAGACTGAAGAGATCTCCCTTGGGGTCAAGGAGTGACTCCTCTGCTTGGCAGGCACCAAAGAAGCAACTGACCGGTCTGCATTGCTGAAGCTCCCGCCGGACGCCGAAGTCTTTGCCTCACCAGAGGTAGATTTCCAGACTTCCACGAGGCTACCCTGAGTCCACAGCAAAGCTGAGGCCCATGGCTATCGTGGATGACGTGGAACCGTGACCCCTGGACACCGTGAACCTTTGCAGCAACACTATCTTCCTGGTCCTCCTCAAAGTTGTCCTTTGGGCTCAGAGTAGCCCCAGCCTTGAGCACGTCCTGCACCGAAGATTGTTGGCCTCCACTCCACGAGTGACCCGTGGGCCAGCTTCAAGTGCGACCGCTCGAGGCTCCTTCGTGATCAATAGCCCGTTGGCTAGCAGGTCCCCACGAAGGCAGCTCCTTTTCTGCTTGGGCTTTCCTGGTTGCTCCAGACGTGCCCTTACTTACCCTCGCTGGGTGAGTCCCTCAGACCTTGCTGGTCTGCACCGCAGTCCTTTTTCGAAATTCCAGTGACTTGCCATTGTCAAGGCTTGTTGGGTCCATTCTGGTCGCCGACACCGCAGCACTCGACAGACTTCGTGGGACAGCTTGAATCCAGCTTGCGGATTTTGTCGACGCCTCCTGGACCTCGTGGCTGAAGAGTCAAGACACCCATCAACTTCCCTGAAGCACCCGACATCTGTGGGCATTGGTCCATCCTGCCCTTGGTCACTGGCTAGTGACCCAGACTCTGTCCCCTCAGCTTTCAGGTTCCTTCCATCCCAGATTCAGGCTTGGATCTCTTCGGACGATTCTCCTCTTCACGGCAGCACCAGTTCTTTGCATGCTCCCATTGATATCGACGACGTGACCCGACATCAAAAGACACCTATGCACCTGGCTTCCCTGGGTGAGGTAACTCGAGTACTCTGGTGCTCACGTGGGTGCTAGCCCTAGAACTTCTTAAGTCCAAAAGGGTTTGGTCCTGACTCGATTAGAAGTGTCCCTAATCTTTAAATTTCCAACCATGACATTGCCCATAGAAGATAGCGGGAACCCGCGGTTGTGTTTACACACTGCATCTTTGCATGCTCCCATTGATATCGACGACGTGACCCGACATCAAAAGACACCTATGCACCTGGCTTACCTGGGTGAGGTAACTCGAGTACTCTGGTGCTCACGTGGGTGCTAGCCCTAGAACTTCTTAAGTCCAAAAGGGTTTGGTCCTGACTCGATTAGAAGTGTCCCTAATCTTTAAATTTCCAACCATGACATTGCCCATAGAAGATAGCGGGAACCCGCGGTTGTGTTTACACACTGCATACAGTCCCCGTGGGTTCCCTGTGTCACTACCTTGGGTGGTTCCTTGGGGTCCCAGCGATTCTAAAGGCTATAGGCCTAGTGTCTATTCCAGTCGTGGTTCTTATACCACTTTTTAGGTCTCGCTAGCGTAAGGCTGCGCGCATGCGCAGTCTCGCTGGCGAGATGAGATTTAGTGTTGACAGGGTATTTTCAGTAAGGGGCATTAAGCCCCGCCCCTCTTTCTCATTGGCCGGCGTCACCGTTTATGGTAAACGGCGGCCAGCCATTGGGAAAGAGGTGCCGGTGACGTTTTCGCTTGGCTTTTCGAGCCGTCCCATTTGGACGGCCTCGCCTGCTTTGCGTTGGTCGCAAAAGGTTTCTTATCTTTATGGGGCCAAACACATGGCCCCATAAAGACAAGAAACCTTTTGGCAGGCGAGGCCATGGCAGAAAAAGCCAAACAAAAACATCATGGCGAGCGCATGTATTTATATGCGCTCGAGCCATGCTGTGCATTCTACATTCCAGGTTGTGAATCGTAAAGTTTACCACATGTGCTGCTGCTACAGAGTGTGAGGTGAGGGGGGGCAGGGAGCAGTGGGCCTTGGGAGGGATGAGGTCCGTTGCCCAGGGGAGAGGGTGGGAGAGATATGTGGGGCAGCTGGCGGGGTTAATATTACCAACTGAAATGGTAATAAACGGCAAGAACGTTATGGGGCATTAATAAAGTGCTAAGGGAAATAGTTGCAGGATATTTCTGAGTATTGGTGTATTCTTCTAGCTCACCTTTCACCGATTGTTGCTCGTCTGGCGAGGTCCCCGCCTGAGGGTGGATTTCCTCCTGAAGGCACATTTGTGGGGATGGGTGTGTTGGTGATGGAGCCACCAGGTGGCTGGCGTCTGTGGAGGTCGGCTTGGGCTGCTTGGTTGCCGATCTAGGGTTGATACGGTGTTGGAATGCCCGCGGTGACTGGCGTTGCGGTCGCCTAGACTTTTGTGATGGGTGCAAGAAATTAAAGGACGGAGTAAAATTCGGGGGGGGGGGTGTAACCGCGGGAGCGGGCGGAGTTTGAGGGGAAGGGAGGGCGACACAGGAGTTTATTTTATGCGTTTTTATATAACGCGGACTTTACCCGAAGGGGTCAGGGTGCCATCGGACGGAGTGCCAAAGGTGTTGTTCTGGGGTGTGGGCGGAGTGGGATGGTTGGGTGAAGGAAGCGGGGGCGATCGGCTGAGGGTAGGAGGGGGGGCGTTGTGGGTTTTGAGGGTCGGAGTGCTGCATGGGAGGGTGCGGGATGGGGCGTGAAGGGGAGGAGGGCCTTCCTCGGCGGGTCGGGTATGCGCAAAGGCTGGGAGGAGGCTTGGCGGCGGTTTGAGCACCATTCAGAGAGGATGGATGTTTTTGCCGGGCTGGGCTCGGCCTGCTGGCATGTGTCTAGCTGTGGAGGATAAGGGGCAGTACGGAGGATTTGATGTGGGACGGCCGGAGTGTCGGCGCTGGTTTGGATGGGTGGGTGATGTGTGAAAGTCGCATGGCGCCTGGGGGGGGGTTGGTTGAAGGAGTAGTGGTTGGGAGGGGGGACTGTTTCTCAGAGGGCTGCAGGCTCACTGTGGAGGTTGCGAAAGGAGGATCGGAATGTTATTCAGCAGGCAATAATAGGTGGGATCGGGACCCCAGGGGGGGCGACGGGCCTTGTGGGCGGGACTGTCGACTTTGGGCCGGTGGGATGGGGTGCGGTTTTCAGTGTGGACGAGCAGCCGGTGGTCCTGGGCAGGTTGTTAGATGTCTGGGGAGGCGGACTTTGTCCGGGTATGGCGCAGCGGGTGGTCCTGGGACAGACTGACGCACATTGGTTGGGGTTGGAGGGGGACTAAAGGCGTGCCGGGGGAGGGGTGGGGGCAGGGGGCACTGGGGAGAGGCAGCGTCGGGTCTCATTACATGTTGAAGGGAGGTGCCATGGGCACAGACAAGGTGTACAGCACCTGGAGGCTAATTACATCTGGGTTTCTCCCCAAATGCTATCCTCATTTCTCTTCGGCCTGAGGTGGAAGGGGTGGGGTGGGCTTCCGAGGAGTCCCTCGGCATTCCTGCCACATCTGGAAGTGGAGGAGTATGGGGGTTTGCAGTGCCAGGCACTGGTGGCCACTACACCCACGGCTGGGGAGTGCAGCGTTTAGGCCCCGGGTGACTAGGGGTGAAGCACTGTCTAGGGAGGGATGAGGGGGCGCTATACAGGGAGCAATGTCTTTGGGTTATGCAGCGGTCCCTCGGGGGCGGGTGATAGGAAGAACACACTGGGAGGTTGATGCAGTCCTGGGGTGGGGGAGAAGGCAAACCTTTCCTTCTTTAAGAAGCACATCTAGACATTGGGGATTTGTGCCCCATGTCAGGGTGCGTTTTGTGCATTTATTCCTATTATCCCTGGTTCAGCAACATGCTCATGGATGCCATGTCTACTCTGTATCTATGTCAATATTCTTTATGACACAGACATGTCACGTGAAGTAGCCCGCTGAGTTGGGGAGCTGATGAAATGTATCTCTGGATGTTATAACTCCATAGGTCTGCTCATGCCCTCACCTTCAAGGTGCTGTTTGATTCTGACTTAAGTCCCGAGTGAAAGGGCAGTGGTTGGGGGCTTCCCGTGTTCCTGCTGGGGGGCATTGTACTGTGAAGTTATGGAGCACAATGTTGGGTGTGAATGGGCAGTCAATTATTCGAACTCTGCGTGATTTAAAACACATTCACACAGTCACATGAACAAATATGCCTTGGTGACAGCACAATGGGCATGCAGCTATATCGTGACTTGTTGTCTAACATGGGGAGGTTCATAGAGTCACTAGAGGATTATGAGGAATCTGCTGTGAAAGTGATGGAAGAGCACTGATGTGGAATCCCACACTCCTGTGGTGATTAGGCCTTATGATGAGTGTGCACGGACCCAGATACAGCTAACATTTAAAAAGCTTCTGGCAGGCATCTTTGAAGGCCATAACCCCCCGACCCCTGAGGATTGTAAACATCAAAGGGCCTTCATGTCAAGCTCAAAGACCTCATAATAAATCAGGTCTTATCTCCGGGAAACTTATTCCTTAGCTGCCCTCTAGGCAGGGACAGGAAGACAGGATTACGGTTCCAGCACGAGACAAGCATTTGCAATGCAATAGGCCTCGCATTTACGCAAGTTTAAACTATTGGCATTGTAAATAACAATGCCGTTTATTTATCTTTTAAAAACAAAAATAAAAGGCATTGCCATTTCTAATGTTAATAACTCAAACTCTTGTAAATGCGAGACCTATTGCATTTTTAATGCTTGTTTGGTATATGGTTTGGTACGCCCCTAGGGCCCAAACGTGTTTTTGTGCTATTACTGATAATTGCTGACTTGTAAACAAAGTACTTTGAACTCCAGTCTCATAAAGAGACTAGAGGGGTGTGATTTATACTAAATACATATATTTTGAATATATACCTGGTGTGGTTGTCTTTTCAATTGATCATTCAAGAGATTATAGACTGGTAAAACAAGCTGCTTTACATTCCTTCAAGACTTAGCCTGAAGGCTGCTCTCCATAGCTACCACTAGGATAGCTTTCAATAAAGGTTGTCTTTAACCTATCACCATAAGGGGTTGCTTGGACTGATACAAGGTGCCCACTAGAACTAGTGGACAGCATATATCAGGCCACCTTCTCACAATCCGTCTCGTACCTCAGCAGTAGGATGTTGCATCTGTGAGATCTCAATGAATGACGTCATCAGGATTGGTAGCCGCTGGGGACACACAGAGCATGGGCCGTTATCGGGTCCAGCAGAGTATCGATATCCACAGGCCTGACTGATGGAAGTGTCAGACATATGTCTAGCACACATTCTTCACCGCAAAGTAGGCAGCGCAGAACAGGTAAGATGCAATCCTGTCAGATAGGTCTGAATGACAGAAACCATGTGGCGTTCAGTTCTCGTAGACGAGGTAAACCCAGTAGTTGTACTATGCGCTCACGACACCTCCTCTCTAGAACTTTCTCCAAATTGCTGGGAATGATGCTGGTGGATAGGCTTGCCATAGCATAGCAGGAGGAATAAAAATAGGATTCCTGCAATGAGTGCTAAAAGAAGCGACAGACCACCAAACTCCGAGTGCATAAAGTTTGGAATGATTCCGAGGACTGCTTGAAAAGGTGTTATCAGTCCTGAACATATGGTCTTAAATACATACACAATACCGCTCGTATCAGACATGTTTAAGATACGTCCCAACATTTCCGTGAAATGCGTAGGGCAGTTGGTTTTAAAAGAGCCTGTATTTCAGCCAAAGTCCTTGCAATTTGTAGATCATAGGTTTCTTTGGCAGAGGTCAAAGGCACAGTTTTCTGTAAAAGAATGGCTTTCATTCTGTTTAGAGTATCAATTCGTATAGAAGAGACGTTCAGTGAAGGCCATAAAGGCGACTCCCTGACTGTATCTATTTGGGGGAACAAGACTTGCATACAGCAAGTGACCCTGGAAGTAACCGTTACTAGATATGGGATACCTGGCAACATGTCACAACAGCTCTGATCATTCAACATGAGGTAACTCCCATTTGAAAGTTGTCCAAACGTTGGATTAATCACATGGAGACGCGGCAGTAGTACTGTTTCCGCCCGCTGCTGTTTGTTGCCTGGTCGCTGGAGGGACTGCTAGTCCCAGGATACATTGCGTCCTCTGGAGGGAGGTGCACTCTGTCAACAGCGCGCTTAAAACGCGCCAAACATCACCACGCCACAGGATGCGCCAGTAGTACTGTTTCTGCCCACTGCTGTTTGTTGCCTGGTCGCTGGAGAGACTGCTAGTCCCAGGATACATCGCATACCCTGAAGGGAGGTGCACTCTGTCAACAGCGTGCTTAAAACGCGCTAAACATCACCGCAGCGCCGAAGCCTGGGCCAAGGGCAGGCCCGTCCTTGCCCGTCATTGACAGGAAGAGATAGGACAGTGCAGGGCCATCCCCTGATAATTGGATATTGAACAGACAACTACAGTTCCAAGGTACCTCCTTCCTTTTATAAACTCTAACTATTGGTGTCTCATTATTGCCCACATCTCTGCAAGTAAGTGCAGTATAAGGGAGAAATGGGTAAAAGGAAAGCTATCGACGCCCCGGGAGAAGGTCAAACAAGGAAAGGCAAGAAGCTCAAAAGATTGGGAAAACGGTCAATGCTACAAAACAGTAATCGAGCTACAGCCTGTATTGATGACCTGGTAAATGAGTTTGAGGCGATACTACTAACCTCTACTCCTTTGGGTCCGGAATGCAGTATGATAGCTGAGCCACCAACTTCTAGTTCCAGCGCTCAGGGTAGAAACCCCATCCCCCATGTCCCAGATATGTTTAAGAAAAAAGCGAATTCCAAGGGACCAATTATGGGTGGTGAAGTAGGAGGCATTAGAAATTCTCAAACTACTGTCATAAGTACTGACGATACAAGCATTATCCAAATGTAACCCACAATAGAATGTTTTAACAGATTTGCTGCATTATCTTCGCTGGATGAAGAATACCCGGATGTAATTAATATTGAAGAGGTTGTTAACATAAGACATAATGCCACTCCACTCTGTTCATGCAAGAATATGTGTTCAGATGTATTCTCTGGTCGGCTGACTAGCGTACAAGCTCAAACCACCAAGCTCACTGAAGAAGTTACCACACTCAAACGTTTAGTTGGAAAGCTAACAGAGCTAATGAAGAACCATTTGCAAAATATTTCTGCTGGCATAAGTAAACCCACACCGAACCTGCAACACAGGAGAGTACGCCAATTAGCCTGGGAAGTAGGGAAAGACAAAAAAATAATATTGCAATGAACCCTTTGATAAGTAATAAGGACAATACTAAACACCATCAAGCTATGACCACTATCAAACCCCCAGTCCCAAGTGGTGTGAAAGTGAATCATGGTTTCCAGCGACAGAATGGGGGAGCAAGTAGGAATTATCACTAGAGGTATGTGAGCGTATTGAAAGCGACCACAATCCACTTGTGCTATTGATTTTGTCCCCGGGCTCCAAAAAGGCTTGGCGAATAACACCTGAGAGTGAAACCACGGATGTTCTATTGTGTAATAACCTGAGGCGGGTGAAATGGGATAGGATTGTAACAAATGCTAATTCCCTCACTCAAAAGAAAGCAGCAGTAGAGAGTACCCTAGCAGATTTTCACACTATGACTGCACATGAGAAATGTAATGCTACAATCACTAAAGCTCACAATGAATTGTTTGTAAAAATGTATTATTTGTTTACAAAATCATATAAATCAAACGATAAAGGACCAGTTAGGCAGGACAGATGGAATAATAAAAGCGGCAGAGAGGCATATAGGCAGTTGTCCTTAGCCATTTAATTGAAAGATATGGGGAGAATAAGAATCGCTCGTACTTTTTACAAAACTACTCTAGTAACAGCAAAAAGGGATTGGGACGAGCAAAGATGGTCAGAGCTCCTACAGGCCAGTAAGGGGAAAAATATGCAGTCCATTTGGAATTTGGTTAAATGGGGGAATATTGGGTTAGGGCAAAAGCCATGTAATCATGTTGCCATGGCCACATGGGTCTCCTTTTTTGAGGAGCAATTCACTGCCAATGATGGTGATGCCACCGATTTTTAAATTCCCAAGGCTGACACGCCTCTGCTATTTGTTCAAGAAGAGGTGGAGAATGCCCTGAAGGCAGTACCCAGGGGGAGAGCACCAGGATTAGATTGCATCCCCGCAGATCTGTTTGTTCATGATAAAGAGAACTGGGTACAGTATATTCTCTGGCTATCAAATGCCATTGCAAATGATGCCCCCATTCCAGAATCTTGGCGTGGTGCCGAAATCCTCCCAATTTATTAAAAAGGGGATTGTTCCTGTCCTAGCAACTACAGGCCGATTAGTCCCATTGATTCTATACAAAAAATTACCGCAAGGCTAGTGTTGAGTAGGATACAGGATTGGATTGAAACCAAAGACATATCATCTCCCCTCCAGGCAGGTTTTCGTTCTAATACAAGCACCATTGACCAAGTTTTCCGGTTTCTATTAATATACTGGTGCATTGTTGTAATAGCAGGTGGCACCATTTATGCAGCATTTGTTGACCTTAAGTCAGCTTTTGACATGGTCTGGCGCATGAAGCTATGGGAAGTATTGCATCATATTGGGATGCCAGCAGAACTTTTATCTATGGTTGTGCGATTGCATAAGGACAATTTCGCACAAGTCCAATGGGGTACCCAGGGAGACGTCACCCCACGGTTTCCAGTCTCCAAAGGAATGCGGCAAGGGTGTGTTCTAGCCCCAAACTTATTTTCATTATTCATTAATGGGGTTGTAAATTATTTCCTTACACACCCGACAGACGCTCCTTTCCTTGCTGGCACCGAAATACCGCTACTTATGTTTGCGGATCACACCCTGATTATATCAAAGACGCAAGCAGAGTTAGATAGGGCACAGACCTGTTCACATACGTAGGGGTTACCCTGAGTAGAAAACTAAACTGGAAACCCCACATAGACCTCATGGCCCTTAAACATAGCCAACTAGCTGGGATTTTATTAAAAGAATTCCATCTCTCCCATATCAAGCCTATAGGTCCAGCAATTAAGATTTACAACACCAAGGTCGCGTCCTCCGCAACGTACGGTGCAGAACTCTGGGGTTTTAATGACCTTTCTCCCCTGATATCAGCCCAGAACAAATTTGTGAGAGCTCTAACTGGACTACCACAAAGCACTCCACTAACACCTTTGGTATCTGACTTGGGCTGTAATCGGTTGGTGGAGGAAGTACGATTTAGACCTGTAGCATTTTGGCACCGATTATGGTCCACACCGGAGCTTACACATTATGCAATGGCAGTGAAGGATGTAGTAGAGGCAGATAAATCATGTAAGGTTGTCTGGCTCCAAAGGGTTAAAATCATGCTGGTAGATATGGACATGGGTTATTTGTGAGAAGACCCGGTTGGTAACCAGTTTCCATCAAAAAAATAATTTAAGGAGGCATATTGGTCGATGGTAAAGGCAGAGCATATATACTCCACAAAGATTAATTCGTTGACTGGTCTGTTTTTGGAGCATAAGATTGCTCCCAAATATGAAAACTTTTGGGATTTTATAGCTATACCCAGTGATAGGAGATTATATTTCCAATTTAGGGTAGGCAGCCTTCCGGTTAACTTTTACACTCGAAAATGGTCTACTCCGTGTAATAGTAAATGTTTTTACTGTAAAGAGCAGGATGAAATGGTACTACACATCCTATTTGTCTGCCCAATATATAAAATTCCCCATAAAGTATGGTTAAAACCAATCTGTTCAAAAATGGGCACACGGTCGAGCGCTATAGCTTTGCACATCCTTATGACCAACACTAATGAGTTAATTGTTATAGCTATTGCTAAATTTTTATGTTGGTCTTGGAGAATTCGCGCAAACTTTTCTAAAAATCAGACCACAGGGGCAAGTGCTAATGCCGAGGATGACCCATCCCCTGTTAGTGATTTAGTGTGATCAAGCCCAGGGAAGATAGTCTTGATATACTATGAAGTTTGTGAAACGACAAAAAGGAAAAGTCGATTTTTATATATATATATATTCACTGAAAAAACCATAGGTTTCAGGGGTGTTATAGTTAGCTGGACTTTTCACTTGTACAAAATCATTAAAATTCCCCCGTTATAGTTAGTTCAGCTAACTATAACTCGCGCGCCCGCAATGCACTGCTGATGACGTCACATATTACATCACTCATGACATGGTCAGTGACATCACCCTTGAAACCTATGGTTTTTTCAGTGAATTTCTGAGGTTTTTTAAATGCTAATTCCTAACTATAACGTGCCTGAAACCTATGGTTTTTTCTGTGAATTTCAAAGGTTTTTTAAATGCTAATTTCTAACTATGCCTACAGAGATAGGACATGTGAAGAAAGAAGAAAAAATGCACAGAAAGAAAAAAAAGAAGTGCAGAAAGAAGCAACAGAAGTCCTCAAAGACGAAGAAAAGTGCAGGAAGAAGGATAACGTGCAGAAAGAACAAAAAGAAGAGCAGAAAGAAGCCTTGTTGCAAAATCATCCTGTACCCTCAACTTTTTCAGACGGATACTGGTGGTAACTGAGTCTGACTAACCAGTCCTAGAGCCAGTGCTATGTTAAAAGACACTTAGAATACAGTGAAAACACCTACATACACTAGGGAACATTATGCGTTGGGGTCCCCCTGTGATTAGCATGACCTCCTCTGTAAGCCCCTAGTATATAATAGGGCAGGGGGATTAAAACTACCTCTTAAAACAGGCCACAGGGCGTTTTTGCACACGTTAACTCAGGCCCCGTCCCCTCCCTTCACCACTGTGTAAACACGCCCTGTGTCCGTTTTTAGTTCGGAGTTTAAGTTCATTTGAATCTTGAGCGTCCCTAGGGTCCAACTAGCCCACTAGGTACCTCCAGTAAGTGCCACAGAGCTGCGTTGCAGAGAGGTGTAAAAAGTGGCACGGCCTGGACCACCTCTCTGCAGTGCAGCTCAGTGGTGCTTACTGGAAGCACTTGGTGGGCTAGTTAGCCCCCAGGGGCCCTCAGTATTGAAGGAAAAGTATATCCCCAATTTAAAACGTGCCATAGTGCGTGTTTGCACACGTCACCTCAGGCCCCGTCCCCTCCCTTCACCACTGTGTAAACGCGCCCTGTGGCTGTTCTAAGTTGAGAGATTAAGTCCCCTTGAATCCTAAGGGTCCCTAGGGTCAAACTAGACCACTAGTTACCTCCAGTAAGCGCCACAGAGCTGCGTTGCAGAGAGGTGTAAAAAGGGGCTTGGCCTCAGAACACCTGTCTGCAGCGCAGCTCCCTGGTGCATACTGGAGATGCCTGTTGGGCTAGTTGGCCCTCAGGGACCCTCAGTATTGAAGAGGAATTAATTCCCCAACTTACAACTCGCCAGGGGGCGCGTTTGCAGAGTGCTGCAAGGCGGGGGGGTGGCCTCCGGCACGATGCCAGTCTTTTATTTATTTTAATTTTTTAAGAAGGGGGGCTGTGTGGTTCCCCTTCTTATTCTAATTTATTGGCCCTGATGACCCCATCCCCCAGGGCCTGTCTCCTAATTATATTTTTTTGACCCCAATCCCCAGGACCGGCCACTGTTTTTTATTATTTTTTAAAAATATATATTTATAGACACACCTAGGACATGCTGGACAAACCGTACGTACCTATCACCATGACAATTTGCGTGATATTCATTAAAAGGCGACTATGCATACAATGAATCCACGTGGAATGTATTTACACCACTAGTGAAGCTCTGACATGTCTGATGCCCTACCGTGCCTAATCCCGGTAGACACCCTTGTCGTTTATTTATACAAACATGGGTAGCTATTGACGGGCATATTTAATACACATGCACACCAAGCCATTCAAAGGGGATTCGACAAAAATTCGACCAAAACTATGCAAGAAACCCCCCTCACGGTTAATAAAACACACATCCACTGCCGGATGTGTAATACTTTTTATTTTACTCTCTGGAAATGGGACGAACATCACTTGAGAGTCACAGCGTGCTCCTGGCAGAGCCCAATGCTGTGTTACACCCACCATTGCCTGCTGAGTGCCACACACCTCTGTGTTGTATTCCACTAGCTAGTGCATATGCTATGACACTCTCTAGCCCATGTGCACTGTAACACCACCCCGTGAATATGTCATGCCACACTTGTCTTCGCACGGGTTATATTGCCCCATCTAACGTGCCTTCCTCGATGCCTATGTTATAACGCACAGTGCTATGCCATACATATTACGATCTGGGATCCATATCTTTGTCACAGTACATATGCAACGTTACACTCCCCAGCACATATTTTATATTACAACTTTAGAGACTAGTTAGGTTACACAACACTGCCCTGTGCATATTACACTCCAAGGCGCATATCGCATAGCACGCGCTAGTGCCTGTGCTATCTCGCGCTCTCCAATGAATCTGTCATTGCGCACAATGTATTGCATATTATATTTCACGCCCAGTTCATCTTATATCACACTTTTTGGTGCATAGTTTATACCATACACTATATCTAGTTTTCATTTTCAATCGTGCTCTCAGGACTATGTTCTATATAACACTGTGTTCACCTACCCTTTTCACGGGCATTACATTTTGCGATAGGGGGTGGAGGGTCAGGGGGTGTTTCTGCCAAGTGAGCCCGGAGTCACAGTCACAAGCGTCCTCTTCTTCCTGAATAAAAGTGAGATTATGCTGCATACTTGTTCATATTTTAAGTAATTCGCACAGACACACGTTTTAAAAACAATAAAGTTCCTTCTCTGAACAGTTAGCTTGCTGCCCCATCCCCCTCCTCCCTATCCTCTGTTGTGTGAATCCATGGACTAGCCTCCTCCCTCCTGACATGCATGGTCTGATGTGCTGCCACTGCCCTCAATTTAGTATGATGTACCAGTCCACTCCTCCTGCCCTCTATTGCCCAATTCTATGCCCCATCATTGACCTCCTGCTTAAACTCTGTGCTTAGCTTGCTGCCCCTAGTCTCCTTCCCCCTGCCCTCCGATGTCTTTGTGCATGCCCCTGCTCCATCCTTTTTGCCCACCATGTTCCATGGACCTGCCACTCCTATCTACTCTGAGTGTTCTGTTGAGCTGCCACTCCCCTCCCACCTGCCTAGCATTGTCAGATGACTGTAACCTGTCCCTGCCACCTCTACCCTGCCTGTCCACATGCCATGCCCCTATCCTCTTCCTCCTGTCCTACATGGTCCATTGTACTGCCACACCCTTCTGCCCTCCCTGGTCTGTTGTGCTGCAACTGCTCCTCCTGCCTGCCCCGTGCGGTCTGTTGTGAGGCCCCTTCCCCTGAACTTTCTTGTCTGTGCACAGGTCCTGACCCTCCCTTCTATCCTCCATCGTCCTTTGTGCATGCCCCTGCACCCTCCTTCTTGCCCATCATAGCCATTGTGCTACCACTAACCCTCCCACTTGCCATGCATGGTCTTCTGTGCTGCCATGGCCCCTCCCACCTTCCCTGTGTGGTCAGTTAGCTGCCCCTGAACCCCTCCCACCTTCCCTCCATGGTCTGTGTGTATGCCATCACAGTCTCACTGTTGCTCTTCATGGTGTGTCTTGCTTCTAATGCCCATCCTGCCTGACCTCCATGGCTATCTTGCTGCTCCTGCCCCCTTGCCCCCAGCCCTCTGTTTACATGTGCAGACCCCTACTCCCTCCCTCCTGGCTTGTCTGTTCCATTGTAATGTCCCTGATCCATCCCTCCTGCCCTTTATGGTCTGTTATGCTGCAGCTTTCTCTCCTGTCTGTCCATTATGGTCCTGCCTCTTGCCCCTCTGTTCTCTGTTGTCCATGTACATGGTCCTGTCCCCTCCCTCTTGCTTTCTATGGATTGTTGTGCTGCACTCCCGTCCCGCATGCCCTGTGTGGTGTTTTGTGCTGCTGCAAACCCTGATGCCTGCCCTGCAGGGTCAGTTTGGTGCACCTCTCCATGTCCCTCCTGTCCTCTGTTATCCAAGTCCATGTCCCTACCCCATTTCCTTCCATGATCCAATGTACCATACTTGCGAACATTTTGAACTTGGTAAGAGGGAGATTTTGAAAAAAAACTGGGGTATTGATTTTCCCCTTTGAGTTACATTGAAAAAGAGGAGATTGTAGACAGGAGACAGATAAAATAAAGCCCATTTGAGCTTAAAAACATTGGATGTTTCCTGACTGAATCGGGTCTGTTGGCATGTATGGTTGTACTACCATTGCCTCTTCCTTCTGCCCACAATGGTCTATTACATTGCCACAGCCTCTCTTGCAAGTCCTGTATTGTTGGTTTGTCGCCCCTGCCCCCCTTTCCACTGCCCTCCATAGTCTGTTGTGCTGCCACGGCCCTTCCTGCCTGCTCAGTGTGGTTAAATTGTTGCCTTTGTACCCTCCTACCTGCCTTCAATATTCAGAGTCCGTGCCCCTGGCCTCTGCCTCTCAACAGTATCCCAATGAACAACTAGATTGCTAACATTCTATATTTATTACAAAAGTGTGGAACGCCTGACGTCATCTTGATGTAATCAAAACTGTAATACCTAGAGCATTTCCTTTAGAAATTACATATATGAGAGGGTCTTAATGGCATCATAATTATGGTTAGTGCTCTAAAAGACTAAAATAAGGACATATTTTCTGAGTTTTCAAATAGCGAGAAAGCACTTTTAAATTATTTGTTACCTTTATGTTTTTTTATCCAGTTGACCACTTTATTAAATGTTGCACTTAGGGGAGAGGATGTAGTGTTACTTCCAGAACTACAGACTTTGCAACTGGGGAACCAGGTTGGAGTTTCTGCTTCAGCTCGACATTCTGTGATTCTGGTCAAATCACTTAGTCTCCCCATGTCTACAACCAAAATGACTTTGTTCTTGTGTGATGTAACCAATGCTCATGTAAAGCACTCCAATACCTGACAAGTCTGCACTATATAACACTGCAAAAACACAAAATAATAAGTGTTTTGCACACTTCTGTCATTGGGCTATATTTGGGCTACATCTGGGTGATTTTGGGCTACATTTGGGCTCTTTTGTCTCCGGTGGCCATCTTGGGAGATTTATTTGTTATGAAGTTTCCTAATTTCCTCATGTACTGCAGTCTCCTCAGTAGGAAATGCTTTCAGTTTTTTACTTTGATTCCATCATGAAGGTATTCAGATATGTCACACATTTGCCATAAATTCTGAATGTTAGCACTCTAGTTGCTCATTAGATCATTGTAGTAAAACTACTGTTCACCATGGAAGTCTGCTCCTGGTATTAAAAGTGCATGTTTTAGTCTGCATGTCAGAATTTTTTAATGAAATAGAAGAGGATTTGAGAAGTCACTCAAAATGTGCCCTCATTTTCTTTCTTCGGCATTAATCATAATTTCTACGGCAAAATGAACCCCCTCATTGTGTTCCTTTTTAAATTAAATGTTTTAAGTATTACCAGTTGTTGGAAACAGCCCACTCCCACTCCGCAGGGTGGTGGTGGACTCCCCGAACACACTGTGGTAGCTTGGCTCGAGTGGTCAGGAATCAGGCTCCGTGCTAAGCATACAACATACCCAAACAATAACCATGCGTGCATCCGTTCCAAAAACGACTCTACACCGTAAAAATTATGAAAATATTCTTCTTTATCTTTTTCTCTTAGTTGCTGATTGGAAAAATAAATAGGTCAATCACAATATACAATTTTAAATAGTGCAGGTTAAATAAATATTATCTGAAGATTCAATAAATAGGGGTGATCATAAATACAAGGGACATAAATATCAGTGCAGGTAATACAGGCAATTAAGTATTCTGAGGCAATAAATACTGTACCAATAAATATTGTACACCATCAAGTCCTGTGGACCTATAAATATAGTGAAGCAATAAATAGGTAAAAACTCAATAAATACAGTACCCCCAATAAATAATTAAAAGTATACAGCAACACTCATGTAATCAGTTGACATTTCAATTCCTAGGGCTGATTTGGCCCAGGCACAGCTTGTAGGGTTGTGGAAGGCTTGAGGGGGGCTACTCCCTGGCTGAGACAAGGCTGAGGCCTAAACTGAGGTAGATCAAAGGGGGGAATACCAGTGCCCGGGCTGTCTCTCTCCACACCACCTCTCTAGGTTAGTCCCAGTTCACCCCAGGCACAGTCAGGATGGTTTCAGCCCCTCCCTAGCCCCTTAGAGCAGTCTCTCAGGTCTCCACAGGGCCTTAGGCGCCCTCTACTCCACTTACTGCCCTTTTTCTGATGTTCCGACGCCGCTGGAGTCGTGTCGACGCCGTGAGGCGGTTCCGGTTCGGTCTCGGCGGCCTCGGCACAATGTCAGTTCTTTGACGACGCCGGTAGGCGGTTCCGGTCCGATGTCGGCGGCCTCGGTTCAATCTCGACCTCCGATTCGACGGCGTCGGGCAGTCTCTACTCGGTGTCGACTTCGGGCGGCTCCGGTCCGATGGCGCTCTCGGCTCCGATGACGTCGGCCGGCCTGGCCTCGATGTCGACTTCCGGCGACTCCGGGGTGCGATCCTCACCCCCGACCTCCGGTGCTCCTCCTCTCAGGTTCCGGGCGACTCCGGAGTGCGATCCTCACTCCCGACCTCCGGTTCACCTCTACCTCGGTCTCCGACGACTCCGGAGGGCGGACTTCACTCCTCCGATGACGCCGCTCGCTCGACCTCGGTTCACTTCCTCCTCGACCTCTGGAATTCCTCACGACCTCCGTCGGCGCCCTCTCACGACCTCAGGCGGCTCCGGGTACGACGTCTGCTACTTCAGTCAGCGCCGCTTCTCCACCTCGGGCTCCAGGTCTCAGGCTACTCGACGCCGGACTCCAGGGAAACCAGTTTCCAGGTCAGGATCTTGCTGCTTTCTGCTTCTAAGGCCTGTTCCTGCTGTTCAGGTCCTTAGGATGAGTTTTTCTGTCTTCTTCCCACACAGGGCTATAGGCTGGGATCCATCAGTAGGGACAAGTATCAAGGGTGGGTTTATGGACCCCACTCCAGGCACAAGTTTCCACCCCTGCTGCTTCACTCCTTCCTCCTTCACTGTTGTGCTCCTCTCTCTTCACCAGTCAGGTGCCAACTGCCAGCTCCAACTGCCAACACTCTCTCTTAACCTCCCAACATTCCAAACCGCCTCCAACTGTCACAGGGTTCTGGAATCTCCTGGAATGTTCTGGAAGGTGCTGGTAGGTTCCAGTGGATGCTGGTGATGTCACAGGTGGCCACCATTTTGTGCTCCAGGCCCTCAGACAGAAGTTTCAGGGGTAGGTAAAATGGCTCCCTGAATCTGCAGCAAACCTAAAAAGTCTGGTGGTTCCCAAAAAGGAAAAATTCAAACAGGGTTTGAGGCAAAAGTGGGACAAAATAAATAATGATGAGGAGGGACCACCCAAAGGGCTGACAGGTCTAACACGCGTCCCCCCCAGCTGAAAGTGGGGAGAGCTACCCAACCCCTTGGGAGTTCTCATCACTAAGGCGGAAATACCTTGAGAGACCGTCTGCGTTGGCGTGGTCCACTCCAGGCCGATGTTCCACCTGAAAGTCCATCCCCTGTAGGGAAATAGACCACCTCAACAACTTGGGATTCTCCCCCTTCATTTGCATCAGCCAACGAAGGGGTCTGTGGTCGGTCTGAACCAGGAAGTGCGAGCCAAACAGGTATGGCCGCAACTTCTTCAGAGCCCATACCACTGCAAAGGCTTCACGCTCTATTGCACTCCACTTCTGTTCCCTGGGAAGTAGTCTCCGGGATAGGAAGACCACGGGTTGATCCAGACCCTCTTCGTTGAGTTGCGATAACACTGCCCCAATGCCATGTTCTGATGCATCTGTCTGGACAATGAACTTCTTGGAAAAGTCTGGGGCCCTTAAGACCGGGGCCTCGCACATGGCTTTCTTCAATCTCACAAAGGCCTGCTGACAGGCCTCCGTCCAGACTACCCGTCGAGGTTGTTTCTTGGACGTGAGCTCCGTGAGGGGGGCTACGATGGTACCGTACCCCTTCACGAAGCGGCGGTAATATCCCGTGAGGCCCAAAAATGCTCGGACCTCAGTCTGTGTCTTGGGGGGTTCCCAAGCCATGATGGCCTCGATCTTCGCCTGGAGGGGTTGCACCGCTCCCCTACCCACCAAGTGTCCAAGGTACACTACCGACCCCTGCCCGATCTGGCACTTGCTGGCCTTGATCGTCAATCCAGCTTGTCTCAGGGCCTGGAGAACAGCTTGCAGGTGACGCAAGTGATCCTCCCAGCTGTTACTGAAGACAGCTATGTCATCCAGATAAGCAGCAGAGAAACTCTCCATTCCGGTGAGGATCTGGTTTACCAGGCGCTGAAACGTGGCAGGTGCGTTCTTGAGCCCAAAGGGCATTACACAGAACTGGTAGTGGCCATTGGGCGTGGAGAAGGCTGACCTTTCCCTTGCTCCATCAGTCAACGAGATCTGCCAGTACCCTGAAGTAAGGTCAAAGGTACTTAGATATTGGGCAGCTCCCAGCCGGTCAATCAATTCATCCGCCCTAGGGATCGGATGAGCATCAGTTTTTGTCACTGAATTCAGTCCCCGGTAGTCCACACAGAACCTCAGTTCTGGTTGGGCACCCGGTGGTGCAGCTTTCGGTACTAACACCACCGGACTAGACCAGGGGCTGCTAGAAGGTTCAATCACTCCTAGTTCCAGCATCTTAGTGACTTCACTATGAATGCTGGCCTTCACCTTGTCTGACATCCGGTAGATCTTGGACTTCACAGGTGGGCTGTCTCCTGTGTCCACGTCATGGACGCACAGGTGAGTCCTACCCGGGACAAGGGAGAACAACGAGGAGTACTGCCCCAGGACCTGGCGACAGTCCTCCTGCTGTTCAGGAGTTAGAGATGGGGAGAGAATCACTCCCTCCACCGACCCATCCTTTTCTTGAGACGCAAACAGATCAGGGAGAGGCTCGCTTTCCACGTCCTCTCCTCCGTCAGTCACCATCATCAAGATGACTTCGGGCCTCTCGTGGTGGGGTTTGAGGCGGTTGGCATGCAGCACCCGCAGGGGCTGGCGAGGGGTCTTCAGGTCCACCAAGTAGGTAGCCTTACCCTTCTTCTCCAACACCTCAAAGGGTCCTGACCAGCGATCCTGGAGGGCACTAAGCTCTCCCGGTTCGATCACCCACACCTTCTGGCCAGGCTCCAACTCCACCGGGTGAGCATTGTGGTCATACCACGCCTTCATCACTGCTTGGCTGGCTTCCAAGTTGTCAGAAGCTTGCTTCCACAACTTAGCCATTTGGCTCCGGAAGGCCAGCATGTAGCTCACCACATCCTGGGGAAGCTTTCTGGGAGTTCTTTCCCATCCGTCTCTCACCAGGTTGAGAGGTCCACGTACAGGGTGCCCATACAGAAGCTCGAAGGGGCTGAAGCCCACTCCCTTCTGTGGCACTTCCCTGTAGGAAAAAAGTAAGCAGGGTAGGAGGACGTCCCATTTCCTCCGCAGGCTTTCAGGCAGACTTCTGATCATGCCTTTCAAGGTTTTGTTAAACCTCTCCACCAGACCATTGGTCTGGGGGTGGTAAGGAGTTGTGAACCGGTAGGTCACTCCACACTCCTTCCACATCGCCCGCATATACGCTGACATGAAGTTGGTCCCCCTGTCGGACACAACTTCCTTGGGAAAACCCACTCGAGTAAAGATTCCCATCAGGGCCCTAGCCACAACAGGTGCTGTTATGGTCCTCAGAGGTATTGCCTCTGGGTACCGTGTGGCATGATCCACCAAAACCAGGATAAACCTGTGACCAGCTGTAGTCGGCGGATCTAATGGACCCACAATGTCGATGCCCACCCTTTCAAAGGGGGTGCTAACGACAGGAAGTGGTTCCAGGGGAGCTTTCAGCTTCACCCCTGTTTTCCCACTGGCTTGGCAAGACACACATGTCCGGCAGTAGGTATCGGACGACACTTTCATCTGAGGCCAATAAAAGTGTGGGACAAGACGGGCGAAGGTCTTGTCTTGCCCCAGGTGTCCTGCCAATGGTATCTCGTGAGCCAACTCCAGAAGGAAGGCTCGATAACGTTGAGGAACTACCAAGGCTCGTGACGATCCGTGTAGGGGTGCCTTGGGTTCACTGTAGAGGAGGCCATCCTCCCAGTAAACACTGTAGTTCCCTTCAACGTTCCCTGCTGCCTGGGCTTCAGCCTGTCGCCTTAGCCCCTCAAGGGTAGGGCACTCCCTCTGGCCCTGGCAGAATTCCTCCCTGGACGGGCCTCCCTCCACGTGCCACTCGGCCGGGATGGGTAGGTCCTCCAGGTTGGTAACGTCCCCCACCGCAGACTCCTGGTCCACCACCTCCGGTGGCCTATCCGTCCTACGGGGTGGGGACGCCGAGGCAGGCTCCTCCTGTCCTCGGTTCTTCCCTTGACTGGCAGCTGGCTGGGCCTTTGTTCCAGGCTCCAGCCGAAATGAACTCCCTCTTCGGGTAGTCGCGGACCTTGTGCTAACACAGGCCCAGTCAGGTGTACCCAGCATCTCGGTGTGAGTCCGGTATTCCACCTCCTTCCAAGCGTTGTGCTCCATATCATTCCCCAGCAGACAATCGACTGGCACGGCAGGGCTTACGGCAACTCGAAGTGAACCTGCAACCCCCCCCCATTCAAAGGGAACCTCGGCCACGGGATAGTGACCTGTTCTGCCGTCAGCCATCGCGGCTGGGTGGAGTACATCGGGAATTACCTGCTCTGGAGACACCAGTTGACTACGCACCATAGTCATACTGGCTCCTGTGTCTCTCAGAGCCTCCCCTCTTTGGCCGTTGATGGTGACCCACTGCCCATACTTTGCGGTATTTGCGGGCACCTGGATCTTAGGAACCATCTCCCGTTCTCCCAGGGACACTAAAGTGACACCCGCCCACTCCCTTCCCTTAGTTAAGGGCATCTCCTCCCCGAGCACTGCACTAGCTACTCCGGGGGTCTTTCCTCCTGTGGGAGGGGGTGGTCGTTTCTGGCACTTCGGATCTCCTTTATAGTGTCCAACGCCACCGCACTCGTAGCAATGGACAACCCTTGGCTGCTGACTCTGGCCAGGATTAGGGTTTCTGGGCGGGTTAGCCTTAGAGGTGAATCCTGTTCCCTTCCCTTGGAAGTTATTTTGGGGGCCTTTGGAGAACTCCTTTTTCTTTTCCCCTCCCTCTTTCTTCTGGGGGGCGCCCTGTCCGGCCTTTTGAGTATCCCCTCCAGTCCCCCTTGTGGACACCCGGGTACTAGCCCAAATGTCCGCCTCCTCAGCAAGCTTCCGGGGACTGGTCAGCTTGCTATCCACCAGGTGTTGCCGCAGTTCAGGGAAACATTTCTCGAGCAGGTGTTCCTTCAGTACTAGGTCAAACAACTCCTCGTAGTTCCTCACTTCACTGCCCTGAATCCAACCTTCCATTGCCTTCTTCGCATAGTCCAGGAAGTCCACCCAATTCTGCGTGCCCAGTTTGTGACTACCCCTGAACTTCTGTCGGTACTTTTCAGGTGTTAGTCCAAACTTTCTGATGAGCGCCAGTTTCATGGTGGGGTAGTGGGTCTGCTCATCCTCTTCGAGGGCCAATAAAGCATCCCTACCAGCTGGAGGCATGTACTTGTACAATCCCCCTCCCCAGTACTTCTCCGGAACCCCATGGGCCCTCAGTGAGACCTCATAGGCCGCTAGCCACTTGGCGATATCGTCGCCCACTCCATAGCTAGCCACTATGTCCTTTGGCAGGTATGGTTTGGATTCCCTGGTGATCTCTTGGGTTTGGCTGCCACCATTAGGAACAGGTTGTGCCCCGATTCTCAAGATCTGAAGATCTATTTCTTTCAGTCGCAACTTGTGGGCCATCCTCTGCTCCTCCTTTTCCTTTTCCAGCCTTGCTAAGTCCCATGTGAGCTGTCTTTTCTCCCTCCGGTCCGTTAGCTCCACTTCAGACAAGCCACCGCTAGAGGCACTGCTGCCCTTCCTAGAAATGGTTCTGGGCCCTGCTGACAGGTTCCCCACCTCAGGTTGGTACATCTCAGCCCCCTCAGGGTCAGGCTCTCCATCCCTGTCTTCCTCCTCAGCCTTGCTTTCTCGGCGTGCCTCCCCCCAAGCCCTTAAGCTGGTTTGGAGTGCACCCTTCTTTGCTCCTGGGGGACAGTACACCCCCTCCCGCTGGCAAAACTCCCTGAGTTGGGCCACAGTGTACGTTTCTAGATTTTCTAGTACAAACTCCATCTTGCCCACTCAGGTTAGAGGACAGGTTTTTGTGCAGTAACTATGCAGGGGGGTACCTTTAATAATACCTCCTCCCACCACCAGAGTAAATTTGGAAAAAACAAAAACCCACAATTAGGAAGGCCGCTTTGAGAAAACTCCCGGTGTAGGCCTATGGACTACCCACAGTTATTGTTGAGTATATGTAGGCACAGCTCTATCCCACCACTGAACACCAATTTATGTTGGAAACAGCCCACTCCCACTCCGCAGGGTGGTGGTGGACTCCCCGAACACACTGTGGTAGCTTGGCTCGAGTGGTCAGGAATCAGGCTCCGTGCTAAGCATACAACATACCCAAACAATAACCATGCGTGCATCCGTTCCAAAAACGACTCTACACCGTAAAAATTATGAAAATATTCTTCTTTATCTTTTTCTCTTAGTTGCTGATTGGAAAAATAAATAGGTCAATCACAATATACAATTTTAAATAGTGCAGGTTAAATAAATATTATCTGAAGATTCAATAAATAGGGGTGATCATAAATACAAGGGACATAAATATCAGTGCAGGTAATACAGGCAATTAAGTATTCTGAGGCAATAAATACTGTACCAATAAATATTGTACACCATCAAGTCCTGTGGACCTATAAATATAGTGAAGCAATAAATAGGTAAAAACTCAATAAATACAGTACCCCCAATAAATAATTAAAAGTATACAGCAACACTCATGTAATCAGTTGACATTTCAATTCCTAGGGCTGATTTGGCCCAGGCACAGCTTGTAGGGTTGTGGAAGGCTTGAGGGGGGCTACTCCCTGGCTGAGACAAGGCTGAGGCCTAAACTGAGGTAGATCAAAGGGGGGAATACCAGTGCCCGGGCTGTCTCTCTCCACACCACCTCTCTAGGTTAGTCCCAGTTCACCCCAGGCACAGTCAGGATGGTTTCAGCCCCTCCCTAGCCCCTTAGAGCAGTCTCTCAGGTCTCCACAGGGCCTTAGGCGCCCTCTACTCCACTTACTGCCCTTTTTCTGATGTTCCGACGCCGCTGGAGTCGTGTCGACGCCGTGAGGCGGTTCCGGTTCGGTCTCGGCGGCCTCGGCACAATGTCAGTTCTTTGACGACGCCGGTAGGCGGTTCCGGTCCGATGTCGGCGGCCTCGGTTCAATTTCGACGGCGTCGGGCAGTCTCTACTCGGTGTCGACTTCGGGCGGCTCCGGTCCGATGGCGCTCTCGGCTCCGATGACGTCGGCCGGCCTGGCCTCGATGTCGACTTCCGGCGACTCCGGGGTGCGATCCTCACCCCCGACCTCCGGTGCTCCTCCTCTCAGGTTCCGGGCGACTCCGGAGTGCGATCCTCACTCCCGACCTCCGGTTCACCTCTACCTCGGTCTCCGACGACTCCGGAGGGCGGACTTCACTCCTCCGATGACGCCGCTCGCTCGACCTCGGTTCACTTCCTCCTCGACCTCTGGAATTCCTCACGACCTCCGTCGGCGCCCTCTCACGACCTCAGGCGGCTCCGGGTACGACGTCTGCTACTTCAGTCAGCGCCGCTTCTCCACCTCGGGCTCCAGGTCTCAGGCTACTCGACGCCGGACTCCAGGGAAACCAGTTTCCAGGTCAGGATCTTGCTGCTTTCTGCTTCTAAGGCCTGTTCCTGCTGTTCAGGTCCTTAGGATGAGTTTTTCTGTCTTCTTCCCACACAGGGCTATAGGCTGGGATCCATCAGTAGGGACAAGTATCAAGGGTGGGTTTATGGACCCCACTCCAGGCACAAGTTTCCACCCCTGCTGCTTCACTCCTTCCTCCTTCACTGTTGTGCTCCTCTCTCTTCACCAGTCAGGTGCCAACTGCCAGCTCCAACTGCCAACACTCTCTCTTAACCTCCCAACATTCCAAACCGCCTCCAACTGTCACAGGGTTCTGGAATCTCCTGGAATGTTCTGGAAGGTGCTGGTAGGTTCCAGTGGATGCTGGTGATGTCACAGGTGGCCACCATTTTGTGCTCCAGGCCCTCAGACAGAAGTTTCAGGGGTAGGTAAAATGGCTCCCTGAATCTGCAGCAACACTAAAAAGTCTGGTGGTTCCCAAAAAGGAAAAATTCAAACAGGGTTTGAGGCAAAAGTGGGACAAAATAAATAATGATGAGGAGGGACCACCCAAAGGGCTGACAGGTCTAACACCAGTTTATTCCAATCAAGATGGCTTCAGGTGTGCCATACTTTTGTCATAATGAAGACAGTAAGCGCTCTAGTTGTTTTTAAGAACACTCTGGGACATTCTGTCATTGGGCTATACTTGGGCTACATCTGGGTGATATTTGGGCTACATTTGGGCTCTTTTGTCTCTGGTGGCCATCTTGGCAGACTTATTTGTTATGAAGTTTCCTAATTTCCTCATTTACTGCAGTCTCCTCAGTAGGAAATACTTTCAGTTTTTTACTTTGATTCCAAAGGCATTCAGATGTGTCACACATTTGCCATAAATTCAGAATGTTAGCACTCTTTTTGCTCATTAGATCACTATAGTAAAGCTACTGCTCACCAGGGAAAACTGCTGCTGGTATTGAAAGTGCATGTTTCAGTCTGCATGTCAGAATTTTTTAATGAAATAGAAGAGGATTTGAGAAGTCACTCAAAATGTGCCCTAATTTTTCTTTCTGCAGCACTAATCATACTTTTTATGGAAAAATGAACCCCCTCATTTTGTTCCTTTTTAAATTAAATGTTTTAAGAGTTACCACTTTAATCCAAGCAAGATGGCTTCAGGTGTGCCATACGTTTATCATAAGTAGGACTCTTAGCGCTCTAGTTGTTCTTTGGAACACTCTGGGAAGCTGCAGTAGAACACAAAGGAATCAACTGACAGTCTCTGCCCTTGTTGGATGTACATGTTTTACTGAGAATGTCAGACTTCATGCTCACATGACTGAGAAAGATAATGTGAATTTACAGAAAATAAGCTCTCAATTTAGCTTATAGATCACCTTCCAAACCTCTGTGGGAAAAGCATGAGAAAATATTTTTCTCTCAATCATGATATCCCAGCAGAAGGCTTTTTCACATGGTGAAATCACCTTAGAACATACCACAATTCCTAAAATGAGTATGGTACCATCAACAAATGATTTATAATGTAACTAAAGTCTTAAAACCTTCTATTAACTGCAATGCTTTTTAATGAGGTGCTATCATGTATATTGGTCCCAAGATGGCTGCCAACACTTCTTGGATGAAGTGCTGACAGCCAATCAGATCTCAGGATGAGATGAGTGGTTAGGCTCCGCCCACATATATATATGATTTTACTTTTGATTTTCTCAGGAACTACTGAACAGATTGACACCAGACCTGCAAAAAGCACATCCCTGACCTGAGGACTACCTCTCTGCCAAATTTCAAGTAATTCTGTTCAGCCGTTCGGGCTGTACCTTGGACTAAAGGTCCCTATGGAAAATTGCATGGGGAAAACGTGTTTTGGGACCCCCCTTTTTTCTCAGCCCCCGCTTGACGAATCCCCCCGAGTCTTTCAGGGTAGGAGCGGAGCGGAGCGCCCCACCTATTTTGAAAAATTTGCGAGGATTCGTCAACCGGCGCCAAAGTTATTCCAAATAGAATGTTGCGGATTTCCTATGGAAACACGGTCCTAACTATAACTATCTACTGGCGACCGGCAGTAGAATATATATATATATATATATATATATATATATATATATATATATATATATATATATATATATATATATATATATATATATATATATTTTTTTTTTTTTATTAGTTTTACCGGCCAATGTTTTTTATTGACGATTTTAAATCTCACAGTTCACTGTAAATTTGTATAGTGTTATCAAATTATGAATTGTTAATCTATCTACTGGAATCGTTGATGACAAGAAATGTTTTCAAATAACTTTTGGTATCATTGGTCATTATATTTCTCGGCAATTGGCTTTTGTGACTGATTTAATCGAAATAAAGCTTAAATTGAATTGAAAAATTGATTAATTACAGCGGCTGGTGAACCTTGCAGGTGGCAGGATAAATTTGAAATGGAACCGCTACAGACCCCGTGTAAACTAATATCCCGACATATGAGTGAACCGCTCAGTGGATTTTCACAGTGTGTACCGCTAATAAGCACTTCACGCCCACCACTACAACATCTGTGTGTGTAAGGTAAATCCCAGGATGTCTTGATGTATTCTTTACCCAACCTTTCATATTTGCCCGCTGGTATGTATTTGAGGCAATACTGAAAATGGAAGGTTGTAACAGGCAGAGTTATTTTGCCATGAATTATCCATTCAGTAGCTGGTTTTTCCGTTACCGTAAATGGCATTTTTTCCAGTTTTTAAATGCTCAGCATTGTTTACTTTGCTCCACTTTGGGCCAGTTCGATCTGTTTACCAGTGAGATTGTATTCCGAGAACAGAGAAGACGTGTTAATGAAACGCCAAGGCACATAGCCTGCACGCAAGTTTTGTAGCGTCCAGCCTAATGACAGAATAGAACGTAATTGACACTGGCCTTGTTGCAACTGGACCAAATCTTGTTCCAAAATGGCTATTGCTGAGGATACAATGTTGCCCAATGAATATATCCTGGATGACGGAGTCGTTAACCCATTGTCGACTACAGTGAGAGTTTTCTCTAAATTAATATGATCAATTTCTCGTATTCTTTCTGTAGCGTCTGCTTGGGTAACCTTCCATATTTCATTATAAGCAGCATAGATACCTGCATATATGAAACATTTTGACGCGGTTTTCTTGGTCCTAGCAAGAAATCCCTAAGATTTGCGTCGTATTTAAGTAAAGATAAGTGTTTGGTATTTCACATCTTCTAGTGTAGATGTCTTCAGCCAATCGAGGCATAATTTTCCTACACTGAATGTTGTTACTACCTCTGGATGCTGTCTTTGGACATATCGTGGGTCTGGCCTATTGATTGTGAAACCCTGAGTTCTGTTCAGGACTCTTTCTTGACAGTTGTTTGTGTTTATGGGACAGAGCAACCATTTTTCCCATTTGGAATCTGTTCTGTTGTTTTGTAGAATTTTATGTACGTCGACCTCCCCCTGTGTAGTGCTATCACTGGCAGGTTTAGGTATGGACGGAGTGTTCATGTCTTTGATCTTGGCTAATCCAAGGCAAGACGTTTGTTGGACAGTGTCATTCAGAAACATTGTCTGCTTTGGGATGATGCAGGCTCTAAACAAAGCTTCTATCCCCTGCACTTGCCAATCTTTTGTACCCCAGACAGATTTTGTGTCAATAGTTTGTTTCCAAAAATCAAAACCCTGTCTAGACATTTGGTCAATAAAGGATGCAGAATAAATCTGTTTTGTAGTTGTTAACATATCGTTCTTTCCTATTTTGTTGATATTTTTTATAATAAAACATTTCTGGGATGGATGTATTGTACCCTGAAAAATATGGAAACTTCTTGTCAAATGTTTTTCAGCTACCCCTCGGTGGTGTAGGACAATGTTCCCATTGGTTATAAAAAAATACATTTCTAGGAGTTGTAGATCTATGCAAGAAATGACTACCATTGTGGTTGTAACAAAAAAGCTGTTCATAGTCTGTTGAACCCTCTAAATATTCATGGTTAGAAAATGCAGCAGACCTTTCTAGATCAGACATCATGTTTTTAACAGTCTCAAAGTCCCAATCATTAGAATAGGTACTAGAGGTAATAAAGTCACTTAATGATATTTTGAATAAGTGTGGAATCTTCACAAGTTCAGATGGACCGAATATATCATAATCCGTTTTGTCCCAAGCTATACCATCTTGTATAGGAACGGTTGTGATGTTCACTGCTGACAAGTCTCTTGCTTCACGATGGGATGATTTGTGTGGTTTCAAAAGTAAGTTCACAGTTCTGCTTTCTGTGTCCAAGTGAATATATCTTACCTCAGTCAACATGCTCAAAGTTATTACCAAAGCAAGCCAAAGAAGAAAGTTCCAGAATAATCCATAGTTCAATCCATGGTGAAACCAGATAAGTCTTTTTCAAGTGATGAAAAGAGTCTTATGCTTGTTCTTTAAAAGTCTTTTTTGCTGGCATCGTTTCAGGTTCCCTGGGATCCTCAGAAAACGTATCAAAGTTAATGAAATAGCCAGAGCCAGTTCTGTCAATGGTTGGAATTGCTTCAGGATTCGTTGAAATCGCTGGCACCAGCTGATCACGTGTTACGTTGGTGTAGATAGGTGTACCAGGACGAACTGTTATTTGGGTTTCAAGAGGAACGAGTTCCATAGCATTGTTGCTTAGTCCTTCATTACTTACTGTTGGAGTCTCAAAGGTGATGAGTCTTTCAGTTTGAACCTCTTGGATAGTAGCTAGAGGAGTGTGTCTGCTACTTGGTCGGAGTCCACTTGGCCTACTATTCAGTATTGGCCACATGATGTGGTTTGATGTGGTCAATGGGCACAAATCTTTTCTCCTTTTTACCAGCAAGGGGCGGCAGAAGTACAGTTCTTGATCCGTGGATTGCTAGGACAGGTACTGGTTGTATGTAAGAAGGCCCAAATTTCTTCTTATCCGCGATCTTTTCTCTGACTAGATCCCCAAGCTTTGGGATCCAGACAGGCCTTGCTGGGACAGCTGTTTTTCCCCAGTGGTGGTTGGCTTCAAGAAGAAGTTGCTTTGTTTCGTTCCTCATTCATTTAAGTCCTGTAAAACAGCCAAACGATCTTTGATATCAAAAGGTTTATTTTCCACCACTGTGCCTGCACATTCTAGATCTGTGACCCACATTCTTGTCCCAAATAGGACCTCATATGCCGTGATTCCCCCTTGAGAACTTCTTGGAAAATTGTTTAAAGAGCGTTGGACTCCATAAAGATGTTTGACTCACCCGTCACCCGTACCTAATACTTTAGCTGTTATAGGCCGCTTTATGTCCTGGTTTTTTCTTTCCAAAACCGAATTTCCCTCAGGATGGAGTGGAGAAGAGTACCGCAATGCAATGCCCAAACTGGCCATGGCTTCTCTGTAAGCTCGAGAGCTAAACGCAGGACCCTGGTCAAAATGTAGCGTGCCAATTGCGTATGTGCCAATAAAGACTCGCAAATCTTTTATAACAGTTCGAGCGTCAGCCGAGCGCTGAGGCCACTTCCATAGGAACCTTGAGCACGAATCCACTGCGACCATGAAATATTTATAGTTACCATCCCTCTGCAAGAGACCGCAGTGATCCAGGTAAACACACGCTAATGGTTTGTCTGAGATAACAGGGGCTTCTGCGCAGGACGTTTCACTGTAGAGACTTTCATCTTCTGGCATATTTCACATTCCAAAACATAGCTTTTGGCCTGTTTCCTAATGCCGGGCCACCAATATCTCTGTTTTAGCAATGATACTGTGGCGGAAACACCTGCATGGGCAGAGGCTATCCCTTCATGTGCTGCTAGGATTAGTCCTAGTATATGTTCCATGTTTGGAATCACCCTATCCCCCACTCCAGGTATTCAAGCAAACAGAACATTGTTTGCATCAATTATGTATGAGTATTTGAGTGGGAACATTTTAGGTAATGCTGCGCCGCTGCCTTTGCCGGAAGCATTGACAGCCAGTAATATCTCACCTGTCTATTTTCGTTTTTGAAAGAGTGATCGCAGCTACGGAAGCCGTTTGCACAGCCCCCTTCGCGGCTTCATCAGCCAATGAATTCCCTGCAACGTGACCGCCATCACGTTGATGACTCAGCGTGTGTATCACGTGAGTGTTTTGTTGTTCGTCCCTCAACTGAACTACTTGTTCCCAAAGCGTCTTATGCTTAATTGTGCCACCTTTTGCATCTCTGAAAACATTTAAGCCAATTCTGTAAATATTCATTATATGATTGTACACAGTAAAAGGAATCGCACACTATAAGTGTGGGGAATTCCCGATCCGTATTTTCAAGTGCCAATTTGAATGCTTGTAGTTCAGCTCACTGAGCTGTACAGTCTCCTAGAGACTGTGTTTTAGTGACCATCGGTCGGAATTTACCATCGCGCATACGACCTTTAATGATCGCGAATGCTGCACTGTAAGCTTGCTTACTCCTGGTAGCGGGTTGTGCTGATACGTCAGTATAAATTATAAATTCGTACTGGTCAAGAGGGAGAATCTCAATAGGCAGAGGACATTCATGTTCATATTGCAGGAATGCTTGAGTTTTCAAATAAGGATCAAAAACATATTCAACATATGTTGCAGCAAGAGAATTAACCCATTGTATCCATCTTGGATGTAAAGCTTTTGCATTCGGAATGCTCGCTTTTGTAACCGCCTCTAAGGCTGGTACTCGAGTCATGACAATAATGCGTTTCCCCTGAGCCAGAGCTCTTTCTTTTGCTACAGTGGTTTGAACTGTTGTCAGATTTTTTTCGGTTGAAGTGAAGCGCATTTCCGCCTGTGTGTACAAATGGGATTTGTATGCAATTGGTACTTTTTCACCTTCATTAAACGTTAAGAAGGTGAATCTGCATTGACCCGGTATTCTTCGGATCACTAAGTTACGTGTATTTACGCGTGTTTCTAAGTGGTTTGTTGCTAACATGTCAGCTTGTATTGAACGCAGGATATTTGTGTGTTCCTGTGTCCAATCTTTTTGTTTAAAATCTTGTTTAATTCGTAGAGAGGTTTAACCCTTTCTGCGTAATTTAGAATGTAAGTTCTTCCAATTATTGAGAAAGCTGTCAAGTTCCTACTTTCAGGTGCTATGTTTTGACAAAAGAAACCATTTGAAATATCCAATGTGGTTTTATATTTGTTACGCACAATATTATTCATTAATGCTGTACTGTGTGCATTTTGCACTGCAAATGTTTTAGAACAAGTGTTCAGGTGTCTGTAATCCAAAACTAGACGCTATGTGTTGTCTGGTTTTGCAACAGGAAACAAAGGATTGTTCATTGATGAGGTGCATGTTTCAATCACCCCTTGATATTCAAGTTGATCTGTTTTTTAGCTTCTTGCTCAATAGGGTACTGCCTTTGTGCAGCTGGTTGAGTTTTTAATTGGATTTTATGGTGAGGTGAGTCCTCATCCCATCCGACATGATTTTTATATATTGCAGGAGCTTGGGCAACTGCCCATTTCCTGGCATAAGTATATACATTAGATGTACTGGAACATGGTTGGAGAAGGCTGGCATAACGATGTCTTTGCCATGTGTTCACTTCCTGACAAATTGTGGTGGCCAGTCTTTTTCTGCTAGAAGTATGTCATAACCCCTTGAAAGCTTCTCCCAAAAGAGTGCTTTCACTTTTCTTGGTATGTCTCCCTCCATCCGGAGTGTTATTTCGTATAACTTTTGTGGAGAACTAACGCTGGTGTCTACAGTTTCAACTGTTATGTATTCATTCAAGTCCACTATCTCCAGAAGTTCCTTCAGGTTCTGGCGAGCTATTGTTACTTCTGCTGCACTGTCCAGCATTGTCTGAGCCCATTCCCCGTTCTTGAGTTGTGTCCTCAGGATTTTCAGCATGTCTGATCTTTAGACCTGCTACCTTTTTCTTGGTGATTTGAGGTTTTGGTTTGTTTTTCTGAATGTGTTGATCGTCTCTGGACGTCACAGGTTCTTCTTTTTTTTCTGACCGTCCTCTTCTTTCGGATGTCTGTGAAGATGTCTGAAAGGTACAAGAGGAACGTGTATCAGTGTCTTGATACCTGTCAGTTTTCTCAAGTTGTTCCTATTCCTGAGGTTATACCTCCTTTCAGAGGGCTCCTTTTGAGGAGACCTCCCTCAGGATTGAGAACGTTTCTCCTTTTAATGTTGTTTTTTGTTTTTCCACTTCTTTTTAGAAGATGTAGCATTGTGTTTAATTGAGTCCTTTTCAGGATCGTCAGACAGTTGTGGTTTAAGTGGTTTCACTCCTAAACAGTTCCTGCCCAATTCCTCATAGGATTTTTCTATTATTCTGGGTAGTTCTTTTTGTTGTTCTGTTACATCAAATTCTCTCAATTTCGGCAAATCGCCACTGATGCTGCCTCTTCTTTAATATTAGATAATATTATTGTTGAGACCTGGTTGAAGTTTTTCAGTAATTTCATACCTAAGTTCAGAGCAGGCTCCGCCCGTATTCATTTTGAATTTGTTTCAGGACATCAGGTATTACCGTAATAGACGGAACACCGTGTGTTTTAGTATAGATTGCAGCAAAGACTGTGCCCCAAGTGGTGCAGTCTTCCAGATGTGGTGTGATCCCCTTTGGTAAACAGATTGTTAGAATTCTGTGTTTTTCATGAGGGCTAGTATTAAGAAATACTGCTTCGATTTGAGTAATTGTTTGAGCTATTCAGAATGGAATTTGTTCACGTTTTGTGGGCATTTTACCCATGACTGCGTGTAAAGTCTGTGGAGTAATTTTTAGCGTATTCCCCTGGTGGGGGGTTGGAGTTGGAATGGTTAATGGTGGTTGGACTGTGAAAGTCCGCATAACATATTGGACTAATTGTCTGTACATTTTTATTAACTATTTGAGTTGAATGAGTAAATCCTCGTCTGACATCTCTTCGATATCAGGATGAGGTGTGTAGCCGGCTAAAATCGGCCATGTTGCTCCTAGTCTACCTGCCTGGTTATGTGATTGTAATGTTTTAGGGAGCCTTTAAACCAGAGCTGATGCTCTTGGTATGTAAATGGAATTTCAATATCCTCGAAGGGAATGTATTCCTCAGGTGGTTCATCTTCTTTAAAGAAGTGAAACACATGTGTTACTGGATTTGATTCTGGGAATGTAATCCATGAATAGAATACCTCTGTCTGAAAAGATTCATGTGCCTCTATTATAAAAACTGCTCTACCACCTCTTGGTGTTAGGCCATGTTTTATAAGTTTTAGAGTGTTGGCTCTCCTTAAATTTGGATGGATGTTTATAACACCCTCATCGGTTTCATTTAAACCTGTAATATTTAAACTAGGCCTGGGCTAAAATTTCATTCCGTTCGCGGAAATTGCGATAATTTGACATTTTCGCGTTCTGCGGAAAGCGCGAAAATGTCAAAATTTCCGCATTCCGCAGCTTGGCGATAATTTGTTTCTTGCTCGCGCTGTAAAGTAATACATTCTCGCGCGCGCGCGATTGCCTTACCTGAATCCCTGCATTCGCCGACAAGTTTTCTTGATCCGGTCGCGTTCTCCATGAGATGTTGTATTGTTTTTAGCCATTTGCGCTGTCTCGTGACAGTTCGCGCCCGCAGTGACGTCATGCGTCGCGCGATCACGTCTTTCTTCTCGCGATCATGCACCGCGAGACAACTGAAAACAAGATGGCCGCGCCCGCGAGCAACCACATGGGTAAGTTGGCGAGCCGCAACCATGCAGAAAATCTCGCGAACATGCGGAAAAAAAACTTCCGCATCTTCGCGATATTTCCGCATGTTTGCGATAATTTTTAACATTTTCGCGATAATTTGCGAAAGTGGATTTCGCAAATTCCGCCCACCCCTAATTTAAACCTGTTATGACTGGATCAGCCGTAGCCCCTGTATCAGTCATTTTGTGTAATGAAAAATGTAGAACAAGTTTCAAGGAAACAAAGATAAGGTGCACAATATTTTGGAACACTGTATCCTTCAACGTTGAATAAACCAATCAGCTAATACATAGGATTTTCGTCCTACTCAGCTATGGCGGATATTATCCCTACCCACTCCAGACGTCGTATGGAGTATTACGAGTAGGGATCTCTGAGAAAAACACGACTGAGTTACTTCAGTATCTACCGTTAAATTAGTGCCTTACCAAACCATTGGGCACCATGTAGTGTAGTTCCTATTTCCCTTATGGTCTCGGCGCATTGGAATAATATACACTATAGTTCTGTGCATAGGACTGAGGTCAGTATGCTCCTATCGAGTATATTAAACTTAATTACTTGTGTGCCAGCTAACTCAGAGGTCACTAGAAACTTCTCGAATGAACAAGAAGGGATTAGTTTCTGACAACTGCATAAACATGACAACTTTGTTTCCTTTCAGAATCGGGACGTGTCTCAGAATCGTGGAAACAATAGATAACAGCTTCACTCAGTCAATCGTGCATGCTTAGTTTCTTCAGAGTTACAAAAAATAGGAAGACGGCTGTTTTCAATAAAAATGATTTATTGAACAGTCTTAGTTCTCGTGTAAGAGATATGAGCTGTCACAATCATTAGACAGTAAGCAAGATATAATATGCACAGCGTCAGCAGTAAGAAGAAGTAAAACTGCAACAGCATTGTCTTTTATCTATGACCTATATCTATATACATACACATAAATACACAGGCTAAAAGTGGATACTCATCTGGTGCTTCTAAATAATTCTATCCCAGTGTACCTAACTTGAATGCCGTGCGAGGTAGGCAGTAGGTGCTGATTTAAGCTATAGTTGGTCTGAGCTTAAGTTAGTATTTTATATGAGATGCCAAGTATATCCTTAGGTTCTAGTCGGCTCCATACCTTACAAAGAGAGAGGTGGGAATTTATTTCCAGATCGCAAACTCTAACACCCCTCAAGGGGAGTTGGAACACTGGAAGCTGGAATCTCTGCGTGCAGGGAAGACAGCGTCTATAAGTGCATCAGGCGGGGACTCTTACTCCTTCAGGACTTGCCGTGGCGAGCCGTATAGCCAAGCTGTGCCGTGCCGTGAATTGCTAGGGCAAGTGAAGGTATATTTATACCTGGAAGGTGTCTAGGAATGCTAGCATTGACATAAAGTCGGGCAGAGGAAGACGTCATGAATGAACCCCTAAGGAATAGTAGTTCATGCATAATAGATGAGTTCTTGGAGAAATCAATAATCCCAGCAGGGAAAATCCCAACGGCTTAAGGCTCTGGTTTCTAAGAACTCGTTGTGACGTGGGATAGACGGATGTAGTTGACCATGCCTGTTTTTGGATCTGCATGGCCAATGCCTAAAAGACTGGTATATTATGCCTAAATAAGGACAAGTCGAATTGTGCCTATATAAGGACATGATTCAATAGACCTTTATACGGGTATCTAAAGCGACACACAACACTACCACAGGCGAAAGGACACACGGGGCGCTGCCCTCTCAGAAACTTGGCAGTGAAACAGGGTTTTTAAAATCAGCACCAACAGATAGAGAAGAAACGATGGAGATGCAGGAATCCTCGCCTTGAGGAATAGGAAAATATATTAAGCCTAAAAAGACTGAGTTGCTCGAGCATGTGCCGTCTGAAAGTTGAGGACAGAAGATAACCAGCAATGCCCCTACTAATCCCAAGCTTTGTTGGCAGTTAGGGGATCCTTGATCCAGGTGACTTCGTCACAGAGAACTGCAAGCTGTGATTCTATCATACCATCAAGAAAGATCACACCCAGTTCTATTGGAAGAGCTACTAAACAGCAACACACCAGCACCTTTAAACAATAACCTGAAAATGTGCAACCACAAAGGCACTCGCACGTCTGAAGCACATACCATTCTAGGAGCCATAAAATTGGAGCGGGAAGAGCTTTCCATAAAAACAGTTCGGCCCCTCTCCCGAGAAATTATAATAGTGCCTGTTCTAATGTTAAATACGGCACAGGAGGTGGCAGTGGCCAAGGAAGAGACTTCCCTGCAGAGTCCAGATCAAATGACTAACTGCAGTTCCAACTGTGTACCCCTCCAACTGGACAAGGACTCAGATATCATCAGCTCCCCAGACTTGTTAACAGACGAGCCTAAGCCAGCTGTGATCCCAACAGCCTGTGAAATCATGTCCCTCATGAATAACAACAGAGACTAAATGCACACTAGCCCCAGACTTGCTGGGGAAGGGAACTAGAGGCTCGCCAGGGTAATAGGAGACGGCCTGCCTCCAACACAAATTGTTAAACACAAATGGGGCCGCTCCTATTGGAATGACCTAAAAAGTGCTGAGTGGTGTTATGTGAATGTGAGTGTGGACTTCTCACAAAAGGTTACGGACTGACCTCACACACCACCTGGTGTCATGCTTCATCATTGGCCAGTCCTCGACGGGGAGGAGCACAGTATACAGCTAGGTGATTTTTCAGAATTAAGAATTTTGTTTATACTGTTATATATATTTCTTTTTGTAAATAGGATCTAGCAGATGTTCATGGCATGATATAACATCAATTTACAAAGTTATGAGATCAGAGGAGCCATATCTAAAGAAGGTATAATGGGATGATCATGACTTATTATCATCAATAAGCCCACTTGGGCGTGAAGAAGAAGAAGTACAGTAGTAATATGAATTAAGACTGGCTACTCTATGCCCACTGGGGCAGGATTGGACTTGCAATATAATTCTTGCAGTAATGTAATAGAATCATATGTAACTGTATTGATGAGTGTTTGACTCGATTTTTAAAAACATGTAATTGTGACTGTATAGCAGTAATAGCCATGTATAAATGTTGGCATCAGTATTTTACAGTCGTTTAAAACCGCTTTACTACTGTAGTCTTGAACTAAGTTAACAAATCGCAAGCACTGGCATTTTTTGTGCTTTATTTGCAATGCCTCATTAAGAGCGCTCGTGTACTTGCATTTGCACTTTATCAAATGGTGTTGGTATAAAAATGGTAAACTTGATTGTTCATACATTAGTATTTTTAACTGTAATAGATCAAAATTGCGGTGTAGCTAACATAACTTTATTGGTATATTCTATCTCTGTAACACGGGATTGAATCCAATTAAAGATGGCACCCATATATTTCTGTGAAACAACATGCAAAACCTGTTTCTATGTTTAGATCACGATTGTATGAATACGGAAGTGTAACATGTCTTTCCTACCGTAACAAAGCAGTAAAGGTGAAACACGTCGGTCCGAGGCTATCGTGTCTGCAATAAATAGCATTTGAGCACTGTGGAAGTGTCCTCAACTTTATTCTTAGAATAAGGAATCAGTGTGGCGAATTTTGAGATTTCCTCGGGATCTGTTAAGGACCGCCACAAGTTCGAGCCCAGTTCTACCGGACTTTGTGGGGATATATATATATGTATATATCCTGAGGCCATCAGGGGCGCGATACATGGTGACCCAATAAATGCAAAACTATCCCCATACATATCTACACCTGGCTACCAAGGGCCATTATAACACTTCAGTACCCTAACCATTGGGTTTTTTGTTCTTGACAGAGGAGTACACCTATTAAACGGACTCAGGATCGATATCCTCTAGTCAATTTTACCTTCACTCACTACCTCATGAGCACTACCTCACACACACCATGCAGCCAGAATTAAAGAGATCTCCGCAAAAGTGACCATTCAAGGGACCCGTATGGCAATGCAGTGCCAGCCCAACGAGGAGCAACCGCTTTATGATGATGCATGACATCCCTTGGGATGTGTGAGGGCAAAAAGTATGACTTTCTTCTACACCCTAGACCGACTTTTCTTCCTTAATGAACAGTGACCCAACCCCCCCGTTTTTTGGTTTACACTTTACTTGGGGTTCATATATCACTTTCTTCTCTGAAACACCACTCACTGAATCTGCTGTGTTGAAATAAAAACATGTTTAGAGATAAAAAATATTTTTGCTATATATCTTTTTTCCCCTGTTATATTAATCCAATGAACGAATAAATATATAACTGAGTTCGGTTGAATTGAATTTAATGAAATACAATTATTGGGCTACTTAAAATTACTTTTTTGTCAAAATTAACTTGCGGCAGGTAATCCCAGCCCTATTGTTATCTCTGACTAGACCAACACAGATTAAGAATTTGTGATAAAATGAAAATTGCTTTCCAAATAAGTTCCATGTGAACACTTTTTGTAAGATATAGCTTAATACACAGTTTGCCTTGACATATGGGTTGACCTTGTTTTTTGAAGTATACCCCAACTGAGCAAGAGATCTATTCCCATTTTTCTCCAGTACTCTGCAAGTGTTCCCTTTTAGGTGTTTTTCTTGTTACAAGTCTAGATCAGGGCCATGCCTTTTCAGGTATTGGGCAACAATCTCCCTTTTATTTTACTCCCAAGTCTGTTGACATCCCATGCGCTATGCATCATGTGGTTTGATTTTTATGTGCATCTGTCAGACGATGAGATGTGTCTCACAAAACACTAATTTCTATGGTGGTTTTAGAAACCATACTTCCTCCCCTCTGGCACCTTCAGGTGACTTTAGTAACCACAAAAACAAACAGCAACCCCCACCACACCCAACCCACCCTCCACCGTTGCCCTGCATAACAGGCTCCAGACTATCTGAATCCAATTGTCAAAGTGGGCGGGATTGTCAGGGCACAGCGTGCCCCTACTTTTTAAATTTAATGGAATCTGTTCACCTACTTTTTTATTTTAAAAAAGCATCCCAGCCAAGGCCTATAGATGAGACTCAGCCGTTCGTGGTCGTTAGGGGACAGGCGGGGTGAGCAGATAAGGGAAAAGACTCTGTCTCTTCCTTCTTGCCCAAAGAAGACAAGGACAGTGTCCACTTCTGCTCTGCCCCGGCAGCTGTCTCTCTTACACTTAATCTTATTCCCTCTCTTTCTGTCTCTGTCTCGCTCCTCCTCATTTGCTGAAAACTGTGACTTCAAGAAATGACTTTTACCGTCTCTTTCCTCTTCTTTCCTTCACTCGTTCCCCTGTGAAATGGATCCAAAAAATAAAGAAACTCTTTTGCTGGTAAGTCTCCTTTTTCGGATATTTTTCTATTCTGGCGTGCCCCCCGAGAAGAAGAGAAACAAAAAGTAAAAAATTGCGAAAAATAGATAAATAACTAAATAAAGCAAGACAGAGTGGTCGCAAACAGTCCACATTGGTGTTATTCACACACACGCAAACACACACACGGACACACATTAGAGCCACTTTAAAGAGTTTGCCTGTGAAGCACTACTTTCTTTTTCTCCTCTTTCTTTGAACCACATTGTTTTCTCCTGGTGGGTAAGAGCACCGTTCCTGGACGTACTACAATACCTGGTTGATGCCTGGAGTGGAAAATGTTTAACCCCTTTGGTTCATTGGACGGCCGGGGCCCGTCCTACGCACCAGTGCTCATGTGCATCGGACGGCCCGGGCAGTCCGATCACATGGCACAGGGAATCCCTCTGCTGCGGATACCAGAGGGATTCTCTTTCATCCTCAACAGCCTCGGGAGCTGGGGAAGAGCTGCTCCTTGGGCAAGGGCTTTTGCTCCCCACAAATTAAATGGGTACATTCAGTCTTTCTGCCCCCCCCCCCCGGGGGCAAGATGGGGGCAGTAGTCTCCAATCTTCTCCCCCCAGGGGGCAGAAAGCCCACTAGCTACCAGGGATTTTTTGGGGCAATTTGAATTAGGGGTGGGGGCATTGGTATGCCCGTTTTGGGCAGCCCCAACCCCTAATTCAAATTTTACAGTTTTTTGCCCCCACCTCGGGGGCAGATGGGGCAGTAGCTCCCAATCTGTATCCTCGGGGTGAGGGGCAGAAAGCCCACTAGATGCCAGTTTTTTTCCCCCATTGAATTAAGGGGTGGGGGCTGACCAAGATGGGCATGCCAATGCCCGCATCCACAACATTCCAGTCTTTCTGTTCCCCCTGGGCTGTTGATGGGGGCAGTAGCCCCCAATGTTCCCCCCGGGTGGCCAGAAAGCCCACTAGATACCAGGGATTTTCTTTCACTGCGATTAAAGATGGGCATGCCAATGCCCCCACCCTGCATTTTCTTACCCAGAATCCCCTGCAAACCTCAAATCTACTTACAAAGTCCCGTTTTCCTCACATTTCTGTGTGGGTAGGTTGTACGATCACCTTGCAGGCACAAATTTCCTTCTACCCTGCATTCTCCTTTGTCTCCCGAGAAAAATTATAACTCACTTGTGTGAATGCCCAAAGTAGCGTCAGCCAAAAAACACAGGTGCCCACCTATCTATCACAAAACTACCTAGTTTTTTAAGGGGGTCACTTGTGGTTTTGGTCCCGGGCTCAGCGACCATCTAAGGAAACCTACCAAACCCACATATTTCTGAAAATTAGACACACGGGGGAGTCCAGGGAGTTATGGCTTGCATGGGGCCACCAACGTTTCCCTACCCAGAACCCCCTGCAAACCTCAAATTTAGCTGAAGAAAATCACATTTTTCTCAAATTTTTGTGTGGGGAAATTGCAGGATCACCGGGCTGACAAAAATTTCCTACCACCCAGCATCCCCCAGGTCTTCCAATAAAAGTGGTACCTCACTCGTGCGGGTGGCTTAAGTACCCGCGACAGGCAAGGGCCCAAAACATATTGAGGAGACATCAAAATTACCTATCACAAAAAGACCTGGTTTTGCAAGGGGCAAGGGGAGCCCGCTCGGGCTCGGCGGCCATCTAGGGAAACCCCACCAAACCCACACATTTCTGAAAACTAGACACCCGGGGAAGTCCATGGAGGTATGGCTAGCGTGGACCCCCAACATTTTCTTACCCAGACTCCCCTGCAAACCTCAAATTTAGCTGAAAAAAATCAAACTTTTCTCAGTTGTGGGACCACCGGGCTGACACAAATTTCCAACCACCCAGCATTCCCCATGGGTCTCCCGATAAAAATGGTACCTCACTCTCATGGGTGAGTCGAGTAACCGTGACAGGCAAGGGCCCAAAACATATTGAGGAGACATCAAAATTACCTATAACAAAACAACCTGGTTTTGCAAGGGGGTCACCTGTGTTTTTTGGCCCCAGGCTTGGCGGTCATCTACGGAAACCTACCAAAACTACACATTTCTTAAAACTAGACACCCGGGGAGTTCAGCATGGTATGGCTTGCGTGGACCCCCAACATTTTCTTACCCAGAATCCACTGCAAACCTCAAATTTAGCTGAAAAAATCAAACTTTTCTCAAATTTCTGTGTGGGAAAGTTGTGGGCTCACCGGGCTGACACAAATTTCCTACCACCCAGTGGTCCCCCAGGTTTACCAATAAAAATGGTACCTCACTCGCATGGGTGGGTCAAGTACCTGCGACAGGCAAGGGCCTAAAATGTATTGCGGAGACATCAAAATTACCTATCACAGAACAACCTGGTTTTGCAAGGGGGTTCACCTGGGGTTTTGGCCCCGCTCGGCGGCCATGTTGGGAAACTAGCAAACCCACACATTTCTGAAAACTAGACACCCAGGGGAGCACAGCGAAGTATGGCTTGCGTGGATCCCCCAACGTTTCAGGGCCCTGTAGTCATGTCCTTAACTTTTCAGGCAAAAACAATCATTGATTTCTGAATAATAAGTGTAACTGCGTTAAGCTAACCATGTTGTTCCTGCTTACATTTCACATGTTTTGCTCTTTCTGGCCACACCTCTGACTCTGCCCACTGACCCAGTCCTTGGGGTATTCCCGCTACTGATTTTCTGCCCACAGTTCCCCTACTTTTTTCCCTACTTCGACCACTGCCTGCATCCCCAGCTTGCAGAGTGCCTGTAACCCATGACTCTCAATAAGACAGTGAAACTGAAATGAGAAGCAATCTACAGCGCCCAAGCTTCTCTGCAATCCCCATCACCATACAATAGTCCTTTACAGTATGTTCCAACAACTTTTGTAATGAAAGGTCAGTAAATTTCTTCTTTTGGAAAGACTCAGGTCCTGATATGGGCCATGACTGGTAGCTTCAGTGGTTTGTAATGTTTATTCTCTCACCCTGTATCAGTTCCCCTAGTGTCAGTGGCGGGAGCTTCTTGCAAAGCTTCCGGTTATGCTCCCTCTATGGTAATATTCCAGGTCATCCGTCAGCTGTCTACCCACTGTCCGACAAGGTCCTTTGAACAGAGTGTACTTCTTCATCCCTGTCCTGGTGCGTGGGGCTTCCCCTTGTTCTGTCAACCTGTGAGTTGTCAGCACAAAAAAACCTTTCACATGAAGGGGGGGTCCAAGGGATATGTTTAGAGACCAACAACAGTATAAATCCCCAAATCAACATACATTATACATAGAATACTGTGGGTCTAAAGTTCTATGTGAATAGTAACACTGATCTGACAGAAAGAGTCAAAACAAATAAACACAATAAACGTCTGGAGCTTTCCAAAAGGTTAAGTTCCCATCACCCACCAAAGGTGGCTTATCATCATCTGGGAACTATGGACAATACCATAAGAACCAACCACTTTGATGATTGTGGTGGTTCCACGGTTGTCCCAGGCGTGGATGCCAACGGTGGGGTGATGGTTGCAGTGCAAAGAGTGAAAAAGAAGAAAGTGCTATTTAAAAATGGCTAACAAGACACTGTAAATTTTATTCTGGTGCTGTCTTGATGCCACTTTAAAAACAGTGCTTACACAGCTTCACAAATAACTGTCAAGTTGTCGGTCTACATGTTTCGGCTACTGGACATAAGAGTCCAAGCTCTCATCAGGACCATGTTGACGCTACTGCAATAAGTGTGAAAAATTAACATATAAATGAAAAGGTTTTTAGGTTGGTACCCAATACAACCTGATTGTTCCTGTACGTTCCCGTTGAACTTTTACAGGGAAAAGAGACCTAGTAAAAATAAAGAGAAAAAGAACTCAACTCAATCTTATACAATATCAGTGTTAATCACAGAACTATGCTAGATAAAGTATGCTAGCAACATTAGGTCAATACCCAATGGTGTATTACAAGGCGATAGTCAAATCGACGCTCAGCATGTGCCCTTACCCGGAAAATTCTGGGTACGCACCTCGCCTCGCCTGGCATCCGCTCAGGCCTTGAGGCACCGCTCTGAAAATGGAAATATCAAACAACAATATTACCCCAAAGGGCATGGCAAGTTCGATCCAAGAGGGGGGGGGAGAAAACTGCCAAAGGGAGTGTTTGACTAGACAGTGTAGGAACATGGCAGGATCAGGGTCTAAAAAACACAATGCTCGAGTGTATAATTATTCGAACTCGAAAAAGAAATTGCTGCAGCTTGTTAACCCACTAACAGTTGATAATATATGGTCTGTTGTTAAAAAGTATTTAACCAGTTAGGAAGGATAACTAGGGACCTACTGGTTCTCATTGACGTCCAGACAAAGGCGAGGACGCCTGATGTACTCTGTGACGCGAAAAATAGAGAAGGCGAAGGCTCAGCGCTGCTTTGTACCAACAGCCGTGAATCAACTAAAAATCGTCTAATAGTCACATCAGTATGTGGGAAAAGACAGCCAAAAAAGGTTAACACGGCGTCAAAGGTTCGCGCCATTACGGTGGATAACAAAGGACCGTTGAAGAGACCTACCTGTCCGTCGGTACCCCGCTCTGACAACTGAGCTGGAAGGGGAGGTACCGGACAGACCGGAGGAGTGTCTATATATGTTTTTTGAATGCGAGCGTACTTCCGTGTTGGTGACTACGGGGCGCCCGGAGGTACAAAGTATCACGTGTGATATTGTGTATTTCGGGATAGCTGGGAAGTGTAGTGCCGGGTGCGGTTCACCGTCTGTGTTATGTTTTCGGTGAAAAAACGGGAAGGAACACAGCGCAAAGTCGGGTCACAAAGGAAAGTAAATAAAGAAATTCCTAAATAACAGGTGCATCAATACAAACACCGTGAAACTGACTTATAAAAGTTAGAGTGCCTTAATAATCCATGATGTCTTGCGCCAAAAGGCGCTCTGTCCTGATTAAAGGCGCGCCTTCAAATTAGAATATAGAGAAGCTCATTAAGCTAGAATAATGGACTTATAAGGAAGCCAGATGGAACCTTATTGCATATGGACAAATTGCAGGTGTCCAAAGGTTTAAAGGGATGACCACGGAATATCATAATTTAAACCAAGTTGATCACTCTTAAGTTTGAACACCCATTTCTGTTCTTTGATGAACAGAAATTTTTTGATATCCATCACATGTATGGGGATGAAAGGTTGTTCTAAGACTACCCATCTCAAATCTTCCGGTTTGTGTCTCAGCGACAGAATATGGTTAGTGAGTTTGGTAGCTTGTTTATTCCGCCTGATTGTGCTCTTATGTTCATTGATGCGTATCTTGATCTTCCGTGTGGTCATACCTACATAACGCAAAGAGCAGGGACAGGTAATAAGGTAGATGACTCTTTCTGTATTACAGTTGGTATGTTTTTTTAAAAACCAAGGTGTATCTGTGCCTATGTCAATGGTTTTGGTCGGCTGGGTCTGTGGACATGCTGAGCACTGACCACATGGGAAATGGCCTTGTACTGGCGGTAAACCCCATAAGGTGTTTGTAGTGGTGGGAGATTTAGTTCTAGGTCTGGGGTGCGCGAGACTGTCTCTGAGGTTAGTGCCCCTTTTGAAAGAGAAAAGTGGGGGTGGTATAACCTCATTCCCTACATTCAATATTCGCCAATGTTTACGCACCATTTTTTGTACCTGGTTAGACCAAGTGCTGAATGTATTTACAAAGGTCATTCTGGACAGAGGAGGCTTCGGCACAGGGGGTTCTAGAAGGGCTCCCCGATTATTGTTCGAGGCTCTTTTCCAAGCCTGTCTCACCAAGCGTTTTGGGTATTGTCTATCCCTCAGTTGGTTAGATAGATCTTTTGCATGTTGATTGAAGGTGGTCACGTCGGAACAGTTTCTGCGAATGCGCAGGAACTGTCCAACGGGTAGATTCTCCCGAAGAGATCTGGGATGATGGCTATGAAAACTCAGGAGGGAGTTCTTTGATAGAGGTTTCCTGTACAGTTCGCTGCCAAGTCTGCCGTGATCAGGACATATCACAATGTCCAGGAAAGGTAGTCGAGTTTTGTCACAGACAACTGTAAAACGCAAGAAATCATTCTTTGTGTTTAGCCAAGCATGAAAATCTAGCAGAGAGTCAACAGGCCCATGCCAGACAACCAGAATGTCGTCAATGTACCTCTTCTAAATTTTTATCTGATCTCTGAATGGATTGGACTGTGTGAGTACATTGTTCTGCTCGAAGAGATGGACATACAGGTTGGCCAAGCTCGGCGCAAAAATGCTGCCCATGGATGTACCCGAGACTTGTAGATATATTGTCTCCTCGAACTTAAAAAAGTTCTCCATCATGGCCAACCAGGCACATTCCATTATGAAATGGACCGGTGTTATGGTGTCCAAGTTTCTCGCCTCTAGAAGACTCTCAATGGCTTCTAAGGTTTCCATTTGTGGAATAGAAGTGTACAAAGATTCCACATCAGAACTGACCAAGAGGTCTGTCTCTGTATCATAACTGATGTCTGGAAGCACACGGAGGACATCCTTAGTATCTTGCAGGTATCTGGGCATTTCCTTGACAAGGGGTCTAAGGAAAAAATCAACAAAGGTGGAGAGAGGTTCCAGTGAGGAACCTATACCTGATAAGATGGGTCGCCCCGGGGGGGGCCTTTGGCTTTTATGTATTTTTGGTAAAACACAAAAGTATGGCATCACAGGATGTGTGGTTGTTAAAAAGTGTGATTCTTGCTCTGTGATCCAACCTGCAGCTTTGGCATCATCTGCAAGGGTTTGTATCTTTCTCGTGAGTCTGGGAGTCGGATCTTCAGTTAATGGTTTATATGCTGTAAGATCATTGAGTTGTCTTAAACATTCAGTGCGGTAGGCCTCAGTGTCCAAAATGACGATTGCACCGCCTTTATCGGCCGGTTTTATAGTTATGGTCTCATCTTTTGCTAGAGCCATTAAAGCATGTTTATCGCTATTAGAAAGATTATGATAGACTTTATCTTTTCTAGTACTGAAAGAAGTGATGTCTTGAATCACTGCTTGTTCAAACACTTTAACTCGATCAGGTATTAGATGGACTGGAGGGTTAAAGGTGGATGGTGTTTTAAGGCCCGTATTCTTATCAGAAAAATCATCTGGAGAGGTTGTCAGTTCTTTATCTTTAAAAAAGAAATGTAGATGAATTTTTCTGAAAAATTTGGCCATTTCGCATCGTAGTTGAAATAAGTCTCCAACATTGGTTGGAACATAACCCAAACCTTTGTTGAGGACCAGTTGTTCATTGGGTGTAAGGGTTCTAGTGCTCAAGTTTACAACTAACTCGTTGTGTCCGAGCTTGTCCCTGGTTGCGGTTGCCCTTTCCTGCTGCGGGTGTTGGGTGGTTGTTGATCCATCTGCCAATGTACCTGTGGCTGCCCTCTCCTTCTGCCTCTGTTTCGTCCGCGGCCTGCTCCTAAAAAAGGCGGTTGACCAAAAAATGGAGGCTGTGCTGCAAAAGGAGGCATTGACTGAGTAAAAGGCGGGGGTTGGTACCCCCATGGGGCAGGGGGCCACCATGATACTCCTGATTGATAGGGGTTCGGCATACCTCGTCTAAAGTTAGGTAGAGATTGTTGTCCTCTGCCTCTCCTAGATGGTTGTGCATTGTTCTGAGTGTCTGAGTCACTAGAATAGGTATCTGACCCAGATGAGGAGTAGTTGGAGCCATACCTCTTGCCTTTTCTATTGTACTCGGGTGGAACATACTGATCACTGGTGTAAGGGTAGACCTTTTCTAAAGAGAAGCGCGCTAGATCTTTTTTAAACTTCTCTATTTTAGTCAATAGGATCGTGTCTTTATGTTCTTTATTGGATTTGTTTGTCTCATCCAAATTCCTTTTGAAGATGGTGCTAGATATGGTGGTCTTGATCTGCCCTTCCAATGTTTGTATCTCTATGAGTATGGCATCAGCCACCCTTTTAGCTGTGTTGATAATTAGGATCAACCAATCGCGTGTGCAACGCCACGCGATTAGTGACCAGTCTCTGAGGAATGCTTTGTCTGATAGAAAAAGTCTGGGAGCATTTGTCACTATTAGGCCCTTTTGGAAAGCTCCAGACGTTTATTGTGTTTATTTGTTTTGACTCTTTCTGTCACATCAGTGTTACTATTCACATAGAACTTTAGACCCACAGTAAAACCTGTGAGTTGTGCCTGTCCTCGTCTCTCCTGGATCTAGTTAGTCTCCACCCAACCTGCCATTTCCAAGCCTCATTTGGGGCCTCATGTAGGTAGCATACCAGTTACCACTTCTTAAATACCGAACGTTACCGAATCGGTATTTAAGAAGTGGTAACTCGTATGTAGGTAAAGTGTCGGTAATTTTTACCGATTCGTTAAAATTCGGTAATTACCGAATCGGTATTTACCGATTCGGTAATGAGGCATACCTTCCCATTGATGGGAAGGTATGCCTCATTACCGAATCGGTAAATACCGATTCGGTAATGGGGGGAACACATGCAAGGGTGGCAGGGTGTCACATTGACACCCTGTTGCACCCCTGATTCGGCCATGTGTGCACATGTGGCACACATACATGCCCTAAGGGCATGTATGTCTGCCACATTGCACACTGCTAAGCGCTTAAAAATGCTTACACACATCCATTCATTATTTACCACCAACTATTAGTTGGTGGTAAATACCGACTCCTAAAAACACCCACACACTCCCCCTACATCTCATTTCTGTATTCGGAATTTTCCGAATCGGTAAAATTACCGATTCGGTAATTTTACCGATTCGGTAAATTACCGAATACAGAAATGAGCCCCCTACATACCAAAAGCCAAAATACCGGTCGGTAACGGTATCATTACCGAAAATCGGCCGTTACCGACCGGTATTTGGCTTCCTACATGAGGCCCTTGGTATTTTAAAGTGAACAGCGTCATATATTTTATTTCCCTTTCTCTCAGAATCTTCTTACCTCATTAAAGGTAAGCCTCACCTTCTGGACTTTCAACGTGAAGTGTGGAAATATTGTGACAGTAGAATTTTTAAACTTCATTTGGTCTTTGGTCCCTTGTTCTAGCGGCCTGTAGAGTTGCATCTCTGTCTCTGTGGTTGAACATGCATGTTATTATCGTTTTTGGTGGGGCGCTCTGCTGTGGCAGGGGAAATGAGGCCTTATTGGCACGCTCAATTGAGAAATAAATTTGTGAGGCCTTTCAAGCACAGAGTGTTGAGAATAAAGCCTTCTAGGAACAGCTCAACACTAGGGTCCTCTGCTCTTTTTGGGACTCCCACTACCCTAATGGTGCTCCTATGGGAGCACTCTTCGTTGTCTTTCAGTTTCACTTGTGTGGAGTCATTGTCCCTTTGCATACGACCAACTATTTCTGTCAAAGCTTTGACCTCACCTTTTAAGACGCTCACTTCTCTGTTTGTTGAATCTTCTCACTTGTTTTCCGGAGATCAGCTGCAAATAAATGTACTTTAGCCCCCTCTATCGCAAACCATTTTTCCTCCCTCGATGACTTGTCCTGTGTGTGGCAGGTTCAGATGGCTCCAGTATCTTGCTTTGTAGTGTTAGGTCCTTAGAGCTCCAGATCATCTTTAGTGATTGAAGGCAGCCCTTGCTTTGCTGATTCTTGCCTTGACCTCAGCGTCTTTGCCGTCCTGCCTGTCTATGACACTGCCAAGGCAGGTGAAGGCCTCAACCTCTTCCTGTGCATTGCCTCCGAGAATGACTGCAGTTGTGCTGGCTGTGTTAGCCTTAAGGATCTTGCTCCCTTGTGAATGTTGAGGCCAAGCAGTGCTGATGTGGCTGCCACTTTGTCAGTCTTCTCTTGCATTTGCAGATGGGTATGGGAGTAGGACCAGGTCATCCAGCTGCTTCTAAGTTGTTCATTGGATGCCATTTATTTTCCTTGCTGTGGATGTCTTCATGACCCAGGCTATGGCCAGCAGAAAGAGAAATGGTGAGAGCTAACAACCCTGCCGGACTCCGGTCTTCACTTCAAAGGCTTCTGTAAGTTGTCCTCCATGAACTTTCTTGCAAGTCATTCTCTCGTAAGAGTTCTTGATGATTCTCACAATTTTATCTGGCACACCTTAGTGGCGGAGGAGTTTCCAAAGGGTCTCCCTGTCCACACTGTTGAATGCCTTGTCATAGTTGATTAGTTGACATAGAGGGGAAGTTCCACTCCATCAATTGTTCAATGATGATGCGTAGTTTTGTAGTCTGGTCTGTGCAGGATCTATCTTTGTGGAAGCCAGCTAGCTGATCTCGTGACTGAGCATCAACTTGTTTCTTCATTCTGTTCAGGATGACTGTTTATCACTTTACCTGGAGTTGATAGAAGAGTTATCCTCTGTAGTATGCTCAGTTACTCAGGCCACCTTTCTTGGGGATCCTTATCAGATATCCCTCCTTCCAGTGTGATGGCACCTTTTCCTCTTCTCAGATTCTTCCAAACCTGGGTTAGGAGCATGTCTACTGATGGCAGAGTATTGTCTGCCAAAGCACTGGGAAAAGTGAGCACAGAACTTGATCAGTAGAGATGGTACACTCTACTGGGATAATGTCCCCATTTCCCCTATACTCCTATAGATTTTTACAATGTACTAGTGTGTGAGGTACATATCTCCTTAGAGTGAAGAATGCTGCACATGAGCGGTGGTTGAATTGGGCCGTGTTGTGCTACCTTTCTTGGGGTTTCCTGCATTTTGCTCCTGGTGACGGGCCACTACCCGTTTCCTCTCTGCCTCATAATGAAATAATATATAAGCAACATTATTTTTTCCATTCCAAAGCAAAACTATTGTTTTACTCCGCCTACGCTTATGGTTATCAATGAATGACTTGTTAGAAAGGGCAGTATGTATATCTAATTTCCACATTCAATACCCTCTAAACTGTTCCTTAATATTTTAGTTATGCATGGTTGTGCTCAAATAGTTTCTTCCACAGTCTTTAACATTTCCCAGCAGAATTAATGAAGAGAATTTAATTTTCTGTGACCTATTCTTAATATCAGATGTGTGCTCTTTAATGTATTTTAAGGTTCCACCAGAAGGGTTCACTCATACACACATTTGTATATTAAGCAAAGAGTTTCGAACTTTACATAAGAGAACGTATATGATCACTGCAGAACATTAAAATAGGGTCATGTAATCTCCAGTGGCTCTTTTTGTTCCTGTTGCTGAGTCTGGCTGCTCTCCTTTGGAACTTATAAAAATAGTCCATCAACTTAAAATAATGGACAAGCCAAAATGAGGTTTCATTACCCATATGTGATTTATCCTTAGTCCCTGCCTGTAAGGTCATGCTTTACATAGACTAATAGTTAGTGTTTTTGAACAGTTTAGGTCTTTAGAGTTCTACTTTCGGTCCATCTACAGATTATTGTTTTATAATTTATGAGCTGTCACAGAGAGGACCTTTTTAATTTAGCATTTGATCTGAAAACCAAGAGTTCCTTTTGAGGCTAGAGCTTTGATAGTCTTAGACTGCCATGTTCATATTCACCCAAGCAGTTGGCTATGGAACACAAAATGATGTGGCCCCTTGTAGAATGGCTATGGAACACAAAATGATGTGGCCCCTTGTAGAATGGCTATGGAATACAAAATGATGTGGCCCCTTGTAGAATGGCTATGGAACACAAAGTGATGTGTCCCCTTGCAGAATGTGAAGAGGAGCCCCAAAGGCACAGAAATGCATTGGCCTTGGGCTGACTGGAGACCCTCTTAAAAGTGTGAGGACCTCTGTGCCACAGGGGGTTGCAGCTGTCTGTTTTGCGGCCCTGCATGGAACTGAATTGCACACACGTCAAGATGATGTGATGGGCAACCACGTGGTGCTCTCCTTAAAATATAAAGTGCTTTTGTCAGGGGGACTTAAACTATGTGCTTTTCCTCAGCACAGACAACATCAAACAAATAAAAAACATCTAAAAATTGTTAAAATAAGGAAGTTTGGCGTATGTGCATGTGTGAGAACTTGCCCACTAGATGCCACTGTGCCTATATGTAAATAAATCCGCAGAGCACTTTTTTTATAGGCCTTGGTGAACCTAGCATTAGTGTAGAGCCACAGTTTGGCATAAATCATTGATGTATTTTTAGGAGTCCATTGGGTATTTTAGAAAGTGGAGATAATTGTGGGGTGTGCTCAAAAAGTGTGAGGGTGTTTTCTTCCCCCAAAGGAACATAATTTTTGCCACAGTCGTTCAGATCTCTTTTCTACAATTAAAGATACTGGTAATGGTAAGACATTGAGTCAGGCCATGTGTAGTTCTGTTTTTTGTCTTGACCATTCGCCTTTACTTTTTGCTAGCCTTACCTTTCCCCAAAGGATGGCAGGGGTATGAAGAAAGGTTACATTATTCACATAGAGCTGTATTTAGTACATTAACAGATACATTACCATCGTCTCTTACTGTCAACACAAGAACATCAAGCTGGTGTTGCCACCCCTTCTGCCTGTGCAGCTGGTGGTGTGGGAAGATAATGAAGTTCACAGATGCTCAAATTACAGTGTTAACTATAACCCACACTTAGTCCTTCAGAGTTTAATGTGCACGCAGACTGGGTGATCCAAATACTTTGATCCAGCAGTGAATTTTAAAGATAAATTGAATGTTAAGTTATCGATTTTATATATTCACGCATCTTTTCTCCGAATTTAATGTGGCATATTCTGCACCGACAACATAACACATTCAAATGTACTGAGCATATCAACATATCTCCAAGTGTAAAATATGAAATTGTTCCAATTTAAAATCTAGCTGGTTCCTGAGATTGTTTGAGAACAAATTGTAGTGAATATGTATTCATTGGTTATGCAGTCTCCGACTGCGTTTTGTTGGTGTTTCAAACACGCTGAAAAGAAATTTGCAGAACTTGTCAGTGATTGTTTGAACTGTGTGAGTAATTCCAACAAACTTTTGAACAGCCACATGAAAAACCTTGTGATGACCTTCTGTAGGGTAACTGACTTACTTATTTACCGTCCTTCATATCATGATTGATTAAACCTGGGGATCTGAGGTATTTTTGGATTTGTTCAGTATATGGCAGTAGGGAAGGTGGTTGAGGGAAATCACCTGTTTAGATCTTATCCTTAAAGGAAGATTTCTCTCTGTCGTTTGATTGAACAGACTGCTTAGCACACTGACAACATTTTAATTATACAGTCAGAACTATGCTGCAGACATCAATTGTGAATGATGTAAAGGAATTCAAAGCAGTAACATAGAGAAGGAGAATAATTGCAAAACTGGTTTTAGTCTGGCAATTATCTTGAAGCAGAGGTAAATCTTCATCATTTCTTGTGCATGAGCACTGAAGAATGTGGGAATTGGTATACAACATGGACGTCATTTAGGTGTAGCAGGTGTGACCCGTGGCTTGCCGCTTGCGACCCTTGGTCCTGCCTTTACAACCCTGGCCTCAGAGGTAGCAAAATCAATGCCAAGAACGCAAGGAATGCTCAATTTTTTTTTTCCGCCCCACTTTCCATTATACTAATAGTGAATGATATTCTATTATTCACTATTAATGTAATCAAAAATGCAGCACGCTTAGCTTGTCTGGGGCCTTTTTTGGCAGCTGTGGTAAATACAAATGTTTGTAAATCTATGTTGTGTGTGTACTTGCTGATGAGAGTGTTTATGTGAGAGAGAAAGAGTGTGTGTATGTGTAAGCATGTGTGTGTGTGAGTCCGTTACCGGTAGTAAGAGAATTATTGTCTGAGATTGAGGCCAGCCTTTTCTATACTTTGATGCAAGGCAATGCTGCATCAGAGATTCTAAGCTGCCTTGCGTCAAATGGTGAGAGAAACAATGCACCATATCTCAACTGATATGGTGCATTGATTCTCTTCCTCTGCTCTGGTGCACTTTTGGCAGCCACGCAACAACGCACACATCCTTGCGCTATAGTGCAAGGGTATGTGCATTCTCTGAAGCTTAGATTTTGTACGGAAAGGGGCTCCTTCCAGTACATAAACAATGTGTTAACATTTTTGCCACATTGCAAGTGTGCTCTATAATGCAGAACACATGGGAAGTCGGAAGAATGAGGAGAAATGGAGACATTTCTCTTCGTTATGCCTACCTTGAGGTGTCCTACAATTTAGCCACAAATTCCTCTTTCTCAATGTTTGTAGATAGGGATTTGTGTCAAAACCCATGGGTGGTTGCATGGGAATGCCCATACACCACCCACGGGACGCCCACTTGATACACAATAACGCAAAGAAGTGCATTGTGCAAATTTGAGTACCTTTAGGATACTATTTATCGCTGACAAATCAGGATTTGTGTTAAGCAGTAAAACCCACCCTAACACTCGGAGCCAGGTTTGTGTCACAGAAGTGCTAAATGTTAGTAAACATGAGGTTGTGTATTAGCATGTATGAGTGAGATTAGGAGGGTATGCAAGTGAGTGGGAAATAATGAGAATTAGTGTAAGGGGGTATAAGAGAGTGCATCACTTCCTGTGATGTCATTAAGGTCAAAGGGTATGTGATGTCACTTTGGCTAACCCTGGCATTTTAGTATATCGACCTCCATGGTACACATACACTGATCCCTACACATTATTGTCCTGTATCGCATAACAGGGAGTAATTCTCCTTCTAGAATTATCAATGAATGAGATATTAGTTACTCATGCAGGGGCCAAGGATGAATATTAGCCTGCACATATTCAACCTCTGTGATGGTAAACATCCCATTCATCGTATTTTGAACAAGAACATAAAAATGATCTAAAGTTTCTGAGTCCGGAAAGGGGGGTTTACCTGACTTTCGTGAATTGTTCCGTTTTCATAAATAATCATGGGAACAGTCCATCCCAAACTGCCAGGGGATTCCCCGTCCAGAAGGGAACCCAAGTAACTCCAGTCCGGTTTCGGTCTAGCTAGGCCTAGTCAGTGACATATTGCTTGGAACCTGTGGCACAATGAGCAAGTGATCTACATCAGGACATACCCATGGCCGATTAGGTTGTTACTCAAGCACAAAAAAGGAGATGCTAGCAATGCTTGTTAATAGTTTAAATAACCCTGTGTGCCAGTGACAAGATGGAAAGAAATTGCGATGCCCCAACCAACATTAACACAAAACATGGCCGTCAATTCACCAAAATGCCGTTTTAGGGGATTTACAGATCCCCTTTGACCACGAATGACATAGCGGGTATTCCGACTTTCACCCCTCAATAGTCTCCAATTTCCTGCTGAAAAGTTAGAGAAAGGGCGTGAACGGCATACTATAAAAGTCTTGGACCTCACTTTTCCTGCTGCTGCTAGGACTTCCGAGATCAGCAGTAGGGAAGTTAGTGTTAGACACCCAAACTACATGCCAGAAGAAGCAGCTGCTGCAGCTGGCTACTCATGATAGATGTCCATGACACTCATCCTCCATTTCCCATGTCTACTTCAGAGGTATGCATCCTTACATGCCCCCTTGTGGAAACACTGAAGGCAATAATGGTAGACCTATAGAAACTGCAGACCATATAGGAGTTTGGGGGAGGAGATGTAGTCTGCCAATTCAGGTTGTTGACTTTAGAACCAGGAGACATAGTTCTAATTCTGCCACTACCACTTGATCTAAGTGATCGACAGAGGTGTAGCAGGTTAGTGGTCCTGCTATCTTGCAAATTGCCTGGATGTAATTTCACCACATCCTCTGGCGAGGTGTGGCCAGAGTGGATCCAATAAAAGGGGTCATACTCCGATAACGGCAGCAAGTGGTACGCCTCGTGTGTCTGGGCCCAGGGCTGCTTGGGCCTCACAACACTGGCAATGAGGGTGGCGCCATGCCCGTGCTCTTACCCCATGACTCACCAGCAACGTCGCTGGCTTCAGAGCATCAGCCAACTCTGTCCTAGCACTGCAGCGCAGGTGCAGAGATCAACTCCGTTGCGGCCAGCTCTCCCTCCATCCAGCTGACGCAGAGGTGTAGTGGTGTGGCGTGCGGCCTCCCTTTGCGGCACAATCTCCTGCCGTGCTAGGCTGCGTGTGGCCCCACCCATCTCTCTTCGGCGTGTGCAACACCTGGAGGCTCAGAGGGAGCAGAGGTGGAGAAAAAGTGAACGTGGCAACAGGCGAGAAGAAGCCACACCACACTCAGCCGTCCCCAAGCACCCTGATGAATCCAGGCACACAGAGCCATCCCAGCAAGCAGAGGCTGTAAGGAAAGCAGTGGAAAAAAGAAAGATAATACAAAAGAAATAAACAAGCCGAAAATCCATAACTGGGTGAAATTACAGCACAGAGGGACACAAACAGAACAACCATAACCCCAGCTATTCAAGCGTCATGGAAGTGACACAGCCTATCAAGGACACTTGACACCCAGGGTACCAACCAAAAATTCAGAGGCACACCCAGCATAGGGGACGAAGACCAGCCGCACCAGATAAACCCCACACAACATGCCCTCACAGGGGTGTTGCCTCCATTTAACGAACTGGCTGACCCGGCAACAGCATCCTCATGATCAAAAATATGGCTCAGGTGCCTGAAGAACTACTTTATTGCATCAAGGAAGAGAGATGGCGCTGTCAAAATATCACTACTCCTCCAACACGTGAGGGGAAGAAATCTACAAGCTTTTCAAACACCTACCCAACACAGGACCAAACACAGACTATGATGCAGCAGTAAGAGCATTCAGCGCCCGTTTTGATCCCCAGCTAAACCCGTTACTTGGAAAGATTAAACTGTGTGAGGCTTACCAACAAGAGGGGGAATCCTTGGACACCTTTTTATGCTAGGCCACGTGAGCTTGCAAGCGCATGCACAGAAGACGACAAGCTAAAGGAAATTTTCGCTCAATTAATACAAGGATGCCGGAGCAAAACCTTGCGAGGCCAAATCCAACACCAACCAAACATCAGCCTCAATGACATCCTGATCCTAGCACAATTGCACAATTTGTCTACCACACGGGCCCACGAAATGGACCTAGCCATCACATAATCTCCAGAAAAGCCAGCATGTGTCAAAACGGAACAGGTTGACGCATTCTGGACCAAGAACCAAAGTGACAAAAGGAGATCGGACCCGGCCCCCTAAGACGAGGTGTGGGCACTGCAGCCGCGAAGAACACCTGGTCAACAAATGTCCGTTGCAAGGCTGCAGCTGCTCAAACTGCGGAATCCAGAACCACTTTGCAACAGTGTGCAGGAAGAAGCTTAGAAACAAAGGACCCAGAAGCAATCGCTCGCCAACCAGGCTGGTGTGCCAGCTATCTCTCATGCATCTGGCGTGCCAAGGCGATGCCAAGCCACCAGCAACACAGACCCACCACTTGGGAGACTCCTCCCCAGAAGAAGAGGGAGAAGAGGAAACGTTTCTCATCTTTTTCACCAAGGAACTGAAGCACCACAGGAGGCCACAGTCCACATGTGTCGTCCGAATAGTAGGGTCTGAAGTGAAAGCGGTAATCGATACGGGGACCTCTGTCAACACGATGGGAATACAACAATACAACCGTCTGAGACCCAAGCCCCTCCTGGTACCATCCCACACCAAAAATTTGCGTACGGGAGTCACATGTTGCTATCCCTCCGCGGGCGGATGTCAGTGCCTGTGCAATCCGGCGATCAGAAGTTGACCACCACCTTCAATGTTATTGACCAGTGTTAGAAATGGAGGTCTCTAGTTAGCAGAGGTAGGTACCTCTGTCCAAAAAGGGACCCTTGCTTCTAGTCAGGGTAAGGGGGATAGACTTCTAATATAACTCCTGCTCACCCCTTTGGTAGCTTGGCATGAGCAGACAGGCTTATCTCAGAGGCAGTGTGTAAAGAATTTGTGAACACATACATTAATATAGTGAAAACACTACAAATGGACACCTCATCAGTTTAGAAAAATAAGTAATCTTTATCTAAACCAAAACAAGACCAAACAACAAAAATCCACAATACAGTAATAAAAATATGACTTTCAGATGGTAGAAATAGTTCAGTTCAAAGCAAATTGCAGTTGCAACACTTTTCACACAAATTACCTTGGATGCATCATGCAAACAAACAAAACGGGCCGCACGGAAGGTGATGCGTTGGTTCCTTACACTCAGGGAAGGTGATGCATTCGTTCTTTGCTCCGGGGGAGGTGATGCGTCGGATCCTTATTGCTGAGCAGGGGAGGTGATGCATTGGTTCCTTACCGGAGACAAGGTGATGCGGCAGTTTCTTACTGCGTGGGGAGATAAAGCGTTGGTTTCTTACTGCGTCCCCTAACTATGTGACAAACTTGTGCCTCGATGCGATGCAACGATCCGAAACAATGTGTGAACTTTTGCTGTTGCACAGCAGGCCTTGCGTCAAAGTCGGTGCAGTGATCTCGAACTTCGGGGATCGGTACACTCGATGCAGCGTGCGGTGATTTCTCGAGCCGTGGGCAGGTGATGCGACAATTTATCAGGTGTGGATGTGTCTTGCTTCTTGAAGTTACATTACTTTTCCAGCTCCCAGCGGAAAATAGTCTCTAGAGGTCCAAAACATTAGCAGGCACCTCTTTGTAGGTCAGAACTCTCAGCAAGGAAGTTCAGGGGAGCTGGGGATGAAGTCTTTTTGTCACTGAGACTTCAGAACAGGAGGCAAGCTCAATTCAAGCCCTTGGAGATCTTTCAAGCAGGGGACACAGCAAACAGCAATGTCCTTTTCTCCTTTCCTTGGCAACAAGTAGCCACTGCAGGCCAACCCCAGACATCAAACAGCACAGGGGCAGTATTCCTCCTCAGCTTCTCCAGTTCTTCTCCTTGGCAAATGTTCCTATTGATTCCCAGAAGTGATCTAAAGTTCTGGAGTCTGGGCCCCAATATTTATACTGCAAAATTCTTTGTTCTCTGGTGGCAGAGAAGCCCTGTGTTTGGTCAAAACCGGTTCTGTCCTCTCTGGTGCTGCTTCCTGGCAGGAGGCGGAGACAGCATTGTGGAAGGCAGGCCAGGCCCATTCAAGTGAAAGGAAATCTCCTCCCCCTACTCTAAATGCAGCCTAGGTCTATTCAGCCCAGTCCTAACTCATCAGACTCTCTGGAGCCACTGCTCCTCCCTAACCCATGTCATCCAAAGCGAGACATGCAATACACAAACCTAGCTGAGGCACACTGGATGGCTAAGCAAGAAAATACCTACCTTCTAAAAGTGGTATTTTCAAACACAGAATGTAAAAATCACCCTCACTAAAAGATGCATTTTAACATTCTGAGTTCAGACATACTAAACTTTATTTCCCTGCCTGGTTCCCAGGGGCAGTTACGTTTATAAGATGTTATAAACAAACTCACCATTATGTCCTATGGGAACAGGTAGCCTTGCAATAGTGAAAAACAAAACTGAGTAATTCACTATCAGGACATGCCACACACACCAGGGCATGTCCTACCTTTCACATACACTGCACCCTGTCCACAGGGGTGACTGAAATGTAAGAAAAGGGAAGGCTAGGGCCTGGCAAGTGGCTGTACTTGCCAAGTTGACATGGCAAATGCCAGACGGCACACAGGGTCTGCAATGGCAGGCCAGAGTTACATTTACAGGCTGCTTATTTGGGTGGCACAATGAGTGCTGCAGGCCCACTAGCAGCATTTGATTTACAGGCCCTGGGCACACACAGTGCACTGTACTAGGGACTGACTAGTTTACAGGGAGAGCAAATGCACTTTAGCACTGATCAGCAGTGGTAAAGTGCCCAGAGTCACAGAACCAACAAAAACAGGTCAGAAACAGGAGGTCAAAAAGCAAAAAGTCTGGGGATCAAGCCTCTGAAAAAGCCAGATCTAACAACTAGGAAGCAGACACACTCATCAGCAACCACACAGCAGAAGACCTTGGCCTCGTGTCCTCTGCCAAGAGGGTAAAGTCACACCAAATCGACAAACTGTTAGACCAATTTCCAGAATTGTTCTGCAGACTATGTTGCCTCAAACACCCTCCAGTGAAGCTGCACATCGATCCATCAATCGCGTTGGTGGTGCTCTGACACCGCTGTGTCCCATTCCCTCTATGCCCCCTGGTAGAACAGGAGCTCAAGAGATTAGAGGAGCAAGGCTTAATTGAGAAGGTCTCACCAATGGTCATTGCAGAGAAACCCAAGCAACCTGGAAAACTCTACCTATGCATTGACATGCGGCTCCTGAACCGCGCCATCAAGCGGGACTGGCACATCACTCCCACCATGGATGAAATTCTGGCAGATGTAAATGACTCCCGCTGGTTTTCAAAGCTGGACCTCAGTGCCGGGTATCACCAGCTATTACTCACAGAGCAGAGCTGGTATATCACCACCTTCAGCACACACCTAGGTCTAAGCAGATACAAGCTCCTAAACTTTGGTATTTCATTGGCCGCTGAAGTATTTAAAAATGCAATAAGCAAGACCCTATCCAATGACATCTTGATCCATTTGTCCACAGCTGCCAAACATCACAAGCAGCTAAAAGTCACCCTGTAACGCCTCCATGAACATGGAGTGATGCTGCACAAGGACAAATGCTCCTTCTTTCAGCCGTCCATTGATTTTTTGTGGGTACGTCTTCAATCAAGAGGGGATACAAGTCAACCCCCGAAAATCTATTGCCATCAAGTGGGCGCCCGCACTCACCACCGTCCAGGATGTAAGGAGCTTCCTAGGGACGGCTACATACTGTGGGAGGTTTATCCCAGACCTGGCAATTATCGCTGAACCTCTGAGATCCCTCATGAAGACGGATGCGAAATAGATGTGGGAGGAGGCCGCATTCCAGAAGATCAAAGAGACCTTCCTCGACAACACCACACTCGTCTATTTCGATTGAGGGATAGTGTTAGTCGATTCCAGCCCCGTTGGGCTGGGAGCTATTCTCGCCTAAGAACCAGGGCGCTGGCCCGTACTGGCATTCGCAGCAAAGCATTGAAGCCAACAGAGACAAGATGTGGTGCTATCGAGCAGGAGGTCTTTGCGATCAAGTGGGCCTGTGGACATTTCCATCTATATCAAAGTGGCCAGCCCTTCAAAGTTATCACAGACCACCAGACGCTGGTCCCACTTTTCGGAGGGTCAGTCCCTCAACCGACGCTACAGATCAAGAGGTGGCCCATTCAACTACAACATTACCGGATGGACGTGTTCTACCGTCCCAGTTCGAATAACCCTGCCAACTTCCTGTCATGCCATCCCAAAACCCCAGAAAGCCAAGACAGCTGTGAAAACATGGAAGAGTACTTCAGAATGATCTCGACAGCCGCCTGCTCCTGAGCCCTTTGCTTGGAAGACATTAAAGAGGTGGCGAAAGCAGATCCCACCATCATGCGGGTACGAGCAGTGGTCATAAGCGGCAGCTGGCAAGACTTTCTTAAGGTCGCCAACGACTGCCCAGGAGAAGACAAAGAGGACCTGGCGAAGATGTGGAGGGTGCGAGATGAATTCAGTACCACCCCAGATGGAATACTCCTGCGTAGGGCCCGCATTGCAATTCTGAAGACAATGAGACACCATATGCCACAGCTAGCCCACGGAGGGCACCAGGGAGCCACAAAAATGAAGACAAGGATGTGGGAGAAGATATGGTTCCTCGGCCTTGAGGAGCTTGTTTAAGATCTCGTGCGGAAGTGCCCCGCATGCCAGATAACGGGAATACCGGAAAGGCTAGCACCATTGATCAAGGAAAACCCTTGCACTACTCCCTGAAGCAAACTCAGCATGGACTTTGAGAGCCTCCCAGATGGACAGACAGCCCTCGTCCTAATAGATGCATACTCGAAGTACCCCGTAGTGGAGGTAATTGAGTCACCAGCCTTTGTGCATGTGGCCCCCGTCCTCCAAAAGACATTCGCCATCTTCGGCCTACCGGGTGAACTCAAAAGCGATAATGGAACCCCATTCCATGGTGCCGAATTTCGAGACTTCCTAGATCAACTGGGAATACACCACCACTGCATTACATCCCAGTCGCTGCAGGCCAACGGGGAAGTCAAAAGATTCATGTGCACCCTGAACAAGTCTCTGCGCATCGCTACTGTCAAACAGGTCAACCTTGAATGCCATTTATAATAATTTCTAAGGGATTATCGGAGTACCCCTCATTGTACGACTAACCAATCACCATGGGCCCTGATGTTCAACGGAACCTGTTGAGACACCATCCCCACGTGCCCAGTCAAAATGCCACCACCTTATGACATCAAAGGACCAAAGCACATCGTGAGCGGCGCAATGCTCTTGCCAGCCAGAGTAGGTGGGCAAAGGAGCCCCCCCTCCAACGTGCGGACAAGGTGATCATTAGGGAACGGATGCCCGGGTGGAAGTTCAGGACACCGTTCGAGCGGAGAATGTGGACCGTTGTCAGAAGTGAGGGAAAACGGGAACAGTCATGAAAGGACAAGAAGTCATATCTAGAAACATCTTGTGGTTCAAAAGAATTGAGAGCCCATCATTCACCCCTCCTCAAAACTCACATGAAGAAGACACCAGCTGGCAGGAAAGCGATAGGATTGGTCCTGGATCAAGCAGGTCCGAGGAACGAAGCCACAGAACTCGGAGGGAAACCAGAAAGAAAACCTGTGAAGCACCTCTCTGGTACGTTACCTGCCTCACCGGAGTCAACCCCATCGATACAACCTCTGGCCCAATCCATAGACCAGTCAGCGGCTCATGGACTATGCTTGTTATGTGAACTGAACTCTGATCAATCAAGAAATGAGTTTGGGAGGGATGTAGCAAGTTAACGGTCCTGCTATCCTGCGACCTGGATGTAATTGCACCACATCCTCCAGCCAGAAATGGCTAGATGGAAACCAATAAAAGGGGGTGGACCGCTCGGGGTCACACTCCGATACCGCAGCAAGTGGTACACCTCGTTTGTCCGGGCCCCAGGGCTGTATAGGGCCTCACAACACTACTGATCATGATTTTAGCTTCATATGCTAGGGATCTTTTTATATGCCGGAAGCATGAGTGCTTAGAAACTCGTACTGAGCATTTAAGATGCATATATTTACAGGCAGAATGATATAGAGCGGCTGCTCGGATGAGTATCTGCGGTATTGTGAATGGGGTAGTATGTCCATGTAGCAGTGGCTGGATCAATGCATGAGTGCAAAGATGAGTGAGAGAAGATGCACACGAGAGACTGAGGGCCATATGTAGCAAATTTCTATTTTCCGATTCCTAAATACCGAATTTTACCGATTCGGTATTTAAGAATCGGTAAATAGAATGTAGGTAAACAATCGGTAAATGTTACCGATTCGGTAATATTCGTTATTACCGCGGTAATAAGGAATACCTTCCCATTCATTCCTATAGGCCTGGAGGCCCATACGTATGAATGGGAAGCCATTCACTATTACCGATTCGGGAAATACCGAATCGGTAATAGGGGGAGCATATTCAAGGGTGGCAGGGTGTCACATTGACACCCTGTTGCACCCCTGAATCGTGCATGTGTGCACATGTGTCGCACATACATGCCCTAAGGGCATGTATGTCTGCCACATGGCACTTTTAACAAAGCACAAACACAAACTGGCACATGCATCAACAATGCCATTTGCGATTCCTTATTATCGAAAAATAAGGATTCGCTAATAAGGAATAGCAAAAGGCTATGCATGTAGAAATCGCTTACAAAATAGCGATTTCTAAACATTCCTTAATTGCGAGTCGCAAATTGCGAGTCGCAATTAAGGAATACCTCCCCATTTATTCCTATGGGCCTAGAGGCCCATAGGAATGAATGGGAAGACTTTCTCAATTTGCGATTCTCAATTAGAGAATCGCAAATTGCTCATGCAATTTCAAGGGTGCCAAGGTGTCAAAAGGACACCCTGTTGCACCCCTGAAATCTGCATATGAGTACATCTTGCACACACACATGCCCCAAGGGCCTGTGTGTGTGTGTGAAATGGAACTTTGAAAAATGCACTTTAGTGCATTTTTCAAAGTTTTAGCAAATTACCATGAAGTTCAACTTCATGGTAATTTGCTCCCCCTATTAGCGAAATCGCTAGTATTTTTACTTTAATGCATTGCATTTAAGGAATCTCAATTTGAGATTCCTTAAATGCAATCGCAATTTAGAGATTACTTAAATTCTGATTTTTGCATTTGGGATGATGCATCCCAAATGCTAAAATACCGGTCGCAAACGGGCAGATTCTGAGAATCTGCCCGTTTGCGACCGGTTTTTTGCTTTGATGCATGTGGGCCAAAATTGCTTGTGGAAAGGTATTCGGTATTTACCACCAACTTGTAGTTGGTGGTAAATAACGAATCCTTAAACCAAAAATGCACTCACTTGAGTGCTCCCCACATAGGATTTAAGGATTCGGTAATTTACCGAGTCCTTAAAATAACGAATCGGTAAATTACCGAATCCTTAAATCCAGCCTCCTACATCGCAAAGGGCTAAATACCGGTCGGTAACGGGAAATTTACCGACCGGTATTAGCCCACCTTCATATGGCCCTGAGTGCCTGAGCATTTAAGATGCATATATTTACAGGCAGAATGATATAGAGCGGCTGCTCGGATGAGTATCTGCGGTATTGTGAATGGGGTAGTATGTCCATGTAGCAGTGGCTGGATCAATGCATGAGTGCAAAGATGAGTGAGAGAAGATGCACACGAGAGACTGAGGGCCATATGTAGCAAATTTCTATTTTCCGATTCCTAAATACCGAATTTTACCGATTCGGTATTTAAGAATCGGTAAATAGAATGTAGGTAAACAATCGGTAAATGTTACCGATTCGGTAATATTCGTTATTACCGCGGTAATAAGGAATACCTTCCCATTCATTCCTATAGGCCTGGAGGCCCATACGTATGAATGGGAAGCCATTCACTATTACCGATTCGGTAAATACCGAATCGGTAATAGGGGGAGCATATTCAAGAGTGGCAGGGTGTCACATTGACACCCTGTTGCACCCCTGAATCGTGCATGTGTGCACATGTGTCGCACATACATGCCCTAAGGGCATGTATGTCTGCCACATGGCACTTTTAACAAAGCACAAACACAAACTGGCACATGCATCAACAATGCCATTTGCGATTCCTTATTATCGAAAAATAAGGATTCGCTAATAAGGAATAGCAAAAGGCTATGCATGTAGAAATCGCTTACAAAATAGCGATTTCTAAACATTCCTTAATTGCGAGTCGCAAATTGCGAGTCGCAATTAAGGAATACCTCCCCATTTATTCCTATGGGCCTAGAGGCCCATAGGAATGAATGGGAAGACTTTCTCAATTTGCGATTCTCAATTAGAGAATCGCAAATTGCTCATGCAATTTCAAGGGTGCCAAGGTGTCAAAAGGACACCCTGTTGCACCCCTGAAATCTGCATATGAGTACATCTTGCACACACACATGCCCCAAGGGCCTGTGTGTGTGTGTGAAATGGAACTTTGAAAAATGCACTTTAGTGCATTTTTCAAAGTTTTAGCAAATTACCATGAAGTTCAACTTCATGGTAATTTGCTCCCCCTATTAGCGAAATCGCTAGTATTTTTACTTTAATGCATTGCATTTAAGGAATCTCAATTTGAGATTCCTTAAATGCAATCGCAATTTAAGTAATCGCACATCCCAAATGCAAAAATACCGGTCGCAAACGGGCAGATTCTGAGAATCTGCCCGTTTGCGACCGGTTTTTTGCTTTGATGCATGTGGGCCAAAATTGCTTTTGGAAAGGTATTCGGTATTTACCACCAACTTGTAGTTGGTGGTAAATAACGAATCCTAAAACCAAAAATGCACTCACTTGAGTGCTCCCCACATAGGATTTAAGGATTCGGTAATTTACCGATTCCTTAAAATAACGAATCGGTAAATTACCGAATCCTTAAATCCAGCCTCCTACATCGCAAAGGGCTAAATACCGGTCGGTAACGGGAAATTTACCGACCGGTATTAGCCCACCTTCATATGGCCCTGAGTGCCTTAACTCAACACTCAATGAAGAGGCACAGCTAGTCAAAAGCCAGCTCTTTCGATTGCCAGTGTCAGTTTCTTCCCGCCCCACACTGAAAGATGTGTGCAAAAAGCTTCTAAGAGGGATGTTGAAGATAGAACGCTAGCGGCCTTGCATGCAGCAAAGAAATCAAGACTCTAAAATGCACACATTAGGTAAGAACGGAGATTTTCCAATCCAGGAAACAGCAGTGCTTGTCTGCCTGCATGTCCTCAAAGGATGGACTCTCCACAGTACTAATGAAGCTATTCTCGCCAGCTCTGCATCCACTGGATGGCACACACCGCTGGCTTCCAAGGCCTCTCCAGATTTATTAAACTCAGCGAATGGCTGCCCCCGTGACACTCCCGAGAGCCTCTTAATTGCTGATGAATTCAAGTAAATGGATACCCTTCCTTTCTTCAAAGATATATTTCTGAAAAGCTAGAAAGTCTAATTAGGAATTCATGAAATGGTGTGACAATGAAACGTTATACACACACTGCATAAGAGAGGAGTAAAACTTTACCCGAACATATGGGCAGCACAGAACGTACTGAAAAGCATGGATGAAGTCAGGGAACCAATACTTTCAAGGCAAAGCACTTATGAAGGCAGGAGCGCCCTTTCTTATGCTTCACCTTGATAGGCGTTCAATGTCTGCCTTTGCAGGGAAGGAACTCTAGAAGCATCACTGTGTGGATGTTGTGCTGATACTGGCTACAAAACAGATGTCTGAATTTGTCTTTAGGTAAGAGGCAAATGGAAAGCAAAACATAAACAATGGGAACATATTTTTTCAGCAACGTGATCGTCCATTTCCGAGGAAATAACAAAATATAGAGTACTCTATAATTGTCAGCCTCACTTCAAAGCTTTATGGTCATTATTAGAAAGCAGTGCAGTACCAGTAAGCCTTTATTCGGCTGATATAAAATCAGAAAAGAGCAAAACACATACATTCCATCAATGTGTAATAGATGTAACACAACACATCAAACCTTAAGTGGTATAATACAAAGCTAAAAATATTAAAAGATGCCCTAAAAAATAAAATGACAAAGTAACACCCAGATAAAAATATAATTTCCCCACCATATTCCTCAGTCTAATTGATGCCAATAAAAAGACATATGTACCATCATAGAAATATATTCAAACTGTAGTAACTGAACATAGTATAGAGCTGGTCTGCACTTCTTGTTGTTTAGGGACCTAAGCAATGGTAAGAGAAATTGCTTCCTGGGTATATCATACAGTGGACAAAACAGCAGGAAATGTAACATACGTGTAGTAAGTGACCACGCAGGTAAGTGGAACAAACTTCTTTATTCATTAATTCCATAAATGCATCCTCAGCTTGTCAGTCAATCAGCATCGCTCATCTGAAATCCACCTCCTCAACATTCTAAGGTAGACTTCATCTCAAGATTCCATGACTATACCATTTGCGATTAAGGGAGAGGGGTGGGGGGAACATACCAAATGGGGAAAATTACAACACATCTTCCTTCCCTAAAAGCCAGTCGGGGTGAGGACCCCATCCAGAGGAAGAGAAGAGGAAAAACACCAGCCTCCCTCCAAGCCACTAACCCAGAGGTGGACCTAAGTATGAGCCCTATATGTTTGACTTGGGTCTCCCATACTAAAATCCTTGTGCCAGTTTGGAGTGTACCTTTGCCGAATCCCTCCCCTGATTTGTGCCTTCTCCAACCCAGCTCCTTGTCCCTGAGCCCTGTTGTCCTCTCTGTGGATCCCCTCACTCTCATCCAACGCCACCCTGTCCATGCTCCATTTCTTCCCATCTTCCAGGATTACCACATTTCTTTTGACCTCCTTAATTCTACCCAGAGAGTAGTATTTTCCCCCACTTCCTCCCAGGATCTCAGGTTTCCTGATGTACACTCTTTGCCCAGGACTGAGGGATTTCTCCTGAACCCCCCACCTCCTGTCATACCACTCCCGGTATTTTCTCTGCCTGGTATCAGTTTTTTCTTTGAATTCACTTGTGTTGACCACTACCCTCTCCTTCGGACACAACCAGTACGGGGACAACTTTGTGCCTGCCTTCCTTCCCCTCAACAAATCAAAGGGGGAATGACCCGTTGAGAGACTAGGTGTAGTGTGGTATGCCCATAGCATGTCTCTAATAGCAGGTTCAATAGCTCTCCCTGACTTGTTTGCCAGTTGTATGCACTCCTTCACCATCCTATTGGCCCTCTCCACCTTACCGTTAGCTTTAGGACAATATAGGGGGGTGCGCACATGTGATATGGACATGTCTTTAAGGAACTCTCTCATCTCCTCTGACACAAACTGTACCCCGTTGTTGGTAACCAGGGTGGAGGGAATTCCTTCTCTCGAGAATGTTTAGCTCATGAACTCTATAAGTGTCTTTGTGTTGATTGTGTTCACAAATTTGCAAGATATCCAATTTGAATAATAGTCAATAAGGACCAAAAGGTACCAATCCTGGGGCCTTTTGCCCGGATGGGCCCTGTAATGTCCAATCCTAGTTTGTCCCATGGGACCATCGGGATTTCCACGGGTATGAGGGGTGAATGTCTTATACTTCTTGATTTGTCACTGATACTGCATGAATAGCAGTCCCTCACTTTGTCCTCCATCAGCTGATCCATACCTGGGAACCAGTACACAGCTCTTAAACGTGCCTTACACATACTCCTGCCCATGTGTCCCTCATGAGTTAGATCAATAATTTTCGATCTCAAACCCTCAGGGGGTACAATCTTTCCTGACTTGAGAAGTAATTTCCCCTCTATTGACAAGTCATTGCGTATGTTCCAGTAAGGTTGAATGTCTTCTGCCAGATCCCTGCACTTATTGGGCCACCCTTTGGTCACATACCTTCTGACTTCTCCCAGTGTAGCGTCATGTTCCAAATGCGCGTCCCATATTTCTTTCGTCACTGCTGGTATTTTTATTTCCATCACTTTTTTCTCTTCGGTCTCTAATTCTATTTCTTTCTCTATTGGTGATCTAGATAGAAAATCTGCCACCTTGTTTTGGTGACCTGGTAGAAAACCCACTTTATAGTTGAAGCTTTGTAAGCCCAGGATCCATTTAGCAATCCGTGGCGTCAAGTTCTCCAAATCTTTTTTTCAAAACAACCCCACTAAAGGTTTGTGGTCTGTGTACACTGCGAAGGCTATGCCCCACACATAGAAATTGAAGTGTCTGATTGCCCAATACACCGCCAATGCCTCCTTCTCGATAGTGGAGTAATTTGACGCGGCTGCTGACAATGTTCTTGAAGCAAACGCCACCACATTTATACCTTCTTCCGTACTTTGTGATAGCATTGCCCCTATTCCTTTGCTACTGGCATCCGTGGTAATGATGGTATCCTTATTAACATCAAAGTTGCCAATGTAAGGAGCTGTGACAATGGCTTCTTTTATTCGTTCCATTGCCTCTTCCTGTTCTTTTCCCCAAGTAAATTCAAATTTTTTCTTCAGCATTTCCCTTAAGGGTTGAGCCATCATTGCAAAATTCCTGATGAACTTCGCCATGTACTCTGCCAGGCCTAGAAATGACAGCACTTCTTCCTTGCCCGTAGGTGTGGGCGCTCTCCTCACTGCTTCTACTAGACTATGTTTGGGTTTGATGCCCTCTTCCGAGATTATGTGTCCCAAGTACTCTACTGAGGTGACACCTACTTTGCACTTACTTTCTTTTGTGGTGAATCCTACTTCTTTTAGCCTTTCTAAAACTTTCTCTGCATTCACCTTATGCTCCTCTTTGCTTGTGCCATATATAAGTATGTCATCTTGAAAGCACATTGATTTTGGACAATCTTTGAGCACATGCTGCATGGCTCTTTGGAAGGCTGAAGCAGCAGAGGCTAGTCCAAATGGCATTCTTAGGAATTTGTAATTGCCAAAAGGGGTTGTAAATGCCGTCAACGGTTGTGACTCCGGGTGTAGCTTTACTTGATAATATGCTGACGATAGGTCTAGAACGCTGAACACTTTTGCTCTGCAAGGTACTCAGCATCTCATGTATCCATGGCAAAGGGTGTCTGTCCACTACTATGTTTCCATTAAGTGCTCTCAAATCCACACAGAGCCTAATGCTCTTGCCCCCATCCTTTGTTGTGATAACAATGGGTGCCAACCACGCTGAGCTCTCTATTTCCTGTATTACCCCTTGTCTCACCAATTTTTCTAACTCCAATCTTAATGGTTCCCTCATTAATAAGGGGACTGATCTTGTCCTGTGAATTACCGGCATTGCCCCTTCTTTCAGTACAATTTTGTGCGTGTAATTCTTGAGCAGCCCTAACTCCTCACTGAAAACCTCGGGATAACTCTCAATAAGTGTGGCACCAACCCCTGGGGGCTCCATGAGTAGGACCTGTTCACTGTTGTTGGGATCAAGCTTTATGCCAAGCCCCTTCTGATGTTTCCAACCTAACAAGCTCGACCCCTCTTTTGAAATGTATACCTTCCCCACCGTATGCCTGTCTTTAAAAGAAATCCTCATTCTCACCATGCCCTCTAGAGGTATAGGAACTTTGTTGTACCCTGATGGAGAAATGTCTGCTTTTTCTATATTAATGTCTTGTTTTGCGAATTTCTCATCAAATAATTTCTTATCAACCAGAGTGAATGGGGAACATGAGTCTGCATAAACTTTAAAACTTTCATCATCCATTCTAATTTCACACATGGGATACACTGTACTTATCTCCTTGTTCTCCTCCTCAATCTGAAAAATGAAATTCTTATTTGACTCTTCTCCAGCATCATTGTGATCAATCATTATTATTTTCGTACCAACACCCCAATACAATTCCACAACAGCCCCAGCCCGCCACTGGAGAGTGTTACACATGACATTGCAACTAGTTGTGCATAAGAAAAGTCACCCTTCCCGCCTGGGCTCCCCCCATCCTCTCCCTCCCTCAACCCATGTCAGTGTGCCCCCATCTACCTATCCTCCCCAGGATGTGACCCCCCCATTACTATGATTCGTGTATGGGTACTCAAACCTATCTCTGGCAGCTTGGGCTTTCCCCCATGTCCAACCGCGTCTCATGTGTCCACCCATCATCCTGGCCCCCTCCTACTCCCCACTTGTCGCTTCCTCCTGTCGATCGGGTATACTCCCTTCTCCTCCCGTGTCGGACACCAGCCCCTGAAGTTCCACCACCAATGCCTCCCATGCACGGGCCGTCGCTAATGCCTTTTCGTCATTCCTCCTATGCGCTAATTGCAACCGAAGTGTGCCCTCTGCGCCTGCCCATTTCGCAAACGCCGTCCTCCACCTAAGAAAGCTAGGCCCCACCCGTGATTTCCAATGCATAGTTAGCTCCCTCTTAGCCATAATCAACCCTAAGTCATAGAACTTACTGGTAACCTTCGTTCGGCGGGTGTGGGGGAACCAAAGCAACAGGCTGGCCCCCATTTCCGAAGCAATGGTGCGGTCTGTCACCTGGTTCAGGCAGTCTATGACGTCTTCCCAGTAGTTACCCAACTCCGCGCATGACCAAAACATATGTCGAAAATCAGCCCCATCTCCCCCACAGCGCGGGCACTGAGATCATTGTGATCAATCATATGTACTTTAGGCGTAAATACATTACATACTTTTGAAAAATGCCCCTTCTTATTGCATTTCCTACATACATAATTTTTTGCCGGACACTTCCAATTGTTCGCCAAATGGTTTTGGCTACCACATCTAAAGCATTGTAGACTACCCATTTTCTTGTTTGCCCCCTCTTTTTGTTTTACATCCACTATACACACAGCCTCACTGTTGGCTCCCTCTTTGCCTTCAGACTTATCCTTTACTGCCACCCCAATTTTCATTTCTTTCATACACTGTGCCGTGTGCTCCAGCCCTTTAGCTATGTTAATGGCCTCCTCTAGATCAGGATTCCTTGTGAGTAGTTCTTCTTGCACCTTCTCGTCATTAGTGCATCTCACCAATTGGTCCCTTATAAGGGAGTCAGTGAGGGCCCCAAACTCACATGTGGCAGCCATCCCACGCAACACTGCAACATAGGAGGACACTTTCTCATCCCTCTTTTGATTGCGCTTGAAAAATTTGTGTCTTTCTAAGACCACATTTATTTTTAGTTTGAAGTGCGCCTCCAATTTCCTCAACGTATACTCTTACACATCAACTCCTTCATCTTCCTCCAGGGGATCGTCCTCTACCAACCTCGCTGTCACATCCTCATACACCTTCCTGCCTTGTATGCCCAGATTGTGCAACAAAATATGCTGCTTTCTTATGTTTGAAAAGTTTCCGCCCCCAATGGCAATCAAATACGATTTGAAAATACCGACCCATCTCCTCCACGGAATTTCTGGTTCCCCTAATTCATTCAAAAATGGGGGCGGTTGACTCATTCCAGCACCCGCCATATCTACCGTGTGAAAACTACAATTCCTTAGCACACTCCAAAACCCCTAATGAATTACAACACACTGGAAGCCTGTTGTACAAAGCAAAACTTCCCCCAAGGTGACAGTAAAAGATCTAGGGGTGAGGGTTCTACTGGTCCTTTTGTATCCTTTACTCCCTATATATATATTCAACTCAACCACCCTCAAAAAATGCCCCCTACTAATTCCTCTGAAACATGTACATAAGGCACAGTTTATTCTAAACAGAAGCAGTCCCTTTTCTATGACTATTTATCCTTAAAAACATGTGTAGAAAAAGTCTCTACTTTTCTAACCAGAAGCAGTCCTATTTCTTTGACTGTGTTTACAATTTTTTTTCCCAAGAATCACCGCCTCCTCCTTGACCTGGTTGGCTTGTGTGCTAGGAAAGGCGTCGCCTCAAACGCTGACAGGAATCTTCTCTCATGAGATCTCTTCCGCCGACCGCAGTGAAGAATTCCAGCGCTGCTCGCCTCTTGGTGAGTGATTACCGTCTCCGCAGCGAAACTTCTCCTTTATCCTGCGTCACTACACCGTCGTCCGCGGTGTATTAAGATATTCCCAGGCGCGATCCACTGCCCCTTGTTCGCTGCTTCCACACGTGAGTTTAAGACCTCCGTTCACCTTCCCGACCTTGCTTCCCTCGCGCGCCGCCTCAAAAACAGTATTACCGCTAGTAGGACTGTCTCTCGCACCACAGCCTCGCTCCTCCACAATATCTCCACACACCTTCTTTGTACTGCGTGGCTTCTTGTTTCCGAATGTCTGCCACCACCTTTCTCGATGCGAATACTTTCACTTTACTGCCACGCCGTTCCTCACACAAATTGCGCAGGATGCTCTTAAACGCTCAGCCCCCACTGCCTTCGTGCCGTCGCTTACCAGAAACGCTGTATAAGATTATTATCTCGCTCCACACCGTGGGAGATAACTTCAGTCCTCATTCGCTCCGGACACTCCGTGAGACACCAGGTTGAAACAGCATATAACACCAACCAACTTCCACGGTCCTCTGGCCAAATCTTTACGCCTCACCGCTGTTGTGGTTTAATATCCTCACTTCCACAGATGCTGTACTGCCAGGCCAGTTCCTGATCTTCACCGACTCCAAGCTGAAAATCTACAGGGGAGGATGCATCGCTGTCCCTGTCACAGCATCCCTTGTAACTCGTCGCCAAAATGTAGTAAGTGACCACGCAGGTAAGTGGAACAAACTTCTTTATTCATTAATTCCATAAATGCATCCTCAGCTTGTCAGTCAATCAGCATCGCTCATCTGAAATCCACCTCCTCAACATTCTAAGGTAGACTTCATCTCAAGATTCCACGACTATACCATTTGCGATTAAGGGAGAGGGGTGGGGGGAACATACCAAATGGGGAAAATTACAACAATACGTTGGTTAGATTTCGAGCCACAAGGGCATACGTCCAAATCTGAGTCTAAAAGGTAAGCTATGCCAAATCTAAATCTAATCTAATAAAAACATTGATGGGTAGGGCATACAAAAAGGGCTCCATATATTCAGTGGTTACTAAGTAGTGATGAGCTGCCACGCTTTTTTTGCTGAGCTCATGGGCACCCCTTCTCTGGGCCTGCAAAGAAAGGAACTCAGTTTTTAAACATTTCTTAGGAATGACAGCAATGTCCTGTGGATTATGAAAACAGTCCTGCCTCCCGAGCTGGGTAAGTTGCTCTTTGATGTATTTGAGCCATGGAAGTCAGTGATTATGTCCAGGTTCAGCTGAGTTTCCTGCTTTGTCCAGATAGCATGCCACAACAACAGTGGAGCAAGTTTGACATAATTCTCTAGATATGTGAGACCCAATTCAGCATTACAGGCATAGGTAGAAACAGAAGAGAGGTAGAGACAGAAAGTAATCCCCTCAGAAGCACCTTCTCACTGGTCTGTGTATGTGAGGTTTTTGCATACCCACAAATGCCTGCTATGTATGTATAAACAGACCAGCACTGGGCCTTTTAAAAGTTGATCAGCACATCCAGGGGCTTGGAGCCTAACTTCCTCGTAAACCTGAAGATTGTTTCATTCATTTGACAGACTGAGATTCTCCAACCCTTAAGAGGTGTGACCAGGTAGATCTGGAATTAGAGGACACCACTAAATACACAAAGGAGGATATAATTGTGGTTCCATTTATAAAATAAGATGTCTGTTTAACCTGGGAGCGCCCGAATGCCATGGTGTGTGACTTAACGATGTTGGTATAGAGACCAAGATCACTCATGAGTGAAACAAATGTGTTTAGCAACCTTTGTTGACCCAAAACTGTTCTTGAGATTAAATACAGTCATCCGCATACAGTAAGGCGAGGATACTTATAGGACCCTCAGTACATCTGCCTCCACACCAGAAAGTGATGCATTCAGATTGTTATTATACAGGCAAAACAGAAAAGGGGCAAGTACGCAGCCCTATCTCACCCCACGTTTAATCCTGATTTGAGGAGTACATTCCCCATTGATTCCTTACCCAATGCAGCCTTCACCTCTTCATGTAATTTGGCTAGGAGCTTGACCAGTGGAAGCTCGACCCCCATGTTTAACATTTTACCCCAGAGCAGCCCTCTATTAACTCAATCAAAGGCATAATTCAGGTCCATAAACACCAAAATGCAGATGACCCGTCTTGGTGTATATTTACTAATGACTAAATGTAAATTCAGGCACTGCTCGATGGTCCCAAGGCCTTTTCTGAACCCAAACTGGACGGAAGGGATTCAGAATCAAAGCATGTCTCCCATCTCATGTCTTACCCATGTTTACAATCACCCCTGCAGCTAGTAAAGAGGTGGGTAAAGTTGCATGTGCAAATCTTTATATCCCATATTAAATTGATAGCAAATCTGTCCTACATTGTTTAATAAACAATTTAAAGAATGGATTAACAACCCAGGAGAGGAGTTGGCCTGACGGCTAGGGCGGTCGACCTCGAATCTGGGGAACTGGGTTAGAGTCTCGGCAATGACGCTGAACATCCTGTGATTCTGGGCAAATCACGTAATCTCCCCGTGCCTAACAAAAAGGAACATGTCCTCATGTAATACAACTGGTGCTATGTAAAGCGCTCTGATACCCGATACCTTCGGGTCAAGTTCGCGCTATATAAAACTCTGTACGGCACGCAACTGGTGCTATGTAAAGCGCTCTGATACTCGATACCTTCGGGTCAAGTTTGCGCTACATAAAACTCAGTTAAATTAAAAATAAATTATCTTACTGATTTATAACCATACAAAACTATCTTTAATTGATACATTAAGTCTAAAAACACCTGTAGGAGATTTTTGTGTATTTATACATTTGTGCATTATTAACAACGTGCAAAATGTGGATTTATACTTGAATTTGCAAGTGTACACCTACATGATGCTATTGCTATTGCTTTTGAAACAATTGTGATGTGACCTGTTAAAGTGCCTTTTTCTACTTTCTAACATGGACTCAGTAATGTTACAACATTCAAGGTTTCTTCCGCCTGCCTGCTTTATTGCATTCATTTGCAATAGATCAATGTTGTGTTGTAAATAGTTTGTTCTGCCATGTCCGGATGATTTCAGCCACCCTCTAGCTGAATCAATATTCATGTAGTGGGATAGTGCTTAGGTGGTAAGGTAGTATGATGCTCTAATTTACTATGCTCTCACTCGCTGAAAATTGTATTCTTTTGCTCACACTATGATGAATCTGCACTTTCAAAGTTAGTTTATGAGAAGATTTGCAATATAAACCCTCAAACTTGGGGGTGAGCCGGAGACCTTTCCAAAGCTTCTAGGGATGCTGTCTGTTTTCTTACTGCTTATGCCCGCATTGAAACGTTTGCCTATAACGTTGTCATATGCTATTGCTGAGAACTTCATAATAGTGACTTTATGCACATGCCCTATATCATTTCTGCAGTGCACCTTATTAAAGTTTGTTATAAATATTTTATTAATGTATAGCCGTGCCCTAGACCTCTCTTTTTGCATTTGTCCTTACATAATTGACTGTATTTTGGATATGTTATAATGTGCCTTATCATGGGACACATTGCCTCATGAAACTGAAGTTTAACATGATCCCTAACCCATCCACCCATGGGCGCATTGCTGAGATGTCTTCTTGGTTGTAAGACTTTAGGGGTTCCCTGCACCCACACACCTATGTTTAGATTAATTAATTCAATATAACATAGTACCCCAAATCGCAAGTACACATCACCCAAAAAGTATTTTTTTTCTTTACAACAGATCTCTGCCTCTTTGTGCCATTTTAAAGAAGTTACATTTTAGGGGCACATGTTTGGAACTACTTTGCATTTCACTACCCATTTTCTGCAAATTCAAACCCCAAGATGCAAAGCAATATTAAATAATACGTTAAAGGTTGAGATTGGCAAGTAGACAATTGAAACACTTTCCCATGTGCCCCTTGGAAGGCGGGATCCTTGGGCAATTGCCCACTTTGCCCATGCCTTAAAATGTCTCCGTACTTATTCTTTATTTCCCCCAATTGTTTACATTGCAAAACATTTGTTCTCCTCATAACAATGCGTGGGATGGTACTAACAGCCGATCCTTTTTTTTAACTACTACTTCTCTCTTATGAACTCCCATAAGACTGTTGGGAAAGACGATTTAAGTGAGCATAGACAGTCAAAACTGGGAGGATGAACTATGGGCTATTAGAACTTCACATATCTCTTCTGCCATTTTCAGAATTGATTTCCGATTGTGAACTTTCTCATTTTATCGTCCATATATTTTTTTATTTCAATAACTTTTTATCAGGTTTTTGCAGTGTTACATAGTTTGGGTAGATACATTGATTCCTCCATATCTGGAAGCCAAAAAGGGAAAGGATAGATCGTCAGTGAGTAGCAAATAATAGTGCTATAGTGCATTATGCCTATTGATTTTAGAGGAGAGGTGTGTCAGGACAAAGTGTTGTGCGGTTGTAGTCGTGAATCAGTTGACAGGTGAAAGGTGAGAGCTCTCCAATGAGGTGAACAATACCAACAGTGATAAGTGTGGCAGTTCTGGTCCCATTGTGTGATGGATGTGTATCAAAATGTCTTAGGGTTTGGAGTGTACATTGCATACCTGCCAACTCACATGGTGCCACCGTGTGATACACAATATCGGCTCCGATATCACACAGTATCAGGGAAAACAAGCTGAAAATCACTGTCAATAGTGTTTTTCCAGCTCTCTTTCCGAGGCTTTAAACTGCCGACATCCATTAAGGGACATTAAAACACCCCTGGACATCGGCACCAGCCTCAGCAAGCATTTTTTTTCGGTTGAAGGAGGGGTTTGTTATGGGGTTCAAAAGTGCCTTCTACGCACTTTTTCGGCACGAGGCCCCTCTTCTCCTCACATGATGAGACTGTTCTTCAAGTTGGCAAGTGTGGCGTTGGGTGGTCACCTGCCTCGCCGAGAGGTATTGGGGGTTTGAGGGGTGCTTTAAGAGAGGAGAGTGGGGTTGGGTTTGAGCATCCATATATTTATATTACAACTTCAAAACCAGTTACAAGCATTGCCTTAAAAAGTATGTAATACTGCATCATGCTAGAAACGAAAATCATAAAAAATAAACTCTTATTTTAGTTCCATCATTCCTTCAATCTCAGAGAGCGTAGAAACACATGCACTCCCATGGAGTGTTGACTATAACAAAGAGTCAAAGCATACACAAGGAGATGATGGACGGAGTGCTGAAACTTTTCAAACACTCACCCCCAGTCACAGATCTGGGTTGAATCCATCATCATTCTTTAGCTCACTTTGCCGCCCCAGTTCAGACACAGCTATATGCAAATCAGTCTTGACCCTGTGCCCCATGGGAACAGTCCAGCCTGACTGTTTTAAGCGCCTCCTTAAAACTTATTTGTTTCCATAAATTCACCTGTTTTTGCTCCTACCTTGGCTCTTCCTCCTCTTGGGCTCGCGCTGGGACACTCTTCGGAGTAACTACTGCGCGCTATAAAAATATTTTAACATAACATAACATAACATAACATAACTGCCAAGCCATGTCTTCCCTGGACCGGAAACAAGCATCCTGTAACCGGTTTCGGGCTAACAGCCCTCTTCAGCTAGGCTTACTTGATTCCAGTGGCAAAGTGAGCAAGGGACCCACGTATGGGCATACCCTGCCAACTTAGGGCGAACAAAGCAAACACAAGGAGATCATGGACGGAGTGCTGAAACTTTTCAAACACTCACCCCCAGTCACAGATCTGGGTTGAATCCATCATCATTCTTTAGCTCACTTTGCCACCCCAGTTCAGACACAGCTGTATGCAAATCAGTCTTGACCCAGTGCCTCATGGGAACAGTCCAGCCCGAACTGCCAAGCCATTTCTTCCCTGGACCGTAAACAAGCATCCTGTAACCGGTTTCAAGCTAACAGCCCTCTTCAGCTAGGCTAGCTTGATTCCAGTGGCAAAGTGAGCAAGGGACCCACGTATGGGCATACCCTGCCAACTTAGGGCGAACAAAGCAAACACAAGGAGATCATGGACGGAGTGATGAAACTTTTCAAACACTCACCCCCAGTCACAGATCTGGGTTGAATCCATCATCATTCTTTAGCTCACTTTGCTACCCCAGTTCAGACACAGCTATATGCAAATCAGTCTTGACCTTGTGCCTCATGGGAACAGTCCAGGCCGAACTGCCAAGCCATGTCTTCCCTGGACCGGAAACAAGCATCCTGGGACCGGTTTCGGGCTAACAGCCCTCTTCTGCCAGGCTAGCTTGATTCCAGTGGCAAAGTGAGCAAGGGACCCATTGTTTTGCATTCTGTCCATCGGGACTGGGGTGGGCGAGGTAGGAGACTTAGATTTAAGGTGGCGGCGAGACATAGTGGTCAGGATTCTGCGCTTGGTCGACAGCTATCCATTTGGGAGAGATCCGTTAAGGAAGAAGTCTTTGAGCTGCCTTTCGAATTTTAAGAAGGAGGGGGTAGTCCTGATAGGGACTGGGATTGAGTTCCATATTCTGGGCGCATTTCCTGAGAAGGATCGAGATAAGGTTTTTTGTTGCGAGGTTTTGGAGGAATGAGGAGGAGAGTGTTTGTGCTCCTAAGGGTCCTTGTCTGGCCGGCCTTCTTTAGTTTGGAGGCCAAGTATGCTGGTTTCCTAGTGTGCAGGGCTTTGTGCGTGAGGCAGTCAGTTCTTAAATTAGCACGCATTTCGATTGGGAGCCATTTTAGGTCTCTGAACGCCGGGGAGATGTGTTCGTATTTCTTGACTCCGGTGACCATTCTGGCTGCCGCATTCAGAGTTCATCTGAGGGGAGCAAGGTGAGACTTTACTGTTCCTGTGAGAGTTGCGTTCCCGTATTCTAGTCTGGACAGCACTAGGGATTGAGTGACTTGTTTGAGGTCGTTGGGAGGGATGAAGGATTTTATTTTATTGAGAAGTTTTAGGTTTAGGAAGGCGCTCTTTGCGATGATCTTGATGTGTTTCCTCATGTCTAATTTTGGGTCCAGAGTAATTCCCAGCGACTTTACGGAATCGGCCGGGTGAGGTTGCAGTTGAGAGCATCAATGGCTTCTAGCCATTCTGTTATTGGGGGGTTCTGCTCCTTGTTGGAAATGAGGAGGATTTCAGTTTTATCTTGGTTGAGTTTCAGGTGATTGAGGGATAGCCAGCGTTGGACTTCTCTTAGAGTGTCATTTAGTCTCTGAATGTCATTGAAGGAGGAGGTTTCAAGATGGATCTGTGTATCGTCCGCATAGAGGTGGAAGGGGGTGTTGTTTTTTTTTAGTAGTATGGTGAGGGGTTCCATTTATATGTTGAATAGTTGTGGGGAGATAACTGATCCTTGGGGTACACTCCTGCTGATGGGGATTAGGTCAGACATGTGGTCTTTGATTTTTATTCGTTGGGTGCAGTTATGCAGGAATGAGGAGAACCACTGTGAGACCGCATCTTCTGCACCAACTCTTTCTTGGAGTACCTTAGTGAGTAGTTTGTGGTCAACCATGTTGAAGGCTGCTGATAGGTCCAGGAGTATGAGTAAACAACAACGATCCGTATCAAGTGATTTGTGTACATCATCTATCACATTCAGTATCGCTGTCTCAGTGCTGCACCCTTTTCTGAAACCCGATTGGTGGGGGTCAAGAAGGTTGGTGTTGTCCAAGTGTTGAGTAAGTTGACGGAGGACACATCTTTCCAAGATTTTAGCTAGGAATGGGAGATTGGAGACGGGTCTGAAATTATTAAGATTGTTTGTGTCAGAGCCCGTTTTGTTTAGTAATGGCGTGACTTGTCCGATTTTTAGACAATCCGGCATGATTCCAGTTCTCAGGGAGCTGTTAATAATCTTGGTCAAGAGCGGGGCTAGGGTGAGTTTGAGCTCTTTGGCCAGTTGGACAGGGATGGGGTCCGCAAAGTGTGCTGAGGGTTTGGAACTATAAATCATTTTGATGATTTCTGACTCGGAGATGGGGTTGAAGGATTTCCAGCTGTTTGGGTGGTCCTTGGGTGTGATATCTTCTGTTCTCGGGCTAGAGCTTGTGTTGGGGGGGCTGTGGTGACCGTCCAGGGAGAGTTCAATGTTAGTGATTTTGTCATTAAAAAAGTTGGCAAAGTTACCACAGAGGTCTTTGGAGGGTTGCATTGAGGATGAAGGGGGCTTGGAAGTTTGTTGCCTGATGATATTGAAGAGTTCTTTGGGCCTATTTTTAGCATTGTCTAGAGCGTCACAGAAGAAGGAAGTTTTTTGTTTCTTGATGTGTTTTTTATATTTCCTACGTTCTGATTTGAGTCGCTCAAGGAGAATTGTGGGCGGGTTGTTCTGCCAGAGTCTTTCTGTAGTTCTTAATTGCCTTCTTTTAGAGTTTAGTTCTGTGTTAAACCAAGATCTAGAAGGAATGTTCCTGGCTCTTTTTTGTTTCATGGGAGCTATTTGGTCCAGAATGGAAGTTATAGTTGTGTTGTAATGTTAGGTGAGTTCTATTGTGGAGGGGGGGTTTCTGAGAGTTGGGCAGGCAAGGGGTTGTTTGGTTTGAAGTGGAATATAATGATATGGTGGTCAGACCAGTCGACAGGCATGATGCGGTCGATGGAGACTGCGTCTACTTGAGCAATGATGGCATCTAGTATTGAGCCTCTGTTATGGGTTTGTTCAGTGCAATGTTGGGTAAGATTGTTGTTGAGTAACAGTTCGGTCAGGGATTGCATCAATGGGTTGTGTTCATCCTCCCAGTGTAGATTGAGGTCACCTAGTATAATGTTGTTGGAATCCCGGAGTGAGCAGTGAGTTATCAAGTCGGACAGGTGTTCCCCGAATGAGGTGGTGTTGCCTGGCGGGTGGTAGAGGAGATGGCAGTATAGTGGTTTGTTGTCCCCTGTCTTAAGGGTGGCTGTTAAGTATTCAAACGAGTTGTATTTGAAGGAGTCGGTTTCGATTACGGAGATGTTGCTCGTGTGTATGATAGCGATACCCCCTCCTCGCTGTTTATTTCTGTCTTTATTGATGATTGAGAAGCCTGGGGGCACAAGCATGTCTAAGTTTGGGGAAGAGAACTCATTCAGCCAAGTCTCAATGATGAACCCGATGTCAATGTCATGGGTAAGGATCGTTTCAGCCAGTTCTGCAGCATGCTTGGTGGCTGATCTGCAATTTATGAGCATGCAGTTGGTCTTCCCTTTGTTATTGAATTTCTTTTCAGGAGGGACCCTGGGGATATTGGTGTGGAAGGCTGGAGGTCTTGAGGTTCTAGTGGGGGGGGGGGCAGTCTCTTCCAAGTTATGTTATGTTATGTTATGTAAGCTTGTAGAGCGCGCTAATACCCGAAGGTGTCCTGGCGCTGTAGCAGAGTGTCTGAAGGAGAAATGAACAAGACTCAATACCAGGGGCGATGTCAAGGCCTGGTAGAGAACAACCAGGTCTTCAAGCCTCTTCTAAAAGAGAGTAGGTCAGAAGTGGCTCTAAGAGAAGGAGGCAGTTCATTCCAAGCATAGGATGCCTTCCGCACAAAGCTTTTACCGCCCCAGTTGGCCTTTTTTATCCTGGTGATGACTGCCAGTTTTGCCTCACTGGAGCAAAGAGCTCTCTGCGGGTGATACCACTGGAAACGTTTCCTAAGATCGTATGGTCCCACTCCGTGTAGCGATTTATGTGCTATACAGAGGGCCTTGAAGAGCACCCGATGTTTCATGGGAAGCCAGTGGAGGTCTCGAAGACCTTTACTAACGGATACAAACTTGGGTGTATTAGTCAACAATCTAGCTGCCGCATTCTGGGCCATCTGGAGTCTACTAAGATGTTTGTTATGGACAGTAAGGTAGAGACCATTACAATAGTCCAGGTGGGACAGAGCTAGAGCAGACACCACAGATCTAAAACTATCAGTAGATAGATAGGGTTTGATTTTTCTCAGCGTCCTGATGGTTAGGAAGCAGGTAGAGGTCACTCTGTTTACCTGATTCTCAAAAGAAAGCCTATTGTCAATAATAACCCCCAGGTCCTTTACTTTGGTAGTAGGAGGGGGAGGGGGGTCCAGATCACTAGGCCACCAGGCGGGAGACCAAAAACAGGGTTTATTTCCAAACAGGATAACCTCCGTTTTGCCAGCGTTCAGTTTCAAACAATTATTGGCCATCCAGCTAGTGATGGCAATCATACAATTCTGGCAGATGGACGCTTTAATTGCTTCCGTCCCTTTGTTTAGGGATATCACGATCTGGGTGTCGTCGGCGTAGGATGTTAGCCTAAGGCCAAAAGATCGTATCAGAGGGGCAAGGGGCTTCACATAAACATTAAAGAGCGTAGGGCTCAGCGATGACCCCTGCGGGACTCCACAAGGCAAAATGAAAGACATAGAAGAAAAAGTCCCCATTTCCACATTTTGAGTTCTGTGGGTTAAAAAGGACCTCAGGAGGGTTAGGGCAGAGCCCTGAATCCCGATCTGGGATAGGCGTTCCAATAGTATCTCATGGTGCACAGTATCAAAGGCCGCCGATAAGTCTAATAGAATCAGGATGGCTGAGCCACCCTGATCGACGGTTTCCCTAATCTCTTCTGTTGCTTTCAGCAGGGCCGACTCGGTACTGTGCCCAGTTCGAAACCCATATTGTGAGTGGTCCAACAAGTTGTAAGTGTTAAGAAACAGGCTGAGTTGAGTATTCATCGCCTTCTCCAGAATCTTAGCAGGAAAAGGAAGACGGGAGATAGGCCTGTAATTAGTGGGGTCCTTGGGATCAAGATTGGTTTTTTTTAGGAGAGGAAGGATTGAAGCTGTTTTCCAGGCCAGAGGGTAGTGTCCTGAGCCCAATATCTGATTAAGTAAGGGAGTAAGGGTATTTGCAATGATGTCAGGGGATAGATTAATTATTGAAGCAGGGCAGGGATCTTTCGGAGAGCCGGATCTGCAACCCCGCACCAGATTAGCCACCATCTGAGTGGAAAGTGGCGTGAACTCATCAAGGATGGATGTCCAGTGATGACCTGGATCTTGGAGCTTGGGGTAACAGTGGAGTCCGTACCATAGCAAGATCAATCACCTCTTTCTTCAAGAGTGGGGTTGTGTTCCAGTTGTGCCATTGAGCCTTGGGAGAAGTTGAGATTTTGGTGTTGGTAAGTGTGGATGTAGGGTGTGAGCATTGGATAGACTCCTGGGGAGCGGGGAGTATCATTAGGATTACTTTGAGGTCCAGAGTTACCGTTTCTAACTGGATTTTTAACTTGGCCAGCCTCTCCAGAGCAGAGGGGGAGTCAGGGATTGGACTATCCTGATCGGGTGGTCCTGGGAGGGGGAGAGCTTGTTGCCAGGAGATTGGCTAAGGTTATAGGAGTCACCTATGTTGTCCCTTTGGGTGGGCAAGGACAAGAGGTGTGAAAGAGCATGACGTGAATCAGGAGGTGGCCTATTGTGCGCCGGCAAGGGGAGGGGGGTTCAGAGTCCTTGACTGAGGGTCAGTTACGCTAGTTGTTTGTCAGGCTATTCTACATCAGAGTGTGCTCTGAGGCAGCAGTGATCTTCTGTGTGCTGTTTAAATTGTGTTTAATAGGGACTGTGCACTTCGTTTTTAGTCCAGGAGAGGGAGTAAAGTTTTATACAAACACTATTTTCAGAGGACAAGTTAGGCCCTTACCTGCAGAAGTCCAAAGTGTGGATTTAGCCTGTCTGTCTCCTAGGAGATTCTGAACAAGAGAAGCAGCTCCCCAGTCCCCACCCCCAGGCCAGCAGACCTAGGACTGGTGATTGGCTATTCAGCTCCCAGGCAACTCTGAGCCCTCCCCTCACACCTGCCCAGGCCCCTTAAGGCTTTGCTAGGTGCATCCCAAATCATTCTCCTCCATCTTGTGAGTTGCAGCCTACCTGTACCCCAGATTGCAGTGAGCAGAGTCCAGGAAGTAGTACGGAGGCAGACTAGTGCTGTCTCTTTCCTAAAAGAGTTAAAACACGATTTTCCCTATCTGTGATTACTGTCTTTGCCTGTGGTTGTTACAGTTTAAAATTGTAGTTATAACCTGCCCGTGATTGCATATTTAAATACCTGTTTTGTGTTCAAATTTGTGGTTTTTCCTGCCCATGATTGCTTCCATTTAACGTGTTGAATTGTGGGATTTGCAGTCCTAAATCTCTGTAGTTACCAGCTACCATTTTGTGTTAACAAGTCAGTGAAACCAGCCCCTACGCACCCCCAGCAACAGGGATATTCTACATCAGAGTGTGCTCTGAGGCAGCACTGATCTTCTGTGTGCTGTTTAAACTGTGTTTAATAGGGACTCTGCACTTCTTTTTTCTGTCCAGGAGAGGGAGTAAAGTTTTATACAAACACTATTTTCAGAGGACAAGTTAGGCCCTTACCTGCAGAAGTCCAAAGTGTGGATTGAGCCTGTCTGTCCCCTAGGAGATTCTGAACAAGAGAAGCAGCTCCCAACTCCCTGGCCAGCAAACCTTGTCTGAGGTTGCTGGGACCTTATATAGTATGCTAGTGGTAGGTACATGTATACACTGATTAGGGGTTGTATCCGATGTTTCTATTGGATTAGGGTTAGTGTCCTCATTGGTTGGGTATTTGAGGGTTCTGATTGGTTTCTGGGTCTGTGATTCAGTCAATGTAGTGTTGGGAATAGGGCTAGGGTTAGGATTTCTATTGGAAGTAGGGACTAGGGTTTCCTGTGTTATTGGTTGTTGGGACTAGGGTGGGACTAGGGCTAGGGTTGGGCCTTTAATTGGAAGGAGGGACTAGGGTTTCCTGTGCCATTGGTTGCTTGGACTTGGGTTGGGACTACTGGTAGGGCTAGGGCCTCTATTGGACGTAGAGATCAAGGGTTTTTAAAAGTTATTGGGTGCTTGGACTAGGGCGGAGTTTGGCTGTAAGGTCCTCGTCTCCTATTGTTTCTAGATTTTAGGGCTAGTGTTGTGATTGGATAGGGTTAGGGCTAGGGTTCCCATTGGCCGAAGGGGTCACCTGATTACTAGGGCTATAAAAAGGCCGAGGCTTAGGGCGTTTCAGCTCGGGCGTCGAAGCTAAGGGCAGAGAGGATAAGGGCAGGACTGGTCATGACTAGGGCCAGAAATGCTGCCCATGTTCACATTCAGTAATAGCTACCCCACACCATTCACAAACATAATAACACACTCACTCCAAATGTATACCACACACAACCCTATGCACGGACCAATGTACCAGCATGCACTATAAACCCAACCAAACCACATCTATACACCCTTTTATCCCAACTACCACACATACCCATCACCTACAAATAGTACACAACTCTGTCCTATACCACTAACCAATCCACTCATCACTAACACAACCCCATTCAACACCATACATAACTACATCCCATCCCGACACTCGCTCCCTGCTCAAATTACACCTAACAGACCACCTTACTACCATAATAACACTAACACACAACACACACATTGCACACCACCACACTTTTTAACTCATGCAACAAACCAGTCTAAGACAAACACTCTCACCTCTACTTCATTCCCTCCTACACACAACATACACTCTACTCATAAACACATCACCACCCCCTCTACCTTACAACCTCCTCTCACAAACAATACTATACAACCAAATCCATTGCATGAAACAAATACACCAGCACCCCTTTTCACTACTCCTCAAAAACAAAACATATCATACACACCAGCATAACAAAATCTTCAAAGCACAACATGCCAAAATACATACCATCACAAAATACAAACATACACCCACCTTTCAAACCACACAAAGGAGCGAACTCCAATGCCAAGCTTTCTCTCTTCCACCACACCGAACACAGATAAAGCAACACAGCAACTCTATTCTAACCGCCTCTCATCCATTGGACAATTTAGAACCTTACTACATGACCCACATGCTGCACCACCATCCCTGACTCATACACCTTCCACCATAAACACACGCAAACAACATAAGCGACGTGCCACACCTCACAACTTTGCTTCCTCATGTCTACTGCACAACAATGTTACACCACGAAAACAACATAGCACACCAACTCACTCTCAAACACCATCTCCACCACATACACACGCAGACCCATCAAAATGCCTTCTTAGCATGCTGGATGAGGAACATGATAAAGAACAGCTACACGATTGCTATCCTAATACAGCTAATGCCAGCTCTAAAAATACACCTGCTACAAACACACACAATACTTTTCACTCTACTATAAAACAGTCTCACTATCCCCAAAGGGCATTCTCTAAACTGTCTACTAATAAATGCTCGATTCCTCTCTTTAAATCAAACATCACATCTACGACCTTCTCACAGATGCAAAACCAGACATACTTTTCATAACTGAATCATGGTTGGGAGATGATATGGCTCCAGTCCTGCATGAAGCCATTCCTCTAGGCTATCAAACGATCACCCAAAATCGTATAGGCAAAAAAGGAGGTGGTCTAGCTGTTGTGTTCAGGCAAACATTGCATACCACTAAAGTTGATGACATCTCTATAAAGAATTGTGAGGCTCTTCTAACAAGATGCAATACTACACCTTCTTCATCCTGTAACTTCCTGCTCCTTTACAGAACTCCACCTAGCAAGGCGACATACCCCGACGCACTTCTAGACACAGTTTCAAACCTGATAACAAATCACTCCAACTTATGCGTTCGGGGTGAAATCAACATTTGGTTTGACAAACCAAATATGACCCATCCAAAAACAATAATCACTGGCCTAGAGACACTGAACCTGCATCAGATTGTCCACAAACCCACACACATCGCTGGACATATCCTAGATGTCATTTTTGCTAATCCTGAACTAGTTACCTTTCAAACTACAACTCCTGTCACATGGTCAGACCACCACTTGATTGCTTTCCAACATAAAACAACACTAAGGGACTCACCTAAAACTAGCTTACATCCATCCACCTATCGGCCATGGAACAAACTCAATTTGGAACACTTAGAAACACAACTAACATCAAGTACAACTCTGGAAACAATAACTTCGGTTCAAAATCTATATGAGTGGCTACAGGAAGCTTTTGACATCCTGATACCACACAACAGCAAAAAAGAAAAAAAGCGCCTTGGAGAAACATAAAAATAAAAGACATAAAACAACAAATTAGAAAGCTGCAACATACCTGGCTCAAAACAAACGGCAAACAAGACAAAATTCACCTGCAAAAAATTAACAGATTATGCAAGTCGGCTATCAAAAAAGCTAAGAAAACATTATTCCGACAGAATTAAAAATGCTAAATGTGCAAATAAAGAATTCTATAAAGTACTCACAGACAAACTGGCAAATCATTACACAGACAAAGCAGACACATTGGACTCCTACTTACAACAGAAACAAAGCACCAGCACTAACCCCTGTACAAAACAACAATCCAAGAATACTCTAACCCAACCTCTCCGTTCCTTCCAACACATCTCACACAATGAATTTATGGACCTGGTCAAAGCAAGCAGGCCTGCCGGCAGCCCTTCTGACCCCTGTCCACCACAAACTTTCAAGACAATTCTTTTAACAACCTCTGCTGCCACTTGACAGAGCTAGATTTCTTAAGTTTAAGCATCGCTCTGTTTTGTGTTTCAGACAGACTGCATTTAAATTGGCACGTAGATTTTGGTGCAAGTGAAAACACATGGCACATGAAATATGAAGTGAGGCATAGTCAAATGCTTTTTAAAAGGGGCACTTTTCGTGCATGCAAAGTGAAAGACATACAATGAGGCCTGGTAAAAATGCTTTCAGTCTGAAATGCTTGTGCTGAATTAACATGTGTTTTTGCATTTTAGAGAAACTCGTGATTGCAGTTTTCCTTTTTAGCTTTGAAGATAAAATGGAATGTGTTCTCTCCTCCCAGCTCCTTTCCCTTATAATCTACACTCCCTGTTTCCGTCTCAAGAGACTTTGGCTTTGTTGCATATTTAGACAATACATATTCAGTTCATAACACATCTTTTTATATGTCAACCAACACTACACATGGAGCAAAAGCATTTTGCATGAAAAGCTATCTAAAACATTAGAGCATGTTGATGTATTAACTGTTTGCGCTTTGAAAATTTGCTCTGGTGCATGTTTATGCTATGTTGTGCATTGCACATTTTAGCATGTTGTGCACAGATAGAAAAGCTGCTTTAAACAAATAGCTTTTGCTAGGTAATAACAAATACAGGGTACTAGTATGGAGAAGGTAAACATAATGGATTTTATTTAATAAATTAATACTTTTTTGTGTTTGTTTTGTTTTTGGCCTAGCATAAAATGGCTGCCTGGGAATCCAGCATGGCTGAGAATTGTACTGAATGAGAGACGCATGCGCAGAACTGCCAAGTGCCTGAAGTGAAGAGACATGGGTCAAGGCCACAGTAAACTGTAAATTCTTGTTATTGTGCCAATGTACAAATGTCCTTCCTGCGTCCGATGTGAAAGGAAGGAGGAAATGGACTGATACATTTTTCTGCCTTAATGTTGCACATTTGTATAATTATTGATGGTGAAACAATAACACTGTATTAAGCATTAACACTTCCTTTGTTAAAACTGGTATGGGTTGGATTTGCAATGAGAACAGGATGTTGAGACCCTCATGTCATCTATGCTAACCGATCACAGTGCGACTTTCTACTGAAACTGCAACATTATTAGTGTGGTCAGCCAAGAATTAGAGTATAAATAATGACCTCTTTGGAGGCGTGTTAGTTTTAGGGGGCGTGTGAGCTTTAGGTCTAGAAGAGATAGGAGGGGCCATTGCTCATATTTTTTTCAGAGAGTCCTTGCACGTCATATTTTTGGCAAGGCAGATCACATTCCTCTGTAGTCTGTGAGGGAGGGGCCTTTTCAGGAGCAGCCTCTGTGTCAGACAATGGCGAGGGAGAGAGGCAGATGAACAGACCAGGGCAGAGAGTGCAGCTGTTAGAAAAGGTTTAGATTTAAATGCTAAAACTCTAAGTTTATGCTTTGACTAACTAACTAGTTTTGAAAAGATTTATTTGGCTTATGCATTTATTTCTCTTTATGGGAGATGTTTGACAATTATTTATTATTGATTAGCCTTGCAAAACTCACTCTTGAATTATATGTTCCTGATCTCTTTAAAGAATTCTGACATACATTTGATGCCCCATTCACTTCCTTTATGGAATGCCTTGTATTCAGTCTATAATATGTTCTATATTAATTCTATTTTCCTATTTTCAATTCTGTGACCTGATTGATATTTGACTAATGAATAAAGGGTCTGAAAACTTTAACTTTTAACTAGAAAATAAAACCCTTAAAAATACTCACAAATCTCTTTATTGGCTTAAATATTAATTGCATTTTTGATTTTTCTTGTTTATGTAAATCTCCTGAAGGTAATATATAGTGGCAAGGGTCAAGTAAATTAGAAGGTAAATTAGATTTTGCATTGAGAAATTACCGTGAAACTACCGCTGGATCACACTCCAGTAAGAAGAATCATCAACGATTCCTTAACTAGCGGAATATTTCCAGAAGAACTCAAAAAATCACACATACGCCCTTTACTGAAGAAAACAAACTTGGACCCGCTGAACCCTGATAACTACAGACCCATTACAAATGGACCTTTCCTGGGCAAACTGATAGAAAGAGCAGTGTTCGCCCAGATGTCACAATTCATTGAAGAGAATGACATACTCTCAGACTTCCAAACAGGATTCCGTCCGGGAAGAGGCACTGACTCTGCCCTCCTTACCATCTGGGATGATCTGAAGAATACAGTTGACTGCAGCGGGATTGCTGCGCTACTCCTCTTGGACCTCTCGGATGCCTTTGACACGGTTGACCATGACACTCTGAAACAAAGACTCTATGAAGCCGGCATAGAGGGAACTGCTCTAGGCTGGATCGCGTCCTTCCTTCGAAGCAGAACTAATGTCATCCATACCCCACCTTTCTTGTCCAAACCATACTCCACAAAAGCAGGGGTCCCTCAAGGTTCTATCATTTCGCCCATGCTTTTCAACATCTACATGAAGTCATTACCGCTACTGATCAATCAATTTCACCTCACGTGCTATAACTATGCAGATGACACGCAAATACTCCTTCAACTGGAATGTCCCAAAGACATTGAAAAATGCCAAATTTTCAGTTGTCTCAGAGCCATGGATCAGTGGATGACTTGGAGCCACCTCAAATTGAATGCTTCAAAAACGGAAATACTCACTTGTGCTGATTGGAAACATTGCGAGCCGCTTGCCGCCTGGCCTGATGAACTGGGATCACCACCTAAATTATCGAAGGAAGTATGAAACCTCGGAATAACCATGGACTCCAAGCTGTCGATGAATACCCAAGTGGACAAACTAGCAAAATCAAGCTTTGTCACCATAAAAACGCTGCAACAAATTTTCCCTCATTAGGAATTTCCACACAAGGTCCAAGCTACCATCTCCCTTGTTCTGTCCAAACTCGATTACACCAATAGCCTCTACCACGGATCACCTTTAACAACCATGAAAAGACTACAACAGATTCAGAACTTGGCTGCCAGACTACTCTTGCATATCAAACCGCGAGACCACATCTCACCTGCCTTGAAAGCCCTGCATTGGTTATCGGTTGCCAGAAGATCCACGTTCAAGCTACTTTGTATCACCCACAAAGCAATACATGGGATGGGACCGCTCTTCATCAGGAATAAAATCGGCAAACACATTCAACAAAGGAACCTACGCTCTAAAGGGGCATCTCTCCTCAAAATCCCAAGATACAAGAAAAAAAACCATGGGTGGCACATGTTCAAGCAGCCAAACTATGGAACTCTTTACCCCCCAACATAGGATCCACCGACAACCACCTTATCTTCAGAAAACTACTCAAGAATTGGCTCTTCCCCACATAAGCACCATACGCCAAACAGAAATTTACAGCATATTCCTCTGTATATAAGCATTTATTTTCACTATAGATATGTACCTATCTTTGTGTATTGCTTTATATAAACATGTAGAATTATGTTGTTGTAAGTAAATACATGAATAAAAATCATCTTTGGTCTACATGTACTTACTTCCATTGTGCATCTAAGTACCTTCCATGTACTTGCATCTGTGTGTCTGTTACCTTTCTCTTGAAAAAGCATATCAAATGCACTACCCTATTTCTCATCCTGTACCTCTATCAGTATCTTTAATCTATGTATACTTACCTCTTTTATGCATCTATATACTTTCAATGTTCTTATGGATCTATATATTTATCACTTTCTTCTAATTTAGCATTTCAAATAAACTACTATATTTCTAAGCCTATACTTCTCTCAATATATCCTCTGGCCCAACTTTCTGACTCATCTCAAACTTATTTCTACTACTCTTTCCATTGCATTACCAAACCCCATACCACTACTATGATCCCAAAATAACCCTTTCTAGACTCTCTCCTACTCTACCCTCCTTGCATCATCTGACACCTTTTACTATACCGATCCCCCAAAACAAACTTTTATAAACTCTCCCCTCTGACTCTTCCCCTCAAAACCCCATTTTACTCATCCAAAAGCCTTCTCCTACTGCTATGACCTTAAAACAATCTCACTCTTCTGTCCCCCCACTATCTTTTTCAATCAAAATAACAGACTAACACGTTCACTTCTCAATTTCCATATTCCACTATTCTAATTCACCACTAATCTTTTATGAAGCGTGTCAACACCCCATCAGGGTTACCAGCGCTATATAAACGCAAACCTTTTCCCTTTTCTACCCCTCCCCAACCCTTCTCAATCCAAATAACTGACTAACATGTCCACCATTGCAAAAACAACAGTTGATGGACAGAATGCAGAACAATATCATACATTCACCCCAGTACAGAGATCTGGGCCTAAATCCATCGTTTTTTTGCTCACCATGCCGTTCCAGTTTGAACCCAGCCATATGCAAATCATTCTTGACCCTGTGCCTCATGGGAACAGTCCAGCCCGAACTGCCAAGCCAGGTCCTCCCTGGACTGGAAACAAGCATCCTAGGACCGGTTTCGGGGTTTCACCCCTCTTCAGCCAGGATAGCTTGATTCCAGTGGCATGGAGAGCATGGGACCCACGTCTGGTTATACCCTTCCCACTCGGGGTGACAAATGCAAAAACAACAGTTGATGGACAGAATGCAGAACAATGTCATACATTCACCTCAGTACAGAGATCTGGGCCTAAACCCATCATTTTTTTGCTCACCATGCCGTTCCAGTTTGAACCCAGCCATATGCAAATCAGTCTTGACCCTGTGCCTCATGGGAACAGTCCAGCCCGAACTGCCAAGCCAGGTCCTCCCTGGACTGGAAACAAGCATCCTAGGACCGGTATCCACCACTCAAATTACTTTCATGTTTCGCCATACTAATTCAACAGTAATCCTTATGGGTTCCAGAGTAGCGTGCTACTCGCCAATAAAGAGCTTCAAAACCCCATCAAGGGGTAGCAAGCGCTATATAAATACAAACCTTTTCCCTCTTCTATCCAGCAACCTACCATTCTCTATCCAAATAACTGAATAAAATATCCACCACTCAAATTACTTCATACTTCACTATACTAATTTTCAACACTAACCCTTTATGGGTTCTGGAGTACGGCAGGAGCATTCCAATGCTCTCTTACGCCGACGACACGGTACTTATGACACTCACAGGAAACAGTATGCAGCACTGTCTTGATGCCTTCCACAAATTCATGTTGGACCTAGACCTTAAGGTAAACTTTGCCAAATCTTTTGCCATGGTCTGTGGCCCAAAGGGCACAAAAACTAGAAAGTTTGTAGTTAACAACTTTACTATTGAAAAGGTTGAAAACTTTAATTATTTGGGTAACCTTTTTAACAACAAACTAAGTTGGGCCCCTCTAATGCAGACCCGAGTCCAAAGTGCTAGTCGCTCTATAGAGAGTTTGTTCCGTTTCTGTGGCAAACTAGGACAAAAACCTGTCATACATTTAAAAACTTTGTATAAAGCTAAATGCTTGTCGGTGGCTACTTATGGGGCAGGAGTTTGGGGGATCGAAAGCCCTGACTCACTACAGATTATGGAGAATAAATTTTTAAAGCGTGTATTGGCTACTCCATCAGGCTCCTCAAACAGATTTGTTCACAATGAAATAGGTCTAAGTTATGTGAGTGACACCATTCGCCTTTCTCCTTTATTGTTATGGGGCAAAATATGGCAATCAAAGGACTTACAGCTTACCAGAGATATTGTCCGCGATTGTTTAAGATTGGCAAACATGAAACAGATCCCCTGGCTATCATATGTTGATGAAATGTTTCATAAGTTAGGCCTGGGTGATATTTTTGACAACCCCGAAAACATACAGGGAAACATCAAAGCTGTAATTAAAACAACCTATTGGAAATCACCGTTTGTGAATTCCCTGGTTAGCCCTTATGCTCCTAAGGCTACTTTGTTGCACCAGTTTTATTTATCCTTTACAAACAATGTGCAATGGCGATTCTACCTGACAAGGTTTAGGTTACACACCCTGCATTTTCTCTTTGCGTTCCCTAAACAGGGGGGTTGGTGTGAGAGACTGCCCCCCTGTCCTTGTAATGACAAAGATACCCAAAGCACGATGCATATTGTTCTTTTCTGTCCTCTATATAAGGACCCGAGAATCAGGTTCATTAAGCCGATCCTTAAAGAAAAGCAACCATGCCATTATGAAGAGGGCTATGATTATTTACTATCTCTATCTTCACCTGGTGTTTGCTGTGCAATGCTAAATTTTATAAGGGTGTCACTTCTGATTAGGAAACGTTACGGCTAAATCTGGCACCATGAAGCCGACTTTTGATTAACTATATTGTATATTATTGCATCGTGATTTTCTGATTTTTTTATCTGTTTTAATCGGCATTTTAATGTATGCCCTGGCATGAAGTACCAATGAAATCATTTAATTGATTGGAAGTAATAGCTTTGGGGTTTTATTTGTGATTATTTTTTAGCTAATGAACTCTAACAGTTTAGTGTTATAATTGTAAGAATGCTCTTTAAAATTGATTCTGAAATAATGTTTGTAAATGAAACTGTTTGACTTTTATGATTCCTTTGCTTTGAATCGAATAAAGTTTTGGAAACGAAACGGGTTCTGGAGTAGCGCCCTACTCGCCAGAAAAGCGCTTCAACACCCATCAGGGGTAACAGGTGCTACATGAATGCAAACCTTTCTTCCCTTTTATCCCTCCTCTACCCTTCTCACTCCAAATAACTGACTAATATCCACCACTCAAATTACTTTCATATTTCACCATACTAATTCAGCACTAATCCTTTATGGGTTTCCGGTGTAGCGTGCTTCAACACCCCACCAGGGGTAAAAAGCGCTATATAAATACAAACCTTTTTTTTCCCCCTCTTCTTTCCTTCTGCTATCCTTCCGAATCCAAATAACTGACTAACCTATCCACCACTTCAAATGTACTTGCTGTTTCATTATACTAATTCAACACTAATCCTCTATGGATTCCGGAGTAGCGTGCTACTTGCCGAAAAAGTGCTTTGATGCCTCGTCAGGGGTAGTGAGCGCTATATAAATGCAATTACAATACAATACAATTGCTGTTTTTGCATTTGTCACCCCGAGTGGGATGGGTATGCCCAGACGTGGGTCCCGTGCTCTCCATGCCACTGGAGTCAAGCTATCCTGGCTGATGAGGGCTGAAAGCCCGAAACCGGTCCTAGGATGCTTGTTTCCAGTCCAGGGAGGACCTGGCCTGGCAGTTCGGGCTTGACTGTTCCCATTGGGCGCAGGTTCAAGACTGATTTGCATATGGCTTGGTCCAAACTGGAATTGCATGGTGAGCAAAAAAACGATGGATTAAGGCCCAGATCTCTGTACTGGGGTGAATGTATGACATTGTTCTGCATTCCGTCCATCAAATGTAGTTTTTCACGTATAAAAAAAGAGTCCCCTGAAGAATGCAGTAGAATGATTTAACTCATCCAATTATAACATGGTTACACCGAACTGCTCCTGGGTGGGACCGGCACGAGGAAGAGGGAAAGTTGTTGATTCAAGAGCAGACAACCGAGATGGAAAAGAAATCCATACACTCATAAGCAAGGGGCCAACACACAGCCCACACTAAATATATCTAGTTATTTTGGAAACAATATGACTGCCTACAGACAGCTAAAGTTGTCTGTAGTCAATATCTAAGAAGACAAGACAGTGAAATACCTATGAAAGTACAAACAGCTGAAATAACTGTCAGAAAAAACAGAACACATCCATAATGTGCATTACTGACTGATGTGGAATTCATTCAACCGTAATGTTTTCTTCCTCAAAGTTATGCTAATCATTTTGTCACAGAGAAAAGGATCCTTTTATTCAAAGTCACCATTAAATTCATATTTTTCAAACAATCCTTGAGGCCTGATCATAACACGTTTTCGACTAGCATCTGTGTTTTGAAAGGAACTTTCCTGGAGATGGTAATGTGTGGCAAGAATGTTTAAGCAAAATGTGTTGGATTTTATTGTGGTTATGATGTGTTGCTTTTCTCTGCTGCATTATTGCATTGTGTTGTGAAGTACTGTGGTTATTTTGTTGCATTCTGTTTTGACTGCTTTGTGTTGTGGCCTGTTATGTATTTGTGTGCTATGAAGTTGATTTGTGTTATGTTACTGTGTTATGCTAGTTGTTTATCTTAGCAATGTAAACGAATGCTCCTATATTGCCTACCAAAAGCAGCAAACTCCTTCAACATTCAAGTGACAAGCACTTACACACTGTCCAAAGTGGTAAACGGATGCTGCTCCAGCTCTTCCACTATTTAGGACACTAGTCAACTAGAAACTATGGTAGAGAACTATCTTAAATGAGCAATTCCAGTGTTCACTTTATGTAATATGGTGTTAATAGGGGGAGATACCAACTTTGTGGAAGCAAGAACAGCTGACAAAATGCAAGCAGAGACATAAAGGTAGACAGCGACATGACAAGCAAAGTAGGGAGACCTAGCTTACAGTTGGAAAGATAGCCATTAGACACAAGGAGGAAGGTTGTGAGGACTGTTCCCTCTGAGAAGCACTACAGTGAAAGCTTGACCTTCAGTCCATGACACATATGGCACTTGTGACAGACTAGTATAAACTTCTATCCTAGAGAAAAACATGCATACTCTCCCATATGTAAATAGCACTTTCTCAGGGCATGGCACTGGACTTTTCACTTTTGTTTTTTACACTATTTAATTTCCCATTACTCTTGGGGAAGTAGCCCAGCTGCCATTTTCATGTACGTTTTAGTTTTGTTTTTTTGATAAACAAATTTTATGTTTATTGATTGACAAAATGAAGAAAATACACCAGTCTTACAGTCCAAAACCGTAAAATTCCAGGACTTAGAAAAGAAAGCAGCACCACAAAATTTACAGACAATAGCAAAAAACACATAGGAGTATAAAGTTGGGCATTCCCTTCATGACTACTCCACCTCCCCCAACCATTTCCCCCAAACCCTACGGTATTTCCTAGGACACCCACGACCCTCGTACATGACCTTCTCCTGCGTGGCACACCAATCCACCCCAGTCCTTCAGCGTCCAACACACGGAGGTGTGCGTTTTTGTTTTATCTTGTTTTTAGTGTTAATTTATGCCCCTCTTTGGTGAGTTTCCCATTCCATGCCCCTGTTAACTAGTTCAGATGGTGAGGGGAAGAAAGGCTGTGCACAATTTGTTTTTGTGTTTCTCAGTCCTGTTTCTATGTCTATTTTTCCTTTATGTGGCATGTGAATACCACACGTTGAGTCCCTCACATGTGGTCATCAGAATATTATTGGGAGATACACCATTGAGCCTACGACCAGAAATATGACATGCAGAAGAATCAGGACCATCTCAGGAAAGGTTAAAGACAGAAAACCTGGGAGCACTCCAGAACCTCCACTCCATTGTAGATCAGGATTATGTATACATGTGTTAAGTTGTCTAACTATGTATACAGTTTGTCTATGTTTTATGATATATATAATAAATATATATTTTACCTAGTGGCGGACCCCCCTAGGTAGTTATAATTAGGACCTAGTTTCCATAGGAAAAGTGTTTGTGTTTTACCAATACCTTTGGCGCAGTTTGATGAATCTTCATGGAATTTTCAAAATCAGTACGACGCTCAGTTCAGCAGCTGTGTTGAAAGTTTTGGGTTAATCCGTCAAGTGGCGGCCAAGAAAAAGGTGACATTTTCCCCATGTTAATTCCCATAGAAATTTTAGACATTGCTATAGCCCAACCGCTGGACGGAATAAATCCAAATTTGGCAGAAAGCTAGATCTTGGTCCTGAAAGTGTATTTTTTGTGATTTGGTGTAAATATGCACAGTAGTTTTCGAGATATTAACTGAAAAACAAATTTGTATATCTAGAGACGCAGCCCTTTCGCAGATCCATCCGCGGTGAATCTGTGGCTCCACAGGTCCTGATTGGCTGGCCGCAACTTGACTCAAAAGTTCCGTCTGCCATTTTATATCTCGGAAACCGTCCCCGAGGGTTGAAAAGTTGCTTGCATACTAATTGAAGTGACCAGGTAAGAGCTTTCCTGACCTCGTTTGTATGTTATGAATGAGGTGAAAGCATGTTCAATGGTCAGTAAAATGCCTTAATTGTTTTTTCTTTCACTCGCGAGATCCGTGGAGTCGTCACAAGGCCCCCATGTAAATCCACAAACCTTGCTGCAAAGTTACACGGAGGGGCGCACTGAGTTCCGGTGAATCTGCAGATTCATAAAAAATAGCAACTAAAATTGGGCTTCTCCACCTGAAACATGGAAAGGGTTAAAGAAATATTGACCATTTAGAAGTGGTATAACAAAAAAGAAAGATGAGAGGAAGGTTGTGATTTGTTAAATAGAGCATAAAAAGTAAAAGCACCTGGTGAGGGGTAGCCGTTTTACCTGCTTTTCTACTGAGAGAGGAGGTGGTTTACGGGTGTTCTGACTGTGGATTTTACATGAAAACAGATTTTACCAGAAATAGAAATAAAACTGAGAGAACAGCAAAGAGCATTTACAGGTATGTTAATTAGATTGTAGAATATAAAGTACATTTAGAGAAAATAAAAGAGTATGTAAAGAGAAAGAAAATGTGTAGTTTCTAGACACTATACTTAAAGGAGAAAATAGAAGTGTGCTTAGATGAGAACATTAACTAAACATAAAGGGAGCAGAAAATGAGAAAGAGGAGTTAGTATACTGAATGAATATTAATTTTATTATGCCAGTATAAATGAAAGTGTTTGAAATTAGATGTGGTTGCTTGTATGTATGTAGATTTATAGTATGTACTTTTAATATGCTCATTCAGTCAGGCAGGCACTTACAGACTCAGTTACACTCCTACAAAAGCACTTATGTACTCATTAGACAAATAGCCAGACAGTGACTGCCACTCTCACTCACACACCCATAAGACCATTCACACACCCATTTACTCACCTGTACGTCCACGTTTGAGTACTAGTTTGCCCTTACAGTCTGAGAGGACATCCACAGAATGCAATCTGCACCACAGGAAGAGTTTTAAGAGGAATACTTCAGCACTTTTGAGAAGAGAGAACCCTGATTGTATTTGACCTTAGGATCAAGGCCCCTAAGGGGACTGGCTCTGCGAAGGAGAGTAAAGAAGTAGAGAAATGACTGGGCAAAGGTTCCAGAGGGGAGAGGGGATCCCCCAGAGTGTGAGAATTCCCTACTCGATTCAATGCAGGAAGCAGTGCCTCCTTCCAAAACCAGTCCCCTGAGGAGGTCAAGTACAGACAGGATGAGAGGGCCCTGAGGTTGCAGCTGGCCTAGGTGGCTGCGGAGGAGAGAAAAACTGAGGCTGAGAGAGCCTTGGAGGAGAAAAGGGTCTTGTTGGCTTATGAAGTGACTGTCAATGAGGTGGACCTGAAGGGCAAATAGCAGTTATTTAGAGTCTAGTAAAGATGGTGAGAGCAAAACTACTGTCTCCAGTGCAGAACAAAGAGTCCAGATACCCAGAGACTTGGTGTCAGACAGAAAAGAGGGGTGACATAGACAGGTCGTTTCAGGCATATGAAGTAGCTCTAGAGGAGCAGAGGATCTCTGAGAAGGATTGGAGAGCTGTTCTTTAGAATCATATTCCTGTTGATGGAAGAGACGCCCTAGTGACCATAGAGAAGGGTAAGAGGTTGAGATAGTCCATTATGAAGGAAAGCCTTGTCAGTAAGTAGGAATTCACCCCAGAAGAATGCAGGTTGAAATTCAAGCAAACACAAGGCGATGATGGACGGAGTGCTGAATTTTTTCAAACACTCACCCCCAGTCACAGATCTGGGTTGAATACATCATCGTTCTTTAGCTCACTCAACTCACCCCATAGAAATGTAGATTGAAATACAAGGGCAGTCAGAAAGAGTGTCACCAGTCCTGGGAGGATTTTGTGGGGTATGTTTGAAATTTTTTCAAAAAGTACTGCTGTTTTTTAAGAAGCTTTTTCTAACAGTTTCAGACTTTGAAAAACATAAAGGTTCAACAGTGAGCTAAGGAAACAATTAATTATTTCTGCTGACAGTACTTTGTACATGAATCTGAATGGAAACACAGTACTTCCTGCTTTATACTTTTTTCCTCAGTATCTTTTGGAATGGTACATGTAATACACTGTTCTATGAAAGAAAGTATGGAATCATCTGCGCCTGCTCCAAATTTAGGTGCATCTTTTACCCACAACACCATATGAATATGAGGAGCACCTCTTGATTGGTACTCTTTTTGCGTAAAGTAATCAGTAATTTCTCCAAGAAGTGGATTTTTTGTTGTTGCAGATGAAGGTCAGCATGCTTTCAAATCAATGTTTAAACCACCTGCATTTTTTCAGATCTCATTAGCAAAGTTCTCCTGGTATCTTGCATTTGATGTCTTTAATGTTACAGGTTGTGTGAAAAAGTTATGTAAGGTATCCCATATATATTCTGTATAGCTCAGAGTTAGAAACAAAGTTTTTTTAAAACAATATTTATGATAGTTTTTTTCCCATTGTTCATTGAGGTAATTTATACTGTGAGAGCATGTGGCATTTTTCACAGTACATCTCACTTAAATTTTTTAAGGCAGGTGCTATTATAGTCAGTGCATCTGGTGGTGGTTCTCCCAAGGGTACTATTCAGGTGGACTGTCCTGCTGCACCTACCTTTTCCTGCATGATTAAGTTGTGGCTCCTTTCTGGAATTTTACTTAAGTGCTTCCACATGAAAGTTGGACCATACAAATAATGTTTTATAGTGCCCCTGGATAACTGCTTGCTGCAAGTGAGAGAGAGAGGTGTGGCATAGTGGCCAGGGTGCCTGACTCCAGAGCATAGGGCTTATGGTTCGATCTCCGGCGGCAGCTCAGCCCAGCACTGTGTGACTCTGGGCAATAGCTAGCTTAATCTTCCCGATGGCCCCCAGCGCCTTGAGACCCTTAGGGTTGATAATTCGCGTTTTACAAATGCTGGGTGATTTAATCATTTTTTCCCTTGACTGTATTCTGAGATGATTCAAAACATCACTTTGTTTGGTGCTTCCTGAAGTACTTGTGCACAAAAGTGTATTTGTATTATGTTGTGTTTGTTAATTGTTTGGTTTAAATTGTTTTGTAATGTGTTACTAAATCTATTTATAAAATGGGCACAAGATATGGAGTTTAGGAGCAGTGGTTATTTGCACATCTCTGAATTTGTGGGTACGCATACTAGCATACGATTTAGAGGGTATTTTTAAAAATGTCTTCTTTCTTATGCATTGGCTTACATTTGGAAGGCACAAATGCAACAAAAACGAATGTTCTACTACTTTATGCTCCCACATGTCTTCTGATAAAAATGGTACCTTACTTGTGTGGGTCGGCCTAGTACACACAGCAGGAAATGAGCCAAAACACAACATGTACACATCACATTTTTCCACTGAAAATGCACCCCCAATGTGGGTAACTGTGGAGTTTGGGCCCTAGTTGAGCCAGCACCTAGGGATACCTGCCAAACATATATAAAACTAGACACCTACAGGACTAAAAGGAGAGGTGACTTGAATGGCTCTCACTGATTTCTTTTTACCTAGAATCCATTGCAAACCTCAAACTTTGACTGAAAAACACATTTTCCTAACATTTCTATGATGGAACGTTCTGGAATTTGTGGGAAGCCACAAACTTCCTTCCACCTAGCATTTCCCAAGTCTCATGATAAAAATAGCCCCAATGTGGGTAGTTGTGGGTTTTAGGCCCTACATCAGCCGGCATCTAGGTAACCTAGCACATTTTTAAAAACTAGACACCTGGGGAAATCCAAGGTGGAGTGACTTGCGTGACTCACATTGGTTTTTTTTATACCCAGAATCCATTGCAAACCTCAAACTTTGACTAAAAAGGACCTTTTTCGCACATTTCTGTGATGGAAAGTTCAGGAATCTGTGGGAAGCTACAAACTTCCTTCCACCCAGAAATTCTCCCATATTGGGTTTTGTCTGTCATCTACTGGTTTTGCCATGACACATTGCATGGGCATTTGAGGCTATATTTTGGTCTTTAAGGCTTTGTCAAGGATTGTTATAGTTTGCGTAGGCAAATTATTGTTAACACACGAAGTCGGAGGCCAGAGTATGAGCCTGTATCTGAGCATTTAAAGCTAATGCTAAGAGAATATTGGCTGTACCTGGTCTATCATGGCTGTTATATTGGTCTATGATGGTTGTTCTCCTAGTTTATGATAGCTGATCTCCTAGTCTATGCTGCTGACTTTTTGTGGACTATCATCACAACAGCCTAGTGAATTTTGCTAAAAACTATAGCACAATTGTATCTACTTTAATATACTTTAGTTGTTTTTCAATATCACATATTGTAGGATTTATTTTTATCACTTTTTGTGATGTCACTTTTGTCAATGAGACCAGGGCCGATGATTGAGTAACATCACTTCCTGTGAAATCACCAGGGTCAAAGGTCAAGTGATATCACTTCCTACAAGGTCACTAGGGTCAAAGCAAAAGGCATTTGATGTCACTTCTTCTACCCTTGGTATTTTGGTGATACGACGTCCATGCGTGGATACATCATATTTTTCCACTGATATAAGACCCTTTTCCAATGTGGACAGCTGTGGATTTTGAGCCCTAGTTCAGCCGGCACCCTTGGAACCTAGCAAACATGCATATTTTTTAAAACTAGACACCAGGGGGAATCTAAAGAGGGGTTACCCTCGTTGCTCACAGTTTTTTTATTTATTACCCAGAATCCATTGCAAACCTCAAACTTTAACTAAAATAATAATAAAGGAACGTTCTAGAATCTGTCAGGAGCCACAAACTTCCTGCCACTCAGCATTTCCCTACGTCTTCTGATAAAAATGGTACATCAGTGCGTGGCTTGGCCTAGTGCACGTGACAGGAATCGGCCCAAAACGCAACATAAATACATCACATTTTTCCACTCAAAACGGACTCGTTTTTTGCACAGTGGGTAGCTGTGGATTTCGGGCCCTAGCTCAGCCAGCACCATGGGAAACCTAGCAGACTTGTAAATTGTTTTAAACTAGATATCGTGGAAGGAGTGGCCTGCATGAGTGGCCTGCATGGCTCTCACCAGGTTGTTTTACCCAGAATCCCTCGCTAATCTCAAACTTTGACAAAAAACACATGTTCCTAACATTTCTGTGATGGAAAGTTCTGGAATCTGCGGGGAGACACAAACTTCCTTCTACCCAGAATTCCCGTATGTCTTCTGATAAAAATGGTACCTCACTTGTGTGGGTAGGTGTTTTTTTAAATTTTTTGAGTGCAAGCAGTGTAAAAATTACAGCATTTAAAATGTTGATCTTGGAAATATGAAAAATGTAATATTGAATAATAAATACACCAGGAGGACATAAAATCAAAATAGGCATCACAGAGACTTATCAATATTCAGATAAATCGTCAGGCAGAAAACAATTAACATGAGCAGAGTAAACAGTAATCTATTAGTCTGACGCTAAATAATCTCTTCAATTCCCCCAAGTAAAATACTGCTTCACCATAGAACCTCTAACCTCTGCTATATGGCATTCCAACTCATAGACTTCCATTACCTCTTTCCACCACTCTACGTATTTGGGGGGAAAGCAGATTTCCAGTTCCTCGCAATATTTAACCTAGCCAGACAGAGAAGTTAGAAGACCCAGTCAGTAGTGCCTATGCCCAACAACATCATCTTCGAAGTATTTACCCTTCGAGAAGTTGGTACGAGCGATATTTGTTGCTCAACCAAGGACCAGAATGATGAAAGTTTGGGACATGTAACAAACATATGGGTGGTATCTGCCACGCTGGATGAGCAACATGGGCAACTACTCCATCTATTGTGCAACTTCATCAGTATGGAGGAGCTGATATAAAAATGGAACAATGTGCGATAGATCTGGCCTCTTAGTCTAGTAGGAGAAATGACCTTACAGAAATCCTAGAATACAATTGAGTTCTTGCTCCATGACCTCTTTGCCTAGACTATGAGTCCACCTATCAGACAATGTTCCCAGGTCTTTTGAACGAGACAGAATAAGACAGAAATATTTTTCAGAGATACTGCGCATATGTTTGCCAAAAATCATTCGTGTCATATAAGGACGAGCCAGCGGGGTTGTGAAATTAATGTCCCTGCTGAGTATAAAAGTCAGGATCTGTAGATACTTAAAAACGTCACCATGGGGTATAGGAAATGCTACCAATAATTCTTTTACCCCAAACTCATCAATGAAATCACCTAGACACTTAATAGCCAAGTTTTCCTAGGAACCAAAGTATGGAGAGGTTGAAGCAGTTGGAAATGTCCATATTGTCTAACAATGGCATGAAGAAACAGAATTTCCTGAGTCCCCCTTATATTACTCCAGATCTTTTCAAGAGCAGATGTTGTCTTAAGCCTCACTCTTTTGGAGAATTCTCTGCTTTGAAATTTAGTACGGCTAATTTAGGGATCCTTCGCTAAAGAAATGGCATGAAGCCAGTTCTCCAGATAGGAGTCATACACCATGCTAATATGATTGGTCATACTGGTCCAGTAGTAAATAAACTTTATTTCAGCAACCAAATGCCTTCAAAAGTTTGAGCAACCAAATAAATACAGATGACACGCAAAATACATAAAATAGCATAGTTACAAACAATATAATTTATATGGCCTAATAAAACTATACATAAACCACAATAAGCCTGATACGAAAGGAAGATTATCATGTTAAAAGCAAATTCTCCTCTAAAAAAGTTCAAATCATTGATTTGCAAGGAAATTCCTCCTAATACCCCACATGTGCTCTAAACATATAGCTGCAGCACAAGCATATCAGATGGACAGATCAGATCTCAAAATCCTTAGGGCATCTGAATGACTCTGAGTGCCCAGCATCCTGCAAATATGTTTCAACCGTTTTTCCAGAGGAATTCTGTAAGCTGGGCACACAAACAATATATGGGCAGTGGTCTTCGACACATCTATACAACATGGGCAATATTTGGATACAGGGATAGGGTTGGACTACCTACTTACAAATGCCTTAAGAGGAAGGGTTCCCATCCTTAACTGCGTATACAATTTCCTTTCATTTGGGACCAGAATAGTGTAAAGATAGGCCTCTAATATATGGTGAAATTTGAAATGTAGGAATTCATTTGTCACACAAACTCCTGCCATTGATTTATATTCGAGATGTCCAGCCCACTCCCAGTAACAAACGTTCACCAAAGATTTAGAAGGAAAGGTATCAATGGATGTGTAATGCCAAATGTCAGGGAATCCAATGTCGGTCAGCAATAATTTAACATTCCAGAGCCATGCAAGTTTTTTTGATTAATGAAGAATTACTATCTCTTGGGGTGCCATGGCATAGGAAGATAATTCAGGTGTAGACCCGATTCACCTCCAATAGAGCAAAGGACATAATCTGTCCTTGTCACCAATTGATCCCCTACCCATATCCAACTTTAATTTGGTACTGGGGGGAACATGCACCAGGTTCCTCAGAAACATATGTTCTATACTAGAAAGTTCATCACATCTTTGAAAGCCCCAGAGGTCCGTCCCATAAAGTGCACCCCCGAACGCTTTAAGATCATAAATTTGGAGGGCTGGAGCAACAAGTTTGCTGGTTGAGGTTTGGTGTTCTTTGGGAAGTATCCCGACTGTTTGCCCTAAGTTTAAGGGACATCTTGGTAATGTGTGATTTCCAGGACAATCTAACCGACAATATGATGCCCGAATACTGAAACGTATCAAACCTCCATAAGGGAACCCCGCCCAAGGTGGGCATCGCACTGTATGCTTTATGGAGATTAATTGCCATATACTTCGTTTTTAATGTATTTATCTCAAGGCCCCGCACAATACAAAAAACCTCCAACTGATTCAATAACAGTTGGAGGCCTCCAGGGGTTTTGGACTCCAATAGGGTGTCATTGTTGAAATGTTCTTCTTATTTAATGACAGGACTTATATGGGTCTGATGGTAAGGAACTGGACAACATCATTCAGATAAAGAGGAAAAAGAGTTGGGGCCAAAACTCATCCTTGGCAAACACCCTTGGACTCACTAAATGGTTCTGAAAGTTGGCCTTGTTACCCCCAGCTTACTCTGGCATAATCATCTGCATGGAGATTGAGCACAACAGTTAGGAACTCCATGGGCATACCTATACTACACAGCACACACCAAAGATTAACTCTAGGGACTAGGCCAAATGCCGATTTCAAATCAATGAAAGTGACATAAAGACTCCCTTTCACAATAACCACTACTTTCCAGAACAATTGGAAGAAATGAAAAACCTGATCAATGGTGCTTATCCTGTGCCAGAAGTCTGCTTGAAAGGGTGACAATACGCACTGCTCATCTATCAAGTCTTGGATCTTCAACAACAAAGCTCGAAAGAAGACCTTCTGAGCTGAGTCAATGAGAATGATAGGCCTATAGCTCATTGGAATATTCCTGTCACCCTTATTATATATTGATATCAGCTCAGCCTCCTTCCAGGACCCTGGAATTGGTGCACCACCAGCGATGGCATAATAAAGTAGTCTAATATATTCCACCCAGCTGTCCCTTTCATATAGAAAAAGGTTGTCGGTAATGCCATCCGGGCCTGGCGTTTTAGGACACATAACTGCGTCAATAGAGGTTCGAATTTACCCCAGATCAAATAAGTTGCAATCATACACCAATTGGAATGAAGGTGGTATGGTGGTGGTGGTGACTTTGGAGTAAAGTAATTTGAAATGGGCTAGACACTCCTCTACTGCTATATGATTCTCAATTGATGGTTCAGCTCTATTGCCACCCCCAAGGACCAAACTTTGTTGGAATCCTTGACTTTACAGGCCTCTTTTGTTACCTGACCCAGTAACAAAATCACCAATTTGGGAATGCCCATCCACATTCAGTTATTGGAAGTTTAAACTTTTCAAAGATCTCAGCTCTTTTATCCCTTTCCACATGAATCTTGACACTACAGAATCCAGCATTTTCAAATACCTGTGGAAATTGTAAAGAGGAAATGAACGAAAAAGTTACAGGATTTTTGGAAGAATATTCATTTTAATTAAGGTAATTTGCCCAATTAGGTAGATAGGTAGATGCATATATTTGTCCAGCAGCAGCCTAATCTGACATAACTGCGCTGTATAATTATACTAAAAACATTGCTTGAAAATTGTAGGTCCCAAAATAGTGCCTAGATGGGAAACAGCATTTACAACGCTGTTGTTACCATGCAGGTAGGTAACAACGCGGTTGTTACAACGACCTTGTTGTTACCACGCGTGGCTTTACAACGCAAGTCGTTTCTACGACTTGCGCTAGGTGGCGTGCAACACCAGGGAATGTGTTGGATATTATATCCAACACATTCCCTGCTGTTGCACTAACTAGAGTAGGAATAGTAATTTATACCATTCCTAAGTCCAGCGCACCATATAGCGCAAGTCGTAGAAACGACTTGCGATGTTAAGCCATGCGTGGTAACAACGCGGTCATTGTAACGACCGCGTTGTAACCTACTGTGGGGTAATAGATGGCGTAGTAATGTCATACATTCACCTAGATACCTGGCTCGTGATATCACCCTCTGATCCCAGCTGTTTGTCCATTCTACTATAATAAATTGCATTTTATGGGCATCTTGTCCTTGAAACTTTGCCAAAAACTGATGCTAAACTTTCAACACACCAAATTGCAGGTTCTGAGCAGTGTGAGAATATTAATAGATCATCTGCATAGAATGCCGGGGGAAGCAAGCATTATAAATGGGTTGCTGGGAATGCTTTTTCAAAAAAGCCTGATGTATGACTCCGTATATAGAGCATTGAGAGTAGGAGAGATCAGGCCGCCTTGTTGAGTACCATGTGACCTAGGAAAAGAAAAAGTTAGTTCCTGATTTATGCTGATCTGAGCTCTCTGGAATTTATAGATAGACTTGACCATATTAATAAAACTGAGACTGATATTGTATTGGACCAGTAGTTCCCAGAGAAATTTCCAGGAAGCATGATCAGATGTTTTCTGAGCATCAAGTAGCATAATATTCAGAGGTTCCTGGAGAGTCTTGGCACGTTTTATCAGTGCAGTAATTAAATTAGTATGATAGGTCATATCCTTCCCTGGAATGAATCTATGTTGTTCAGAAGATAAAAGCTGAAGATAATCTTACTAACTCGATTTGCCAAAAGCTTGGAAAGTATTTTCGAGCCAGCATTGAGAAGTGAAATCGGCTGATAAGAGCTACACTTTACAGGGTTTTTATCTTTTTTCAAATAAATATTGTAATAACAGCTTCATTCCAGGAGGAAAGAACCCCACCGGTATCCTGCATCACTTTTAGCACTTCCAGGAGAAGTGGGATGATTGTGGGTGCTAGGATTTTATATACTTCCAATGGAATAGGGGTCCAGCCCTAGCACTTTACCTGATGGTAAACCAGTGAGAATTACATATCCAGCATATCACTTGTAGCTAGTATAGGCACATCTAAAGGGGCCGGATAATCTCTAATATTGGAAGTGCTACACTCCAACTCCTCCTGATACAACTTGGAATAATAAGCCTTAAATATCGAAGGAAGTTCTCCTCTTCAATATCTGCTTGGGAGATCTGCATAATAAAGGATTGAGAGATTACCCTAATGTAGGCTTTCAGGGTGTCCCAAACTACAAAGGGATAATCTGTACCTTGATTGATCATAAGGAATTCCTGCATTAAAAGGCGTACATGTCCAATATAATCAGATCAATCTAGCATATACTTAGGGAAGAAAAAGGGCCGTGCGTACCCATTTTAGATCATTCACAGAATGATCTGAGTGCAGCAGATGTAAAATCTCAGCCTTACAGCTTGAGGAGATTGAAGCACTAGTCAGACAGAAATCAATACATGAGTATTGCCTATGAGGCCTAGAAAAGAAAGTGTAATGAAGATGGTCAGGGTTTTGCTTTCTCCAAAATCGAGCAAATTCAGATTAGGCATCATAACTAGAGTACTTGTTCCGGTCCTACCCAGCTGAGCTGTGTGAGAAGTGTTAGTTGTGTCAAGCGCTGTGTTCAGTGTACAATTAAAGTTGCAAATTATAATGATAGGCAGATGAACATCACTCAATTCAGTAATCATATTAGTGAAGAAACACAGGTTCTGACTATTTGGTGCATATCTACATTTGCAACACAAGAGTTATACTTGAGGGTATTATTATGTCAGCTATATCCTATTTGGTGTACTGACTACTCCTAGATGTGGGTCTTCAAAAGATTTATGAGAAGTCATTTCACCCTCAACTTCTCGAGCCCGCTTCATCATTTGATGACCTCTCACACCGGGGGAGGAGCAGTACCGTCCCAGCAGTCTAAACTAGGGAAAGCTAGTCAATCCCTAGGAGTTCTTATAAATCTCAGATCAGGATACTATACTGGGCCCTGTTTTTCCAGGAGGAGAAAAAGTGAATATAAAATGTGCATAGAGGTATCCTCAAAATCTTATTTATTTAGCGAGTACCTCTGGTATGTTTAAAAACCTTAACAAAAATTGGGGTCATTAGGTTAAATACAATGGATCACCTGACCTAGTATTTATGTGTTACCAACATGTTTCGACCTCTATATAAGCCCAAAAGGGTCTGAGGTCTTCTTCAGGGTAGAACAACTATAAGGCAAAGGTGTGCGTTCAAACCATGCAAAAAGGTGACCAATTGCACTCTACTGGTCACTCTCATGATACAGTGAATACCTGAAGGGAATAAAAGAAAGGAGGGAGAGGGATAAGGAGAGATATTAATCAATGAGACTCACTTTTATTGAGGGGGGCATAAAATTATGGCCTTTGGGAGTTGTTTCCTTACAAAATATCAGTGCTGCACATACTTTTCACGTGACTCATTAATGAATAAAAAGCCTTCTATAGGTTCATATAATATACATGATAGCAGTGGTTCTCACTATTTGTGGTAGCTAACATTCAATTATGTACCAAGACTATCTGTAGTATTTTTTTTAAAGAAACATCTAACGGGCGGGGGGATAGGTTTGAGGGAATTGAACCAAACAATTATGGGGAAAAAAGGTTAATCAGCGTCTAATACATGATGTCCAGAGTACCAGCTGATGCTTACTTCTTGCGCATATGGCTTGGTGCTTTTACTTACCCCAATCATGTTAAACTGCGGGCTCTATAGCTAATTGATTTGGGCACCTCCACCATAGTCACACACTTGTGTTACAAAATGGGTGTTAGGAAAAATCAGAACAGTACACATTTATAACGTCATGCCAATCCCATGGTAGCATACCTTATTTTTATGATTCGACAGTGCTGTTTTAACTTTATTTTTATTTCCCAAAGTTCCTTGTTTTGCAGCAAATTGCCTAAATTAATGGTCGTTTTTGGATATAAAAATGTTGACATAGGCCACAATGTACATGCTGAGACCACTATTCATCATGCTTAAAGGGATACCAAAAAACCAAGACAATAAAACATGCTGTGGAATAAGCCATTCATACGTAATCACTGTAAGCCTTTGTTTATTATTGGCTCTACCAATTGGATCTTCATGTGTACAGTCAAGGTAATTTTAACGTAGAGGTGAAATGTTTAAACACAGACTGTGCGGAGGTGCTGGTAAGAAACCTCGGCCAGTGTTGCTTTGTTTTTAAAAAGCAGCGACGCCGTTAGCATGCATTTTAAGTTATGGGTGTGTGCCCCCCTCTGTGCAGATCGTACCCTTTTATATTATATCCTTTCATGCAACTGCTCCGTCACGAGCTGGAGGAAATATTTTGACGAACCACATACTGAAAGGAATACAGAAACAAAAGTGCAGCTGGTGGAGCTTTGTATTAAAGTGCACCGCTGCAGTTCACATACAGCTCCACTTACTTCATCAAGAGACAGGCAGTGTGTACTCACTTATCCATTTACCAGATCCACTGCTGTAATGTGAGGCCGGGCTGTGGGGTTGTGCTAGCTATAGCTGTCTGCCGGCGTGTCGATTGCGCATCACTGTTGCCCGGATGCTTAGAACTACAGAGAGCACTGGAAGCTGTAGTTCTTTCTAGATTCTGCCGTGTATTTTGTTGACAACTCTGGATGTTTTTGCTATTCTTTCACCTAGAGAATTGTTGCTAGTCTTTCGCCTAGAGAATATTGGATAGCTGAAGTTCATAGTTCTGATGGGTGCTTCCAAAATATGTATTTAAATTACTTATTCAAATTACTAAAATACCAGCAGAGACCTCTTGTGAAATTACTCTCTTATTAATCATGAGAGTTATTCACTAGCTGTAATAGTATTATTATTCTATATATATCCGTCAGCAAACAATTCACATGTTATTGCTACCATGGGGAAGAGTGTATGTACAACTTTTGTGTTCTAACCTTACCCCGGTACCCCTATTTTTATTTTTATTTCTTATGAGTAAACTTAGAGAATCATTGGTGCCTCTAAGTTGTAATCACTGTGAATCCCGCTGTTGTACGGTAGAGGGTGGTATTCCATATTTGCTATGACAATCCTCACTATATTAGAGACCGTACAAGTAGGAGATTACAGTTTGGCTCTCTTGTGTGTCAGAAATGGTTCTCTATGTATTATCACGGTGTCACACCAGAAGTGATGGCGAATCTTACTGTATTTATAGTTGTGTCCATTGTACATCATTGTTCAGACCCCTGCAGGAGGTCTCCAAGCGGTATATCCACCTTTGTTTCAAGCATGAATTGTTGTTTATCATTGATGTCTCTGGATTGAATTTATTCAATGATGGTCCATTCGAAATCACTTTCCGAATGTTTTTTCGCAATGAAATGCCTCATCATCCTTGTATTGTTATGTTTACACCAAAAGGTACTCCTGTGTTCGTTCATTCACACTTTCGCTTTTCTTGTGGTCATCCCCACATATCTTTCACCACACTTACATCTCAGGAGGTATACCACATTGGTTGAATCATAGTTTATGAATGTCTCTTGTATCCATGGAGTTCGTAGGCTTAAATGTATTTGTCTTGTCCTTTTATTTGGGGCACACACACTACAGTGTCCACAAGGGCCATGGGCAGATATTGGTGATGAATTCCACAGTGTGAATTGGTTATTTTTTACTTCTTGTGATTTTGGATAGGTGTGGACTAATTCATCTTTTATAGATTGCCCTCATCTGAATAAAAACATTGGTTTGGTGAAGGTCAGTGTACCATATGTCAGAATATGCCAATGCTTCTTCATTATTTTCTGTCTTTCCTTAGAGTGTTGCTCAAAGGTGGTGACACAGATTAGGTGGTCTGGCATCTCTTTTACTGAGTTCTGAAGTAGGACTTACCTCGGAGTGTTTGGATGCTCTTTATATGCGCAACTTATCATGTGTTGAGGGTATTTCTTCTCCCTCAACTTGGCAGATAATAGTTCTGCATGTTTCTGGTAGTCCTTTTTGTCTATGTAATTTCTTCTCATTCGCAGGAATTATCCGACTGGAAGATTATTTCGTAATTACTTTGGGTGATTGCTATCAAACGGTAGCAGGTTATTTCTGTCCGTCGGTTTGTAGTAAACCTTGCTCCTCAGTGTGTTTCTATATGGACTGATTATTAGTTCTACAAAGGGAATTTTCTTGCTGCTAAATGTCAGCGTACATTTTAGATATTTGTTCATACTGTTAATCCAGGCTATGAATTGGTTAGCCATATCTGTAGTACCTGTCCAAATGATGAAGATGTCATCGATATAACTTTTCCATACCTTGACGTGGTCTAGGAATAGATTTTCTTCATTGTAGATGTATTCCACTTCAAAGGCATGGTCGTAAAGGCAGGCTACACTGGTGGCAAATGTGCTGCCCATATAAGTCCTGTGGGTTTTCAAGTAGAACCCTTCTTCGAACTTGAAGTAGTTCCTTGTAAGTGCTGTATTGGCACAATCCATTATGAACTCCAGTGGAGTTATCGATGTCCATTATTCCCTTTGTAATAGATGGTCCAGTACTCTTAGTGACTCTTCTTGAGGGATGCTCGTATAGAGAGCTTCTACGTCTAGTGTTAGAAGCAGGTTTTCTTCGGAGTCAAATTGTGTCTGGCTCAAGGTTTTTAACGTGTCCTTTCTGTCCTGTACATTAGATAGCATTCTCTTCACTAAAGGCTGTAAGAAGTTATCCACGAATTTGGATAAGGGTTCCAATGCAGAACCTATTCCAGCCACAATCAGACGCCCTAGTGGTGGTGTTTTTCCTTTATTTATTTTTGACAGAATGTAGAAGTAGCACACTATTGGATTTGCTTCTACTAGGAAGGATGCCTCCTGTTTTGTTATCCATTCCTATTCTTCTGCCCTTTTAACCATATGGCTGATATCTTTCATGATATCTGCAGTGGGATCTCTTTCCAGTTTCTTGTAGTTCTTACTGTCAAAAAGTAGCTTCTTGCACTCTTGTCTGTACTTCTCTGCAGGTAGGATGACTACTGCGCTGCCTTTGTCGGTTGACTTGATTATTATTTCCTTATTTTTAGTCAAGTTGGTTAGTGCTTCTTTTTCTGCTTTTGAGGTATTGTGGATGGACTGTCTCTATGTATTTCTTAAAGCATCTAGCTCCCTTGTGACTGCTTTTTTAAATGTTTGTACTTCAATAGGGAGCCTAATTGTGGATGGATTGAAAGTCCACTTTCTATTTAAGCCTGTATTCATCTCTCTTGTGTTTCCTGGGTTTCCCAGAAAGAAAGTGTTTAGACGTATAATCTGAAAAAACTCAGCCATTTCTTTTCTTAAGGTTTTCTTAAGGGGAATATGTCATATTTTTGGGTTGGAAGGAAACCTAAGCCTTAGTTTAAGACTTGCACTTGAATTCCAGTGAGATCAATGTTACTTAGAGTTATCACTACATTCTGTCCTTGCTTGTCCCTCGTAGAGGGGACTGGTCTCTCTTAACCCTCTGTTCTTCTTGTTGATTCCATTGGACCCTTCGGTCCTTCCTTTATCCTCGGCTCCTTTCTCCACCTCTGGCTAAAAAAGGCATTGCTTGTTGGAACCAAGGTGGGTTACCAAAGGGATTCTGTAGTGGTGGGCTTTGAAATGGATTCCATCCCATTAGTTGTTGTTGATGGTATTGTGGTGGCCCAAAGTATTGTTTATGATAGCGGCCTCTATTTTTTGAATTTCCTCCTCTTGGTCTATTGAATTCGGAGTCGCTTTGGCCAGATTCTGATGTTGAAGATCTGGTAGAAAAACTATCCAATCGATCACTCCTGTTACTTGGCTTAGAATATGGATATACAGTTTCAATTGCGAATTATTTTAGATCTTTTTGAAATTTTTGTATTTTTTGTGTGATTTTCTTTAAATTCATTGATGGTTTTATTTGTCTCATCCAATTTTTTATTAAAATTGTGATGGTGACCTGTGCTTTCAGAGTAATTTCACTTATCTTAATTTTTATCAAAAATTAACCTGACAGATTCGTTGCAGTCTGTATTATTAGAACCAGCAAGTCTCTGGTGCATTTCAATGCTACCAGTGACCAATTTTTCGAGGGGACACATTCCCCTGCAGATCTGTCATCAGAACAGCATGTACATAATTGAGTGTTAGCCACCACAGATAGTGAGAACCATTGCTATCGTGTTGTATATTATATGAACGTATAAGCAGCTTTTTATTCATTAATGTGTAAAGGGAAAAGTATGTTCAGCCCTGAAATTTTGTAAGGAAAAACTATCAAGGGACATAATTATACTCCCCCCTCAAGAAAAGTGAGTCTCATTGATTTTAATCTCTCCCTATCCCTCTACCTCTTTTCTTTTGTTCCCTTCAGGTATTCTCTGAACTGTGAGAGTGACCAGTAGGGTGAATGCACACCATTGTTTTATAGTTGTTCCACCCTGAAGAAGACCCCAGACCCTTTTGAGCTTATATAGAGGTCAAACATGTTGGTAACATGTAAATACTAGGTCAGGTGAGCCATTGTATTTCGCCTAATGGCCAATTCTTTTTAAGGTTTTAAACATACCAGAGGTACTTGTTAAATAAGATTTTGAGTATACCTCTAGGTACATTTCATATTCACTTTTTATCCCCCTAAAAAACCAGAACCCAGTGTACTGTCCTGATTTGAGATTTATAAAAACTCCTAGGGATAGACTAGCTTTCCCTAGTTGAGTCTGCGGGGGTAGTACTGCTCCTACCCCGGTGTGAGAGGTCGTCAAATGATGAAGCATGCCTCAATAAGTTGAGGGTGAGACGACTTCTCAAAAACCTTTTGATGACCCACATTTAAGAGTAGTCAGTACACCAAATAGGATATAGCTGACATAGTAATACCCTCAAGTATAATTCTTGTGTTGAATCATTTCGGGGACATACTTGAGGTAAAACCTCCATTATTCTCTTCTTAGGGATTTAGCATATATACATTTGTCAAAACAAAATCATTTTTGCTTTGTTGATCGACTATTTTTACTCTAGCCCACCTACCCTCACGATCTATTGCAGGTTGTAATGCCTTAAGAGTCTTACTAAAAATAAAAGTGGAGACTCCCTGTTGACCTGAGCAGAATGTGGCATTTACTAGATTGTATATTCCAGGAGTGGTATATCCTTGGCAACATTTAAATATTCAATGAATATCAGCCTCTTTTTTGATAAGATGTGTTTCTTGAAGGACTAATATATCCGGTTTAATGCGGCAGGCTTCCAAAACTATCTTAGCCTTCTTCTTTCTCCCTGTTAAGCCATTTACAGTCCATGATATAATATTAACCATCTTCCTTTTTAAACCTTCTGTTACTCCTGTCTACCATCTAAAACATAAGACATGCATGCACTCTTTCTTTTTTCTTCCCCTCCCCAATACCCCTCTCCTCCCATTTCTCCTCCTCCCTGTCACCTTCCTCCACCCTACCCTATTTGACCTACAGAAAACCTCTAGCTTGGCAAGGCTAGGGGGTGGATACCACCCAGACCCTTGTGATATCACGTCTGACAACCAGACATCTAGGCAATATTGGAGTGGCACCTCTCACTCACCAAGAAGTGACCCCATAAAAAAATATAAACCCATCCTGCCACCCTGAATTTAAGTAGTTGGCTCATTTTGGAGAAAAACCTGCGTTAACATAATCAATGTGAAATGCATTCAGTGTCCAGTTTTGAAAACATTACAAAGGAACCCATCCAGTTGATTTTTAAAGGGGAGCCACCTTTGAATGAAACTGGAATGGATTTAGTTTTACACATAGGTATAAGGGCCGGCATTTTCCAAATCCTAGATGCTGCCTCCCTCGCCAAGTCCTGGAAAATAGAAAAAGAGTAGCCATCTGGTACAGAGAATCTCTTATGCTCCTTGGCAATCAAGGGAATTCTCTCTTTAATCTTGTAGTCCTGAAAACAGACAATAATGGTGCATGGCCTACTTCCAGCCTTGTATGGGCCTGATGGAATTCTATGTGCTTGTGCAATCGAAAGCAGTTCTTCTGAACTCTGTTCAGAGTCCCAACTGCCCGATAGAACATAAGTCAGAAGAAGGTTAGCAATCTATTCAATCACTGCTGACTCTGAGCGATATGTACTGCCTGCGAACTCTCAGCCCTCTGGTACTCCTACAATGCATACGTTCGACCTGCAAGAGCTGTTCTCCAAGTCCTCGCATTGGCGCATGAAAGACTTCATTTGCTCATTCATCGCGTCTTGTTGGCTCTCCTCCTGAGTTGTATGTGTTTTCACCTCTGTATCTTAGATTCAATAGCTTTATGTGTGTCGACAAGTTCACCAAATTATTGTTCAATGGATGACACTTTAAGCGCCAGACTCTCAAATTGTCGGCTTACGCTGTCTGGCTATTTTTAGCAGAACTTATTTTTTTCAAAATAGTCTTCAGCATAGCTTTTGTAGATGTTGAAGTTGAGGAGGAAATAAAAGTTACCTCTGATTCCTCTGCCTTACAGATGAGAGGAGTCCGTGTCTTGAGCGGATTCTAATCTTTCTCCTTTATTAGATAAGGCTGGTAGCAATTGATTGCTTTTGTCTCTTTTTACAGGGAACACAGTTTGCAAGGCGTAGGCAGCATAGCTTAGCGATGTGTTAGAATTGGCTACGCATCTTGATACTTGCGCAGCGGAATCCCTGTCTCCTCAGGCTTGGTTTTGGACAACATGTAGAGTGCACTCTGAGTATGCAAAATAAATAGTTGGTTAACAAATCCCCACCATTTTTGCTAGGGAAAAAATTAATAAATGCATCCACCACCCAAAAATAAAATTTCATCTTTAATACCAAACCTGTAAAAGCAAGCACATAAAGCCACAGCCTAAAAACAAACATATATTTTATAAATCTTAGCACACAAGTCAGAATACCTACAAATAGTAAAAACTAAAACAGGTGTTCCTAGAAGAAAAATACATATAAACAGGAATAGGCCTACTGCATGAACTGGTTACCTGTTCCCATTTGGAACAAAAACACACACTAACTACTAAAAATCACATTAACATGCAAATACTACTCTTACTAACAATCTACCAACTCCCTCTACCCAAATTAACTTTAGAAAATACATTAAGGACCCATTTCTGATGCGGGTTGGAAAAGCTTCCCGACCGAATCGGTTAGGAAATGGTTACCGACCCCCTCGGATTGGGAGAGTCCGACCGGCAGAGTACGATGCATCCGGATGCTTCCAGATGCGATTTGGTTGGTCTCCCATTGACTTCAATGGGAGCATTAGGTCCTAACCGCATCATAATTGGGCCCTCAGTCGGGAAAACACGTTCCCGATCCGTTTTGGAAGGAGCAAATGCCATTAGGAGGCCTTCCTAACCGCATCAGAATCAGGCCCTAGGTGGGAATGCTTTCCTAACCGCATCAGAATCAGGCCCTTAATGTTACCTACATTTTGTAGAGAACAGCAATGAAGAACCATTAACCTGTAGATTCGCCGGCATCCAAAAAGGATGGAAAAAGGCAACCAAAAAAAGGCAAGAAATTAAATAAAAAATGGCAAAATAATTTTAATGAAAAGAAACCTTTTTACTATAGAAACCTATGCAAAAATAAAATGCTAATATTAAACATATTTAAAAAAAAATTACCATATGGTTACAAATAGTAAATATATAAAAGTACTTTTAAAAGGGAAATTTAAATATATGTCAAATAAATGAAAACCTTATTCGCAGTATGTTTTATTATATAAAAAAATGAAAATATAAACTGAAAAGTGTGGATATTTCTCTATAAGAAATGGAACAAAATATTCCTTGCATACATATATATATGTTTTTATTAATACAATCATTTGTTAAAAATATAACACGTTTTTATTGTCACTGCAAATTGTGAAAAGAATGGTGCTACTTGTTTTGGAAATATAATTGTGAAAAGGGTGAAACATTTAAAAAAATTATAAGCGAACCATCCATTTTTACTAAATTAAATGTAAATGCTCAAGGGCCTGATTTCGAGTCTGGCCGTCTTGTGACCGTCAAACTCGTGATGGCCCATACGCCGCATTACGACTTGAAAAGTCATTGCATCGGAGGACCGTGGTGGCGGAGGTGTGCCACAATGGGGGATGCTCAGCAGGACTGGCGCAGTGCAGCTGAGCATATTACAATTTCTGCCACTGCCAGCCATTTCATGACGGGAGCCCTGCCATGGAAAGGCTAGTTATGGATGAACAAAGGGCCCCCTTTCCTCCCTACCCTGGGGATACATTCAGAGGGGCACAACATGTGCCCCCTATCTGTACACCTCTAAAGTTCCACCACCGCATGGACTTCACCTTCCATGCCGTGCTGGAACATTTTTGACGCTCCCATTGCGGTGCCTGTTTTCCAGGCACTGCCATTGGAAATGCGAAGAACAGTCCACTGTACAAGAGTTCAACTTATAATACGGCGGGTGGTCCTTGCGTGGGTTTAGCACTGCTGTACCGGCAGAGAGCCAGTGCAACTGTGCCAGACTTATAATCCGGCCCTAAACAACGTAACCAACAAAAACTATTTGCACTCCAAATCTAGCCATATTATGGTAAGAGTTGAATTTTGGGTGTTACATTTACCATTCCCACTCCCAGCTAAATCGCATTGGGGAAAGTGTTGAATTTGGGGGCAGACTCACTTCCCACTCCAAATGCAACCTACCTGGAGAAAGTGTTAGACTTTGAGGGTGTTAAATTTACTATTCCCACCTAAAACTTCACCACATTGGGGAACGTTTTGGACTTTGAGGGGATTAGATTTACTATTCACACTCTTAACCACACTGGGGAGAGTGTTGAACTTTGAGGAGGTTAGTTTTACTGTTCCCACTCTAAACTTAACTGCATTTGGTGAAAATGTTGGACTTTGGGGAGTTACATTTGCTATTCCCATTCTAAATTTCACAACAATTGGGAATATGTTGGTCTTCAAAGAGGTTTACATTTAAATATTCCTACTCAAAACCAAATAACATTGAGGTAAATTTTCGAACCTTGGAGGGTTACATATACTAATCCCACTCTACTCTATGCCATATTAAGCTATGAGTTCCACTTTAGGGGGTCTCAATTTAATATTGCCATTTTCATTGTGGTAAGTTTTGGATTGAGGAAATGCAGATTTACTAATACTACTCAAAACTTACCATTGTTTTTTGAAAATTTGGATTTCTAGGTGAACTATATTTACAAAACACTTTACATAAAAACCTACCTAAAATTAACAATGATATTAAAATAAACAATTTATGCGTTAAATATTATTTATTTAAACTAAAATCACAACCCAAAATAAAACATAAGTGTATTTTATAAAATCATTTATAAAAATCTTTAAAAAAATAATAAATGTGAAAATAAAATATAACTAATTTTTAACACCTTTTTTCAAAAAAAGTTAATTAATTATCAAGTGTTTTGAACAAATATAAAAGAAAAATTAACAAATGTAATACTTTTTTTCATTATATACACCTAGAAAAAATCTTAATTATAAACATGAATTTTAAATAAAAAATGTTTCAAACTTAACATTAAAAATATTTAAAAAATAACAAAAATGTTTAACTTTGCACCCAATTTGCTTACTAACTCTACAACCCAGTAGTAAAGATACAAACAAAATAGCATATAAAATACAATGTTAAAGCACACAGGTATGTAGTAAGTTATTAATATACTAATAAACTTAACATAAACTATAGTTTAATCGACATTATTTAAATACTCAATATTATCTACAAAGATATTAAAAAATACAGAAAACAATGATAGCCTAACCTTCAATAAATTTACTGCAACAATTTAGGAGTAGTAAAGTTAGGACTCCTCACTTTAGGACCCCTAAACTGAGAACAATCCTAACTTTAAGACTTTCGGTATTCACAGAAGGCATTTAGGAATCCTAAAGTTAGGAGTCCTAACTTTACTACTCCTAAACTGAGAAAAATCCTAACTTTAAGACTTTCGGTATTCACAGAAGGCATTTAGGAGTCCTAAAGTTAGGGCTCCTAATTTTACTACCCCTAAACTGAGAAAAATCCTAACTTTAATACTTTCGGTATTCACAGAAGGCATTTAGGAGTCCTAAAGTTAGGACTCCTAACTTCTGTGAATACCAAAATGAGTAAGTGCCTTCTGTGAATACCAAAATGAGTAAATGCGTTCTGTGAATACCAAAATGATAGTAAGTTTAGGATTTTGTCTTAAGTTAGTTCTGTGAATCGGGCCCTGTGTTCCAGGGAGAAGATTTATGCAGTATTTTACAACGTCTTCCTATTAAATGGGCAATAGAAAGTCTTGAGGTAGTACTTAGAAGGATGAAAATGTATTCTTTACACAGATCAGGCGGCCCAAACATGGTTAGCTGGAAACAAAGAACACAATCCTTGAGTGTTCAGAGGGTTTCTATTGTTAAACCTCTTTAGGTTTTAAACATGCAATAGACAAGGCAGAGAACACGGAAATTCAAATGTCCTGTCCACGTTCCTATTGCGTCTGATTATTTCAAATAGAAAGAATGTACGGGGGAGAGATGTGTCAGGGTTTATTTACCGGACATAGAGATCCCATGATTCACCAACTAGGATAGAGTTCCAAAAGGAGTCTTAAAAAAGAAGGAAGGACTACATAAGAAAAGGGAAGAAACAAAGACTAGGAAGAATGCAGAGCATATGGGGAGAAACAATGAAAAAAGAGAAAGAACTAATAAGAGACACTTTGCTGAGACAGGTTGGGAGATCACAAGGAGAAAAGGAGGATCGTAATTCAGAGGAGAGAAAGAGAATTGCAGGATTGTCTGAAGGAGCAGTGCCGGCAGTGAGGAGAAGTTGGACAGTACAGCAAAGCAGGAAGGAGATGTACCTCTTATCCTATGGGAAGATGCAGGGGTTGCCTGAAGAGTGGCACCAGTGAATCCTATAAGCCAGTAGTGTTGTGGCCTTGCCAGGTGGGTGTTGGGGGTACAAGGGAATATTTTCAAGCAGTCTAAAGGTCAGTCTGCCAGAAATCACTTGAAAGGACTGTATTGATTTATGTATGTCCTACTCACATCTATCTATCTATCTATCTATCTATCTATCTATCTATCTATCTATCTATCTATCTATCTATCTATCTATCTATCTATCTATCTATCTATCTATCTATCTATCTATCTATCTATCTATCTATCTATCTATCTATCTATCTATCCAAATATACACACACACACACACACACACTGAGGGTGGAACTTTCATTCAAGTTAAATCAGGTGGCTGCAATACTGCTGTTTGCTCAGTCTTGGCCTGTGAACAAGGGCGGTGGAGCCCAAAACGCGCTAGGCCGTCCATGAAATGATTTGATGTTTCTGCTGGCCTCGCTACAGTTTTCATTAAAAATGTGAACCCTACCTGGGAGCGTGTCTTTATCAGAGGGCAACCTTCTTTATATATATATATATATATATATATATATATATATATATATATATATATATATATATATATATATATATATATATATATATATATATATATATATGTATACACACACACACACACACACGCACACACACATACACACACACGCACACACCCACACACACACACACACACTCTCTCTCTCTCGCTCTCTCTCTGAAATACACAGGTTTCAGGGACTTTCTAGTTACAAATTAGCATTTTAAAAGCCTTAGAAATTCACTGAAAAAAAACCACAGGTTGAATTTCTCTGGTTTTGTGCGAGTGAAATGTCAGACTAACTATAACTTCCCTCTAACCTTTGTTTTTTTCTGTGAATTTCTAAGGCTTTTAAAATGCTAATTCCTAACTATAACGTCCCTGAAACCTGTGTTTTTTTTCAGTGAATTTCTATGTTGTTTTTAACTAGCAGTCATGTTTGCAGATTGATGGAGAAAGGGGGCTTGGCCTCCAACCAGTGCTTAGGAATTCCGCAGCGTAGGACTTACAGGCGGTACCAGGAGGGCTTCTTGGCCCCCAAAGTCCCTCAGGAGTAAAGTGGACTTCATCCCCCATCCAGTAGTGTGCCAGGAGGCACGTTTGCAGAGTGGTGGAAAAAGGAAGGCATGGCCTTTGAAAACCTCTTAGCAATCCCATTGTGTGGGACTTACTGGAGGTAACAGGAGGGGTAGTTGGCCCCCAAGGACATCCTTGGGGACCAACTACCCCTCTTATTACTCCAGTAAGCCCCACATAGCAGGATTGCTGAGTTCTGATACCAGGCCCCACCCCCTTTTTCCACCACTCTGTAAACGCACCTCCTTGCATGCTCTTGGTTGGGGGATGAAGTCCCCTTTGCTACTGGGGGTCCTTAGGGGCCAACTAGCCTACTTATTACCTCATGTAAGTGCCATACAGTGAGATTGCTGAGAGGTGGTTGCAAGCCACGCCCCCTTTCTCCACCACTCTGCAAATGCGCCAACTGGTGCACTCTTGGTTGGGAAGTCATAGATTTGTCTGAGAAAGTCGCTAGTGTCTTGAATATAGGATGGCAAGCTTTGAACATATTCCTGTAGGAAGTAGTCAATATAGCAAGATGTATTCTCCATGAGACTTTTGCAAGCAGAAATAATCGACCTACCCTGTGGTTCAATAGGGCTTTTGTGTATCTTGGGGATGAAATAAATAACTGGCAAGACTGGAAAATCATTCTTGAGATATTAGTGTTCATTGGAGCTAAGAAGGCCTGCGCTTTTCCATGCTAGAAGTTTGGAGTAGTACTCATTATATGTCGCTCTAGTCACTTGAATATTGCTTATCTTGTAGCAATCTCGATCATTGAGTTGTTTAAGCGCTTCCTCCAATATAATCTGATTTGGGCACGATTACAATATTGCCCCCCTTGCCGGCATTTCAGATCACAATCTGTTTGTTATTTTGTAACTTCTCCACAAGTGACGGTATTTACGGTCATGATTGTTGTAACTTTTACGTGCTCTCTAAATTTGCTGATTAATTTTTTGATCTGAGATGTTAAACGTTCATTGAAAATATCTATAGACTCACATGGCATAATTGGATGGATGGTAGATTTAAGTCTAAAGGCCATTGGGGCAGTGCCAAATGTATTCAGTTGTTGTTGAACTATTGTAGCTTGCGTGGAAGATGCAATGGACGATGCTGAGTTCTCAGTTTGTAGTTCTTGCAATTCCCGTAGAAGATGTAGGTCCGAGATTTGCAGGTTACTAGGACTTTTGGAAAGAGTGTAATGAGGAAACTGATTACTATTTTTGCTATTTTCTCACAGAAGGTGGTATTTTTTGAGTTTTTATTTTCGAATAAATCTGCACATGTCCAGCCTTGTCTGAGAATAATTGAAAGTGCTTTCTGGACAAAAAGACAGACCTAAAGAGAAAAGCTGGGTTTCTGCTTCATCTAAGCTTATTTGGGATAGGTTGATTATTGTTTTGGCATCCTGTGATGCTACATTCACTTGCGCCTCCATCTGCCTGTTGTCTGTTTCTTGCATTTCCTGGATCGTTTTCTTCTTTCCCAGCGCCTTTTGTTTCTCCTTTGTTTATTCTGGTGCTTTGAGTCCTCAGTCATAAAGTTTGGTGTCTGTCTTGTCTTAAAAAATCTAGTTCTTCTACCATGGAGAATTTCGGCAGTGGCTGCCCAACCAGCGGTCTGTTTGTTTCAGAATCAGATTCACTCTCCAAGGCAAAGCTCGGATCCGATGCTGATATGGCACCTGGAAATCCAGAACTGGTGCTCATTCCTTGTTTACTGCCATTCTTATCAAATATTTTAGATGATTTAGGTGCGTCGTATTTTTTTTTTGAAAATGGAAAAATGTGACTTTTCTCATAATCCAACTCGTTGCACTGAAATTTGAAGGCTTTTATATTTTTGATGGTATCCTCTTCATTACGCAATCTGATTGTCCTCTCCTCTCGATATTTATTTGTTGCATCAGTTGCTTCCATTTTGCTTAATTCTTCATTTAAATCGTCAATTTGTTTTTGAAGTTCAATTTGGTCTATTTCAGCGTATTTCACTAGAAGTTGCACCAACTTTTTGGATGATTCAAGGTTACATTCTGCCTACTCTTTGAGCATATTCAGGTTTGGATTCTCAAAACTTGGGGCAATCTTTATTCTTAATCCCTTCAGGATTCTGCCCACCTCCAAATATTTTTGTGTTCCCACCATTTAGCTTGTACGTGCTTCATACATTTTTCAAACTTTCTGAATGTGCTCCTGTTAGAAATGTTACAGGGACATAGTTAGGCTCACATTTTACTCCTACAAAAACATTTAAATTCAACAGCTATAGTTACTTGAGCTACCTATAACTTACGTCCCCGCAATACACTGCTTATGACCTCACATATTACATCACTCATGACATCTCAAATGACATCACTGATGACATCATCCAGTGAGTGTAAGTGTTTTGTAAATGTTTCTGAGACTCAATGATATATACTAAGACACTGTATAAGTTAAATTTGGATTCTTTGGGCTTACTAATGAGTTACTCTATTTGTAACATGTCATCTAAGTCGGTGTATCAGTGTCTGAATCTGTGTGTGAATAGCTGTCTGAGTGGCTGTATGTATGACTAAATGGATGTGTGAGTGGCTGTATATCTGAATAAATAAGTGTGTTAGTGACTGTATGGATGTGAGAGTGGCTGTGTGAGCCACTGTATTGGTGAGTGAGTGGGTATGTTAGTGGGTATATGGGTGGATGAATGTGTGTTAGAGGCTGAATGACTAATTGAGTTGCTGTATGGGTCTCTCTATGAGTGGGTGTGTGAGTACCTGTATTGGTGAGAAAGTGGGTATATAAGTGGCTGTGGGTGGGTTTGTGGCCTCGTGACTGACTGTATGCATGGATCAGTGGGTGTGACAGTGTTGTATGGATCAGTGACAAGGCTTGTTAGAGACTAAGTGAGAGAGTGTATAAATGACTAACTGTAAGACTGAGTGATTGAGTACATGATTGGCATTGGGTTGAGTGCCTGGGTATGTAGTGAGTATATAGGTGAGTGAGTGACTGTGTGAGTGGTTTATTAGTGACATAGTTTGAGACTCTCTATGGGTGAATGAGTAGGTGCATTAGTTTATGTATGTCTGTAAGACTGAGTGTGTGAGTGACTGTATTGGTGAGAGAGTGGGTATATGAATGAGTGTAAAGTTGAGTGAGTGGCTGTGTCTGTGGCTGTATACAAGAATCAGTGAGACTTTTAGTAGCTTAATCAGTGAGTATATAAGTATGTAACTGGCTCCTTTGATGTATCTTTGGGTGCAGGAGGACTTATATAGGCGAGACAGTGGTTGTGTTAGTGTCTGTATCAGTTAGTGAATGGGTGTGCGAGAGTATCTATGGATGAGTTAGTGGGTGTATGGATATTTGAATGGGTCTGTGGAAGGGTTGTGTGGGTGTGTTAGCGGGTGTATGAGATGTATGGGGTTATGAGTGGGTGTGTGAGTGGTTCTGTGGATGATGTCATCAGTGATGTCCTTTGAGATATCATCAATGATGTCAGTGATGAGTGGTCTAATATATGAGGTCATAAGCAGTGCATTGCGGGGACGTAAGTTATAGTTAGCTCAGGTAACTGCAACTGTCGCATTTAAATGGTTTTGTATGAGTGAAATGTGTGCCTAACTATAATATCTCTGTAGCATTTGGTTTTTTCAGTGAATTTCTGAGGCTTTTTAAATTCTATTTCCTAAATATGACGTCCCAGTAACCATTGGTTTTTTCAGAGAATTTCACTGTTTTTTAATGTTATTTCCTAACTATAATGTCCTTGTAACCTTTATTTTTTTATGAATGAGTGGCTATGTGGGTATGTGAATGGCTGCATGGTTGTGTGAGTGTGTGAGTAGCTGTGTGAGTGGTTGTGTGGATGTGTGAAAGCTGTATTGGTGTGTGAGTGGGTGTGTGAGTGGTTTTGAGTGTCTGTGAGAGGTTGTGTGAGTGGCTGTATGGATGCATGAGTGAGTGTTTGAGTGGTTGTGTGGGTGTGTAAGTGGGTGTGTGCGTAAGTGTGCGGTCTGTGAGGGAGTGTATGTTTTTTTAAATGGGGTCTAGATCCACGGATCCACCAGAATCCACTCAAACTTATGGGATCTGTGAGGATCTGTCCCAAAAAGTTTTTATGGAGAATTTCTTGCCCATAAGGGGTCCCTCACAGACCCCTGCATTATTCCCATATTTATCTCCAATACAATATGGATTCAGACCTGGACACTCAACAGTAACCCAATGCCTGAATCTATACTTGATTACAGGTAAATACACTTTGGCACGGAAGGGAACTATTCATATGGCCTTCATGGACCTATCATCCGCTTTTGATTGTGTGGACAGGGGTAAATTATGGGACATCATGCTAAAGATGGGTGTTGAGCAAAACCTAATCCATCTATTGGCTGATTTGCACTCTGATACAAGAGCAAATGTTCGCTACACCCAAGACTTGAAAGTGACTGGGGACATAAGAATTAATCGGGGTGTCAGACAAGGGTGTATCTTGGCCCCATTCCTCTTTAACCTGTATATTAATGAGCTAGAGGACTACCTGCTGAGAACAGGTACGGATTATCCCTATGTAGGACGAAGAGGAGTCCCGGTTCTGCTTTATGCAGATGATGCTGTCCTGATTTCAAGGACAGCTAATGGTCTCCAGACACTACTAAATTCATTTTATCTTTTCATGGAGTCTCGAGGCCTTAGCATCAATAACTCCAAGTCCTTTGTAACGAAAATTGGCCATGGTTCACGAAAACCAAACTCTTTTACTATAAATGGGGAAAAAATTCCAATATCTAAAACTTTCTCGTACCTCGGCGTCCTTCTCGATGACCAATTATCTTGGGGTCCTGCAGTCCAAAAAAAAAAGGGCGAAATGACTCGTGTTAACGCAGCCATACTTGGTTTTGCGAGAAAAATGGGCAATAGCCCGGTGGCGGCCCTGCTTAAATTATATCAAGCAAAGAGCATCGCCATTGCTTGTTATGGTAGCGAGCTCTGGGGCTACAGCCAGACACGTGACCTAGAGGTAACAGAAAATAATTTCCTAAAGAAGATTTTAAGGCTGCCTAGGGGCACTGGAAACTTCTCGGTTCACGAGGAGCTAGGTGTGCCCTTTCTTAGCGACAGACTAGCTGCAAATCCCATACTTTGTTGGTTGAACTCTTGGCTGAATAACGACATACCCCTTACACACGAGATACTAAGAGAAGCCCTAACTTGGGATGGTAGACTTAAGGTCCCATGGCTGAAATATATAAAAGATTGCCTCACCGAACTTGGACGGACAGACCTGTTTCTTTCCCCATCCACTATAACCAAAGCTGATGTCACATTCATGAAAAAAGCATTCTTCACAACCAGGTACTTTGCCCGGGAGGAGGGCGAGCTTGTGAAAGGCAGTGTTAGGAAACACGCCCTACTTAAAACATGTTTACATTTGGAACCATATCTCTCATGGCCTATATCTGGCTATGATCGCTTTTTGTTGACAAGGTTCCGCTTTGATCTGTTCCACCTCCTATTGGCAGTACCAAGAGGGTCCCATCGTGGACAAGTGCTGCCTGCTTGCGGCTGCGACGGAAAGTCTCCGCAAGATTTGGCGCACTTTTTATTTGTTTGTTCTTATTACTCAGTACCTCGAAGGCTATACTTAAAGCCCTGTTTAAAGAAATTAAAATTTAAACAGATTAAACCAGCACTTTATTTCCTTCAACTTTTGAATTGCGACTGCACTTTATATGTATGCAGCTTTCTAAAACTAGCTATTACTTTTAGGAAAAGTATGGAGGGATAACTTTGCTGTTATTATTGCTCTACTCCCTAACGATTTTTAACTTTGTATAAATTATTTATATTCTTAAACTTTTAATACCTGCTTGTTGATCTTTTTCTTCTTATTTACACAGTTTGCCTACAACACAAAAGTAATGGACAGCTCTTTTTAAACTGAAGTTTTTTATGCAACTTATTTGTGAAATGTTTGTACATGTATTGTGCTTTTATGATTGTTAAATTTACAATCGAATAAAGTTATTTGAAATTTGAGTGTCTGTGAGAGGTTGTGTGAGTGGCTGTATGGATGCATGAGTGAGTGTTTGAGTGGTTGTGTGGGTGTGTAAGTGGGTGTGTGCGTAAGTGTACGGTCTGTGAGGGAGTGTATGTTTTTTTAAATGGGGTCTAGATCCACGGATCCACCAGAATCCACTCAAACTTATGGGATCTGTGAGGATCTGTCCCAAAAAGTTTTTATGGAGAATTTCTTGCCCATAAGGGGTCCCTAACAGACCCCTGCATTATTACCATGGGGTCAGAGTACCTCTACCCTGACACCTTCTATCACTTTAAAATGTGATTTTACCCCCAGGGAACTGAGTAGTTATAATTAGGCTCAGGTTTCACTTTTACAAAACCAGTGAAATTCAGCAACTATATTTAGGTGAGCTAACTATAACTTGAACCCCCGCAATGCACTGCCTATGACCTCACATATCATATCACTCATGACATGGTCAGTGACATCACTTATGACATCACTGATACCATCTCAATCCCAGGGCACCCACTCTTCCATCATGGAGACCACGGGTGAGCCTCAAGGCCCCTGCGGTCCTTGTTGGCTCCCCGCCTCATGCGGGAGCGGGCATTGCCTTGACACAGAGGGAGTTGCTCTGTCAAAGCAATTGTGTTCCGCTTTGAGCTCAAACAGAAAACAGATATGTCCCGAGGGTGGGATGATCTCCTTGTACTGTACACCAGCTGCCATTAAAGATGTTGGCGATACCTACCTATGTGGGCTCCCTCTGTTAGAGGTAACTCTTTTTGTGGATTTAAATGCGGTTGCCACAGCCGCTTGAAGGAGCCCCGCTGTCGGTGAACAGCCCCACAGTGACGCCATTTGGCTTGACAGCTTGTTGGGGCAGGAGCCGCATTTTGGCAGCACAAGGGTGGTTGTGCAGATCGAGGGGACAATTTGTTGGGATGATCTCCTTGTACCGTACACCAGCTGCTATTAAAGATGTTGGTGAAACCTACCTGTGTGGGCCCCCTCTGTTAAAGGTAACTCTTTTTGTGGAGATATATATATATATATATATATATATATATATATATATATATTACCTACTGGCGGTCGCCAGTAGGTAGTTATAGTTAGGACCCCTTTTCCATAGGAAAACCTCAACATTCTATTTTGAATAACTTTGGCGCCGGTCGATGAATCCTCGCGAATTTCTCAAAATAGGTGGGGCGCTACGCTCCGCTCCTACCCTGAAAGTCTCGGGGGGATTCGTCAAGCGGGGGCTGAGATAAAAGGGGGGTCCCAAAACGCGTTTTTCCCATGCATTTTTCCATAGGACCTTTAGAACGAGCTACAGCCCGAACGGCTGAACAGAATTACTAGAAATTTGGCAGAGAGGTAGTCCCTAGGTCAAGGAAGTGCCTTTTGTAGGTTTGGTGTAAATCTGTTCAGTAGATTCTGAGAAAATAGCCTTTAAATCAATATATATATCTGAGCCCGCTTACGGTACGCTTACCGTACGCTTACCGTAAGCGTACGGTGGCGTGCGCGAGCGCGATTCTGATTGGCTCTTAGATCTTAGTAAACATTCGAATCGGCCGAAACCAGGAAGCGGCGGCCGCCATTTTGTCTCTCGCACTGAGTGTTGTTTATCAAACAAGATGGCCAAAAACATGTTACGGGGCTGTTTTGACAACTCCCTCCCACATAGTCATGTTGAGGGAGTCCCCAAACATCCCCCAAGAGCAAAAACGGTTTTATTTTTTTTTCGGCAATTTCGCCGAGTACCTTTACCGTACGCTTACCGTAAGCGTACGGTAAAAAAAATAAAATAAAAAAAACACTATCCACACTTACCCCACCCCCTGTGCTTTTGGTGGCCGTAGGCCACCAAATGTACAGGGCTTATGAATAGGTAAAAAAAACTAAATTTTGGCAACATGAAATTATAAAATCGAAATAAAAAAAACACTATCCACATTGACCCCACCCCCTGTGCTTTTGGTGGCCGAAGGCCACCAAATGTACAGGGCTTATTAAAGTTGATAAAAACCGTGCACGGAACGAACTGCGTTAAGTGGGCGCGCACGCCTCAAATGGCGTAAAGTAACTTAGCATTTAAAAAACCGTACAAATTCACTGAAAAAACCATAGGTTTCACACACGTTATAGTTAGGAATTAGCATTTAAAAAACCTTGCAAATTCACTGAAAAAACCATAGGTTTCACACATGTTATAGTTAGCGGAAATTTTACTGATAAAAAAACAGTGAAATTGCCCCGTTATAGTTAGTGCTGGCAACTATAACTCACGCGACCGCAATCTTCTGCTGATGACATATGTGTCTTTATGAAAAAAAAATATTTGTAATATATGTATAGCTAAAAATGTATGGAAGAAGACATGGGCAAATAAGTGTCTAAATACAGTATTAGCATCAGCAGAAGATTGCGGTCGCGTGAGTTATAGTTGCCAGCACTAACTATAACGGGGCAATTTCACTGGTTTTTTATCAGTAAAATTTCCGCTAACTATAACATGTGTGAAACCTATGGTTTTTTCAGTGATATATATATATATATATATATATATATATATATATATTATCTACTGCGGTCGCCAGTAGATAGTTATAGTTAGGACCATGTTTCCATAGGAAATCCGCAACATTCTATTTGGAATAACTTTGGTGCCGGTTGACGAATCCCCGCAAAATTTTCAAAATAGGTGGGGCGCTCCGCTCCGCTCCTACCCTGAAAGTCTCGGGGGGATTCGCCAAGCAGGGGCTGAGAAAAAAGGGGGGTCCCAAAACACATTTTCCCCATGCAATTTTCCATAGGGACCTTTAGTCCAAGGTAAAGCCCGAACGGCTGAACAGAATTACTTGAAATTTGGCAGAGAGGTAGTCCTCAGGTCAGGGAAGTGCCTTTTGCAGGTCTGATGTCAATCTGTTCAGTAGTTCCTGAGAAAATCAAAAGTATCATATACATATGTGGGCGGAGCCTAACCACACATCTCAAACTGAGATCTGATTGGCTGTCAGCACTTCATCCAAGAAGTGTTGGCAGCCATCTTGGGACCAATATACATGATAGCACCTCATTAAAAAGCATTGCAGTTAATAGAAGGTTTTAAGACTTTAGTTACATTATAAATCATTTGTTGATGTTACCATACTCATTTTAGGAATTGTGGTATGTTCTAAGGTGATTTCACCATGTGAACAAGCCTTCTGCTGGGATATCATGATTGAGAGAAAAATATTTTCTCATGCTTTTCCCACAGAGGTTTGGAAGGTGATCTATAAGCTAAACTGAGAGCTTATTTTCTGTAAATTCACATTATCTTTCTCAGTCATGTGAGAATGAAGTCTGACATTCTCAGTAAAACATGTACATCCAACAAGGGCAGAGACTGTCAGTTGATTCCTTTGTGTTCTACTGCAGCTTCCCAGAGTGTTCCAAAGAACAACTAGGGCGCTAACAGTCCTACTTATGATAAACATATGGCACACCTGAAGCCATCTTGCTTGGATTAAAGTGGTAACTCTTAAAACATTTAATTTAAAAAGGAACAAAATGAGGGGGTTCATTTTTCCATAAAAAGTATGATTAGTGCTGCAGAAAGAAAAATTAGGGCACATTTTGAGTGACTTCTCAAATCCTCTTCTATTTCATTAAAAAATTCTGACATGCAGACTGAAACATGCACTTTCAATACCAGCAGCAGTTTTCCCTGGTGAGCAGTAGCTTTACTACAGTGATCTAATGAGCAAAAAGAGTGCTAACATTCTGAATTTATGGCAAATGTGTGACACATCTGAATGCCTTCTTGATGGAATCAAAGTAAAAAACTAAAAGTATTTCCTACTGAGAAGACTGCAGTAAATGAGGAAATTAGGAAACTTCATAACAAATAAGTCTCCCAAGATGGCCACCAGAGACAAAAGAGCCCAAATGTAGCCCAAATATCACCCAGATGTAGCCCAAGTATAGCCCTATGACAGAATGTCCCAGAGTGTTCTTAAAAACAACTAGAGCGCTTACTGTCCTCATTATGACAAAAGTATGGCACAACTGAAGCCATCTTGATTGGAATAAACTGGCAACACTTAAAACATTTAATTTAAAAAGGAACACAATGAGGGGGTTCATTTTGCCATATAAATTATGATTAATGCTGAAGAAAGAAAATGAGGGCACATTTTGAGTGACTTCTCAAATCCTCTTCTATTTCATAAAAAAATTCTGACATGCAGACTGAAACATGCACTTTTAATACCAGGAGCAGACTTCCATGGTGAACAGTATTTTTTCTACAGTGATCTAATGAGCAACTAGAGTGCTAACATTCAGAATTTATGGCAAATGTGTGACATATCTGAATACCTTCATGATGTAATCAAAGTAAAAAACTGAAAGCATTTCCTACTGAGGAGACTGCAGTACATGAGGAAATTAGGAAACTTCATAACAAATAAATCTCCCAAGATGGCCACCGGAGACAAAAGAGCCCAAATGGAGCCCAAAATCACCCAGATGTAGCCCAAATATAGCCCAATGACAGAAGTGTGCAAAACACTTATTATTTTGTGTTTTTGTAGTGTTATATAGTGCAGACTTGTCAGGTATTGGAGTGCTTTACATGAGCATTGGTTATATCACACAAGAACAAATTCATTTTGGTTGTAGACATGGGGAGACTAAGTGATTTGACCAGAATCACAGAATGTCGAGCTGAAGCAGAAACTCCAACCTGGTTCCCCAGTTGCAAAGTCTGCAGTTCTGGAAGTAACACCACATCCTCTCCCCTAAGTGCAACATTTAATCAAGTGGTCAACTGGATAAAAAAACATAAAGATAACAAATAATTTAAAAGTGCTTTGTCGCTATTTGAAAACTCAGAAAATATGTCCTTATTTTAGTCTTTTAGAGCACTAACCATAATTTGGTGCCAATAAGACCCTCTCATATATGTAATTTCTAAAGGAAATGCTCTAGGTATTACAGTTTTGATTACATCAAGATGACGTCAGGCGTTCCACACTTTTGTAATAAATATAGAATGTTAGCAATCTAGTTGTTCATTAGGATACTGTTGAGAGGCAGAGGCCAGGGGCACGGACTCTGAAAATTGAAGGTAGGTAGGAGGGTGAAAAGGCATCAATTTAACCACACTGAGCAGGCAGGAAGTGCCGTGGCAGCACAACAGACTATGGAGGGCAGTGGAAAGGGGGGCAGGGGCAACAAACCAACAATACTGGACTTGCAAGAGAGGCTGTGGCAATGTAATAGACCATTGTGGGCAGAAGGAAGAGGCAATGGTAGTACAACCATGCATGCCAACAGACCCGATTCAGCCAGGAAACGTCCAATGTTTTTAAGCTCAAATGGGCTTTATTTGATCTGTCTCCTGTCTACAATCTCCTCTTTTTCAATGTAACTCAAAGGGGAAAATCAATACCCCAGTTTTTTTTCAAAATCTCCCTCTTACCAAGTTCAAAATGTTCGCAAGTATGGTACATTGGATCATGGAAGGAAATGGGGTAGGGACATGGACTTGGATAACAGAGGACAGGAGGGACATGGAGAGGTGCACCAAACTGACCCTGCAGGGCAGGCATCAGGGTTTGCAGCAGCATAATACCCCACACAGGGCATGCGGGACGGGAGTGCAGCACAACAATTCATAGAAAGCAAGAGGGAGGGGACAGGACCATGCACATGGACAACAGAGAACAGAGGGGCAAGAGGCAATGGTAGCTAGCTGACCATAATGGACAGACAGGAGAGAAAGCTGCAGCATAACAGACCATAAAGGGCAGGAAGAACGGATCAGGGGCATTACAATGGAACAGACAAGCCAGGAGGGAGGGAATAGGGGTCTGCACATGGAAACAGAGGGCTGGGGGCAAGGGGGCAGGGCAGGAGCAGCAAGATGACCATGGAGGTCAGGCAGGTTGGGCACTAGAAACAAGACACACCATGGAGAGCAACAATGAGACTATGATGGCATACTCACAGACCATGGAGGGAAGGTGAGAGGGGGTCAGAGGCAGCTAACTGACCACACAGGGAAGGTGGGAGGGGCCATGGCAGCACAGAAGACCATGCATGGCAAGTGGGAGGGTTAGTGGCAGCACAATGGCTATGATGGGCAAGAAGGAGGGTGCAGGGGCATGCACAAAGGACGATGGAGGATAGAAGGGAGGGTCAGGACCTGTGCACAGACAAGAAAGTTCAGGGGAAGGGGCCTCACAACAGACCGCACGGGGCAGGCAGGAGGAGCAGTTGCAGCACAACAGACCAGGTAGGGCAGAAGGGTGTGGCAGTACAATGGACCATGTAGGACAGGAGGAAGAGGATAGGGGCATGGCATGTGGACAGGCAGGGTGGAGGTGGCAGGGACAGGTTACAGTCATCTGACAATGCTAGGCAGGTGGGAGGGGAGTGGCAGCTCAACAGAACACTCAGAGTAGATAGGAGTGGCAGGTCCATGGAACATGGTGGGCAAAAAGGATGGAGCAGGGGCATGCACAAAGACATCGGAGGGCAGGGGGAAGGAGAATAGGGGCAGCAAGCTAAGCACAGAGTTTAAGCAGGAGGTCAATGATGGGGCATATAATTGGGCAATGGAGGGCAGGAGGAGTGGACTGGTACATCATACTAAATTGAGGGCAGTGGCAGCACATCAGACCATGCATGGCAGGAGGGAGGAGGCTAGTCCATGGATTCACACAACAGAGGATAGGGAGGAGGGGGATGGGGCAGCAAGCTAACTGTTCAGAGAAGGCAGGTATTAGGAACTTTATTGTTTTTAAAACGTGTGTCTGTGCGAACTACTTAAAATATGAACAAGTCTGCAGCATAATCTCACTTTTATTCAGGAAGAAGAGGACGTTTGTGACTGTGACTCCGGGCTCACTTGTCAGAAACACCCCCTGACCCTCCACCCCCTATCGCAAAATGTAATGCCCGTGAAAAGGGTAGGTGAACACAGTGTTATATAGAACATAGTCCCGAGAGCACGATTGAAAATGAAAACTAGATATAGTGTATGGTATAAACTATGCACCAAAAAGTGTGATATAAGATGAACCGGGCGTGAAATATAATATGCAATACATTGTGCGCAATTACAGATTCATTGGAGAGCGCGAGATAGCACAGGCACTAGCGCGTGCTATGCGATATGCGCCTTGGAGTGTAATATGCACAGGGCAGTGTTGTGTAACCTAACTAGTCTCTAAAGTTGTAATATAAAATATGTGCTGGGGAGTGTAACGTTGCATATGCACTGTGACAAAGATATGGATCCCAGATTATAATATGTATGGCATAGCACTGTGCGTTATAACATAGGCATCGAGGAAGGCACGTTAGATGGGGCAATATAACCCGTGCAAAGACAAGTGTGGCATGACATATTCACGGGGTGGTGTTACAGTGCACATGGGCTAGAGAGTGTCATAGCATATGCACTAGCTAGTGGAATACAACACAGAGGTGTGTGGCACTCAGCAGGCAATGGTGGGTGTAACACAGCAGTGGGCTCTGCCAGGAGCGCGCTGTGACTCTCAAGTGATGTTCGTCCCCTTTCCAGAGAGTAAAATAAAAAGTATTACACATCAGGCAGTGGATGTGTGTTTTATTAACCGTGAGGGGGGTTTCTTGCATAGTTTTGGTCGAATCCCCTTTGAATGGCTTGGTGTGCATGTGTATTAAATGTGCCCGTCAATAGCTACCCATGTTTGTATAAATAAACGACAAGGATGTCTACCGGGATTAGGCACGGTAGGGCATTAGACATGTCAGAGCTTCACTAGTGGTGTAAATACATTCCACGTGGATTCATTGTATGCATAGTCGCCTTTTAATGAATATCACGCAAATCGTCATGGTGATAGGTACGTACGGTTTGTCCAGCATGTCCTAGGTGTGTCTATAAATATATATTTTTTAAAAATAATAAAAAACAGTGGCCGGCCCTGGGGATTGGGGTCAAAAAAATATAATAGGAGACAGGCCCTGGGGGATGGGGTCATCAGGGCCAATAAATTAGAATAAGAAGGGGAACCACACAGCTGCCCTTCTTAAAAAGTTAAAATAAATAAAAGACTGGCATCGTGCCGGAGGCCACGCCCCCTCCTTGCAGCACTCTGCAAACGCGCCCCCTGGCGAATTGTAAGTTGGGGAATTAATTCCTCTTCAATACTGAGGGTCCCTGAGGGCCAACTAGCCCAACAGGCATCTCCAGTATGCGCCAGGGAGCTGCGCTGCAGACAGGTGTTCTGAGGCCAAGCCCCTTTTTACACCTCTCTGCAACGCAGCTCTGTGGCGCTTACTGGAGGTACCTAGTGGTCTAGTTTGACCCTAGGGACCCTTAGGATTCAAGGGGACTTAATCTCTCAACTTAAAACAGCCACAGGGCGCGTTTACACAGTGGTGAAGGGAGGGGACGGGGCCTGAGGTGACGTGTGCAAACACGCACTATGGCACGTTTTAAATTGGGGATATAATTTCCCTTCAATACTGAGGGCCCCTGGGGGCTAACTAGCCCACCGATTGCTTCCAGTAAGTGCCACTGAGCTGCATTGCAGAGAGGTGGTCCAGGTCGTGGCACTTTTTACACCTCTGCAACGCAGCTCTGTGTCACTTACTGGAGGTACCTAGTGGGCTAGTTGGACCCTAGGGACCCTCAGGATTCAAATGAACGTAATCTCCCAACTAAAAACGGACACAGGGCGTGTTTACACAGTGGTGAAGGGAGGGGACGGGGCCTGAGTTAACGTGTGCAAAAACGCCCTGTGGCCTGTTTTAAGAGGTAGTTTTAATCCCCCTGCCCTATTATATACTAGGGGCTTACAGAGGAGGTCATGCTAATCACAGGGGGACCCCAACGCATAATGTTCCCTAGTCTATGTAGGGGTTTTCACTGTATTCTAAGTGTCTTTTAACATAGCACTGGCTCTAGGACTGGTTAGTCAGACTCAGATACCACCAGTATCCGTCTGAAAAAGTTGAGGGTACAGGATGATTTTGCAACAAGGCTTCTTTCTGCTCTTCTTTTTGTTCTTTCTGCACGTTATCCTTCTTCCTGCACTTTTCTTCGTCTTTGAGGACTTCTGTTGCTTCTTTTTGCACTTCTTTTTTTTCTTTCTGTGCATTTTTTCTTCTTTCTTCACATGTCCTATCTCTGTAGGCATAGTTGGAAATTAGCATTTAAAAAACCTTTGAAATTCACAGAAAAAAACATAGGTTTCAGGCACGTTATAGTTAGGAATTAGCATTTAAAAAACCTCAGAAATTCACTGAAAAAACCATAGGTTTCAGGGGTGTTATAGTTAGCTGGACTTTTCACTTGTACAAAACCATTGAAATTCCCCCGTTATAGTTAGTTCAGCTAACTATAACTTGCGCGCCCGCAATGCACTGCTGATGACGTCACATATTACATCACTCATGACATGGTCAGTGACATCACTCATGACATCACTGATGACATCTCAAATGACATCACTGATGACATCACTGATCACATTATTCAGCTCACCTGTGGCTGGCTTGCTGCTAGCCTGCTCACACCTTATGCGCCTGAGTACTGTGAGCTCTTTTAAGCCCCAGCTCCCTTCAGCCCAGTGTTGGTCATTGTAGCTGTTTTCTGGGGGACACTTTCCTAAATTGTTTGCACACCAAACGGAGGAACATAGCACTGCCAGCGTGATACAGCGGCTCACCCTTCTACAACTCGGCGCACTTCCACCACTTGGCGCACCCGCTTCGCGGGTGCCCCTTCGCCTGTGCTGAGGAGGGGAACATACCTGACGTTTGTGAGGAGCACTGAGGCGGTAAGGAGGAAAAGCGGCATCAGGCGTGTGGCTGCAGCGGGGCTGCGAGCGTGCGGGGACTTCAATTCCCAGAAGTCCCTGCTAGACCGACGGAGAGCTTCCGGTCCGCTCTCCCTGCTGGCCCGCCCCCCGCCCTCCTGAGGCTTCATAACATCAGTTTGCTGCCAAACGAGTGGGACACTTTCCTAAATTGTTTGCACACCAAACGGAGGAACATAGCACTGCCAGCGTGATACAGCGGCTCACCCTTCTACAACTCGGCGCACTTCCACCACTTGGCGCACCCGCTTCGCGGGTGCCCCTTCGCCTGTGCTGAGGAGGGGAACATACCTGACGTTTGTGAGGAGCACTGAGGCGGTAAGGAGGAAAAGCGGCATCAGGCGTGTGGCTGCAGCGGGGCTGCGAGCGTGCGGGGACTTCAATTCCCAGAAGTCCCTGCTAGACCGACGGAGAGCTTCCGGTCCGCTCTCCCTGCTGGCCCGCCCCCCGCCCTCCTGAGGCTTCATAACATCAGTTTGCTGCCAAACGAGTGGGACACTTTCCTAAATTGTTTGCACACCAAACGGAGGAACATAGCACTGCCAGCGTGATACAGCGGCTCACCCTTCTACAACTCGGCGCACTTCCACCACTTGACGCACCCGCTTCGCTGGTGCCCCTTCGCCTGTGCTGAGGAGGGGAACATACCTGACGTTTGTGAGGAGCACTGAGGCGGTAAGGAGGAAAAGCGGCATCAGGCGTGTGGCTGCAGCGGGGCTGCGAGCGTGCGGGGACTTCAATTCCCAGAAGTCCCTGCTAGACCGACGGAGAGCTTCCGGTCCGCTCTCCCTGCTGGCCCGCCCCCCGCCCTCCTGAGGCTTCATAACAACATCCTACTCCCGCAGCGCGGGACGCAGCCCGGGCGAAGACGGGGCAAAGACAGGGCCGTTTTAGGCCGTTAGAGACCGTTTAAGACCGGACCGGGCCATTCCTCTTGGCTTTTAATTTCTGTGTTACATTAGCTGGCCTTCCTGCACTACTCATATTTAATTGTAATATCCCTTCCACACAATGTCCTCGCGCGAAACTAGGAGTAAGGCTACTAAGACCTCCAAAAAGGCTACAGGCACCTTAGATGATTTTATCACCTGGACCAGCCTCTCTATTGATAATGAAATAACTAAACTTCAGCACAAAGTCTCAATAGAACTTGAGTGTGCTAGGAGGCTCTCAACTGAATTTGCACTCAGAAAAAAATCTTCTCTAGGCAGCATTGCAACCTCCAAAACGCCTGAACGCATTACTGGCACAAAACCAATTATAACCTTGGCCGAGGTTTACTCAACAGTAGAAGAAACAACCCCTCCTATTAATCAAGAACCTCCTGGGCCTTCTGTTAGAGCCGAATCTGAAAGCCTATCACCGCTGAATCTTCCAAAGGAGAGTGCTGAGGATATCGCAAATGAGGTGCCCTGTCAGCTACCAGCTGAGACAGAGTCTAATAAAAGCAAGTCACCCGCCAAGGCACCATCAAAGCATAAAAGAAAGCGCAAACACCTAACCGCTTTCGCTAGGAAAAAAGCAAAAGTAGCCCTTAGCCATAATATCACGGGGGGAACACCAAGTATGCCTACTGTAACAACTGATAACATTGTACACGATGTAGCACCAGCAACTGTAGAAAATACTAATGCTAACATAGATGAACAAATCTCTATCGTCATGTCTGATCACTCAGCCAGTGAGGGGCAAAGAGTCTCGTCTGATATGGCAGAACAAGATGGTGGAAGGGAAGAATTCTTAAAAATAGTGTGGGAGACGCTAAAGAGACTACTTAAACCACTAGAAATCAGTCTAACTGGCATTGAGAACCAGCTACTTGAAGTTGAGAAAAGTGTCATCACTTTGTCAAGTTTAAGCCTTAACTGTACTGAAGTGCCTAGAGCCACCCAGCAAGCTCCAGTACCCAACCCGGTCTTAACAATAAACACAAATTCATCGAATGTGCAGCAAAAAAGGAGGGGATAGTAAGAAATACTAATGTTAAACAACCAACTAGCACTAAAGAAAAACCTAATCCAACTCCCTCAACTTCTACAGCTGTAAATATTACTAGTAAACCTTCACAGAAAAATCAGGTACATAGTAATACTTCTCAATTGCCAATTCTTCCCTCTACCCACTCTTCCAACCAGAGCGTATTAGTCCCAAATAAACCCCGATCCAATCCGCCTGCATATCCTTACATTACTTCTGCAAGCAATCAATCCTTGCCTGATAAATCTTTTAAAAATACCACTCATAAGTCAAACCATCAGTCTAGCCACATGTACAGTAATTTTAGAGGAGGGTATATAGATCTGCCACCAGACGCTAGTCCATTTGTAGCTGTCCTCACAGGGGTGCCAGAATTGGATAGCCAATATGAAGAAAACTTCCAATCTTTAAAAAACAAAGTGATTTTTTGGCTAGACAAATATAAACCCATTCCTAACCAGATGAAAAGTAAGATCCTTATGGTTAGGAGGGTACCATGGGTAGGGCCAACGGCCAAATCAACCACGGGTGACTGTATTGTCATATCCTTTGAAGAACCCCAAAGTGCTGAACAAATATGCAATTGGAAATCGTACGGTGCGAATCCTCCCATTGAAGCTAGACCCCTATCATTCTTTTACCCTTCACCTAGACCCATTCATCATGTCCCCAAGTGGAACCCTGTCAACCAGTATTATGGCAGTGCTCCCAATTCGGCTAGACATGGTGATTATAATATGTGGTCTGGCATCCCCACCTTCAATAGATTCAGTTGCCTTGACGCTGTCGATTGACTTGCCACTATGCCTGACTGTATCTCTAATTTATATGACACCTTCTGTAGCATGGACAAAGGTAATCCCAAACTAAAAAATGTCCTACAATTGCATGATGATGATCAGATCATTAAGGTTAGGATGCATAGGACCATTTCAAATCCCCAGAAAGTGGAATTATCTTATAAAGCCGGAAATGTATGCTATAGTAAAGCTAAGGGTGGTCCGGATGGGGGATCTAATACTGTAGTGAAAGAAAGAGCCAGGGATGCAGAGAAAGACATGCTAAACCTACAGCTAGGCAGTTTATCTAAACAGTGTGTAGTCAATCCCCCCCCTGACACTCAGAGCCTATCACCTCGCTTACTTATTCTATCGTGGAACATCGCAGGTGTTTGCAAGAACTTAAAAGACCCTGACTGGGCAGACTACATTGACACCTGTGACATTTGTCTGCTACAAGAAACCTGGGCTACAGAAGTTCCACATCGGGTAGGATATAAAACATATGGTATTGAGGCAGTCCAGTCCGACCGAGGAAGACCATCGGGGGGCCTAATAATTTGGCTAAAAATCACCTTGGTCATGCAGGTTGATCTTGTTGATACAGGCTCTCCTGATATCTTGGCCCTAAGGGTTACTCCACCCTGTGGAAACAAATGTTACATCGTTAATGTTTATAACAGACCGATCGGCCACTCCAAGGTTTCACCAACACTTGAAGCCCTGGATCTCCTCTTGAAAAACGTAGTTGGAGACACCCCGGTTATCTTGGGAGGAGACCTAAATTGTAATTACGAACCTGTTCCGGGCATCTCTGATGTGTTCGAAGATGAGGACCAAGCGTATAATATCCCCCAGCTTGATACCACAAAATCTGTTAAATACTCCACATTGGCCAGCCAATTACTAAGACTCACCGCAGATCACGGCCTTAGAGCAGGCAATGGCCGTCTCCCATCGGACTTGCAAAAACAACCAACCTTCTCTAAAGCTAAAAGCAATCTAGATTTTGTACTTGTTTCTCTTAGCATCTGGCACTTTTTGATTGATCTGAAAGTAATAAGTAGGGGGGAAATCGATCACTATCCTTTGGAACTTTACATCAACATGAATATGGTTAGTGACACCATCACAACATCAACTGAGAATATCCATGTAAGCATGTGTGAGGACGTCCACACAAACAACAACAGACGTGCAGTAAGATGGCCACGTGTTCTGGCGGATGGTAAGGCCTTAGCGTTGGTGTACTCTCTTTTTGAGCAAATGTTTGCACATATAGTTGACCATGCCTTCTTACCTGAACATTTTGATCATTTCGTTGATCTTCACAAAGTTTTCTTTTCAGAACTAAAAACGTATCTATCAAAAATGCCGAGAAAAAAGCAACAAAACATAAGAGTGGCCAATCACGGAAAGTTATGGTATGACCACTCGTGCAGGATTGCTAAAAGAAACTTATTGCTTGCCATTAAAAACAAGGCAAAAGAAGAAGTTAAACTTGCAAGGGTGGAATACAAACGTATACTAAAAACATCCAAAAAATTATGGGAGGAATCAATTTGGGCTGAAATGTTAGCTGCTGCAAAAGTTAATGATAATGTTGGCTTCTGGTAGCTGGTGGCTAATGGGGGGCACGCTGGGAGAGCTGTGAAAGATGTATTCCTGGATGAGATGACCTGGGTAACTCACTTTACAAATCTTTATAAACAATACGATGGCGACAGTAAAGGGAGCTTATGGTGCCCCCCCCTTATTGAACCCCCCCTTATTGAACCCCTCAACTTTACACTGGATGAGACAGTAAGGGCGATCAACGAACTTAAAAACACCAAAGCCCCTGGCCCGGATAAAATACCGGGGGATCTTTACAAACACGAAGTTGACGTCTGGGCCCCATATGTGAACCGCCTGTTTAATGCTTTATCATCAAACTGCAACTTTCCTGATAGTTGGCGTGCAGCGGAGGTTGTGTTAATATTTAAAAAGGGGGATAGACTGATACCCTCTAACTACAGACCCATTAGTCTGATGGACACGCTCCAAAAATTATATGCTAAACACTTGCTATTCAGGATTAATGACTGGCTGGAAAATTCGAACATAATTTCCAAATTCCAAGCTGGTTTTAGGAGTAGGACCAGCACTATTGACCAAATTTTTCGATTTTGTTGTTTGATTTGGAAGTATGTGCACATTAAAAAAGGTCACCTGTATGTTGCCTTCGTTGACCTGAGGGCTGCATTCGATCTTGTCCCACGCAGTCTACTTTGGAAAACTTTAAGAGAAATAGGTCTACCGGGATGCCTCCTAGCCCAAATAGTTGAGCTGCATGCTGACAACTTTGCAAACATCAGGTGGGGCCCTAATGGCGAGTTGACACGCAATATTCCTATTGAACGCGGGGTTCGCCAGGGATGTGTCCTGGCCCCTACCTTGTTTTCTCTGTTTATTAATGATGTCCCCGAATATTTGAATGTTTGTGTTAATGATTCGCCGCAGCTCAATGCTGAAAGGGTGCCTGCGTTGCTCTTCGCAGATGACACAATACTTATATCTCAAACAAAAAAGGGCCTCCAGGCACTCCTTAATTCCTTCAGTTGCTATTGCCAGACAAAGGGCTTGGAAATTAATGCTGACAAAACAAAATGCATGTCATTAAATCCCAGTATGCCAGATAGAGGGTTCCTGACCCTGAATAGCCAAAAATTGGGTATTGTGGAAAACTTTTCCTATTTGGGTGTTGTGCTCGATTCCAAACTAAGTTGGAAAGCCCAAATCGAGGAAAGCAAGATAACATATGCCCAAAATGTCAAGCCAATTTTATGCAAAATGAATACTAGCACGAGCAAAAGTGTAACCCCGGTTTTAGAACTTTTTAAATTTAAAATACAATCTGCTGTGCTATATGGAGCAGAGATATGGGGCACATGGGCCAAGAATAGTTTTCAAAATCTGGACAACAAATTCATGCGTGCTTCTGTAAGGGTCCCTAATAGTACACCTCTTTTACCTCTCCAACTTGACCTGAACTTTAGGAGAACAGACCACCTAGCTATCCTAAGACCATTAATATTCTGGGTTAGGCTCTGGTCCACCCCGGAACTGATAGAATACAGAAATGGTCTACATGAATTGATGACTCTTGATTCCTTTAATTCCATCCAATGGCTAGTGCATATTAAAAAATGGTTTACACTCCTGGGCTTATATTCAATGTGGGAGACTCCCGACAAAATGTCCACCTCTTCCAAACTAATAGTCAAGAGAGCTTTTTGGATCCACATGAGCGGAAATTTAGTGGATGGAAGTAGTGTTGGCTCCGCAGTCCAGGTCTTTCTTTCATTTAAGGATGAGTTCCGTTTTGAACCATTCCTGGACGAGATAGAGCCACCCATTGCAAAAACCCTTTACTTAAAGTTCAGATACGGGATACTTATGCTTAATTACAACACCGAAAGATGGGCACAAAAAAGACTGGGAGAATTGAATGTTAAAACGGGGTGTTGCCCTATGTGTTCCAATGTCTGTTCTGAGAATGAGGTTCACATGTTTTTTGTTTGTAGCGCCTACATGAATGCTAGAAAGAAATGGCTAAAACCAATGTGCAACCTCTTGGGAACTAGGTCCTGCGCAATAGCTTTTAGGATCATGAAAAGTAACTCAACCCAGTACATTGTATTTAGCATAAGTAAATTCCTATACTCTGCCTACATAACCCGTAAGAAACAAGGACAGGTACTCTGAGTTGGAAAGGTGTATATGTTTACATAACTCTTACATTTTTAATATTTTTATATATTTTTAAAATTGAAATGAAATGAATTGTAAAAGCTATTCTTTCTCCATGTACCATTTTCTTAAATTGCTGCCATGTTTACAGCTTGATTTTCTATGTATGTATGTGACTTTTATGGCCAAATTGGCCGAAATAAAGTAATAAATAAATTATCCAGTGAATGTGTGTTTTTCTGAAAATTAAATATGTTTTGGCCATCCTTTTTAAAAAAAATTTGGTGGGGGCTGCGTGGCCCCCCTCCTCAGGCCAAATATGGCTCTGGGGACCCCAACCCCAGGGCCTGGCCTCTCCATTTAAATTATTTTTTATTATACACTTCTGGCCCCGGAGACTCCATCCCCCGGGTCCTGGCCTCATCGTTGGGGACCGTGGAGGAGCCCCAATTCCTCCACGGTCCCACCGGCTCCCCGCCTCCTGCGGGAGCTGGCTTTGCTTTTTTCCGCAAGGGGAGCTGCTGACATGCAGCTCCCCTTGTGGAAAAGCAATGTGGTTTGAATTTTGTAAGCGAAAAGTTTAGATGAATGTATGTGTAGTACGTAATTGAGTGAATGAATGCATTAGTAGCGTATGGTGAATGTATAAGTGCAGAACTATGAGGAAGTGCTGCAGCATCACACAGTAACCTCTTTAACTACAGTGTGCTGTAGTACTTCCGTAGCACAGGGATGCAACATATGTACATAAATATGTTGCAAATCTATGCTTCTCTCTGCACGGCTGCTTAAACTGCAGCCATGTGGTGACACAGGCACCCTTGCACCATAGTGCAAGGATATCTGTGTCATGTGCTGTTTGTCTTTGTGCAGGAAGACACACCTTCCTGCACAAAAACAATGAGAAAATGCATTTTTCTCCTTCAATGTATGCTGAACATTTCAGCATGCATTGAATATATAAAAATGTGGAGAAATGAAAACAATTCTCCTTGTTGTGCTTTCCTACACCAATTTTAGAATGGTGCAGCATTCACACACATATCGAGATTTATGATTTCTGATAAATCTAGACATGTGTCTTGTTCTATGAGTATTCAGTGCAATCATGCACAACAACACTTATAGAACACCCTTTCAACTCAAAGTGGTGTGCATAATGAGGTTGTATTTACATGGAGTATAAAAAGTACACAGAGTGCCTTTTCCTCTCTTTGTAAATATGAAAGAGTGTCTTGCACAATAACTATGTTACAAAAAGTGACATATTTCCGTTTTTTTAAATTCCTTGCGAATGATAGAAGGTAACCACAGAGTTTTGTCTGCAAAGATGTTCAAAGAAGAATGATTGAAATGATTGCGGTCCTTCAATAGCTACAATGGGAAATATTATGAACCCCCTCAAATCTCTTTTTTTGCAGGTCACATGATATCTGATTATGGTCCGATTTCAAAACTACATAGGTATAAACAGAGTGTTTTTAGAAACGTGTTTCAACTTTGTAGCTTCTTGCAGACCTCCTCATTCTGCATATTGAGACTTAGTTAAACTTACCTTCACAGTAATAGGAATAAAAAATGGTATACATTTTTTTCAGATTTTCATTGCAATCTAAATTCATATAAATTGCTTATTTTAAAATTTGGATCTGTGAAAGAAATGGTAAAAAAAATTCTAACATGTAATAATACATTTTTTACAACACAGCATTTTAATAATATATTAAATTTAATAATATATTAAATTTGACTAAAAATAGTGATTTCAATCGTACTCATCACTTAACAGTGGGCAAAAAAAAAACAATCAACAAGATTGTTAAAAAAACAACAACATGCTATTCTCAACAAAATACCACAAGATACAAATCACAGATATATAAAATGCTTACAGCTAACAAAATTTTATAAGTTTAACTTACAAAAACTGTAAATCTTGTCGCTTTAAAATATTCACCGAATCTAAGGATGAATTTTTGGAGGACGCACCACGCCCACAACGTTTTCCCTGAGTGGTGTGGAAATTTTTTACTTTTCCCGAGGGGCAAAGAAAGATCAATGCCACCTTGGTCACGTGCAAGATTTGCAAAAGAGTTCTGTTGCAAGGGGATCCTAACAAGAAATACTCGCACGGCAAGTATGATGAATCACCGAAGGACCCTTCATCCAAACAATCTTGCACGAGAAGAGTGCCAACAGATGAGAAACACTCCTGTTCTGTATCTGTAAAAAAGAATCACAAATAAATGTATATTAATAACTTTCAAATTTATACTATTCTATTACTGTACAAACACATTTTATATTAAAACTGACTAAGAAACTATAGCTCTGAACCACAAGTGTGACGATCGTTAAAACACTACATGCATAGTGCATACTACTTTGAAGCAGTTCATGCCCTAAAGCCTACCTCACTAAAATACTACATGCTAACTGAGTGAATGATTACAGTACCATAAGGAGACACACTGGGTGAGTAACAGGGTGTTTGCTAGAAGTGTATGAATACTGACTGGGGAATTGAAGGTGTGAAAGACAACTGTGTAGGTGGTTAGAGGCCTGCATGCATAGTGAATAGGCGTTTGAAGCAGTCTATGTCATAAGGCCTGGCTCACTGCATGAATACTTGGGTACTGAACGAATGATTAGAGTACAGCAAGGAGAGGGCCTGGGTGAATTTATAAGTGGTAGGCTTTTGGCGCAGGGAATGGATTAGTACTTGGTACTGAATGGGTCACTAGAGGAGTGCAAAGGGAGTGACAGGATGTTTGCTGGACTGTATGGATACTGACTAGGAAATTGAAGGTGTAAAAGACAAGTGTCTAGGTGGTTAGAAGACTGCATGCATAGTGGATAGGGGTTTGAAGCAGTCCATGTGCTAAGGCCTGGCTCAGTGCATGAATACTTAGGCACTGACTGAATGATTAGAGTACTGGAAAGAGAGTGTCTTGGTGAATTTATAAGTGTTTGGGTTTTGGCACAGTGAATGGATTAGTACTTGGTACTGAATGGTCACTAGAGGAGTGCAAAGGGAGTGACAGGATGTTTGCTGGACTGTATGGATACTGACTAGGAAATTGAAGGTGTGAAAGACAAGTGTCTAGGTGGTTAGAAGACTGCATGCATGGTGGATAGGGGTTTGAAGCAGTCTATGTGATAAGGCCTGGCTCACTGCATGAGTACTTGGGTACTGACTGAATGATTAGAGTACAGCAAAGAGAGTGCCTGGGTAAATTTATAAGTGGTAGGCTTTTGTCGCAGGGAATAGATTAGTACTTGGTACTGAATGGGTCACTAGATGAGTGCAAAGGGAGTGACAGGGTTTTTGCTGGACTGTATGGATACTGACTTGGGAATTGAAGATGTGAAAGACAAGTGTATAGTTAGAAGACTGCGTGCATACTGCCTAGACATTTGAAGCAGTCTATGTGGTAATGTATGGTTCACAACATGAGTACTTGGAAACTGACTAAATCATCAGACTACTGCTAGGACAGTGCCTGGGTAAAACTTTTAAATTTTCAGTTCTGGCACAGTGAAGAGAATAATACATGGCACTGCACTTTAGTGTCAAACCCTGACTCATTTTATCAATGCGTTGAGCAAAGAATAGCTTCTAAAGCTACTAAAACTTGACAACATGACCGATTTTAAAACAGTTATCTGTCACCAAATACACCATGTTACCAAATGCTTCTATCACAATCCTTACCCAAATGTACACAGACTCACATTGTGATTTTAGACAAGCAACACTATCCCTAGCAGTTTAACAAAACTCATTCACTAGTCTAGAAGAGGTAAGGGTACTGCACACAATCTACATATTTAAGTACAGCACATTAGTGTCAAAGCATGACTCATTTAATCAACGCATAAGCAAAGACTGGCTTCTAATGCTACTAAAACTTGACAACATGACAAGTTTTAAAAGAGTTATCTGCCAGAAAATACACGATGTTACCAAATGCTTCTCTCACAGTGGTTCTCAAATGCACACAGACTCACAGTGTGATTCTAGACAACAACCACTATACCTAGGAGTTTACCAGAGTTTACCAAAAATCATTCACTGCTGTGGAAGTGATAAGGTAACTGCACACAATCTACATATTTCAGGACTGCACTATTGTGTCAAAGCCTGACTCATTTAATCAAAGCATAAGCAAAAACTGGCTTCTAATGCTACTAAAACTTGACAACAAGACAGGTTTTAAAACAGTTATCTGTCAGCAAATACACAATATTACCACATACTTCTCTCACAGTGGTTTCAAATGCACACAGACTCACAGTGTGATTCTAGACAATCAACACTATCCCTAGCAGCTTACCAAAACTCATTCACTACTGTGCGAGGGGTAAGGAGACTACACACAATCTACATATTAAAGTACAGCACATTAGTGTCAAAGCATGACTTATTTTATCAATGCATAAGCAAAGACTGGCTTCTAATGCTATTAAAACTTTACAACATGACAGGTTTTAAAACAGTTATCTGTCAGCAAATACACAATATTACCAAATGCTTCTCTCACAGTAGTTCCCAAATGCACACATACTCACTGTGTGATTCTAGACAAACAACACTATCCCTTGCACTATACCTAAACACAGTTCTTCATCTAGAGGGAGTACTACATTTTAGTATAGAAACATGACTCATTTCACAAATTCATATACAATGACTGGTTTCTAATTCTACCAAAATATAAAAACAGCACAGTTATCTGTGTGCAAACACCTGAAAAACACAAATGCTTATCACAGAATGGTTTCTACATGCACACACACTGTCAATAAGATTGTAGAGAAAAAAACTACTCCCTACACTTTAGCAGGAGAAATACATTAGTCTGATTAAAATCAAAATAGTCTACATACATCCTCTCACAATTAAATAACTCACCTTTTAGTAGATTAAGAAGTATATCAGTCACACACCAGATTTTCTTTTACAGAATCTCTGCACTGTGCACCTCTCAGCAAAAACAAAGAATGGAAAAGTTTCCCTTTCATTTTCCACACATATACATGTAAACATCAAATCACAATCCTTCACACCTAAATTCAAAAGCAAACACACATTTCTATTGGTTAAACATTTCAACCCTTTCCAAATTAAATACATTTCAACCCTTCCCCCAATCTGCCTTCTGCCTGTTACCATAGAAACAGGTCATGGAACACTGCACTGAGCACACGGGTCACAAGTTCAGCACACAATGTTGCTAAACGAGACAGCAAGTGTGCTTGACTTTTCAACATATCAGCTTATCATATATAATGTTCCTTACAAACTGTTTTTGTTAACCAATAAGAATGATGCCTTTAACAAACAGAAATATACACCCTAACTTTCAGTGTAGAAAGTTGTAATACAACCAATGATTTCTTGTCTTTTTTCAATTTTTTTTCCTTGGATCCGCGCACCCACCGCGAGAGAATCCGTGCACCCAATGCGATAGGATGCGCGCACCCTGCGCGCATTTCGCCGTTTAAAAAAAAAAAAGGGGGCCCTAGGGGCTCCTTCTGGGACCCCCTAAGCACCTCTAGAGGGTCAGAGTATTTCCACTCAGCCCCCTTTATATGTTTTACACACTTATTCCCCTTGCTTCTTCAGCCTCGCTTCTACCAAGGCAGAAAATGGCCGCCAACAGTTCCTGGTTTTGAATGTAGACATACACTCGATAGCCAATTACCATTCGGCGCGCGATCGGGAGCGTGCGCGCTCGGTTCGGGGAGGGTGCGCTTACGGTGCGGGTAGGGTCAGTGGATCCTCCCCGGCCATAGATATATATGTACTTTTAACTCTAATTTTATCAGGAATTACATAATGGATTCACACCATTTATGCAAAAGGCATGGTTTGAACTGAGGACTACCTCTTTGCCAAATTTGGTGTCATTCCATTCAGCGGTTCGGGCTGTAGCTGCGACAACAGATCCTATGGGAAATTGCATGGGGAAAACGCGTTTTGGGACCCCCCTTATTTCTCGGCCCCCGCTTGACAAATCACCACGAAACTTTCAGGGTAGGAGCGGAGCGGAGCTGGCCAAAAGTTTGGAAAATTTCGCGAGGATTCATCAACCGGCGCCAGACTTATTGGGAATAGAATGTTGCGGATTTCCTATGGAAAATAGGTCCTAACTATAACTATCTACTGGCGACCGCCAGTAGATAATATATCATATATATATATATATATATATATGTATGTATATATATATATATATATATATATATATATATATATATATATATATATATATATATGTGTGTGTGTGTGTAGTTATAGTTATGACCAACATTCCCCAGAGATGAAGGGTTTTGTTTTTTTTGCTAATATCTTTGGCGCCATTTGATGAGTGTAGTGGGGACTGAGAAATAGGGGCATTAAATAAGGGTACGTTTGTAATGTTAATTCCCATAGGATCACGTTATCAAACCAACATCCCAAACCGCTGGATGAAATTACACCAAATTTGGTAGAAAAGTAGATGTTGTTATGCAGATTGTCGTTTTATATTATTTTGTGCAAATTTGTTCAGTAGTTCTTGAGAAATTAAATCTGAACAGTATAGTGATATCTCTGGTCATGGATATTTTGCGATGGTTTCACCGTGATCACAATTAAATTGCAAAAAGTTACCAGTAAACCGCAACAGCACTCCGATTGGCTGGATGCAACCTTAATAGAAAGTTACAGCAGTTTTGCGGTGCTCACGATTACATTGCGACGTGTTTGAGGTACATCACTAAAGCGAGCCAGCGGGAATGCTGTGATTAGCTGGACGCAACCCGAATAGAAAGTTTTGGCCGTCATTTTATGTATTGGGGACAGTTCCTGGGGCTGAAAATGTATTTTGAATGTGACGTAAGGGGTCAGGTACTCTGACCCCATGTTTGTAAAATAGGGATATTAGTGACACAAGTTATGTGTCCAAAATTGATTTTGTAATTGTGCACAATATTTGCGACGTCACTGCGACTGCTGTGTACTGTTGCAAAAACAGAAGATCAATTTTTAAGATGAATTTCATGCAAACAACCTTGAAAAATATGATTTTAAACAGTGCACCATTAAACCCCTAGTGTCGAAAATACTGTAAAATGTGTGCATTTATGTGTTTTACACTTTATAAAAAAAGACTTTATCACTGCCGTTATCAACGTCTTCGCGATACTCAAAATACTCGCAAACATGGAAAATTGGTTTAAAAGATTGGTTTTGTACAAACTCCCCATAAAAATATGGCTTTCATCAGTACAGTAATAAACTCTTAGTGACTAAAATAATGTAAAATGTGTGCATATGTGTGTTTTACACCTCATAAAAAGGCGTGATTTTCGCGGTTACGGAAGGCATTGCGACTCTCTGCGTAGTTGCAAAAACAGACAGTAGGGTTCAAATACAGTTTTTTTTTAAAGTTACCACAAAAACATGTGTACAAACATGTTCTTTAAGTTAGTAATGTGTGTATCAAAAATAGTTCGAATCATTTTTTTAAGTTACATTTTTTTAATGTGGTGATGGCCGTTGAATGGCTGATTAAATTTTGCCATTTCACAATGTGATTGTGATCATTGCAAAGTTATTACGGAGTTCAAAAAATAAATTAAAAATATTTTACAAGAAAATGAACAAAATGTTGGGCTCCTGGGTGGCTCTGACAAGAGCCTTTTGTTGAGCGTGTGTAAAAAAAACAGCTACAGATAAGACTGTATGCAGACTTTCAGGTTGCTTAGAAACACCCTGTTCCCTTCATCTGTAAAGTGAACTCCATTTCTTCTATACATTCCATGCATGGCAAAACGGAGATTGTTGTTGTAGGTAGAGCCCATGTTATGGTCTCTGAGGAAAGCAGAAACTGTTTTATTAACATGCTTCCTGGCTTTGTCAATCTGTGGACAGATTTGATTTGACCACTGCCATTTCTGTCTTTGGCATATATTAGAGTACACCAAGACAGTGTGAGGGAACAGCAACTTCAGTTATGCAAAGGTGTCCATCATTAGGATTTCCAACCCCACTCCTGTCAATGTGTGTCAACTAATGAAACTTTGTGTCTCTGTGGACAAACCAACTAATCTCCACATTTGACAAACCCAAGTCCCTGTCAATATCCCCCTTTTTTGCAGCCTCGTTAGTCCAATAGACATAGCTGTGGCCCGCAATCCACACTCTAAGCATTTTGAATTGAAGGAGCAATAGCAGTCAGGTGAAGACTGGAGCTGATTGAGGTAGTTTTCCAAATGAAACGCAGTTAAAATGGATGTGTTTTTTTTAATGGTATATTTGGTTGGAAGCTGTCAGCATGTAAGTGAATAAAACTAGGCAGTGTGTTGGATGTATTAGCAAGAAGTCCTATTATTGGCCTCTGTTTAAAAGAAGAAATGTAATACAGACATGGATATGCTTTTAAATCTGTGGAGCAAACCTCATCTGCTGAATTTGTTTTTGAAGTAGCATGTTCCTCCTGGAATGTCCTGTGAACATGTGATCTACCGGTTCCACTGGATTGCTAGGTACACTGAGCTAAGAGTATATTGAGGGAAGGGTTTTAAAGAGACAAAACTTTTTCTTAAAGTTGAGGAGTTATGACCCACTTTAAGTAATGGCAAACTTTAATTTCCAATTCAGGACTGTGTAATAAACTGTTGTGCAGTATTCCAATTATAAAAAAGTGAAGCTAAATATCAGTTTGGACTTGCGTTTCTTTTCCATGGTTACTCCTCGATCATCACAAATACATCACGGACAAGCGGAGACAGGAACCTCGTTTTGAAAGAGAGGGAAAGGGTTTGCAGATGCTAACCATTCACAAGTGGAGATACAGTAGTCTAAAATGAAAGACATGATTTCATTTGCTGCCTTGCTCATGACCATAGAGTGGAAAGTTGAAGAGGTTTTCATTTTATAGTTGCTTTCTATGAGAGTGGTGTAATGTTCCTGTGCTTAGTTTGTACAAATTTTAACAGTACCAAGACTATCCATATAGAGCTAAAACAACAAAATTTAATCCGTAAACTCAATTCACTGGTAAGTACATGACTTTTGAATTACTTAAAAAAATTACATTAAAAGTCAAGAAGTATATGGGAGTTTGATTAAAAAGAGTATCAAAGTGATGTGAAAAAAATATATCAGATGAACTGTCTCTGTATGTTAGTACAGTTGAAAGTTACCATGAGTAATGCCTTTAAAAATGGCAATGTTTTAAATGTCTAAGCATCATGTGCAGAACAGACAGATCAATGTTATTTGCATTTTGAGAACTGTAGTACTTTTAGTCACATTATTAAATAGAAGTAGTGTAGTAATGAATAAAACATAAGAAAATGTGCTGTGCCTGTATTTGAATTATAAAGTAGCAATACTTGTTAGGTAGTCATTCGCGATTGTCAATGTTATTTTTAACTTATTTGATGGGTTTGCATATGTTTAGATGGTGAGATATGGTTTTGCTGGTTGCAGATAGTTATATGTAAGAGGAGACTCTTGAGTTTACTTAAAGATGGAGAGAAATATATATTTTTGGAAAGATGGCCTGAAGGTGTATATCCATTATGAAATCACATATATGTTAACATGTTGATCTATGTTCGTTAAGGCTGTTGAAAATTCCATGTATATGGTGAGGGTGGTACATTTCTTTAACTTCTCTGTTTAATATTGAGGAGATTGGTAGTGCATAATATCTCTTGAGAGTTCATGTGGTGCTAGCTTCAATTGGTGTGTAACTTTTCTTTGAGAAATGGTGAATATATGTTTTAAAGACACAAGAAATATTTGATAAGTAATGTATGTACCTCCCATAAAACTCCTCATGGTCATAGATTGTTAGTTGCGCCCTCCTCAGCCTTTAGAGCTGAAGCCACCATCTCGCTTTACAAAAGTGGAACCATCCTTATCCAAGCCTCTGACCGCAATCTTATGTTGTTTGACAACCTTTCCCCACCCTCTTGAAGGCAGTCGCCAATCTCAGTGCCACCCCCCTTGGAGTTAATGGCCCCTCAACGGGTCCCTTCGCTGTGCAAATTCTATCCCCCTCCTTTCCGCCACAAGACGCAAACCTTACATCTGTTCCTATTGGCCCTCTGCTAGTTACTTCCACTCAGATTAACAATTCCACTGCCAAAGAGCAGCGACAACACAGTCTTCACGAGAGTCCACATGCTACCACTCCCTCACAATTAGATGGTCCACCAGCCGCGAACCATACATCTGTTACGAAGGTTCCCCGCTAGCTACCTCCACTCAGATTAACAATTCCACTGCTAACGAGCTGCAACAGCAAAGTCTTCATGATAGTCCACAGGCTCCCACCCCTGCACGGTTAGATAGCTCTAAATATCCTAGCTCCACTGTACACAACACTGCTAGGACTCTCCCCGGGATCCCCTCTCCAAGCCCAACCTGCACTCCGTCACGGTCCGACAGGCTGACAAGGGTCCCCTACTGTCCATCCTCTCCTCTCCTATCCTACACATCCCCCCACGCACACAGTTCCATTTAGATGAATTCCCTGCCCAGGGGCCCACTCGTTCGCCACCTGCCCCACTTTCCCCCTCCTTCACTAGCTATCCTCTGCCGCTGGGTTCCCAGGACCTAACCTCACAACCCCATTCACACACTTCATTGGAAGCCCGACTTAACGAGATTGCACTATCCCTACTGCAACTTAAGGCAGATGTTCGTAGCCTATCTCACATTTCTGAGGATCTGTTAGTTAACTCCCGACGAAGTAGATTCTTTTTGACCAATCTCCATCCATGCTGGTGCCTTTCCCCCCTACCCTATGTGAACTGCATCCCACTGCATGCACTCAACCCCTAGTTGGCCCTCTGCTCCGCACCCTAATGACCCCTCTCGACCCGCCAGGTATAGAGCCTCCCTGTCTGATAGCGATATTCATTCTTTACTACTTTCATATGAGCTGGCACTGCCTTACCCCTCGAACTCGCATGCAATTGAATAAATCCCTACGGATCCCTTCAGGGTACCTAGGTCAAACTCAAGAACTTTAAATGAGAACAACCTCACAAGAGTCACCCCCACTCTACTGCCACCAAAGGACACCCCCGTCAGTCTCAGATGCACGCTCCTAAACTACAGATCGACTGTTAAACACGCTGCGGATATTGCCGATCTCATTCTGGCACAGGATCTGGACCTTGTAATGCTGACGGAAACCTGGCTAAATGACTCAGCCGCTCACACCATTGACCTTCTAATGCCTCCCAACTTTGATATCATTAGGTTGGACAGATCCAGTGGTCCCGGGGGAGGCATTGCATGCTTACATCGTAGTAATCTTCTAGTGAAAGTCCTTCAGGCTGACCTCTTGCCCTCTTGTGAATACCGTAGTATTGTAGTGACTGGGGGCAACAATCACGCTTGTAAACTGCATACATTCTACCACCCCCCTCGCGACAACCTTCCCTTCATAGAACAGATCATGGATATTATTTCGGCCAACGTGGATTTCCAGGACACGCAGATCTTCCTGGGTGATTTCCACCTCCACTGGAATGATGTAAACGATGTGCTGGTCAATAGCCTCAAATCCTTCCTACTTGACCTTAACCTTATCCAAATTTGTGACAGCCCTACACATATTAAAGAGGCCACACTAGATCTTGTCATTGGTAAGCCCATATCATTCAGCTTGGAGGCGATCCTCCCTTGTGGCTGGACTGACCACTATTGCATCACCTTCCTCGTCCTTGAATCGGTAAGAGCAAGCAGATCCCGACCTAAGAACCCAAAACAGTTAAAAAGATGTTTACGGAACATCAACGCGCAAGACCTGACTGAGATCTGTGATAACATCTTGCCGCCCCCTTTGAACATGTATGATGTCCATGACCTGACGGCCCAATATAACCATGCAATGCTTAATGTACTTGACTCAGTGGCACCACTTCAGCTTAAAAGAGTGTCTGCTAAGCTCTCCAAACCATGATTCAATGATAGTCTTAATGCTGAAAAAAGGAATTTAAGACTTGCAGAAAGAAAGTGGCGATCGTATCACTCCCTTGAACATCTTGGTCACCTGAGATCCTTGCGAAGCATATACAACAAATGCATTAGATGCTCAAAGGCTACCTACTTCAGAACTCAACTAGACCAAACAAAAAATCGTCCAAAAATACTGTTCGGAATAATCAAGTCCCAATCTAATAATCATCCTAACCTCTCGACCCCGGATCAAGGGACCTTGCCGAACTGTGAAAAATGTGCTGCTTTCTTCACGGAGAAAACTATTTAGATAGAATCTGAACTACGCTCGGCCCATGATCACATTTTGAGCGGGCCACTGATCACCCTTTGTCCCTCAGAGTCATTTATCACTGAACTATCACAGCCCTGCCACCTCACAAACAATGCATCCTGGAATCTGTTCCAAACAGTGCATGAATACACTATTCACAAAATGCTGGTGACCTTGAAACCTTCCAATCATTACAACGAACTCCTGCCATCGAACCTGTTCCCGGAAGTGAGATACGCCTTACTAACTCTTTGGACGACAATCGTCAATAATTCTCTTATGCAAGGGGCTATTCCGGATTCCCTTAAAGCAGGTCAAGTCACCCCGATCCTAAAGAAACCAAATGTGGATCCCACGGACCTTCTTAGCTTCCGCCCAATCACTAACATCCCCACCTTGGCAAAACTCTTGGAGAAATGTGTGCTTGCCCAACTCTGTCATCACATTGAACATTTCCAACTCCTGGATCAATGCCAATCTGGTTTCCGCCCAGGTCATAGTACAGAGTCGGCGATAACGCACATCGTGGATGATGCGCTTAGAATGCTGGATCACAATGAGTCATGCTTACTGATCCTCCTGGACCTTTCGTCACCATTTGATACTGTCAAACATGATCACTTAATTGACCTACTAGAGCACAGGCTGGGGCTGTCTGGGCCGGTATTAAGCTGGTTCTCATCCTTCCTTCAGAACAGATCCCAAAGCTTCAAGGTGAATCAATCCTTGTCCCTCCCTGCCCCAGTTACCTTGGGGGTGCCACAAGGGTCAGCATTGTCCCCCACGCTTTTTAACCTGTTTATGGAGCCTCTGACAGAAATCTTAAAATCATCCAGCATTCGCTATCATATGTATGCGGACGATACCCAACTATACCTGAAGATAGCCTCCCCCTAAGACATCCAGTCCCTCAATTCAGTCCTTCTGGAAACACAAAGATGGCTGACATTCAATCACCTGAAGTTAAATGCTCTTAAAACGGAATTCCTACTGATCTCACCCCACAACCAATCCCTCGTCATGGAGCAATGGTTGAATCAGCTGACTGCCTTTAACTGTAGAAAGCACCTGGTAGATTCGGCATAATCTCTGGGCATCATTCTAGACAAACGCCTGAACATGCAGAAGCACATCAGTTTCCTCACCAAAGGAGCGAACTTCCAAATCAGTTTACTTAGGAATCTCAAACCCTTCCTCCCTGCTCATGACCTAAAGGTTGTAGTTCAAGCATTGGCGATCTCTAAGCTGGACTATGGTACTGCAACACTTTGTGGCCTGCCCAGAGTTAGGACGGCTCCTCTTAGGGTTACCCTCAACTCCGCTGTGAGGCTCTTAACTGGCACTAAAAAATACAACCACATCTTCCCGGACTTGCGGGAACTGAATTGGCTGTGATATGAAGCTCGGATACTGCTAAAAATTGCATGCATGGCTCACAAAGCCATCCACTTCAAGATGCCGTTGTACCTTGCACAGAAACTGGAACTCTCCTGTGGTTCTAGAGCCTCCAGAAGCGCCAGCCCCCTTTTACTTAAACCTCAAAAATTAAACAAAAAAAAGACCTATAAACGAGCGTTCTCAGGGATGGCTCAGAGGATCTGGAACTCCCTTCCCCCCGAAGTCAGGGTGAACCCGTCTACTGTCTTCCTCAAAAAAGAAGTCAAAGGTCTACTGATGAAGAAATTTCTGCCTTAGCCTGGCACCTTCCTCTGATTAGGGGATCATACTCGCTGTTCCGTTCCCCAGCCACCTGTTAATGAGTTGGCCGGACAATTCTAGACTGTGATCTTTTTTTTTTCACCCTCTGTTGTTTATGATATGTTTTCCTGTGCCTCCACTAGATTGTTGGTCAATTCTGACTTTGTATTTGTTGTTTACGTTATTCTGTTTTGTATGTTCTGTACCTGGTGCTGCATAATCTGAAAGCGCTCTGATACCCTCGGTGGTCAAGTTCGCGCTATGTAAAACTTTCATAATAAATAAATAAATAAGAATGTATGCCATTAAGAAAAGGTTTTGTGCTTTGAAAAAGTGAGAATTGGTGTTTTTAGTTTTTTAAACTTACTAATTGCACGTGCACACTGAGTAACAGAGCAATGTATGCTCCTAGAGAGCCATGTATCCAATTATATATCAAGTGTGATATCTAGACTTCACTCACACATAGCTCACACATAGCTCAGTAGAAAAGGATGGATACACTAAAACAGGTTGTCTCATACTGACAGCAGGACTGTTGACTAGTATGTAAAAAGTGAAAAGGAAAATATTGAGAGCTGGAAAATGTTTGCCATGTACCTATTTGTAGAGGAACCCTTTGTCTTGTCCACGCAGTAAGTTATGTGTAAGTACTGTTACAATAAATTAGAGGATAATAAAATGCGAGCTAAAGCTGTGCATAACAAGTTAATACTGGCTCCTATTCCAGAACCACTTCAAGGTTTTAAATGTTTATGAGTCCATTCTTATCCAAAGTATACATCCATTTCAGACTGTAGTCTGTATAAAGCCAAAGACAGGCAAGTTAACACCAACAGAGCAGCAGAAAAGTCTGAAAGGTAGAGTACTGTAAAGGACTAATAGTGTTTTCTCACAATGTTCAGAAGGATGCTCAAAAATTTGTAATGGTAATGCTAGGACTATTAGAGGAAGAGGATGTGAATATCAATGAATTATTTAGTTTAAGTTATAAATGGAACAATCTTTGTGAACATTGTGAATTCACCTGTAGCACTGAAATTAATTCGGACCAATTTCTCAATCTGACGTTACTAGATTGTAAAGCTGTGGCTTTTGAAAATGTAACCAAGAACTCTCATCAAGATTGACCTCTCCAAAATGCAGATTAGAACTTAGGTATACGTTGGTATTACAAATGTATGGGAAATATATCATAGTCATGCTACAATGAACAGAGTGTATAGAGGTAAATTAAAAACTGAAATAAAAAACTGAATAGCTGGAAACATTTCCATTTTAAAAAGATGTTTCACAGCTATAGCAAACATGTTTCATGAAGGAGTTAATTTAACCTCTAAACACTGCACAATATATTAAAGATGTCAAACAGGATGGACGGAGTACAATGACATAGAGATGTCATTCCAATCTAGACTATGTCAAAAGCTAACAAACTTATATTTGCTATCTCTAGAACCTAGGTTTTTAGGATAATTTACCAATAACAAAATGTGTTATTGTGTTGACCAAGACGGCTGAAACATGTCTATATAGAAGCAATATAGGAGAAAAATGGAGTCCTAATTTCCCCTAGACCTTCTCCGCCTCTTCACATTTTAACCGTAGCCAGGGAACCTAGGAATAAAATTTTATATCAGGTATCTCTGAGTTTGTTTTTAGACTTCATACTCCACTGTCTCTTGTTTACTGCACTGATCCCAACACATTTATGTTTGTTTTGTCTTCCCCGCCCTTTGCTCCATCCCAGGCATTGGTCAGCACAGAGATGTTGTAGCAGCCCTATAATGAAGCATGCCAATACCTAGTGGGTCAGGGCAGTTTTTTTAAAAACCTTACGTTTTCTAACGAATGTTGTGAAGAGACAGGTGATTGTCTTCGGCCACCTGTCTCTCCCTCCTTTTCCTCATTTTGTGGTTACAATTTGATATTTAAAGGTAGGATGGAAAAGGAGTAGTACCTCTCTCCCCTTCTCTTTTGTGTGTAAATACAGTTAGGAAATAAAATGAAAAAAAAACAAATAAAGGTTACAGGGACGTTATAATTAGGAATTAGCATTTCAAAAACCTTAGAAATTCACTGAAAAAAACAAAGGTTACAGGGACGTAATAGTTAGTAAATAGCATTTCAAAAACCTTAGAAATTCACTGAAAAAACAAAGGTTACAGGGACATTATAGTTAGGCTGACATTTCACTCGTACAAGCCCAGAGAAATTCAGCAGTTACAGTTAGCTGAGCTAACCACATCACTCATGATGTGGTTAGTGACATCACTGAAGACATCATCCACAAAATATCTGGCATAACCGCTCACACACCCCAATATAACCATTAATAAACCCACTCTAACTTTTACTCTACCGTTGTCAAAACCATTGACACACCCATACTAGCACTTACACACCCACTCAATGATTCATTGGTCTACACACACATCCACTCACTCACTCATCCAGCCACTGATAAACTCACTCACTCACTCACTCACTAATACAGCCATATCTACTCATACACCCATGGAGCTACTCATACACCTACTCACTCACCCATACAGTCACTGACACAATCACACACTCACCCATACAGCCACTGTAACAATCCCTCAGTCTGAGGTACAGTCACTCATATACTCCAACACTCACCTATACTGCCTTTCACATATGTACTTACTCACCGATATACTACTGACACATCCATTCACTCACCAACACAGCCATACACACACTATACAGCCCCTCGTTTATGCACTCACTAACACATACAGCTACTGATTCACCTACTCGCTCACCCATGCAGGCAGTCACACAGCCTCTCATCCACCCACACAGTCAGACACCCATACAGATACTTAGACAACCAACCAACCACCCATGCAGCCACTCACATACCCACTCACCAACACATCCAGCCAATTAGACACCAACTAACAGACTTAAACAGACATTCTCACAACCCAGTCACTCACCCATACATTCACTGAGACACCGAACCACTCACTTCTGCAGTCAGTCATGCACCCACTGAATCATCCATACAGGCACTCATACACCCACTGATTTATTAATACACCTTGGTATATATATATATATTTAATACTCATAAACTTTTTTATAACACTCAAAGTCACTGGATGTACATATTCACAAAATATTTTTTTTAAAGTGGTCTGCTTTGGCTCATTCTGCATGGAAAGTTTTGAGGTTATACGTCAAGCAGGGGCCACGAAAAGGGGGGGGGGCAAAAAGATTTTCCCCCATGGAGAGTGTATGGAGATTTTGCCATTTATAGACATGGCTACAGGCTGAAATGCTGAACGGATTTACACCACATTTGGTATATAGCTAGCTCTTGGTCGAGAATGAGCACTTTTAGTAATTTGGTAGAACTCTGTTGAGTATTTTTGTAGTTATTAAAGAAATAAAACTTTGTATATCTAAGGATGCGGATCCTCAGTGGAACCACGGGTATCCGCAGGTCTTCAGATACCATGGATCCATTTATATATTACTTAACATTAAAAAAAAACATACTGTATTCACTGAAAAAAACAAAGGTTACACAGACCATACAGTTAGGTTCACGTTTTAACCACATAATACCATAGTAATTCAACAGTGATAGTTATACTTATCAGTATACTTATCTGAAGAAACTACCGTTAAGTAGCTTTAGGCCACAAGTTTTAGTCTCTTAACATAAGTATAACTATAAGTATAGATTAAGTCTAACTATAACTGCTGAATTTCTATGGTTTTGTGTGGGTAAAACGTGAACCTAAACTATAACGCCCATGTAACCTTTGTTTTTTTTCAGTGAATCTATCTATCTATCTATCTATCTATCTATCTATCTATCTATCTATCTATCTATCTATCTATCTATCTATCTATCTATCTATCTATCTATCTATCTATCTATCTATCTATCTATCTATCTATCTATCTATCTATCTATCTATCTATCTATCTATCTAGAGAGAGAACACCATCCTCACTGAGCCTTCCCTTATGGCCTAATTGATGTCAGAGTGTGTACAGGGGATGAGGAGTTCAGTATAAAGACAGAGAAGACCAGCGCCACATTGGCACAAATTGCACAAACTCCAGAGCTTATTTGCAGGTAACGTTTTAATTTAATATCTTTGGTGGTAGACTAGAAGACCCTATGCGTTTCGTCCAGGACACCCTCAATCATAGGTAAACAGGTTTTAGTTGTGTGTTTTATGTAAAAGGATTAAATTGGCATAAAGACAAGAACAAAAACATGAACACATATCACATAATGTATCTGAGGGGTTCCTTAACCCCTTCAGCGCTGCGCGGATTCCCCCGCGGTGCTGAAGGGTTCTAGCGCGGGCGGGGCCATGACGGAACGGTTCCGTCATGAGCACAGCTCAACCGATGCTCATGACGGAACCGTTCCGTCATGAGCATCGAAGGGGTTAAGCAGACAAATACTTATTATTTGATAAGTAAATTCTTGAAGGTGCAGGTTAGGTGGACTCTCTGTCCTGAGCCTTCTACATCCAATGTATATGTACAAGACAAAATAATCCCTGGTCACACTGTTGTTAATAAACAGCATGCTGCCTTCCAAAATAGTATAGAATGTTTAATAATTTAAAAAAAATGCTAATTCACAAGTTCATTCTGTTTCTTGGATCAATGCATTTTGTTTTAATTTCATTTTATTCAATATCCTCAGGAATGAATATTCAAACATAAATTCTTCATTTGTTCCCAATCAATGCCCAGTGCATTTCAGACATGGGAAACTGAAAAACCCTAATACAATGTATCAATCAAATACTGATAATTGAGTTCACTTCTAAAACAAAAAGCTATTCATGTACTTCCTAAAAGACGCCATTTTTTGAGAGAACAGATGATGGTATTTCTTTATTGTAACAAAGGAGGCCTTGTTTTATAATTCTCCAATCCGTGACCTTGTGAAGTTTAATATAGCTTTTATTTTACCCATCATTGTGCAACAATTACACATATGATTAGTGTGTGACTATGGAGGAGGCACTCCCCTACATTGAACCATGAAGCCTGTAGTTTAGTAAAACATGGGTACCTGGTTTGTTCCATACCTAAAAGAGAATACACTAGTACCTATTTGTAGTGGTTGCCTTGCATGGTCATCTCTTAGGTAAAAGGCACTTACATATGTGCACCTGTGCTAGAGTTTGTATTGTTTGCACTCTCCACAAATTGGTGATTATTTTAACTTTATTATTTTCATTTGATGCATTTTCTCTGATTAGGACCTATTTCCTTGATCAAAACATACTAAGCAGACTAGTCATAAGATTTTTGTTTTTGAAATCCATTGACTAATGTGTTTCATACTACTGTTGTTAAATATTAATATGCTTTAGGGTTTGTATAATCTAACAGATGTACGTCTAATCAAACGTCTAACTGGGATGCGAAAGTGTCTACTTTTTTCCATGGAATGAATGACCAGTATAGTTAGGGAGGTCGATTACCCTAATGAAGACCTTTGACCAATGTTTGACATAAAATATAGGTCGAAACATGTTGGTAGTCTGTATATTTTGAATGGTCAGATGAATCATTATATTTCATCTATTTGCCATACTTCTTAGTTTTTAATCAATACCAGGGGTAGTCAATAATAAAGGAAGTTCCTTAAGTATACCCCTAGGTATTTTTAATTCTTAAGACTTCAACTGGACCCGTGCAAATGTCCTGCATTACATACATAAGAACTCCCAGGCCTACGGAGTTTGGTTGAGTTCGCTAGAGTAGCACTGTCTCACCCCAGTGTGAGCGGTCACTGATAATGAAGCATGTCATGATACGTTGTGGGTGAGACGACCTCTCAAACATCCTTTTATGACCTGAGGCAATGGTTTCTTAACTGAGATAGGGCAAGTGGGACCATAGGTTTCGGTACCTAAGTACTTTGTGTGATAAGGAAGTACTAATGTTGAGCCTTCTTGCTTTGAATAGCCCAAAAGGCACAGTATTCTGGAAATGTCTGTGTGTAATCTGTTATTTGCATGCTCTTATTATGTGTATGGTAAGTTTTGTTTGGCCTGTTGGCCTGTTAGCAAAGCAGATTTTAATTACTGACTGAATACTGCATTGAAACCTTTGTGAATTGATATATTATTTAATAATGGAAACCACTTAAAGTAGCAGGTTTTGTCACGTCAACCCAAAGCCCTAATAAAACACTGTTGATAGCCCTTGGAGTCATTCTGGTAGTCCTAGGTTCAAGCAGTAAGAAGCAGGGCAGTCCTCTTAAGGTACAAGGCAGGCTTCAAGCAGCAACGCAGTCCACTGGTAGCAGCAGGGCAGGCCTCTGATGTACATAACAGGCCACAAACAGCAGGGTAGTCCACTGAAAGCAGGCCTTCCAAGTGTCCTCTGCAGGTCCAGCACTGAACTGAAGATTGGGTTTGAGAGTCCTACTTTTACATCTGGTGCCAGCTTTGAAGTTCAAGAAACTACTAGAGTTGTCCCCCCTCAGTTGGGTCTGGCATTTCCTTGCTCCCTGCCCAGACTCCAATTGATCTAGAGTGACAAAAGACTGATATGAAGTTCTTTATGAATGTGCTAATGCAGCTGCTTTAAAATGTAAGAGGGTTGGGAACAGTTTTGCCCCTCCCATCCTGCCAACACTTGTCCCCCTTATTCTCACTGTCTGGGAGGAATACACAAAGGCCAACTTCCACTCTTATCTCAGTCATGTGACCCCGTAGACAGATTGCAGGCACCAAATGGTTAAAACAAGAAAATGGCACCTTTCTAAAAGTGATATTTTTAGAAATTTGACTTAAAATACGACTTTACCATTAAAGAGGATTTTAAATTGCAATTCTTTAAAGACCAACCTGAGGTTTAAACCTTTTCCCAAACAAAAATTATCACTTAAATGTAATAAGGTAAGTCAATGTTATTATATGGGAGAGGCAGGTTTCAAGATGATGAAAAATACATTTGGGAATTTGTTCGCTACTAGAACAAATACAACTTAAAAGTACATGTCCCACTTTTTAAATACACTGCACACTGCCTTGTGGGCTGTTTAGGGCTACCTTAGGAGTGACTTACATGTATTAAAAAGGAATTTTTAGGCAGTCAAATTGGTAGTTTAAAACTGCACATATGCAGCAATGACAGGTCAGAGATATGCTTTAAAAGGCTACTTAAGTGGGTGGCACAATAAGTGCTGCAGACCTACTAGTAGCATTTGATTTACAGGCCCTAGGTACATGTTGTATCACTTTACTATGGATTTACAAGTAAATTAAATGTGTCAATCTTGTTATGTTGGCACATTTTGTTATGTTTTAAGGAGTGAACACAAGATCTTTAGCACTGGTTAGAAGTAGTAAAGTGCACAGTCCTAAAGCCAACAAAAACGAATATCAGCAAACAGGAGGGGAGTAGGCGAAATGTTTATGGGAAGACCACCCTAAGGGTGGCAGGTATAACACGTGTCCCACCCAGCTGAAAATGGGGAGAATTACACACCCTCCTGGGAGTTCTCATTGCTATGGTATGGTGGAAGAACCTGGATAGACATCAGTATTGGAGTTGTCTGACCCAGGGCGGTGTTCCACCATGAAGTCCATTCCTTTTAAGGAGACGGACCACAGCAAACAGTTTGGGATTCTCACCCCTCATCTGCATGAGCCATCTGATGGGCCTGTGGTCTGTCTGAACTCGGACATCAGTCCCAACCATTTATGGGCTCAGTTTCTTCAGTGCCCAGACCACAACAAAGGCTTCTCTCTCAATTGCACTCCACCTCTGTACCCTGGGAAGTAACCTCCTACTGATGAAGGCTACAGGCCTCATTTACTATTAGTAGCCCCCTAAGTGGATACAGGACTAAGGTACCTCATATCTTCACTCAAAATAATAACTTTAAATTTAGTATTTTAAAAATGAATAGTTAACTTATTTCACAAAAGAATCAATTTACATGTTCAACTTTTATTAAACATTAATACATTAATTTACATTAATTTGTTTTGTTTATCTTTTATTTATTGAGATTTTCATGGTATACGGAGGTGCAGTATCATTATCCATCAAGAGACCCGGTCTCAAATATCTCAGACTGTTGTACCAAAACACTTGAATCAAACAACAAACTTGATACAGAGTGCTTCTTCAATACAGGAAATAACCATCACAACCATTCCTGGTGTTCAACATTCCACTTCTTGTCATCAGTAGATTGGCATACATCCCATGTATAATCCACTAAGACAGCCATAGTTTTGTGAGATAGGCCCTGCAAAACGTGTTTAGGTCTATGACCATGCACCCTCCAGAGTCTCTTCACAAGACCAGTAACATACTTTAGACTGTGTGCTTGCATCCCCCCTTACCCCGATAAGCATATTACATCAGCAGCACCAAAGGACAGCATGTATTGTACAGCCCACCCGTGCCCTCCTGGGGATAATACATTATTTAAATGGCTGCACAGGTGTTTTAGTCAATCTCTAGTGGATGTGCATGCAGTTTGGCCTGCAGCATTTGCCAAAAGTCTTTCAGACGCGCGGCCGGCGGTTGTAATGTGGCATATATATGACCTGTTGCATCACAATATATCAGGTCGTGGATACAGGCCTTCATAGTTGGGATTTACACACGGTAGTGAGACCTGCCGTTCCGCAATGAGCAAGGCAATGGCAGTAAATCGCTGCATTCCTTTTCTGTAAGGGCTTAACGTACCCCAGCAGGGCCATTAGCGGTGTGAAGTGTATTGTGTGTTCCACCATCAGGGACAACTGTCGGAATACCTCCGCCCAATATGTTAGTGTGGGCCCACAGCTCCAGGCCAGGTGTAAGAAACCTGCTTGATCTGCAGCACATCTGGTACATTATGTTGTATGTTGTGATCCATCTTTGCCAGAACATATGGTGTGATGTACGCTCAATCAAATATTTAAAGTTGAGTAGTTTATGACCGTGGTTATTTGATACGTATTGCATTTGCTCACAGCTGTAAAGACAATCTTTGTCTGTCATGGGGAGGCCTAAGTCCTGCTTCCAGGCTTTAGCTTCGGCCGCTGGGCGGAGAGCTAAGGGTGTGTGGTAGACATGTGGTACTAAATCTGCCCCATCTGACGCTGTAATAATTCATGTAAGTGGTGGGAAATCTATTGGTTCTGTTGCTGTGGTTGGGAGTACCCCATTTAGGGAGCATCGCACCCTGTGTAGAAGGAATCTATCCATGTATGGCACACCACTATTCGAGGTGAGGTCCTCCACAGTGCGCAGTTGTGAGTCTTTAAAAAGGCCACCTACAGTGCACAGTCAGTTTTCAGCCAGAGGCTGTTTAGTGAGATTATCAGGTGTTGAGGGTAGCGACGGATTGTCGGCTAGCGGTATTTGCGTGGAGTATAGGGACTCTGCCTGTAGGTGTCATCGTAGTTTTGACCACGCCCAGCATTCGGTAGGTAGTGCCTGGATCAGCAGGGTTTCGTGGCAGCCCCTGTAGCAGTATGACTAAGAGCAGGTTTGGGTGTACCTGGGAGCTTTCTGGCTTCAGTTATTGCAGGCTGGTGCCCATGTGGTACCAATAATGTGTAAAATGAATTTGGGCGATCAGGTAGTATAAACAGATGATTAAAACACCTCACGATCCTCTCCTGCAGGAAAGTTGTAGCCCACACTGTGTACCTTGCGGTCGCAGTTTGCAAAAGGGAACCCAATGATGAAGCATGTCACCTTTGGGTGAGTGAGGGTTCTCGTCTTTACAATAATAATTGTCCTCCGTTTTTACAACCAATATTTAGGTATAGTTGGTAGACCATCCGGTTACTTTTTGTGTGTACTATAGTGCGGAGTGGTACCGTGGATGGTAACAATTTCTCCATTTGTGACCCCTTTAGTGAGATTACATACATCTGATGTGTATATAATGCCAATTTGTGATGTGTGTAAAATCATTTAACCATGGAAGCATTACTCTGTATTGTAACCGTAAAAAAACAACAAGTTTTACAGAAAAGTTTCTCACCACCCCCATCCACATCGGATACATATGGAACAGCATCCGGTGAATCCCATCAATATCCCTAAGAAAAATAGGGGGGGAAACTGTTAATTGAATAACAGGAAAAACTTCCAAAGAGGGTAGGCAATACTCCAAGGAGGCCGCCATACAGTCTTTAGAGTAGTAAATGAGTTCTATACCGCCTTGCACATATTAGTTTTCAAATAGCAAGTTTGCAGTCATTTGGTAACTATTTCACGTTCATGACTCACAGAAGTCTATCATTGATCCGTCGTCTAAGCTGCACCGGTGTGGTACAGTTCCTTTCTATAGGCCGGATGAATAGGAAGAGAGCCCAACTTGCATAGAGTTTATGAGGCAACCAATCATTGTTATGATCCAGATTCCTCATCTTCTCCGTAAGCTCGACTTTTCTTCGTGTTTTGATGATGCTTTCAGAACTTCATGGCGTCTTCAGGGGTCTCGAAAGTCTGTGGTTTTCCGTCGATCTGGATGTGAAGTCACGCCGGATAGAGCATAGCATACTGCACATTTGCTTTTTGTAATGTGCGTTTGATGTCTGCATACTTGCGCCGTGCTTTTTGCACCATCGGTGTGAAGTCTGAAAAGAACGCCAGTTCTGTGCCTTGGTAAGCGATCGAGCTCGCTCTCGGGCCAGTCGCAAAACTACATATCGGTCCTGATAGTTGAGGAGTCGCGCTATTATTAGTTTTGGAGAGGCTATTGGCGCCGGGCGCGGTCTCAGTGTTCGATGCGCTCTCTCCACTGCAAATGTACTGGAAAAAGCCTTTCTGCCATAGATGTCCGTCAGGCCCGTTTCAACAAATTTAGCCATGGGACCAATATTGGTGGACTCGGCCATACCAGCAATGCGAATGTTATTGCGGCGTGAGCGTGCCTCAAAATCTTCGACTTCGGCAGTCATTGTTTTGAGCAAGTGTGGGTTCTGTGCTGTGTTGATGGCCTTGAAGCCAGCCGTAGCTCTGCCATGATGGTGGGGGCCCCAGCACCCGGTGGCCCCTCTGCATCATGGCGTCGAAGGACAGTTGGTGCTGTTTCGGGTTCGTCTGCCTCATCGTGGGGCACCATCTCTGGGGGTACGAGTGGCGCAGGGAATCTGGGCCTGTTGCAGGCCTTCCAGTGTTTGTTGGGAATGTAGGTTTATTAACCTCCGGTCAAGGAGCCAGCCCGATGCAATGATGAATAATGGGACGGTTGTGCACGCCCATGTGGGCCCGAGGTAGGAGCAAGGCGTCCGGCAGCCCAAGCGAAGAGGTGTGGTTGATATAAGTAAATGTCTGCCTGGGGGAGGAGTGTGGGGCTTTCAGCAATAATGGCACATTGCCTCATAGTGCACGTACTTGCACTTAATCTTTATGCGCACCAAGTCCTATTGGCAAGAGAGGGGACATGGAGCTGCTTGAGGCATGTTTGGTAGGACACACGGCCGCGCTGCTTCCCGAGCCATTGCTTGGCGTGACGATCTAGGTGCCTCCCCACCCCGTGTACTCACTGCTGCATCTTGTTGTCTCCGAAGTCGGAGGTCATTGGGGCATGGAGCAGCGCTGTTTCCTCTCTCCAGTCAGGCCAGCGTCACCTTCAGGCTCCGGCGGAGCATCAAGGCCTGCACTTGCTGCACCGCCACGCATCCAGCGCCCCACCATCAGGCTCACTACTGTCCTCCCTGGTTCTCCGAGGGCCGCGTCCGGTCAATGGAGCGCGGGCCGCAGCACCATTATTTCTGGGCCAATTAAAGCCATTGACTGCTCATCTTGAAGCCGCTTGCTTGCAGTTTCTCATTCCACATTCTGTGCATCCGTATGGTGGGAGGAAAGGCAGCGGGCGGTTAATACGCGGTTGGCGACTCCGGAGCTTTGGAGTCAGGCGACTGTCTTGGTCGCAGGCTCGGCCACGCCCCCAATTAATTTACATTAATTAAGCACAGCTTTTAATTAAATTAACTAAAAATAAAAATGCTGGGGAGGGTAATTTTTTATTTTGCTTGAGAATTAATATTTATGACATAAATTAATATAGTTAAACGAGATTATTTGCTTCAAAAATATTTATTTTGAAGAGTTTATATGTTCTAACATTTTATTAGTTAGAATTGTAAAATTATTTGTATAAAAATATTTTACATTTATAGTTTACATTCAACTATTATTAATATATATTTTTTAAATGAATGAACCTTGTTAATTTTCCTATAGGGAGATTTCATCACTGTAGTGGAGATCTCCACATCCATATGTTAATTGTAGTGAATTTACATTCGTAAATTCAGTCTTAGATGTTCCTGAATGGATGTTGGAGACTTAATTTTGCACTTAGGTGTAAATCTAAGCTTGGAAATGATGGTCAGCAAAAAAGCGTAGACTTACCCCTAGGTGCAGGAGTACATCTACACATGTAAATTTACCTTTGTGAATAGGGCCCCATGTTTTTGCTACCGTACATGCATGTCACCCATTCTGTTCTTTTTTCAGCAACTGATTAAAACCAGAAACCCAATAGGAGGTTTGTTTTTGCTGCCTTTTCCGCTCAAGGTCTTTGGGAAACCATGACTCATCGTTCCATTTGTTCTCTCTATTAAAAGACTCGCACTTTCGTATGTGCGTCATTATCTAATGGAACCATGCAAATCCGTTACTAAATTTCAGGCTCTCCGAGTAGTGTTACATTGTGGAGAATACTATTAATGACCTGTGTCTTTTCATATCCTTTATCTCTACTAAATTCCTCCCCAGGAAACTACGTCTTTCTAGTAAATATTCACTATGTTTATTTGTAGGAATCTGACTTAAAACCTGTTTTCACTTCGTGGCTTTATTATTGACAGAATCCATTGCAGCACAAAGCTGTTCAAAGACCCTTGAAAGGGTATGGTCATATCAAGTGTTGTGTTTGCTCTGTTTGTATATGGACCAGGCAATACTAACACACTTTAACCATTGTGAAGCCAGTGCCAGGGCCTATAGCTTTACACAATAGGCCTTGGCCAGCGCCATCAAATGCCAGAGTGCCGAATACCAGTGCTTAGTCTTTTTTCCGACTCATGCCTCTTTAATCCAGTACCCGACACTGCATGACTCCTTAGCTCACTCTTGCAGGCTTTTTCATCCCTGCTTTTTCCATTTGCCATTGTTTTTCCGTCTTTATTTTTCACCTTCTTAAGACCTAGTGTGTTTTTCACTCTCTTACCTATATTAACGTCTTTTGAGAAAAAACATAAGTGCCGGTCCGTGAAAATATGAGCCGGTGGGCCCTACCTGCAACCACCAGCTCAAATTAAGCACTATGTGACCCCAAATCGCAAAGCTAGTTTCACAATTAAATTCGCCTTATACATGCAAATGGCATTTTGTACGGGTGCATAACCAGTTTTGGAATTCACAAAAGATATTTTTTTCTTCTAAAAGTATTTACTCACACAAAGATTTTTGCATAAGTCAATCTACTCCTAGGGGTTGGGAGAAAGTGTTACAGGACTAGAATGTCCTTGGAGTTTTTGTATATATACAGACTAGGTATTCACAAAGTGCTTGCCAACCACTCCCCACCTTGGAAAAGCTGAAAATGTACTCCTCAGAATGCCATTAATAAATTCTTTGCCACAGTGGATAGGGTACAAACCTAAAATTGGTGTGGATGTTAGGGGGGGGGGGATTTTATAGTGAAAAGTATAGCCCAAATGGAGATATTCACTTGAGAAATTTACACATGTATAATTGTTCATGAAAAAATCAAATTCACAAACGTTTTCTAGGAGTATTCAATCAATTCTAGGACAGTCACAGGTGTACAGGAAAAGTATTGAAAATTATTGTGAATTCTAGAAACAAGAAATTCTACACCTATAAAAAGTCACAGAGCCCTGAACGCTGATTTAATAATTTGGTTGTGAAGAGAGACACATTTTTGGGGTAGTTACTGTGGCATGTTCTTGCAAGACTTAAGCTGAGACTGCTCAAATGACAACAGGGCACTATAGTTCTGATTTGGTGCAACATTAGTCATGCAGGACTTCCACAGCCATGGCTCATATCTTAACAGACCACTATAAATCCGGTAAAGAGACATTAGAAGGTAATATCAGAAGCATGTATTATGTTAGCGCATTGAATTACCTCACACTTTGATTGGTAAAAATGATTAGAACTTGGAGCAAATCCATTGCTGCGAGGAATTGTAGTGCTTTCTCCAGTGTCCTTCTAGCTGAAGGTAATTGGTAGCGCAATTAACAATGGTAGTTGCACTATTGTGCACCTACTCTAAATCGGTAATCTGCCATTTTTAAGTTCTCAAGTTCCTATAACCTTAGCTGTCTGTAGACAGATCTGTTGTTTTTAGTACATGCCATAGGACTAGAATGGGCTTTGGGTCAGCCCTTCACTCTTGATTGGATAACCCAGTTGTCTGCTCTTGGGTGGATGGTATTCTTCCAATTCTGCCCAGGAGAATTCCAGTCTCATAGCATTCTAATGGGATGAGTTATATCCTTCCACTGCGTACTTGAGTGGACTCTTTTTGTAATTTAGTAGTGCGCATACCATGGCACTACATATATTTTCTTGTTAGCTTTCCCTATTTCCTCTCCCCTGCTCATGTTAATTTTGTCACTGTTCCCACTTATCCCTGTCCCACCTCCCATGCGCCCCATCTCATTCCTCATCCCACTTGGCATTCCATTCCTTCTGTCACCTAGCAGCTGCATAGTGCTGCTGGGCAGCCTGTTAACTTTTTCATTTTTTTTCACCGTACTTACATGGCTGTCTTCCATGTTAGTACAGTAAGTTCAAAATGGATGCCATGATTCACGATGCACACCCACACATAAATCACGACACACAAGCACATCTGCCAAGATGCATGCATACACTTCGCAGCCATGTTGGAAAAGGTTTTTCTTACCGGAAAACCCATTGCAAGATTGCCTGCCAAGCATGCACACGGATCATGGTGCATATGCATGTGTGCAATTAGCCAGCAGCATTGGGAAAAGGGGTGCAACCAAAACACTGACCACTTACTTTGAGCGGAAAAGGCCGCTTTATTGAAAAAGGTGCACATCACAAAAAAATACCCTGGCAACGCCTTAGAAAACTGAACCTCACTATGCATCTATCAAACTTACCATTTCATACCCCCCCCCCCCACCCCTACGATCTCCTCAACATGCTCACCTTGCAACTAACACATTACAAGCATCACAATGTATTGCATTTGGACATTACCAACTTTCTATTAACCCTACATCCTGTGACTGCCTGTATGAAACTGTAAACAACCAAATGTACTAAACTGAACCTTGAACTACCTGTCTACCCTTTCTTTGCAGATGGTTCACTAACTGTCAACGCCAACCAAACTTCTGCCAACTCCTGGCAAACTTTGCATGCCCTTGCCACCCTGTAAAAAGATGTGGCTAAACCGCCATTTTCCTGCCACCCCACCCAGCTAATCTGTTTCGTTTGCAACCTTAAACTTACTGCCGTACATTTAAGATCCTTCCCCAAGCTTCCCTAATTTCTAACAAATAGAGATCCATACTCATTCTGGACAAGTGGATCCCATCTCCCGAAACAATTCAACTGCATCAAACTGTATATATGGGGCAAATTCTGCCAAAACCAAGTCCCCTGCAAAACCGAGCCATCTCTCAGTTCACTTACTTTTGAGCCCTATCTACAGCTGCAGGCTTCAACACCCCTCTCTACACCCTCCTAGGCACAAACTCTGTCCAAAGGACAAAACACCCTGCCCACTGCTCTTTTATGAACGCCAGGTCTCGCTTCATACTGTGCATTGGAACCACCCCTTTTTTCTAACCAGATCCTTCTCCCCATATGCAAGATCAAAACATGTGAGCACCTGCCACCCGCCATCATGGCATTCAGATAGAGAAGCAATTCTTTCAAGCACATACCCCTTTTCCCTTCCAAGTGATATTAAATAAGCATTCATTAAAACCCAAATTAATGCCCCAATTCCTTTGCCATGCCTGAAACTCTGCCCATTACACAACCTAGTGGCCCACCACCGATAGTGCCACTTCCTCAGCTGCTGTGCCGGCCACTAAATCTGAAAGAAACAAATACCCAGTACATTTTTACATATTAACCTCCACCGCACACATGTCCTCGCCCAATCCCTGCACGTATGTTATCTTACAATTATTTATTAAGTGCGTGTTCGCCAAATGGTTTCATGGCGCTGTGAACAAGGGGAGGGGACATCGACGGGACAGTTAGCTTACTCATATGCCTGGGAAAACAGCCTGGTCTTGAGCTGTTTCCTGAACTGTGCATAGGAAGTCACAGACCTAAATTCCACAGGAAGCGAGTTCCAAAATTGCGGGGCCAAGACCGCAAATCTGAGTCCCCCATGTTTTTTGCGTTTGAATGAGGGAGTGGCCAACAAGTTCAGATTGGAAGAACACAGTTCCAGAGAAGGGATATAGCGCTGGATCCTTGAGGAAGTGAATGCTGGGCCATTCCCGGCGAGGGCTTTAAAGATAGTACATCCCAGCTTAAAGGCGCAGCTTTTAGCCACCGGAAGCCAGTGTGAACTCTTCATCAGAGGTCTAACGTGATGGTGTCTGGGCTGACAATAGATTAACCTGGCCGCTTGGTTTTGCACCAGCTGCAAGCGATGTAATTGATATGCTGGGATGCCAACATATAGTGAGTTGACGTAATCAATGCCTGAGATTACCAAAGCTAGAATAACCAGAGTCAAGGGCTCAGTGGTCAAGAATCTACTGATCCTCTGGATTCTACGCAGATGGAAAAAGCAGGCAGAGACCACTGAGCCAATCTGGGCTTTCATGGACAGATCATTACTGGTCACAATCCCCAAGCTCTTAACGGAGCCTGCTGGAAGTGGTGGGCTACCCAGCAGTGGAGGCCAAAAATTAGAGTTCCATGGGTTAGCAGTTCCTCCTGTGAGAATCAGCTCGGTTTTATCAGGATTTATTTTCAGTTGGTTGTCGTTCATCCATTCACTGATAAAGCTCATGGTGGACTGGAAATTAGACACTGAAGAAGTGGAGGAAATGATGTCAAACACCAGCTGAAGGTCGTCAGCGTAGTTAAAGGTTTTGACCATTCTTTCACGAAGAGACCAAATCAAGGGTAACAAGTACAAGTTAAAAAGAAGGGGCGAGAGGGAGGAAGCCTGGGGCACCCCGCAGGTCAATTTCATTTTTTTGGATGAGAAATTGGCAAGGCGAACTGCTTGAGATCGGTTACTAAGAAAAGAAGAGATCCACTTCAATGCCAGACCCTGGATCCCGGCATTGCTGACACGATCGATCAGGAGACCATGATCGACCGTGTCAAAAGCAGCTAACAAATCCAGGAGTACCAGGGCCTGGGTAAGGCCTTTGTCGGCCCCCCTTCTAAGCTCTTCCATGACTGCAAGGATGACTGACTCCGTTGAGTGTGCAGGTATAAATCCTGCCTGGTGGTAGTCCAGGAACTGAGAGTTTTCAATAAAAGAGCTAAGAAAGTTTGATACGTGGGCTTCTAAAATTTTGCCTAAGTAAGGTAATAGGGAAATGGGACGGTAGTTGCTAAGGACCAGGGGGTCAGAGCTGGGCTTCTTCAGGATCGGGACAATTTCAGCGCTTTTAAAGGTATCAGGGACAATGCCTAGTTTAAGAAAGTTTTTCAGGAATGAGAGGGGTGGGTCTGGACAAGTGAGGACAGCTTCCCGTAAAATATGAGGAGGACAGCAATCAGTGGGGGAGCCGGATCCAACTTTTTAAAGTAAAACAAGGAATTCTTCCCTTGAGATTGGGGGAATTTGATCAAATAGGAGTGGATTTTTACATATGATTGGGGAGGTCGTAGAAGAGATAAGGGTAGGGAGGCTTGCCTTGATGGTGGCAATTTTCTCAATGAAGTAGAAGTTGAGAGAATCACATAAGGATTGCGAGGGAACAGGTTTCGCCATAACTCTATGCGGTTGAGCAAGCTCATCAACTATGGAGAAAATATCCTTGGACTTATTAGCCGAGTTTACGATTTTTGAGGAGAAGTAAGCTGCCTTAGTCTGGAGGATAGCGTTTTTATATTCTTTGAGCTGAGTTACATAAGTGGCCTTTTTGTCTAAGAATAATCATGTCTCCAACTACGTTCAGCTTGCCTTAAGGCTAATTTCTTTGATTTTAGGTCATCAGAGAACCAACGTTGGGTGTCATGGGGTCGCTTAATCTTGATTTTCTTAAAGGGGGCAATGCTATCACTGGTAGATTCAAGCCACTTCTTGATGCTTGTTGCCTGATTGCAGAGGGACTCCTGTTCAATAGGCGCTGTGGCAGTTATTAATGAGCAGAATTTGCCAATGTTGGCACAATTCCAGTTTCTAATCAGATGATTTCCTGTCTGGGGAGTTTTGGTTGGGGGAAAACAGGACATAATAAATGTAACAAAATGATGATCTGAGATTAATAACTTTGAAATTTCCAGGTTAGATGTCCAGACTTGGTCAAAGATGTGCCCCTCTAAATGGGTAGCTGCGTTCACATACTAGGTCCAATTCATTCCAGAAAGGAGATCTGTTAGTTCTATAGAGCCAGCACTCTCCTGTGCATCGTTTGGCCAATAGTTAAAATCTCCAATTATAAGAATTCTAGCATGGTTAATGACTAGATGGGAGATCATTTCGCCTAGCAATTGGGGGAATGAGGGCATGTGATGAGGGGGTCTATAAAGTGAAGTGTAGATAAAAGAGGACTGCGGAGATTCAAATTTAAATATAAGGCTATCGACCGAGGGTATGCCTGTAATCCCTCGTGAAGAAAACTGGAGTTTCTGATGTATAATGGCTGTAACCCCTCCCCCGGCTGTGCCCGAGGACCTATTAGCCTGACGAATATAGTAGCCGTTAGGAACTGCAGCTATGATATCAGGGACAGACTCTGCAGTAAGCCATGTTTCGGAAAGGAGGAGGATATCCGGTTTGTCAGAGTCTATCAGCTAGAAATTTTCGAGCTGATGTTTCACCATTGAACGGGTGTTCAGATAACTAATTGTGAGTCCCCCCACCTCCTTTTGCTCGGGGATGGTTAAGTCTGGCAGGCCCTTTTCATTGACAGGAAACTCCCGGCGACTAGGTTTAAAGGAAACTTCTGGATAGGTGTCTGTTACATTCCCAAGTTGTTATATATTTATGTATGTTCCTTTAAGGCATGCGACATGTATTTGTTTATGTGAGCTCCAATGTTCCATTTAGAGCTTTGTGAGTGCATGTTATTCTAATAGGGTCAGTTTCCATCTGGTGCCTGACTACTTAGGAAGATATATGCCGTGCTGACAATAAACCCTTATTCATAACAAAATTTATGGATTGAAATATTACAAATTGGCGACGAGCGGACCGAAGTATTACTCCTGCCTTTATTCAGCACGGGAGCGGAGTACATACACCCCCGCAAATGGTGTAATTTCATTGATTACTTGAAGCTGCTGTTACACCGATCGATTCAACGATCTACAGGTGCTACGAGAGGGGCCGGATCCAGAGTGAGGAAGTTAAGACATGCAGATTCTTCTCCTACTGCCAAGTTGTCTGTGAGTAATTTAATTGTTGGAGTTTGGAGCGTACGAGCGCATTGTACCAATCCAGTGTATGTGCGCTACCTAAATGATGCCCTGTAGTTGCGAGGCCGTGAACTAGCCAGCGCTTTGTAAACTTTGGGAAAATTAAAGTGTAATCCAGTAGCTCTGTACTACTCACGGTTTGAAGCTGGCATTTTTCAAAAGGCGCACGCCTCAGCAGCAGTGTCGCGTCTCGCTCCGACACGAGCGTTCAACCATTGTTCTTCATTTCTGTTCCGGCGGCAGCAATTGACTATGCGCACGTCATCACGTGCGCATCGTAAGCACGTACGGAGGTTTATTACCTAGCAACGGTAACAATAACAAAAGGAAAGGAAAATACTTTTCTGATCGCCTGGAGGATCGTTTGTCAGCAAATTCATTAAAGGAAGCTTATAAAAAGATAACATTCAACCATATCTGATTTGAACTTGTTAAAATTGATTTAACTTCATGTTCAGGTTCATAAGTATCTATGGGATAAGTATGTGAATGTTTCTAGTTATTTCACTAAATGGGAATCACACAGATGCCAGCCGCAGTACCATTTATTCTGATGTTGTTTACTTGTCCATTTTAATACTACAAACTAATTCAAAATCTAATTCATTTATTCCATATACATACAATAACGAGTACTATAGTAGAATTAATCCTGTTATTCGGACAACATGCAATTTGAAGCTCCTTCAAAATTCCTACAAACCAAAGGAGATCCACCTATACCCTGGGCAAGATGGAAGGAAGAGTTTTTCAATTATATGAAGGCTATTGATGGGGAACGTATGGGTGCTGAAAGAAAAAAAAGTATTTTACTTCACTGCCTAGGTTTTGAGGGACAAGAAATTTTTAGGTCGCTACCACAAATAGTTCCTCAAGTTGGACAAGGAGACAATGTAAATGTATATACAGAAGCTTTATCCAGATTAGAGAAAAGATTCAAACCAACGTCCAATGTAGCCTTAAACAGATTTAAGTTTTACACTAGAGCACAGAAGGATGAGGAATCTTTTGATGATTTTTTAACTGCTTTAAGGTCTTTAAGCCTACATTGTAATTTTGGCAATATTACTGATGAAATGATCCGGGATCAAATCATAGTGAATGTTAAAAATAAGAAAATACAAGAGAAACTATGGGTGATGGGAGATCCTAGTCTTGAGGAAGCTATAGCAATAGCTAAATCAACAGAATTGTCGGAAAAATGGATGGATGTGGTCAGTCAAAAGTCAAACAAATCTTCCACTGAGGATGAAATTTGTGTAGTTAAACCAAAAGGAGATATAAGAAATTCGAATAATACACAAGTAAAATTTAAATCCAACTACAATAATTACTCAAGCAAGAAACAAGAACACACTGGAAGTTCTTTCGTTTGTTACAGATGTGGGAGCAAATCACACATTGCTTCATTTCAAGGATGTCCTGCAATGTACAAAGAATGTAGAGTATGCGGTAGGACAGGACATTTCAGCAGTGTCTGCAGAGATAGACGTGTCAACAATCATACACGCAATACTACAGCTGGTGTTTCGGATACCAACAAAATTACGACTGTCACAGAAATCCAAGACCCAGACAGAGGCTTTGTTGTTTCTATTATTCATGCTGGTTCTGAAAGGGAGAAATGTATGAGATCTCCCAAATGTCCATTTGATATTTTAGGTTCAAGCTTAGAACTAATGGTGGATTCCGGTTCACCGTGGACAATCATCAGTAAAGAGTACTTTAAAGAAAAGTTACAAGAACAGTGTAACATTAAGAACATACAGCAATCAGACATCCCTGCAGAAAGCTTTGATGGGACAAAAATTGATATGGAAGGTTATTTTACTGTGCCTTTAAGTTTTAGAGGTAGATTTGCCAATATTAAATTGTATATTGCTACCAAAGGTGTAAATGTGTTAGGTTGGCGAGACCAGTGGGAATTAGGCATCATACTCAATCCACGTTCCAATGACCCCATTTCATTATGCAATGAACAGGACATGTACACTACCACCACAGTGAACCGTGTAGTAGAATCCACAAGGGGTACGTCGTTTATAACACACAATTATGATAAAGTTTTCTGTGACAATTTAGGGAAACTAAAACATTTTTCACATAAGATTGTACTGAAAGATAACGCCATCCCAGTCAAACAAAGACTAAGAGGGGTTCCTATCAATGTCAGAGATGAACTAAAAGACATGCTTCAAGAATTGTTGAGGGACAATATTATTGAACCCATTGAATCCGCTGAATGGGTTTCTCCCATTGTTCTAGTACGTAAGCCTGATCAAACATTACGCGTGTGTGTTGATTTGAGAGCCCTCAATTCAAATATTATCATAGATTGTCACCCACTCCCTAACATTAACCCCTTCGATGCTCATGACGGAACGGTTCCGTCATGAGCATCGGTTGGGCTGTGCTCATGACGGAACCGTTCCGTCATGAGGACAGCCCCCGGGGGAAGCGCTGGCGCTCCCCCCCTTGTGCCTCGATCTTGCCCCCCTTTACGGGGGTGGCAGCGGAAGAGCTTCCGCTGCCACCCCCGACCCCCCCCGAGCCCCCCCACGCTTTCTGATGACGTCAGCGCGCACAGCGCGCGCCGGCGTCATCAGGAAGCGTTGGACGCGCTGGAATCCATTTCTTCCAGCGCGTCCAAGGGGAGCAGAGGTAGGTGTTTGTCGTCTGGTGGGGGCCGCGGCGGTGAAATCTGTAGTATTGAGGCATCGGGGGAGAGGAAAGAGTATTTCCTCTCCCCCGATGTCTCAATACAGGGCATTCCTGCTCCACGATCGCGCACAGCGTCGCGATCGTGGAGTAGGGATGCCCCACTAGACACCAGGGATTTTGTATTTTGAGTTTGGGAAGCGACCCCTTGGGCAAGGGTCGCTTCCTTGGGGGTGAAAATTTGGCAAAGTCTTTTCTGCCCCCCCTGGGGGCAGATCGGCCCGCTTTCTGCGCGTTTCTGCCCCCAGGGGGGGCAGAAAAGCCCACTAGACACCAGGGATGTCGTTTTTACTATGTAGGAAGCGACCCCTTGGGCAAGGGTCGCTTCCTTGGGGGCAAAATTTGTGGAAGTCTTTTCTGCCCCCCCTGGGGGCAGATCGGTCCGCTTTCTGCGCGTTTCTGCCCCCAGGGGGGGCAGAAAAGCCCACTAAACACCAGGGATGTCGTTTATGCTATGTAGGAAGCGACCCCTTAGGCAAGGGTCGCTTCCTTGTGGGGTCAAATAATTTGAAGACTTTTCTGCCCCCCCTGGGGGCAGATCGGTCGTCTTTCTGCCCGTTTCTGCCCCCAGGGGGGGCAGAAAAGCCCACTAGACACCAGGGATGTCTTTTTCTTTATGTAGGAAGCGACCCCTTGGGCAAGGGTCGCTTCCTTTGCGGCCTAATTATGTAGAATACTTTTCTGCCCCCCCTGGGGGCAGATTGGTCGTCTTTCTGTCCGTTTCTGCTCCTTGGGGGGGGTAGAAAAGCCCACTAGACACCAGGGATAGAAATATTATTGTAGGAAGCGACCCCTTGGGCAAGGGTCGCTTCCTTGGGCCCCTAAATGTTTTGAAGACTTTTCTTGCCCCTCTGTGGGCCGATCGGTTTTATTTTTTTGCCGTTTCTGCTCCCATTGGAGGCAGAAAAGCCCACTAGACACCAGGGAATTAGTTCAATTAGAAATAGAAGTGACCCCTCGCTTCCAGGGTGCAATTTGTTATATGTATTTGGCTCACCTGCCCCGGGACTGAATAGCCTTTTTTTTCCTGCTGTTTTCTGCCTGACCTGGCACACAAACCGATTGACCATTTGGGTAGTGACATGGCATGTTATAATGTTTATTGTTATATTTTTTGTGATTTCCAATTGTAATGTTTTTTTTGTTTACTTTTTTGTTCTAGGTGAAGGCTTTTCTTCTGTTCATGGTGACGTTTTGGTTCTGGTGGTTTTGCTGTTTGTGTAGTTTGGTAAGAGACTGTTTTTTTGTACAATGCAAATGTGTTTGATTTCTCTGCCTGTTTTTTTTTGCAAATGGTGTAATAATAGCAGTATGTTTGGTTTTTGAGTTTCAAAAACTTTTTGCATTGGTGCACGATGTGTATTTTGTTGTCTTGTGAGTAATTTGTTTTTTTTTCTTCTTTCTAGTTTGATATCGTTGGTCTTTGCTGTGTCACTGCAGAGTTTGTTTCTGGTGAGTGTAGCTGTCTCTTTTGATTTTGGATTGTATAGTTTTTGAGTACATTGATCTTATTGATATAAGGTACACATTTCTTTACTTACTTGGTTTGCACATTGTTGGTTGTTGTTGACTTGTTTGTGCAGTCTTCCATCTTAGTAGGTATAATGGCTAGCCGCAGGATGACTGCTCAGCAGGTTGTTGGTTTGCTGTTTGAGTCTTCCTCTGATATTGGGTCAGAGACTGACTCTGCTTCTGAGGGAGAGGGGGCAGGGGACGATTCTGGCAGTGAGTTTTCTCTCCGTATGGGGTCATCGGATGATGAAGATACTCTTAGTGCGGATGAAGTGCCTGTGTTAGAGGAGGAGACTGATGTGCCGATAGTGCGGCAAGAGGCATCTGGGCTGCAGGCTGGGACTGCAAGGCTTCCCGTTGGTGTAGTGCGGCAAGAGGCATCTGGGCTGCAGGCTGGGGCTGCAAGCCTTTCCGTTGGTGTAGTGCGGCAAGAGACATCTGGGCTGCAGGCTGGGGCTGCAAGTCTTCCCGTTGGTGTAGTGCGGCAAGAGACATCTGGGCTGCAGGCTGGGACTGCAAGGCTTCCCGTTGGTGTAGTGCGGCAAGAGGCATCTGGGCTGCAGGCTGGGGCTGCAAGCCTTTCCGTTGGTGTAGTGCGGCAAGAGACATCTGGGCTGCAGGCTGGGGCTGCAAGTCTTCCCGTTGAAAGTGATGACCTCTGGGTTGCCCCTGGCATGGTGCAGCCGGAATTTCCTGAGTTTACTGGTGTACCAGGGTCTAGAGTGAATACCGAGAACTTTTTGCCTGTAAATTTTTTTCAGTTGTTTATGGACGATGTGTTTTTGGCAGAGATTGTTGAGCAGACTAATTTGTATGCCGAACAGTTTTTGAGGGACAACAGTGCCAGTCTTAAGCCACACTCTAGAGCTACCCGGTGGACTCCCACAAATGTTGAAGAGATGAAGAAGTTCTTGGGTTTAACTTTTTTGATGGGCTTGCTAAGGAAGCCATCATTGGCTTCATATTGGTCTAGCAGTCCCTTGATGGCAACGTCTATTTTTCCGGCAGTCATGAGTCGTGACAGGTATTTGCTTCTGCTTCGGATGATGCACTTTGTAGATAATGGTTTAGCGTTGCCACGAGATCACCCTGATTGTGACCGTCTTTTTAAGATTAGGCCTGTCCTTGATCACTTTGTTGATCGATTTTCTGAGATTTATGCCCCTGGTAGAGAAATTGCAGTGGATGAGTCTTTGGTGTTGTTCAAGGGCCGCTTGGTTTTTAGGCAATACATTCCTAGTAAGAGGGCACGCTATGGAATAAAGCTGTATATGCTGTGTGACAGTAGGACTGGATATGTCTCTAATTTCAGGGTGTACACCGGTAAGGAATCTAGGTTTAACCTCCCTGGTTGTCCGTCCACTTTTGGAGTGACTGAGAAAATTGTTTGGGAACTTGGAAGAGGATTTTTTAACAAAGGCCACCATTTATATGTAGATAACTTCTACACTGGTGTGCGGTTGTTCAGGGAATTGGCCAAAGTGGACACTTTTGCTTGTGGCACAGTCCGCTGTAACCGTAAAGGTTTTCCGAAAGAACTTGTTTGTCAAAAGCTTGTGCGGGGACAGTGCAGTGCGTTGCGTTGCCAGGAGCTTCTTGCTGTGAAGTTTACAGACAGGAGAGATGTCTACATGCTGACTTCCATCCATGATGAAAGCACTGCACCTGTGACTGTTTGGGGTCAGGTCGCTGAAGCGCGCAAACCTGTATGTGTTTTAGACTATAATAGGTACATGGGTGGTGTTGACAGAGTAGATCAGAGGTTGGAACCTTACACTGCTCTTCGTAAGGCTTACATTTGGTACAAGAAGTTGGCTATCCATCTTTTCCACTTGGCAATGTTTAATGCTTTTGTTGTGTTCCAGGATTCTTGCCCTGAGTCAAAGATGACTTTTGCTAAGTTTCAGGAGTCTGTAATAGGCAGCCTTGTTGTAGTGGAACAGGCAAGTGTTCCTAGAGTTGGACTGGTGGAGGATGTTGCTAGATTGAAAGAACGCCACTTTCCAGATCACATTCCTCCCACACCCGCAAAAGATTTTCCCAGTAGGAGATGTAGAGTCTGTTGGCGAAGAGGTTCGCGGAAGGAGAGTCGTATGTACTGCCCCGACTGTCCTTCTCATCCTGCACTGTGTCTCTCTGCTTGTTTTAGAGCGTACCACACGCGAAAGAATTTTTGGGAGGATTCTTGAGTGGTAAAGTGAACTGCCTGGTCTGTATTCTTTGGATAATTTGATTCTGTTTCAATGTTGGTGTTAGTGCAATGTATTTAGTTGCTGATTTTCTGTTAGAAGATTTGTATCTATTTGCAATTTGTTTGTGTTTTTATTTTTTTCTAAAAAAATCCAAAATGTGATGGCGGTGTGTGTAGGCTTGCGCTTGGCTGTTGGTGTGTGTGGACTGGCACTTGGTTGGTGGTGTGCGTGGAATGGTGCTTGGCTGACGGTGTGCGTGGACTGGCGGTGTGCATGGACTGGCGGTGTGCGTGGACTGGTGCGTGGCTGGTGGTGTGCGTGGAATGGTGCTTGGCTGGCGGTGTGCGTGGACTGGTGCGTGGCTGGTGGTGTGCGTGGAATGGTGCTTGGCTGGCGGTGTGCGTGGAATGGTGCTTGGCTGGTGGTGTGCGTGGAATGGTGCTTGGCTGGCGCTGTGCGTGGACTGGTACTTGGCTGGCAGTGTGTGTGGACTGGTGGTGTGTGCGGACTGGTGTTTGGCTGGTGGTGTCCGTGGACTGGAGCTTGGCTGGTGGTGTCCGTGGACTGGAGCTTGTCTGGTGGTGTGTGTGGACTGGAGCTTGGCTGGCGGTGTGCGTGGAATGGTGCTTGTCTGGTGGTGTCCGTGGACTGGAGCTTGGCTGGCGGTGTAGGTGGATTGGCGATTGGCTGCCGGTGTGCCTGGACTGGCGATTGGATGGCGGTGTGCCTGGACTGGCGCTTGGCTAGCGGTGTGCGTGGACTGGCGTTTGGCTAGCGGTGTGTGTCGACTGGTGCTTGGCTGGCTGTGTGTGAGTAGTGACTTTCTGCTGGTCACTACACACACTGCTAGCTGAGTGCCACTCCACGCAATCCTTCAGCCTGTGTAGTTGCTGTGTCTGGATTGTGGGCGTGTGAAAGTGATGGGCCCTTGAATGGCGCTGTGTGCTGGTGTGAGTTTTGTTATGTGATGGGCCCGCGGCTGGCGGTGTGAATGGTTTTGTATGTCTCACACGTATGAAAGGTGTATGAATGGCCTGTAAAGAGGTTGGTGCCTTGTCGTGGCTTTACAGCTCACGAGCTGTGAGTCAATGGTTCAGTTTCTTGCCCTTTCAATTATTACCAGTGCATTTCATGTTTTGTGAAATCACTTGGTAATACAATTTTATCTACTGAACCATCACTCACCCTCGTGCCAAATCCAACCAGTATGTGTGTGTGCTTGCGGGTTAGATGACTGTGCAGTAATATTTGTCTTTCTGAAGCAGGGTGTACCTTGTCCCTTTTTGGTGATTTTTGTACTGTGTTGCTTTTGTACCTGGTGGTGCGAATGGTCTTGTTTGTATCACGTATGAAAGGTGTGTGAATGGCCTGTAAAGCGGTTGGTGCCTTGACGTGGCTTTACAGCTCACGAGCTGCAAGTCATTGGTTTGGTTTTTTGTGAATTTAATTATTGACAGTGCATTTCATTTTTGTGAAATCTCTTGTTAATAAAATTTAATACACTGAACCATGACTTGCCCTCGTGCCAAATCCAACCAGTATGTGTGTGTGTTTGAGGAATAGATGGTTGTGCAGGAATCTTTGTTTTTTGTTTCTCTGCCAAGGTACACTTTCCATGTAAGAATAACCCACCAACTGTAGATATTGTCGAAAACCTTTGGGAGTTCATGGTGATGTCTCTCTAGTGATTTGAAAAATATTTTTTATCCCCATTGTCCTGTAAACCTCAAATTGTCTGCCACATTTTCTTTGCAGTATTATTCCTAAATTCTCACGCTGTAGTAACAATAGGTAATCTGGTTTTGCAAGGGGGGTTACTTTGGTTTTTTGCCCAGGGCTCGGCGGCCATCTAGGGAAACCTTTCCAACCCACGCATTTCTGAAAACTAGACACCCGGCGGCTTCCAGGGAGGTATGGCTTGCGTGGATCCCCCAACGTTTCCTTACCTAGAATCCCCTGCAAACCTCAATTTTTGCCCAAAAAATCACTTTTTTCACACATTTTGGGGTGGGAAAGTAGTGGCATCACCGGGCTCACACAAATTTACCACCACCCAGCGTTCCCCCAGGTCTCCCGGTAAAAATGGTGCCTCACTTGTGTGGGAGGCCCAAGTACCCGCGGCAGGCAAGGGCCCCAAACGTAGTGAGGCGACCTCAAGATGGCCTATCGCCAAACCACCTGGTTTTGCAAGGGGGGTCACTTTGGTTTTTGGCCCGGTGCGCGGCGGCCATCTAGGGAAACCTACCAAACCCAGGCATTTTTGAAAACTAGACACCCGGCGGCTTCCAGGGAGGTATGGCTTGCGTGGATCCCCCAACGTTTCCTTACCCAGAATCCCCTGCAAACCTCAAATTTTGCCCAAAAAATCACTTTTTTCACACATTTTGGGGTGGGAAAGTAGTGGCATCACCGGGCTCACACAAATTTACCACCACCCAGCGTTCCCCCAGGTCTCCCGGTAAAAATGGTGCCTCACTTGTGTGGGAGGCCCAAGTACCCGCGGCAGGCAAGGGCCCCAAACGTAGTGAGGCGACATCAAGATGGCCTATCGCCAAACCACCTGGTTTTGCAAGGGGGGTCACTTTGGTTTTTGGCCCGGTGCACGGCGGCCATCTAGGGAAACCTACCAAACCCAGGCATTTTTGAAAACTAGACACCCGGCGGCTTCCAGGGAGGTATGGCTTGCGTGGATCCCCCAACGTTTCCTTACCCAGAATCCCCTGCAAACCTCAATTTTTGCTCAAAAAATCACTTTTTTCACACATTTTGGGGTGGGAAAGTAGTGGCATCACCGGGCTCACACAAATTTACCACCACCCAGCGTTCCCCCGGTCTCCCGGTAAAAATGGTGCCTCACTTGTGTGGGAGGCCCAAGTACCCGCGGCAGGCAAGGGCCCCAAACGTAGTGAGGCGACCTCAAGATGGCCTATCGCCAAACCACCTGGTTTTGCAAGGGGGGTCACTTTGGTTTTTGGCCCGGTGCACGGCGGCCATCTAGGGAAACCTACCAAACCCAGGCATTTTTGAAAACTAGACACCCGGCGGCTTCCAGGGAGGTATGGCTTGCGTGGATCCCCCAACGTTTCCTTACCCAGAATCCCCTGCAAACCTCAATTTTTGCTCAAAAAATCACTTTTTTCACACATTTTGGGGTGGGAAAGTAGTGGCATCACCGGGCTCACACAAATTTACCACCACCCAGCGTTCCCCCAGGTCTCCCGGTAAAAATGGTGCCTCACTTGTGTGGGAGGCCCAAGTACCCGCGACAGGCAAGGGCCCCAAACGTAGTGAGGCGACCTCAAGATGGCCTATCGCCAAACCACCTGGTTTTGCAAGGGGGGTCACTTTGGTTTTTGGCCCGGTGCACGGCGGCCATCTAGGGAAACCTACCAAACCCAGGCATTTTTGAAAACTAGACACCCGGCGGCTTCCAGGGAGGTATGGCTTGCGTGGATCCCCCAACGTTTCCTTACCCAGAATCCCCTGCAAACCTCAATTTTTGCTCAAAAAATCACTTTTTTCACACATTTTGGGGTGGGAAAGTAGTGGCATCACCGGGCTCACACAAATTTACCACCACCCAGCGTTCCCCCAGGTCTCCCGGTAAAAATGGTGCCTCACTTGTGTGGGAGGCCCAAGTACCCGCGACAGGCAAGGGCCCCAAACGTAGTGAGGCGACCTCAAGATGGCCTATCGCCAAACCACCTGGTTTTGCAAGGGGGGTCACTTTGGTTTTTGGCCCGGTGCACGGCGGCCATCTAGGGAAACCTACCAAACCCAGGCATTTTTGAAAACTAGACACCCGGCGGCTTCCAGGGAGGTATGGCTTGCGTGGATCCCCCAACGTTTCCTTACCCAGAATCCCCTGCAAACCTCAATTTTTGCTCAAAAAAGCACTTTTTTCACACATTTTGGGGTGGGAAAGTAGTGGCATCACCGGGCTCACACAAATTTACCACCACCCAGCGTTCCCCCAGGTCTCCCGGTAAAAATGGTGCCTCACTTGTGTGGGAGGCCCAAGTACCCGCGGCAGGCAAGGGCCCCAAACGTAGTGAGGCGACCTCAAGATGGCCTATCGCCAAACCACCTGGTTTTGCAAGGGGGGTCACTTTGGTTTTTGGCCCGGTGCGCGGCGGCCATCTAGGGAAACCTACCAAACCCAGGCATTTTTGAAAACTAGACACCCGGCGGCTTCCAGGGAGGTATGGCTTGCGTGGATCCCCCAACGTTTCCTTACCCAGAATCCCCTGCAAACCTCAAATTTTGCCCAAAAAATCACTTTTTTCACACATTTTGGGGTGGGAAAGTAGTGGCATCACCGGGCTCACACAAATTTACAACCACCCAGCGTTCCCCCAGGTCTCCCGGTAAAAATGGTGCCTCACTTGTGTGGGAGGCCCAAGTACCCGCGGCAGGCAAGGGCCCCAAACGTAGTGAGGCGACCTCAAGATGGCCTATCGCCAAACCACCTGGTTTTGCAAGGGGGGTCACTTTGGTTTTTGGCCCGGTGCGCGGCGGCCATCTAGGGAAACCTACCAAACCCAGGCATTTTTGAAAACTAGACACCCGGCGGCTTCCAGGGAGGTATGGCTTGCGTGGATCCCCTAACGTTTCCTTACCCAGAATCCCCTGCAAACCTCAAATTTTGCCCAAAAAATCACTTTTTTCACACATTTTGGGGTGGGAAAGTAGTGGCATCACCGGGCTCACACAAATTTACCACCACCCAGCGTTCCCCCAGGTCTCCCGGTAAAAATGGTGCCTCACTTGTGTGGGAGGCCCAAGTACCCGCGGCAGGCAAGGGCCCCAAACGTAGTGAGGCGACCTCAAGATGGCCTATCGCCAAACCACCTGGTTTTGCAAGGGGGGTCACTTTGGTTTTTGGCCCGGTGCACGGCGGCCATCTAGGGAAACCTACCAAACCCAGGCATTTTTGAAAACTAGACACCCGGCGGCTTCCAGGGAGGTATGGCTTGCGTGGATCCCCCAACGTTTCCTTACCCAGAATCCCCTGCAAACCTCAATTTTTGCTCAAAAAAGCACTTTTTTCACACATTTTGGGGTGGGAAAGTAGTGGCATCACCGGGCTCACACAAATTTACCACCACCCAGCGTTCCCCCAGGTCTCCCGGTAAAAATGGTGCCTCACTTGTGTGGGAGGCCCAAGTACCCGCGGCAGGCAAGGGCCCCAAACGTAGTGAGGCGACCTCAAGATGGCCTATCGCCAAACCACCTGGTTTTGCAAGGGGGGTCACTTTGGTTTTTGGCCCGGTGCGCGGCGGCCATCTAGGGAAACCTACCAAACCCAGGCATTTTTGAAAACTAGACACCCGGCGGCTTCCAGGGAGGTATGGCTTGCGTGGATCCCCCAACGTTTCCTTACCCAGAATCCCCTGCAAACCTCAAATTTTGCCCAAAAAATCACTTTTTTCACACATTTTGGGGTGGGAAAGTAGTGGCATCACCGGGCTCACACAAATTTACCACCACCCAGCGTACCCCCAGGTCTCCCGGTAAAAATGGTGCCTCACTTGTGTGGGAGGCCCAAGTACCCGCGGCAGGCAAGGACAACAAACGTAGTGAGGCGACATTTGGGATAGGCAATGTTGATGTTGCCTCACTACGTTTGTTGTCCTTGCCTGCCGCGGGTACTTGGGCCTCCCACACAAGTGAGGCACCATTTTTACCGGGAGACCTGGGGGAACGCTGGGTGGTGGTAAATTTGTGTGAGCCCGGTGATGCCACTAATTTTCCACCCCAAAATGTGTGAAAAAAGTGATTTTTTGAGCAAAAATTGAGGTTTGCAGGGGATTCTGGGTAAGGAAACGTTGGGGGATCCACGCAAGCCATACCTCCCTGGAAGCCGCCGGGTGTCTAGTTTTCAAAAATGCCTGGGTTTGGTAGGTTTCCCTAGATGGCCGCCGCGCACCGGGCCAAAAACCAAAGTGACCCCCCTTGCAAAACCAGGTGGTTTGGCGATAGGCCATCTTGAGGTCGCCTCACTACGTTTGGGGCCCTTGCCTGCCGCGGGTACTTGGGCCTCCCACACAAGTGAGGCACCATTTTTACCGGGAGACCTGGGGGAACGCTGGGTGGTGGTAAATTTGTGTGAGCCCGGTGATGCCACTACTTTCCCACCCCAAAATGTGTGAAAAAAGTGATTTTTTGAGCAAAAATTGAGGTTTGCAGGGGATTCTGGGTAAGGAAACGTTGGGGGATCCACGCAAGCCATACCTCCCTGGAAGCCGCCGGGTGTCTAGTTTTCAAAAATGCCTGGGTTTGGTAGGTTTCCCTAGATGGCCGCCGTGCACCGGGCCAAAAACCAAAGTGACCCCCCTTGCAAAACCAGGTGGTTTGGCGATAGGCCATCTTGATGTCGCCTCACTACGTTTGGGGCCCTTGCCTGCCGCGGGTACTTGGGCCTCCCACACAAGTGAGGCACCATTTTTACCGGGAGACCTGGGGGAACGCTGGGTGGTGGTAAATTTGTGTGAGCCCGGTGATGCCACTACTTTCCCACCCCAAAATGTGTGAAAAAAGTGATTTTTGGGGCAAAATTTGAGGTTTGCAGGGGATTCTGGGTAAGGAAACGTTGGGGGATCCACGCAAGCCATACCTCCCTGGAAGCCGCCGGGTGTCTAGTTTTCAAAAATGCCTGGGTTTGGTAGGTTTCCCTAGATGGCCGCCGCGCACCGGGCCAAAAACCAAAGTGACCCCCCTTGCAAAACTAGGTGGTTTGGCGATAGGCCATCTTGAGGTCGCCTCACTACGTTTGGGGCCCTTGCCTGCCACGGGTACTTGGGCCTCCCACACAAGTGAGGCACCATTTTTACCGGGAGACCTGGGGGAACGCTGGGTGGTGGTAAATTTGTGTGAGCCCGGTGATGCCACTACTTTCCCACCCCAAAATGTGTGAAAAAAGTGATTTTTTAAGCAAAAATTGAGGTTTGCAGGGGATTCTGGGTAAGGAAACATTGGGGGATCCACGCAAGCCATACCTCCCTGGAAGCCGCCGGGTGTCTAGTTTTCAAAAATGCCTGGGTTTGGTAGGTTTCCCTTGATGGCCGCCGCGCACCGGGCCAAAAACGAAAGTGACCCCCCTTGCAAAACCAGGTGGTTTGGCGATAGGCCATCTTGAGGTCGCCTCACTACGTTTGGGGCCCTTGCCTGCCGCGGGTACTTGGGCCTCCCACACAAGTGAGGCACCATTTTTACCGGGAGACCTGGGGGAACGCTGGGTGGTGGTAAATTTGTGTGAGCCCGGTGATGCCACTACTTTCCCACCCCAAAATGTGTGAAAAAAGTGATTTTTTGGGCAAAAATTGAGGTTTGCAGGGGATTCTGGGTAAGGAAACGTTGGGGGATCCACGCAAGCCATACCTCCCTGGAAGCCGCCGGGTGTCTAGTTTTCAAAAATGCCTGGGTTTGGTAGGTTTCCCTAGATGGCCGCCGCGCACCGGGCCAAAAACCAAAGTGACCCCCCTTGCAAAACCAGGTGGTTTGGCGATAGGCCATCTTGAGGTCGCCTCACTACGTTTGGGGCCCTTGCCTGCCGCGGGTACTTGGGCCTCCCACACAAGTGAGGCACCATTTTTACCGGGAGACCTGGGGGAACGCTGGGTGGTGGTAAATTTGTGTGAGCCCGGTGATGCCACTACTTTCCCACCCCAAAATGTGTGAAAAAAGAGATTTTTTGAGCAAAAATTGAGGTTTGCAGGAGATTCTGGGTAAGGAAACGTTGGGGGATCCACGCAAGCCATACCTCCCTGGAAGCCGCCGGGTGTCTAGTTTTCAAAAGTGCCTGGGTTTGGTAGGTTTCCCTAGATGGCCGCCGTGCACCGGGCCAAAAACCAAAGTGACCCCCCTTGCAAAACCAGGTGGTTTGGCGATAGGCCATCTTGAGGTGGCCTCACTACCTTTGGGGCCCTTGCCTGCCGCGGGTACTTGGGCCTCCCACACAAGTGAGGCACCATTTTTACCGGGAGACCTGGGGGAACGCTGGGTGGTGGTAAATTTGTGTGAGCCCGGTGATGCCACTACTTTCCCACCCCAAAATGTGTGAAAAAAGTGATTTTTTGAGCAAAAATTGAGGTTTGCAGGGGATTCTGGGTAGGGAAACGTTGGGGGATCCACGCAAGCCATACCTCCCTGGAAGCCGCCGGGTGTCTAGTTTTCAAAAATGCCTGGGTTTGGTAGGTTTCCCTAGATGGCCGCCGCGCACCGGGCCAAAAACCAAAGTGACCCCCCTTGCAAAACCAGGTGGTTTGGCGATAGGCCATCTTGAGGTGGCCTCACTACCTTTGGGGCCCTTGCCTGCCGCGGGTACTTGGGCCTCCCACACAAGTGAGGCACCATTTTTACCGGGAGACCTGGGGGAACGCTGGGTGGTGGTAAATTTGTGTGAGCCCGGTGATGCCACTACTTTCCCACCCCAAAATGTGTGAAAAAAGTGATTTTTTGAGCAAAAATTGAGGTTTGCAGGGGATTCTGGGTAAGGAAACGTTGGGGGATCCACGCAAGCCATACCTCCCTGGAAGCCGCCGGGTGTCTAGTTTTCAAAAATGCCTGGGTTTGGTAGGTTTCCCTAGATGGCCGCCGCGCACCGGGCCAAAAACCAAAGTGACCCCCCTTGCAAAACCAGGTGGTTTGGCGATAGGCCATCTTGAGGTGGCCTCACTACCTTTGGGGCCCTTGCCTGCCGCGGGTACTTGGGCCTCCCACACAAGTGAGGCACCATTTTTACCGGGAGACCTGGGGGAACGCTGGGTGGTGGTAAATTTGTGTGAGCCCGGTGATGCCACTACTTTCCCACCCCAAAATGTGTGAAAAAAGTGATTTTTTGAGCAAAAATTGAGGTTTGCAGGGGATTCTGGGTAAGGAAACGTTGGGGGATCCACGCAAGCCATACCTCCCTGGAAGCCGCCGGGTGTCTAGTTTTCAAAAATGCCTGGGTTTGGTAGGTTTCCCTAGATGGCCGCCGCGCACCGGGCCAAAAACCAAAGTGACCCCCCTTGCAAAACCAGGTGGTTTGGCGATAGGCCATCTTGAGGTCGCCTCACTACGTTTGGGGCCCTTGCCTGCCGCGGGTACTTGGGCCTCCCACACAAGTGAGGCACCATTTTTACCGGGAGACCTGGGGGAACGCTGGGTGGTGGTAAATTTGTGTGAGCCCGGTGATGCCACTACTTTCCCACCCCAAAATGTGTGAAAAAAGTGATTTTTTGGGCAAAAATTGAGGTTTGCAGGGGATTCTGGGTAAGGAAACGTTGGGGGATCCACGCAAGCCATACCTCCCTGGAAGCCGCCGGGTGTCTAGTTTTCAAAAATGCCTGGGTTTGGTAGGTTTCCCTAGATGGCCGCCGCGCACCGGGCCAAAAACCAAAGTGACCCCCCTTGCAAAACCAGGTGGTTTGGCGATAGGCCATCTTGAGGTCACCTCACTACGTTTGGGGCCCTTGCCTGCCGCGGGTACTTGGGCCTCCCACACAAGTGAGGCACCATTTTTACCGGGAGACCTGGGGGAACGCTGGGTGGTGGTAAATTTGTGTGAGCCCGGTGATGCCACTACTTTCCCACCCCAAAATGTGTGAAAAAAGAGATTTTTTGAGCAAAAATTGAGGTTTGCAGGAGATTCTGGGTAAGGAAACGTTGGGGGATCCACGCAAGCCATACCTCCCTGGAAGCCGCCGGGTGTCTAGTTTTCAAAAATGCCTGGGTTTGGTAGGTTTCCCTAGATGGCCGCCGTGCACCGGGCCAAAAACCAAAGTGACCCCCCTTGCAAAACCAGGTGGTTTGGCGATAGGCCATCTTGAGGTGGCCTCACTACCTTTGGGGCCCTTGCCTGCCGCGGGTACTTGGGCCTCCCACACAAGTGAGGCACCATTTTTACCGGGAGACCTGGGGGAACGCTGGGTGGTGGTAAATTTGTGTGAGCCCGGTGATGCCACTACTTTCCCACCCCAAAATGTGTGAAAAAAGTGATTTTTTGAGCAAAAATTGAGGTTTGCAGGGGATTCTGGGTAGGGAAACGTTGGGGGATCCACGCAAGCCATACCTCCCTGGAAGCCGCCGGGTGTCTAGTTTTCAAAAATGCCTGGGTTTGGTAGGTTTCCCTAGATGGCCGCCGCGCACCGGGCCAAAAACCAAAGTGACCCCCCTTGCAAAACCAGGTGGTTTGGCGATAGGCCATCTTGAGGTGGCCTCACTACCTTTGGGGCCCTTGCCTGCCGCGGGTACTTGGGCCTCCCACACAAGTGAGGCACCATTTTTACCGGGAGACCTGGGGGAACGCTGGGTGGTGGTAAATTTGTGTGAGCCCGGTGATGCCACTACTTTCCCACCCCAAAATGTGTGAAAAAAGTGATTTTTTGAGCAAAAATTGAGGTTTGCAGGGGATTCTGGGTAAGGAAACGTTGGGGGATCCACGCAAGCCATACCTCCCTGGAAGCCGCCGGGTGTCTAGTTTTCAAAAATGCCTGGGTTTGGTAGGTTTCCCTAGATGGCCGCCGCGCACCGGGCCAAAAACCAAAGTGACCCCCCTTGCAAAACCAGGTGGTTTGGCGATAGGCCATCTTGAGGTGGCCTCACTACCTTTGGGGCCCTTGCCTGCCGCGGGTACTTGGGCCTCCCACACAAGTGAGGCACCATTTTTACCGGGAGACCTGGGGGAACGCTGGGTGGTGGTAAATTTGTGTGAGCCCGGTGATGCCACTACTTTCCCACCCCAAAATGTGTGAAAAAAGTGATTTTTTGAGCAAAAATTGAGGTTTGCAGGGGATTCTGGGTAAGGAAACGTTGAGGGATCCACGCAAGCCATACCTCCCTGGAAGCCGCCGGGTGTCTAGTTTTCAAAAATGCCTGGGTTTGGTAGGTTTCCCTAGATGGCCGCCGCGCACCGGGCCAAAAACCAAAGTGACCCCCCTTGCAAAACCAGGTGGTTTGGCGATAGGCCATCTTGAGGTGGCCTCACTATCTTTGGGGCCCTTGCCTGCCGCGGGTACTTGGGCCTCCCACACAAGTGAGGCACCATGTTTACCGGGAGACCTGGGGGAACGCTGGGTGGTGGTAAATTTGTGTGAGCCCGGTGATGCCACTACTTTCCCACCCCAAAATGTGTGAAAAAAGTGATTTTTTGGGCAAAAATTGAGGTTTGCAGGGGATTCTGGGTAAGGAAACGTTGGGGGATCCACGCAAGCCATACCTCCCTGGAAACTGCCGGGTGTCTAGTTTTCAGAAATGTATAGGTTTGCTAGGTTTCCCTAGGTGCCGGCAGGGCTAGGGTACAAAATCTACAGCTAGTCACTTTGCCAAAAAAAGGGTCATTTTTCACTCCAAAACCACGTTGCGTTTTGCGCCGTTTCCTGTCGCGGGCACTAGGCCGACCCGCACAAGTGAGGTACCATTTTTCTCGTAGGACTTTGGGGAACGCGGGGTGGGTGGAAATTTGTGGATCCACGCAGATTCCAGAACTTTCCATCACAGAAATGTGGGGAAAATGTGTTTTTTTTGTCAATTTTTTACGTTTGCAAGGGATTCTGGGTAACAGACCATGGTGGGAGGCAGTCAAGTCACCCCATCCTGGATTCCCCTGGGTGTCTAGTTTTCAGAAATGTATAGGTTTGCTAGGTTTCCCTAGGTGCCGGCAGGGCTAGGGTACAAAATCTACAGCTAGTCACTTTGCCAAAAAAAGGGTCATTTTTCACTCCAAAACCACGTTGCGTTTTGCGCCGTTTCCTGTCGCGGGCACTAGGCCGACCCGCACAAGTGAGGTACCATTTTTCTCGTAGGACTTTGGGGAACGCGGGGTGGGTGGAAATTTGTGGATCCACGCAGATTCCAGAACTTTCCATCACAGAAATGTGGGGAAAATGTGTTTTTTTTTCAATTTTTTACGTTTGCAAGGGATTCTGGGTAACAGACCATGGTGGGAGGCAGTCAAGTCACCCCATCCTGGATTCCCCTGGGTGTCTAGTTTTCAGAAATGTATAGGTTTGCTAGGTTTCCCTAGGTGCCGGCAGGGCTAGGGTACAAAATCTACAGCTAGTCACTTTGCCAAAAAAAGGGTCATTTTTCACTCCAAAACCACGTTGCGTTTTGCGCCGTTTCCTGTCGCGGGCACTAGGCCAACCCGCACAAGTGAGGTACCATTTTTCTCGTAGGACTTTGGGGAACGCGGGGTGGGTGGAAATTTGTGGATCCACGCAGATTCCAGAACTTTCCATCACAGAAATGTGGGGAAAATGTGGGTTTTTTTTCAATTTTTTACTTTTGCAAGGGATTCTGGGTAACAGACCATGGTGGGAGGCAGTCAAGTCACCCCATCCTGGATTCCCCTGGGTGTCTAGTTTTCAGAAATGTATAGGTTTGCTAGGTTTCCCTAGGTGCCGGCAGGGCTAGGGTACAAAATCTACAGCTAGTCACTTTGCCAAAAAAAGGGTCATTTTTCACTCCAAAACCACGTTGCGTTTTGCGCCGTTTCCTGTCGCGGGCACTAGGCCGACCCGCACAAGTGAGGTACCATTTTTCTCGTAGGACTTTGGGGAACGCGGGGTGGGTGGAAATTTGTGGATCCACGCAGATTCCAGAACTTTCCATCACAGAAATGTGGGGAAAATGTGGTTTGTTTTTCAATTTTTTACGTTTGCAAGGGATTCTGGGTAACAGACCATGGTGGGAGGCAGTCAAGTCACCCCATCCTGGATTCCCCTGGGTGTCTAGTTTTCAGAAATGTATAGGTTTGCTAGGTTTCCCTAGGTGCCGGCAGGGCTAGGGTACAAAATCTACAGCTAGTCACTTTGCCAAAAAAGGGTCATTTTTCACTCCAAAACCACGTTGCGTTTTGCGCCGTTTCCTGTCGCGGGCACTAGGCCGACCCGCACAAGTGAGGTACCATTTTTCTCGTAGGACTTTGGGGAACGCGGGGTGGGTGGAAATTTGTGGATCCACGCAGATTCCAGAACTTTCCATCACAGAAATGTGGGGAAAATGTGGGTTTTTTTTCAATTTTTTACGTTTGCAAGGGATTCTGGGTAACAGACCATGGTGGGAGGCAGTCAAGTCACCCCATCCTGGATTCCCCTGGGTGTCTAGTTTTCAGAAATGTATAGGTTTGCTAGGTTTCCCTAGGTGCCGGCAGGGCTAGGGTACAAAATCTACAGCTAGTCACTTTGCCAAAAAAAGGGTCATTTTTCACTCCAAAACCACGTTGCGTTTTGCGCCGTTTCCTGTCGCGGGCACTAGGCCGACCCGCACAAGTGAGGTACCATTTTTCTCGTAGGACTTTGGGGAACGCGGGGTGGGTGGAAATTTGTGGATCCACGCAGATTCCAGAACTTTCCATCACAGAAATGTGGGGAAAATGTGTTTTTTTTGTCAATTTTTTACGTTTGCTAGGGATTCTGGGTAACAGACCATGGTGGGAGGCAGTCAAGTCACCCCATCCTGGATTCCCCTGGGTGTCTAGTTTTCAGAAATGTATAGGTTTGCTAGGTTTCCCTAGGTGCCGGCAGGGCTAGGGTACAAAATCTACAGCTAGTCACTTTGCCAAAAAAAGGGTCATTTTTCACTCCAAAACCACGTTGCGTTTTGCGCCGTTTCCTGTCGCGGGCACTAGGCCGACCCACACAAGTGAGGTACCATTTTTCTCGTAGGACTTTGGGGAACGCGGGGTGGGTGGAAATTTGTGGATCCACGCAGATTCCAGAACTTTCCATCACAGAAATGTGGGGAAAATGTGTTTTTTTTGTCAATTTTTTACGTTTGCAAGGGATTCTGGGTAACAGACCATGGTGGGAGGCAGTCAAGTCACCCCATCCTGGATTCCCCTGGGTGTCTAGTTTTCAAAAATGTATAGGTTTGCTAGGTTTCCCTAGGTGCCGGCAGGGCTAGGGTTCAAAAACTACAGCTAGACTCTTTGCAAAAAAAGTGTAAATTTTCAGTGTGAAAATGTGGTGTGTTCACCTTAGGTTTTGAGCCACTTCCTGTCGTGGGCACTATGCCTACCCACACAAGTGAGGTACCATTTTTCTCGGGAGACTTAGGGTAGTTCAAATTTGTAAAGCAACTGTTATTACCTGTTGATTTTTGATGCATTTCTCCCTTCCAAATGAAAGACATTGTGTAAAAAAAAAGTCATTTTGAAAAATGACCAATAATTGTCATGCAAATATGAGTATTCCCAATTTCGAAAATGTGCAAATATGCACTGTTTCTGAACTCTGTAATTTGTTCCCATTTCAGAAATACATAGGTGACTTTCATACCGATTTTTCCAAGTATACATTTTCCCACAATAATTGCTATATACCCGGACCAAAAAAAAAAACATTACAAAATGCTGCTCATTTTTCTACTCTGGGTTCGTTGGGCTCTTGATGAACCTACAAGTCCTATATGTCCCCACAACCAGGAAGGTCTACCGGATGTAACGGTACATTGCTTTCAAAGAGATGTCATAATTCGAAGAAGTTACAGGTAAAAACGTTGACTCAAGAGGCTGCTTTTTTCAACAAATTTTTAATTTCTCCTATATTTGCCTGTAAATTTCTATAAAGAAACCTTGATGGATCTACGCAAATGACCCCTTGCTGAATTCAGAAGTTTGTCTACTTTTCAAAAATGTATAGCTTTCCAGGATCCATTATTGTTTTGTTACCCTTTTCTACCGTTAACTGGAAGGAGGTTGAAAGCACAAAAAATAGCAAAAACAGGGTATGTCCCAGAAAAATGCCAAAACTGTGTAAAAAATGTTGGTTTTCTAACAAAAGTCTGTCATTCCCTAAAAGCTGGAGAAATTGTGATTTCAGCCCCACAAACCCTTTTTTGATACCATTTGCAGAGAAAAACCCAGAAGCTTTCATTTGCAGCCCGTTTTTCACATTTTTCACAAAAAAAAAAAAAAATTGCTGTATTTTGACTAATTTCTGTGACCCCTCTAGGAGAATCCACAAACCCTGGGTACCTTTAGAATCCCCAAGATGTTGGAAGAAAAGGACGCAAATTTGGCGTGGATACCTAATGTGGTCAAAAAGTTACAGGGGCCTAAGCGCGCACTACCTCAAATAGCCCAAAAAGGGCTTAGCACAGGAGGGGAAAAGGCCTAGCAGCGAAGGGGTTAATGAGCTGGTTTCATTGTTTGATGGTGCTCAAATTTTTTCAACTCTCGACTTAAGATCTGCATACCATCAAATAGAAATCACAGAAGAGTCAAAAAAATATACAGCATTTATTACACCTTTTGGTCTGTATCAATACACCAGAATGCCATTTGGGCTCGCATCAGCAGCCTCTGTTTTCCAGAGAGTCATGTTTCAAATTTTTAGAGACATTGAGAGTTATGTCAAATGTTTTCAGGATGATATTTTAGTTTTCTCCAAGAATGAGGCTGAACATGAAACGCATTTAAATGAAGTTTGTAAAAGGCTAGAAACGTCTGGTCTCACTCTTAAAGCACACAAATGTTATGTTATGTTATGTTATGTTAGGGGCATTTGTAGTGCGCACAGCTGCCCCAGCTAAGGGGCGTCCTGGCGCATGACAAGATAAACATAGCCGCACCTAACAGAACAGAGAGAGTGATAAACAGGGAGCACAAAGGGGAAACAGTTAAAATAGCACAGTCTTTAAAGCTTTGCGAAATAACAAGAGGTCGTCCAACAGGCGAATCTCCAGCGGAAGAGAATTCCACAGACTAGCTGCTTTCACCCGAAAAGACCGACCTCCCATTCGACTCAACTTGAATCTCGGGACCACCGCGAGCGCTTGGTCCGCCGATCTCAGAGCGCGAGAAGGTACATAAAAGGACAAAAGATTCCAGAGGGTCCCGAGGAGCTAGACCCTTCAGGATCTTAAAGGCCAGGCATAAAACTTTAAACTCAATTCTAGTTTTCACCGGCAGCCAGTGTAGAGACCGAAGAGTTCTGGAGACAGAGCAGGACCTAGGCAGGCCAACTATGGCTCTAGCTGCTGTGTTTTGGACGCGTTGGAGACGATTGATTTCTGCCAGATAAACCCCTATCAAAAGGGAACTGGCATAGTCCAAGCGAGAGATTACAGTAGCCTGCACCACCAGCTGCCTCGTGGGGGGATCAAAAAACTTCAGGACAGATCTTAGACCTCGAAGTACCCCAAAACAGCAGGCTGCAGTTTTCTTGGAGTGCCCCACAAAACTGAGAGCGGGCTCCAGCCACACTCCCAAGTTTCTCAACTCCGTAACCGGAGTTGGAGCCGGCCCAAGCTCCGGTGGCCACCATCTGTCTCCCCACAGCTCTCGCCCCTTCCCGACGACCATAACCTCGGTCTTCTTTGCGTTTAGCTGGAGACAATTAGCATTCATCCAGCTCGCCACCGCTCTCAGTCCATTCTGGAACCTGGGGGCATCGCACTCAACATCCCCGCTGATAGTGACCGCCAGCTGAGTGTCGTCAGCATAAGAGACCATCGTCATGCCCCACTGCTTGACGACATCAGCCAGCGGCCTCACATAAAGATTAAAAAGCGTGGGACTCAGCGAGGATCCCTGAGGCACCCCCAGGCCCAGGAGATGGAATTTGGACTGGTGAGGAGGTATGGCAACGCAGAAGGAACGGTCGCCAAGGAAGGAGCGGAACCACTGTAAGGCGACACCACCGATGCCCATCTCCTCCAGGCGACGTAAAAGGATGGGGTGTGAGACGGTATCAAAGGCGGCGCTTAGATCTAATAGTATTAGCGCCGCCGTCTGTCCCACATCCAACACCCCACGTAAATGCTCAACCATAGTGAGAAGAGCCGTCTCCGTACTGTGCCCAGCACGAAACCCATGCTGGGTGTCATCCAAGATATTGGCTTGGGTGAGATAATCAGAGAGAGCCAGATTCACATGGGCCTCCATAACTTTTGCCGGCCAAGGAAGTAGGGAAATAGGCTGGTAATTCTCCGGTTTCGAAGGATCCAATGAAGGCTTCTTCAAGATAGGGGAGACCACTGCCCGCTTCCAGTTAGCTGGGACCATGCCCGTCACTAGTGAGGCATTAATGAGAGATCGCAATATGGGGCGTCCTACAAAGGACTGATCTCTAAAAAAGACAGGCTTTAATGGATCCAAGGGTGAAGCAGACTTAATTTTTAGAGTCACCCTATCAAATTCCTCAGAAGAAAGCAGAGGAAAGGACTCCATAATGGGGCGGCCCAAGATCATCACCAGAGGTCCCAATAATGGGGTCGCGGAAGAAAACGTCCGGTAAATGGCTTGCACCTTCTCCAAGAAGAAGGATGCCAAAGCCTCACAATGAATGGTAGAGGCCAGTACCGGGGAAGAAGTTCTTTTGGCCAAGAGATCTTTAAGGGCCTTAAAGATTGATTTTGATGGATTAGAGCTGTTGCGGAATTCTTCCGAGTAGAACGCCACGCGGGCTCTACAAATGGCACGATGGTACGCCTTAACAGAGATTAAGTACAGCGTTTTCTTAGCCGCGTCGTAGTGTTTCCGCCACTCTCTCTCAGCCCGCCTACAAGTGCCCTTTAACGCCCGAAGGGCACTATCGTACCAAGGGCTCGAATCTCTAGCGCGAGATTTGCTTGCCATAATAGGGATCAAAAAATCAAGCGTCCTAGTGATCCATTTGCAAAACTGGTCATAACCCAGTTCCACACTATCCAAGGGTCCCAGAGGATCTGCAGCCAAAACCTCATGGAGGTCCTCAAGTCTGACTTTATTCCAGTGCCTTCTAAAAATTGGTCTCGGAGGAGGTATAAAGGGAGTGACAGGCAGCGGAGCTCGAATGGCCACTAAAAAATGATCCGACCACCCCACAGGTGTAATAGAAGAGATGGTAACTTCCGGAAGATTAGTAAAAAAAGGATCAAGCGTATGCCCTCCCACATGAGTGGGTTGGGCTACCTTTTGATCCAGTTGGAGGGCCTCAAGGTCAGCTAAGATGTTATTAACAGCCGGCATACTCCTGTTCTCAAAGTGGAGATTAAGGTCTCCCAAGATGGAGAAATTAGCACAGCCAATAGACAAAGAGCTGACAGCATCAGGGAAAACTTCTCTAAATGCCACGTCACTGCCTGGGGGCCGATAAACCACCATCCCCGAGATAGAAAACTGAGGGTTGATCGAAATATTAAAAGAGGCACTTTCACATCCAACGATGTTTAAGACCTTCCAACTACAGGGGAAACTAGATTTGACAGCAAGGGCGATACCCCCTCCTCTAGATGTCCGATTCAGAGTGAAAACTGAATATTCCGGGGGGAAAGCCAAGTTAATAATGGCAGTATCGTGATCCTGCAGCCACGTTTCCGTAATCGCAAATATGTCAGGGGACTCCTCCTGTATGAGGTCAAAGACAGCTAAATGATGTTGGACCAAAGACCTAACATTTAGGTTTAATATACGAAGTATCGGCGTTGAAGCATTGCCTTGGGAAGCTACAAGGGGGATCCCCTTGCAGATGCGGGCAGGAGAGCCAAGTGCCCATCTCTTACATGCACACCGATAAGGGCCGCTCAGCGGATGTATCTGTGCCTGATCGCACTTTGGAAGGGAATCTCCGATAGTCCGTAGAAAGTTGCTGGTATAGGTAATCATTCCGACGCTCACAACCCGGGTGCCCCAGACACGCCCCTAGCGCCCCAAGCGTCCTCGGCGCGGACGGGCGCAGACGGGCAGGACTCAGGCACGAATGTAAAATGTAAATTATTCAAGAGTTCTGTAGAATATTTAGGTCATACGTTATCTGGAGATGGTTTAATTCCTAAAAGGTCTAATGTTGAAGCCATACTAAAAGCACCAGCCCCGTCGAACAAAGATCAGTTGTTATCATTTTCTGGAATGTGCGAGTATTACAGCAAATTTGTTGAAAATTTTGCAACCAAAATGGAGCCCTTAAGAAAGTTATTGAGACAAAAAACTGCATTTGAGTGGAGTGATGAGCAAGACAAAGCTTTCTTGATTATTAAAAATGACATTGTAAATGCACCCACACTTAAACCGTTTAAAATGAGGAAAACATGTATTATTACTGTTGATGCCAGTCTATATGGTTTAGGCAGTGTGTTATCTCAAAGAGATGAAGGGAAAGAATGGAATGTGGCCTTTTCCTCCAGAACCCTCAATGATGCAGAACGCAAATATGCAGTTATTGAAAGGGAATTGCTGGCATGTGTTTGGGCTGTGGAACACTATAGAATGTATGTGTGGGGAAGCAGATTTATCCTCAAGACGGACCACAAACCATTAGTTCACATTTTGTCAGCAGGTGGTGGCTGGAATTCCACAGCTAGAATAGCTCGTTTAACATCCAGATTCCAGGAATACAATTTCACAGTTGAATACTTACCAGGAAAAAAAAATGTTACAGCAGATTGTTTATCACAACTGCCGTGTGAAAGTAGTATTAGTAAGGTTAATGTGGTTAATGAGGCAGATTTTGTATTAAGCATCTCTGATGTTTTTCCTGCACAATATAAGGAAATCACGGAAGAAATTTGGAAAGAAAGCCAAGATAAGGATGATAAATGGGTCTCTCTTAAAAAATGTGTAATGGAAGGCTGGCCCAGAAAGGCTCAAATAGGATCAGAATTATTGCCGTATCTTAACATGGCTGATGAATTGTTTTGTGATGGAGATTTTATTTTCAGAGCAGGAAAATGTATTCCCCCACAGTACATTCAAGAGTTAATACTCAAATTAGCACACAAAACCCACCCGGGAATTTCCGCTATGAAACGGCTTTTAAGATCGTATTTTTGGTGGCCGGGTATGGACAGATTCATTGACCGTACTGTGAGGGAGTGTAATGACTGTTGTTCAAATGATAAAATGTTGAAAGTTAATGTTCCTCCTCTGAAGACAGTCAAATGGCCAAAGGAACCATGGAGGAAGGTTGCTTTTGATATTTCTGGTCCGTTTTACATGTTACCTGAAAATTCACGCTTTGCTTTGGTCATGATTGACTACCATTCTAAATGGCCTGAAGTCAAGTTTGTTGCAAAGGCAACCACTAGTGCGGTTATTAACTTCTTTAAGGAGGTTTTTTCACGTGAAGGGTGTCCCTTTACTCTTGTTTCTGATAATGGAGTACAGCTTGTTTCTGGTGAGATGGAGAATTTTCTCAAAAGCTGTTCTATTCAACACGTTTGTACCTCTCTCTATGAACCTCATGAGAATGGTCAAGTTGAGAGGTTCAACCGGGTTCTAAAGAATTTTGTGTTGGAATCCTTAAAACTTAAAGGAGATTGGCTGAGTGCCCTCAGAGAAAGATTGTGGGTATATCGCATTACTCCACACTCAACCACTGAAGTCAGTCCGTTCAGGTTATTGAAAGGAAGAGACCCGGCTTCGGAAATTTGTCCTTGGTGGTTTAAGGTGAAGTGTAAGGAAGTGCTAGTAGAGCACAAAGATAGCATACATGATATTGCTAACAGAATTGAATACAAACAAGGGAAGACTAAAAGGTGGTATGATAACAAGTGGAAAACAAAGGTACATGATTGGAGAGTAGGTGATTGGGTTAGGATTTTAAAACCCACATTGAGCAATAAAGGTGTTAGCAAATTTAGCAGACCAATACAAATGAAAAAAGTGTTTAAGAACAGTATCATCACACAGGATGGTAGAACGTGGAACTCCAGGAGAGTAGCAAAGTGTCCTATGTTATGTGATAAAAATGTAAATAGGCATACTAATGGGTTTGCTGATGACAATGTTGTATTTGGGTCACAAGTGGATGGATCTGTTGCTTCCAGAGTTAAAAGTGATGCGCGTTGCAGAACTGCGCCAAGTTCCCTTAGAGATTATGTTTAAAGTAGTCTCACTTTTGATATCTGTATTATTGATAAGGGGGATGTGTTACATTCCCAAGTTGTTATATATTTATGTATGTTCCTTTAAGGCATGCGACATGTATTTGTTTATGTGAGCTCCAATGTTCCATTTAGAGCTTTGTGAGTGCATGTTATTCTAATAGGGTCAGTTTCCATCTGGTGCCTGACTACTTAGGAAGATATATGCCGTGCTGACAATAAACCCTTATTCATAACCAAATTTATGGATTGAAATATTACAGTGTCCCTATGTATCAGGATCCCTGCCTTGTCAGCTTTTGCCCGGGGCTCAATATCAATGGACCAATTTCCTTGCAACTGTTTCAAATCTGATGCTGAGTAGGTGAAAAAATGGGCATGGTGTGTGGCCCCTGGCCCCGCCGGCCGCGGACGGGCACAGACGGGCTTGCCCTTGGCGTGCCTTTGGAGCACCGGTGGCGTGTCCGCACCTATACCATTGCGATAACCAACGTCTTAACTGCATGATTTCCTCTTGAGCCCAACCCCTATGTACTACTTCTGACGCTGCCCCAATCCTAAACAAGTGTGTACCGTAATTCGCTGCTGACACCCCAAGGCGCCTTAAAGGTTTCCGCAAAAGCGCTAACAGCTGGTATGCTGTAGCATGTTCACCTGATCTGTGCCGGAAAACCACCCCAACTGCAGACCCGCAGCAGCGCACCCATTGCGATGCCCACCAAACCGCGCAGTGGTTTGGCGCCTCCCCCACATGCAAAATGACCTGCCTGGCCCTGACCTCGCTGATCCATTTTTGATCTGCTAAGCCATATCTCTAGCCTCTCTTTCCATCTACCCACCTCCTCCTAGTGTACCCCACCTGATCCCTTCCTTTCCAGCAACTCTAACACCTGAAAAGCCCCAAAAAACATACACAAATCAATGTGGAAAAAGACAGGATTTCCAGTCTTCCCTGCACACTTCTGGCAACCTTGCTATGACCCTGCACAATAGTAACCACAATAGCGGCTTCTGTGCCCACACGGATGGGCCCTGTTCCAGCGTCCAACCTTCCAGGATTCTACGCCCTAACTTACCTGCTGACAGAGCATTTCTCCACAATAATTCTCCCATGAAGGCAATCCCAGCAATGGTAACCCTCGAAAGACCTCTCTCAATCGTGTTTAGAATATACTGAATGACATCCTCCGCTCGCAACCACATTTCGACCCTATGCTGAGCCCCGGATTGCAGGAACTTTCTTCATGCAAGAATATATGTGGCCCGTGTAGATTCCTCACGGGACCCTACCACAAGTTGAAGCATCCGGCGTTGCATACGTACTATAAATGCTGAGGCATTGGCGTCAGGGTTCTGTTGGTGTCCTTGGCCAACCCACGGAATCCCCCCAACAGTGAATGAGACAAAGCATCCTCAATGCCATTGTCCATACCCAGCACATGCAACGCTCTGAAAGAAATGTCATAGAGCAAGCATCCCGGCATAAAAACTCTCATCAACTTCAAGACCTGCACATCCCCGGTCGACAGTGTATTAACTATCTCCACCACAGACATGTTTTTGACCCGAAAAAGCAATCTCTTATGGGACAATTCCTCCTCCATTGCGTCACCGCCATCACCAGGGGAAACAGTTCCAAGAATGCGATGCTCCTGCTGCCGTTTAGCCATTGTTCCGGCCACTGCTCTCCACACCATCCCCCTTGACAATACATTTCAGCTGGCTTTACTCTGGCGGCCATTCTAGACTCACTAGATGCTGGAGTCAACAAGACGATTCTGGTCCTATATGTGCTGGTCGCGACAGGATTCCCAACCACGTCAGGCACGCCATCCTGGGCCCAGCCCTCTCTTCACCTCTGTGCAATGCGCCACTCCCAGCTCTGCCAAGTCAGTTTCTCTGTGCTGCTCCTGTACCTGTCTGATCCTCCACATCACCCTCCTCCTCTCTATGCTGCACCTCAAGGTTTACTCAACTAAATCCCCCTCCTCATGACCTACCCACCCCTGTGGCTCCAGTTTCCACAAAACCCAGTGGCCTGTCTCCTGGTCCTCCTCAGCCCTGAACACCTCCGCAAAGGTGTCCACCGCCCCCCACCCCCAGGTGGCCTGCACATCAAGCTCTCTCCCCAATCCAGGGAGCCCCACCCTCCCTTCTCTGCTAATAAATAACTCCATAACCGAGGCCTTTCTGGACAGACCACACTTAACTTGCGTGGTCCCATTTGCACACACACCATGCGATGGGGCCACCCGAAAACCTTCACCACTCGTGCTGCCCCCAGAGACTAGAGCCACTGCATTGTACACCCCGAGGGCACAGCCCCGCCCCCAGTTTCCACACTCGGAGCCAGAGGCGCAGATCGCAACCTGGCTTCCGTCTGCTGCCCACATCAAGAGGCCGGTCTCTTGGACATCGAGTGGCCCCTCCTACTGACCTCAAGGGGCTCTTCTCCCTCTCGTAATTTTCTTAGTGGAGTAACGGTTAGCGATTTGCAATTTGAAAATCCCTATTTGCAATTTTCAAACTGTAATTTCTACTGGGTAGAAATCTCATTTTGCACCACCGCAAATGCCTTTCGTACATTTTGAAATGGCATTTGCATTTCCTAACAGCCTGAAATTGCGAATCGCACTGTTAGAAAATGCATAATTCCATTGTATATATGGTCCTAAGTGTGAAAAAAACGAAAAAAACAAGGCAGCAAGTTTTTCTATCTATGTACCCAGGATCTGGTGCAAAATGTCCCATCCATCAGTACAGCCCAAATGCTGCTCTAACTTAGGAAAGAGTTGAAGACTCACCGCGTTAAAGAACACTAAATTACAGGCCACAAACCAGCCACCTTTGCTATTACTCATTGATTTATGCATGTCTTTGATCATATAAAGTGCTCTGCTGCCTTTTGGCTAGGTTCGCCCAATAGAAATACCACATATATACACACCTATATACAAATCTATGGCAACTAGCCAAAGTAAAAAAGACATTAGAAGGAGGGTGGGGTCAGTTTACAAAGACGTGTAATATTAACCACTTTTCACATAGAAGGTGGAAGATTAGTGAAACATCCCATGTAAGAAAGAGAACACATTGGTTCTTTCTCCAGCAGGACCACTAATGACCAAATAGGGCTTTAATTCAATCGTGCCACATTCACGCACTGGTCATCGTTGTGAGATTGAAAGATTTGGAGCAGGGCTTGGTTTCTATGCAGACTTTTACTATGGTTGATGATAGCCACAGTCTGTTCCCTCTCTTTGTTTTGAAATTGGCTCATTTTGTTCAATTTCTGCAATGCTACAAAGCCTGTAAGTGATATTTTGGCACTATGCAAAACACAGAAAATAAATAAATTGCATTGTATTGCTTTTAGCAGGGCGCCCTTCCATTCTCCTCTGCCCAGTACCCTTCGCCTCCTCACCCCATCTGTACTTTCTCTGCGTGCCCTCTGCCCTCCTCTTCTCCCCATCCTTATTCTCATGACTCGCACTCTTCTACCTCGCTCCAGGATTCCAGAGCGCCTAGTGGACAGAAGGCAGCATGTTGGCCCTGTATATATCCTGCTAAGACACCTTAGAAGTGCTTGAAGCTGTTGAAAAACACCTACAGCCAATAGGCGCTATGCAATTGCCAACACTCAGATGTATATTGACTTGATGTGAATCTTATCTTTCTTAGCTTTTATCAACTAGAGAGTTTTTGCACATCTTTCTAACAAATAGAACGAGTGGAAAAGTTTCACCATCTTTCAGACCTCGCTAGCTTGGGAGCTTTATCAGAACAACGCCGCTGAAGGTCGTCAGAAGCCTTTCTCGGCAGGCACAATAGCATTATCCTTAGAGGGAGCACACGCCTGGACGGATGGCACCCTGCAGGGAGCACTCAGCGGCCGCTGCCTTCCATGCCATTTATTACAATCCTGCTTTTGTGCCGGGCCCTTTGATAAACATGGCCTGCATGTGGCGCAACACATGCTGCTACCAGCGGCGCACCAGCTTACACAGATGCCCAGTGAGCCCTGTTGACTGTTCCAAGTCTCGCGGACTGAAATTTCTAGAAATCTTTCAAATTTGTGAACGTTGTTTCTAGGAAAATAGTTGTGGATGTGACTTGGCTGCTTGAAAGCTGGCGCCTGATTCACTAAGCTTTTCTAGGAAAACGTGATTTACTTCAAGAAAAAGCCCTAAACTCCGCAAGCACATCTTACGTCCGATTCACTAAGCCACAACCTCCTACATTTTCCATTATGGAATTAACTCCTGGAGTTGACTTCAGTCCTAAAGCTGGCTTGTATAAGAATGCTTACATTTACATGCAGGTGTCACTTACCAGACTAGAATTTATGCCAAGCGTGCATCTTATCCCTATTAATTAATAACTCTTAGAAGTGTAGCAGTAGGCATCTCCAAGGGAGAGTTAGAGAAGTAATCGGGAAAATGCAATGCAAATGTGGTGAATGATCAAAAAAGCTGTTGTAGGTATGCACAAACATTTGTGTAACAGAATGAATATGTGAGGTAGATACACCACTGTCGTGTATGGCTCTGGTATCGAACCTCTAGCGTTCATTTCAGTTTCTGAATCTAATAATCCACTGTTATGACCAGGGTCGGACTGGGATCACAATTAGGCCCGGACACTCCCAAAAAAGAGGCCCACATTCCCAAATGGTTAGTTTTTTTTTTTGTAGCTTTATATAGCGTGAACTCGGTCCAAAGGCATTGGAGCAATTACCATGAGCACAGCTATTTTGCGCAAAATCAAATTCATTTTCATTTATGTAGATTGAGTAATTTGCACAGAATCACTGGATATTGAGCTGACACCAGAACTCAAACATACTGCCTCAGTTCCAACGTCAGCTGCTCTGAGACCATAACGCTACATCCTATGTTTTTTTCCTCTGGGAATGGTGGCCTCACAGTGGGGCCTATGCAGGTACTCTGCCACTCCTCCATCAAGGCGTAAAATACACTGGGACCGAGGTGACAACACCTGGCCCCTAACGAGACCACTTCTCTTACTAAACCCATTCCCATCCCATTATAGCCTTAGGGTATAACCCAGCAAGGGAGGGGGGTCAAGAAACTGCTACTCCAGGGGAGCTTAGGTGAAAATGCCCCCCTTGCGAGGCCCATGCATACTCCCACCCTCCCCACTCCCCCATGGCCTGAAGGTGATGGCTCAGCAAGGGAATGACACTGCTTCTGGGCCGGGCCACCACATGCGTCAGGGAGCCGAGGTGAGAATGCCCTAAGGATCATAAAACACCTGGCCCCCAGCCTCAGTTTGACAGCATGGCAAAGGAGTGCCCATCATAATGGCAACCCTTCACAGGTCCTGGACCGGGGAAGGTTGTACGTTTTTGTGGGCCAGTTTACAAAGCCCTAAAAACTGGCCCACAAATGACCCTGAGGCATTGGCACAATGCCCAATGCCTGACTGCCCGCCTTCCCAATCTGACCCTGGCTCTGACATAGCAACAGCTGATAACTACACTGGTTACCCACTATTGCGACATCAGAAAGGCCTTCCAGGCCAGGCTGACAGGCCTCCCTGAGAGCCTGTCAGTGCAGTGCTTTTTGCATACTTCACCTGAAAGCAGAAAGCAAAGCGCAGGAGGAGGAAGGAAGGCAGTGGTGGTGGGGGTGGTCAAGGATGGCAGGTACGTTTTTAAAAATCTTTTTTACTGGGATAATTAACAGAGGCTATGTTATGTATGGCTCCCTCATGATCCCTCTACCACTATGTAGCAGTATAAAACAGAGGCAAATGATTTTGGAGGCTGTGGAAATTTAGCTTGTAAACTGAACATTATCTGCGCCATCTTGCCTCTCCCCAGCGCCACGCACAGCGAATGCACGGCCGCCATTTTAGGCACCCCACTCTCTCCCCACTCATTCTCGATCGCCAGCGCTTTCCCCTGGCGCTGCGAGCATCCCCCGCGCGCCGGCCACCCCCGCTCTCTCATACACGGGCCATAAACCCTCTCATTCTGCGCGACCCTGCCATGGAACCACATCCCACACCTGACCGACATCCCATACATGGTCATGCCTCTCTTTGATAAACCCCCCTTCCTCTGCGCCCCATTGTCCGAACCGATCCCAGGCCATCACCTAGCCCTGCGGATGCAGTTTATTGCCCCTACTGTAAGGGAAACACCCCACATCAAAGGGATTACAGTGGATCAAAGCCCCTACCCCCTGAGATCCGGCCGGTTGCACACACCCCCGGGAATTGGCGGAATGTCCAGCTGCGTGATAGCCATCTCCTACTGTAGATGGGGTGGGGACTTCTACTGTAGATATGTGTGGGAACGAGCTTGAAGTGGGGGTTCCAAGGATGTCTTTCCGTACATCAAAGTCTCAATAAGAATGTACCATGTGTAATAAAGCAATAAACCTGTGTATAAGAGGCCAGGCCTCAGAGATGCAGTTAGAGCACCTCGTGACGATACCTTGCTGTCTGATCTGATGTGTTCTGCTCCGACGGAATAAAACTTTGTTTCCTGCCTTCCAGTCTCCGGCGCCTGCCTCTTGCATTGATAAATTATCGAATGGTATGAGAGGCGATTAACGCCGGGCAATACTTAAAAGGTTATCGACTGAAACTGCCGCTACCATTTAACAATTGGCGTCCCAAGCGTGGGGCCCATCAGCGACACGTGGATCCAGTGGGAGAGGTCCTGACGACAGAGTGAACGACTGCAACGATCGGGAGAGCTCCTGCCCGATAGACCCTCGTCTGGCAGCCGATCATCCGAACTTCACTGGTTCCGAGCAGACCTCTCTCGAGTGATCTACGGTCCTGACTGGGAACCATCAGGAGTGCCGCAGCAATAACGGAGAGTAGAGGACGATCGGGCGCTGGAGGCGGAAGACGAGAAACTGTCCACGCGGTCCGGGTAAGGTCGTGATACACGACAAATTGCGAAATAATTGATTGATTGTTTGAAGTTTTGAAAATACTAGTATTGCTCATTGATTGTTCTCTTTGAGATATTCGCTGTCTACAAACGGGGAGGAGTAGAAATACTCTCTCTCTCTCTCCCTTTGCAGATAGTGAAGGGTAGGTAACGCAGACTTTTGTCCCCGTTGAAACCCGTCGTGCCTATCTTTATCTCCCCACTGATTGATTGTCCGAACATTGATTGTTTTGAAGAATAGTGCTCTTTGAGATATTCTCTGTTTGCAAATAACGTAGAATAGAAATATTCTGTCTAGTCTTTGCAAATAGTGAAGGGTAGGTAACGCAGACTTTTGTCCCCGTTGTAACCCGTCGTGCCTATTTTTATCTCCCCATTGATTGATTGATTGATTGTCCGAACACTAGTTGTTCGATATTGGTTCTTTGGAGGTATTCTCTGCTTACAAATAACGAGGAATAGAGATATTCTGTCTAGTCTTTGCAAGCAGTGAAAAGATAGGTAGTGCTGACTTTTGTCCCCATTGAAACCCGTCATGCCTATCTTCTCCCCACTGATTGGTAGTTGGTTCTGCCCGGACCGCTTATTAGAGGTGGACCATCCGGCTCCACTGGAGTGCACCCCTAATAAGGACATGTTCACTAAATATGGACTAGTCGCCGTAGCTTATAGCAAGCTATGGCATAAATATACCAGGAAGGACCCCGAGAGTCAGTGGCCACTGATGGGATCCTTCGACGACCATAAGATAGAAGTGCTAGAAATGGCTCTGCGTAGCAATAAGACGACGCCTACTATGCTTGACAGTATCGGCATGTGGCGCAAAGAAGCAACGCAACGGAAAAAGAGGGAAGAAGTAAAAGCAGAAAAGGAATTACGAAAGGCAGCTCACCTTGCCGCTAGAAAGTTAGAAGAAGAAATAAAGGAGAGAAGGGAAACTAAACTAAGACAGGAGCCCGAAACCTCAGGCCAGTACGCTGTTAGGACCCCCTCTATGCTCTACCCTGAGTTGTCCTCTAAGCAACGAACGAATGACGAATTACTATTAGGTCCCCCAATCATTTACATGCCCCCTCCATACGCACCCTCCCAATCGGTAGTGCAACACCCACAACCCCCAAACACGAGCGAAAGCAGTACAGGGGCCTCGGTCCTCACGGCCTCCGCGCCGGCCGAGCCTCTTGTACTGAACACAACGTCGGCAACGACGTTGGATGACCCTGAGATAAGAAAGAAAGATTCCACCAGAATGAATCGACTAACAAAGGATGAACGAGCAGGAATCGACAAGATAGTAGGGACACTGGTGGAGCGAAAGGAAAGTGAGGAGTATATAACAGATGTGTATAACTCGTATGCCGACAGCCGTAGACGACACTTTGTCATACGACTTTGTTACCACGCCCTGAATGCATATGAGGATAGGTACCGCGATAAAGGTCCCGAAGGCTTAGCGGCCCTATATAGGAAGGTAGACATTGGGGAAGAAGGAGAGGGCGATGTGACGAACCTCTTCACTCGTACACTCGAGGTCTATCGACACCTTAAAGAACACAGGCAGACAACCAAAACAGAAACCCCCATAGCGGCTAAGCCCCAGGAAGGAAGGACTGATACCATGATGCCCATCAAAGAGGCCGCCCCCTACTGGGTCCCCCCACGAGGTCAGGGAACACATGACGACATCAACCACCAAGATGCGAAGGGGAGGGTTGTCTATAATTGGGTCTACCAGCCATGGGACCGACAAGATATTTTGACCTTTAGAAAAACTCTACCCGACTTAAGAAAGAACCCGACTGCCTTCTACACCGAACTAGGTACAGCCTTAGGCTCAACAATAATGACTTTAGCAGATATCGACTTGTTCTTCGGATTATGTCTGCCGGCTGATGTGTGGAAACAAATCCGGAAAGTTGACCACGCTGAGCTGTTCGGATATACCTGGGTACAACTCGATACCATAGATAAACAGCGAGAACCGGGACAGAAACCCCCGAAAGCCATATTAGAGCTCCCAGACAAGATTGTACTTAAGTTGAAGACTCTAATCCCAGAAAGAAAGGTAGATTGGTCAATAGTGACGGCTTGTCGCCAGAAACCCCAGGAGGATGTGTCTGAATACTTCTCTCGGTTCGAGACTGTGTTTTCCGATTATAGTGGCCAGGACATGACCACTGCAACCGGACATCACCTCTTTGTCCAGAATTATGTGAAGGGTCTATCATAAGAAGTTTCTCAGAAGCTGCAGACCAGCGAGAGTAGTTGGGCAGCCTCCAAACCCGCAGCTATCCTCCAGATGGCCCAATACTACGAAAACCAAAAGAATGTGAATGATAGGGCGTAGAAAGGAAGAAAAAGGAACTAAAGGAGAGGGTAATGATAGCACAGTTGCAAGGGGGGACCATAGGAAGAGAACCCCCGAAAGGGAATTACCAACCAACCGCCCCTAGAAAGCTACCCCCTAGAGACCATACCCCTGCACCCTACAACGGACGGAGAGACTTAGATGGGAATCAATGTGCGTTCTGTAGAGGGTTCGGACACTGGAAATCCCAGTGCCCGGTCCTTCTGGAAATGAACAAAAATAGGGACCCCAGAGACACAGCATATGACCCCAGAAATAGAGGACAGGGACGAGAGTACACGAACGACGCCATCAACGACAGGCCAGGCAGACCAAACACCTTTGATCGCCCCCGACAAAACCAGTGTCAACAGTCCGACTATGAAAGCACCCATGACTTCGCATAGGACCGCCAGGGGCAAGGGAGGGATCCAGTCGAACTCCGTGTTGACCAGCAAGGTCCTTACGTCACTGCTAAGGTCTTGGGCACAAAATCTCCATTCCTGGTAGACACTGGGGCGACACGTAGTGCGTTATCCAAACGACTGATTCCTAGGGCACCCTTGTCTGGCTCACATGTAACCTCAATAGGCTTCGATGGAACGCCCTCCACTAACCCCTTATCAGCACCAATCTCCTTTGACTTAGAAGATAACACCACTGACACGACCTTTCTGCTCTCCTCCAACACCCCCGATGCTATTATGGGACTTGATTTGCTAAAACATTTTCGAGCTACCATCAGATGCTCCCCAGACGGAGTTCGAGTCATCCTACACGATAACCCAGATCTGTCCAGACCCTGTCACACACGGCGTATGCTCTCTATAACCGATGCTGACATGTCCCTACTCGACACATTACCTTCACATCTATGGGCTAAAACCGACTCAGATGTAGGGCGCATGGTGATCGACCCGGTACACATAACCGTCCGACCGGACGCAGTGCTCCCAAAGCTTCCACAGTATCGGATATCACCCGAAGGCGAGAAGGCATTGGAGGAAATCATCGAGTCCCTAGTCGAGGCAGGAGTGGTAGAAGAAGTAGTCAGTAATGTTTGCAACAGCCCTATCCTACCCATTGTAAAGAAGCAAGGCGAGGGAGATGAGAAAGCCTACCGTTTCATTGTTGATTTGCGAGAGGTTAACAAAGTAGTCATACCCCAGTACCCCGTGGTCTCAGACATCACCACCATCCTCACCCTGATTCCATCCACTGCCACCACCTTTACTGTTATTGATCTCAAGAACGCATTCTTTTCCATCCCCATCCACCCAGACAGCCGCTACCTGTTCGGCTTCACTTTAAAAGCCCGTTCGTACAGATTCTGCAGGGCACCCCAAGGCTACACTGAGAGTCCCAGTATTTATAGCCAAGCCCTCAAGAGGCAACTAGATGCAGTCCAACTACCCGATGGAGTGGTGTTGATACAGTACGTCGATGACATTCTTTTGGCGGCCGACACCACTCCACTTGCCGTCACAGCCACCATTCACCTCCTCCGCTTCCTCGCGGAGAACGGTCACAAGGTCTCCAGGAAGAAATTGCAATTCTGCCAACCACAAGTAACATATCTAGGCCACCTACTATCCAAAGACGGGAGAAAACTTACCCCTGACCGAATTCAGACCATCCTAGAAACCCCTGTTCCCAAGACTCAGAAGCAAGTACGGTCCCTAGTAGGCCTCACCTCCTTTTGTCGACAATGGTTGCCAAATTTCAGTCTTATCATAAAACCTCTGCTTTCCCTGCTGGCTAAAGATGTCCCCTTCCCCCTCCCCTGGACACCCGAATGTCAATCCTCCTTCAAAGAATTACGAGACGCCCTCTGCTCGGCCCCAGTCCTAGGAACCCCAGACTACACTAAACCTTTCTCCCTCTACACCCACGAAAGGGAGGGATGTGCGTTGTCTGTCCTAACCCAGTCCATAGGCCCTAAGCAACGCCCTTGTGCCTACTTCTCTGCCACTCTTGACCCTGTAGCCAGAGCTTTGCCCGCCTGCCTTCGAGCAGTAGCCGCCGCTGCTGTCTCTATCCGGCAAAGTGAGGGAATCGTGCTCTCGAACCCCCTCACAGTATTGGTACCCCATGCGGTTGACACCCTCCTGAACCAAACCAAGACTCAACACCTGACTAGCGCACGACTGACTGGTTATGAACTGACTCTGCTTGCACCCCACATCACATTGAAACGATGCACCACTCTGAATCCAGCTACTCTACTGCCTCTCCCTGACGCTGACCCCAATGCGTCCCCTATACATGATTGCGTGACCCTCACCGACGAACAAACCAAGAGTAGGGTTGACCTCCGGGATACTGCCTTCCCGGACCCTGACGGAGAACTGTGGGTGGATGGCTCATGCATCAAGCTCCCCGATGGCACCACCTCAGCTGCCTATGCAGTCACCACAGCCCGAACAGTTGTTGAGACAGCCCGCATCACACAGCGATCCGCACAGGCGGCGGAACTAATTGCTCTCACACGAGCCTGCATCCTGGCAGCAGGGACAACCGCAAACATTTACACAGACAGTCAGTACGCCTTCGGGGTAGTTCACCACTTTGGGCTCTTATGGAAAGAGAGGGGATTCTTGACTTCTCATGGCACACCCATCCTGCATGGAGATCTAGTCTCTGCCCTGACCGAAGCAGTCCTCCTCCCCACACGGTTAGCTGTGATCAAATGCCAGGCACACAAGAAGGTGACAGACATTATAGGACAGGGAAATGCACTGGCTGACATTACTGCCCGAACCACAGCCGAGAATAGGTCCACGACCCGTATGTACGTGACCAGGTCACAAACTGAGAAATGGAAGGATGCTAGGGAAACAATTAGGGATATCCAACTAGCCAGCACACCACACGAATTAACTGAATGGGCCCGGGTGGGATTGAAGGACGATGACGGTTGCTGGCGAACTAAAGACTTGAACAAATGGTTGCTACCAGATTCATACTTGATCCCCATGCTGACCATGGCACACTCCCCCGCACACATAGGGTCTGCCCCCATGATCGAGCTCATCTCCAAAGTCTGGCACAACGACAAAATCCCAGACTCAGCCAAACGTCTGGTCCAACAATGCCTAGTATGCCTCCAACACAACCCTGGGAAAGGAACTGCTGTACCCCGCGGAGGGTTTGGGGTCCCCAATCACCCCTTTGAAGTCCTACAAATGGACTATGTCCAGTTAGAAAGGTGCCAAGGTTTGAAGTACGTACTTGTCGTTGTGTGTGCCTTCAGCAAGTGGGTGGAAGCCTACCCAACCCATGACAACACCGCTATGACTACCGCAAAAGTACTACTGAAGGAATTCTTCCCCGATACGGCCTTTGTCGAATTTTGTGGAGCGACAACGGCCCCCACTTCGTAGCCGAAGTTATCCAACTCATCTTAAAAGGGTTGGGTGTAAAACAGAAATTCCATGCGGTCTTCCATCCCCAATCTGCAGGCTTGGTTGAGCGACACAACGCCACATTGAAGCTTAAGATAGCAAAAATAGTCGCCACCACAGGACTGAGATGGCCAGACGCTCTCCCGCTAGCATTGCTATCAATGCGTTCCACCCCCACTAAACACCACTTAACCCCCTACGAGGTCGTTTTCGGGCGGCCCATGAACCTTTGGGCTGCTCCAAAGCCAACATCCATCCACGACGTCCCGGACGTCCTCATGTCTGACTATTTGTATAACCTAACTAAAACGTTGTCTGTCATCCATCAGCAGGTGCTGCACGCCATTCCCGATGTTTCCAGGGGCCCCGGACACGACATCCAACCCGGTGACTTCGTCTTAGTGCGTAACTTCCAGCGCACCAAGAGTCTGGAGCCCCGGTGGACGGGCCCCCTGCAAGTCCTGATCACCACCCGAACAGCTCTTCGAGTGGAGGGGAAACGCAATTGGCTGCATGCACACCACTGCAAGAAGGTATCACCGACCCTGACAACCACGGACAACATCACCGCCCAAGAAGAACTTCTGGACAAAGACCGACCATCCCTGAGCCTCTGCCCAGATACAGAGACACTTGAGTTAGTAAGATATCCTGATCCCACCGTGCCATCCAAGGAAGGGTATAACTTGCGACCACAGGCTAAGTGGAAATCTCAGAGCGGTAGCCTAGTCACCTCAAAGGCCACCAGGAGAGAAACTAAACAAAGTCTGTGGTTCTGCCCGCTACCGAGTCTCTTGAAGGTGATGGAAGCGCCCGACATGAAGATGATGGAAGCAACCGGACGTCCGAAGATCCACTACAAAAACCCAAAGGCTGACCGAATGCACAGCTTAAAGACTATTGCACTTTTCATTACCCTTCTCTTTTGCCTTCTCCTCGTGGGCACCTTCTGGATCATGGAGGAGAGCACACCCGCTCATAAGACATTGCTGACCACCGTTCAACCTACCACCACGAAAGAACACCATCTGATCTCACTTTCACCCCAACTCCGAGAAAGGCGTAAGGAGTTCTGGAATAACTCTTTTGTGCAGTTGCTCCACCAACACAATCTTGCCGCCAACGCCACTAATTGCTGGATGTAAAGTTGTCACTTCACCGCAAGAAAGCTTCTTCAAACACGTAGTCTGTATCAAGTTAGGATTTAATCACCTCAGCCATCAACAAGTAGATACCAACTGCCCCCAACAGAATTCTCACTTGTTTCACAAAACATTCTACTTAGAATTAACACAGACTAATAATTCCTAAACCTTAAAGTGACAATGTCACACATCTTCCCCCCTTTATAATAATAAACAATAAACATCTCTACATACACGGGATAACAATATAGTATACAAAGTAAGGAAATAAATCACACATAGTCTTTCATGTATACCGGAAGTCTCCGCAACCTCTGACTCCTTTCTCTAACACCTGTAACTGTCCTAGGAGACCTAACTGAGGTGGAAACAGACGAACTCGCCAAAGAACATGACGAGTCGTTAGAAACCCCCTGCTCATTGAAGGAAGACAAATTGTGATTAACAGTCACAACACGATTTTTGTTCCAAATCCGCCCATCATCAGTTTTAACAGCATTTTTGAACAATTTGACTATTGACATGCACTTAGAAAACTTAGAACCAGGTTGAGATCCAACCGGAGCTCTTATTTTCACTAAGTCGCCCACTTTTACCTCATTAGGTTGTACAGATTTCCTCCTATCAAAATAAACTTTCCTCTCTACCTGTTTATCTAGTTCCCTCTCTCTCCAGGAACCAATTTGGTTATCAACCAAACCTTTGTTAAGCTTCATCCAACCTGGACACAACTTAGAATTTGGCACCCTACCTCTGAAAAGTTCAAAAGGTGATCTCCCAGTAGTCATGTGAGGAGACATGCGGTAAGCTGTTATTCTTTCTTGCAAAACCTCCTTCCAGTTTAGATTGTTTACCCTCGCAAGCTGTATACTCTCCTTTAGAGTTTTGTTTACTCGTTCCACAGCCCCATTAGTTTCTGGATGATAAATTGCACTTCTTTTTTGGACAATCCCACACTCACCCAAGAAACTTAAAAACTCTCTAGAACAGAATTGTGGTCCGTTATCAGAAAGAATACTATTGGGAAAACTCTCCCTTTTAAAAATCCCTTCCAAAAATTTGATGACACACCCCGATGAGATTTCTCTCACAGCACCCACTTCGATCCATCTAGAATACAGATCTAACACAACTATCAGATAGGGAGTGTCACTCACATCTTGTAGGGGGCCCACAATGTCAATGGCTATCTCATCCCAAGGGTATTTCGGTAGTTTTCTACATACCATAGGAATATGCCTAGTCTTCAACACTTTATCACTCGCACAGCACTCCAGACAATCTCTAACCATCCTTTCAATTTCTAGATCCATGCCTGGCCACCAAAATTGTAACCTTATAAACTCTTTCGTTTTAACAATCCCAAGATGTCCAGAGTGAGCTAACCCAAGGAGTTTGCCCCTTACGCCTGCAGGAGGAACAAGCCTAGTACCACGAGTAAGTAGACCCTCATTAACTGAGAGTTCATCTCCAACCAGAGCCCATGGTTTCTCCAACCGACCATTGCATCTCAAAGTTTCCATCACCTTCTTTATCTCTCCATCTTTCTCCAATTCCTCTTTCCAATCAGATTCACTTACAGCCCCTGATGTCACTTCACAAACATTAACAGAGTCCTCTTCTTTACTGACATCATCACAGACAACAGACTCATTAGAATCAACTAGCCTAGACAGACAGTCTGCAGACTTATTGACCACTCCAGGAATATAGTCAACTTCAAAATTAAATTCTTGGAGAGCAATGATCCATCTCCTAATCCTCGAAGAGATAGAATCCAAACCTTTCTTTGAAAATACCTCTTTAAGTGGTTTGTGATCCGACAAGACCTTCACCCTGGTTCCCCAGATCAAATTCTTAAATTTTCTCAGAGCCCAAAAAATGGCCAATGACTCTTTTTCAATCACCGAATAATTTAACTCAGGACCTCTCAAACACCTCGAAGCACACGCAATTAACCTCTCTGCACCATCATGCTTTTGGACCACCACAGCTCCTAGTCCCTTCATACTAGCATCAGTAAAAATATACGTATCTTGTCCCGGAACAAATGCCTGTAGCGAAGGTGCTTTCATCAACTCCTTTTTTAACAAACAGAACTCATTCCCACATTCTGCAGACCACTGAAAAATAACACTCTTGCCCGTAAGACTCCTTAAACTCTGAGTCTTGTCAGCGTAACCAGGAATAAATTTACTATAGAATTCTACCATACCAAGGAAAGATAACAGTTCCTCCTTGTTGGTAGGCTCCTTCATATTCACAATAGTATCCACCAACTCCTTCTTTGGGAACACACCATGACCAGTAATGCAATGTCCCAGATAATTCACCTCCTCAACACCAAACCTGCATTTCTCTCTCTTTAATGTCAAACCTGATTCCTTCAAACGTTTCAACACGGCACACACCCTCGAGTAATGCTCCACCTTTGATCTTCCATAAATCAGCAAATCATCCTGATAGCACCTGACCCCTCCAATGCCTTTCAAAATCCTATTCATGATTCGTTGAAAAACTGCAGCCGCAGAAACCAAACCAAAAGGCATCCTACAAAATGTATATGTGCCCATTGGTGTCACAAACGCCGTTAACTCCTGTGAAGACTCTTCCAGTTCAACCTGGTGATAGGCCGATGCTAAATCCAGCGTGGTAAAGAACTTTGCACCCTCCAAAGTCCCAATCATCTCATCTATATTAGGTAACGGGAAATGATCTACTATCACCTCCTTATTTAGAGAGCGCAAATCAATGCAAAGCCTAAGCTCTCCACTAGCCTTCTTGGCCACAACAATGGGAGCCAACCACTCTGTTGCTTCCACTGGCACAATGACACCCGAATCGACCAACCGTTCAATCTCTTTTTGCACACCAGCTTGTTCATTAATGGGTATCCTTCTACACCTTGCCACAACCGGAATTGCTCCTTTTTTCAATCGGATGCAATGTCTGTATCCCTTGAGACAACCTAGTTTGTCTTCAAACACCTCAGGAAATTGTTCAGCAAACATCGAGCCAACATCACCCACCTGTTGTACTTGAACTTGAGGAACCATGTTAGGATTCAGAGTAACACCCAAAAGGCGTTGATGAGGCCAACCCAAAAGCGCATCACCAGATTTGGCCACATACACCTTCCCAGCAATCATTCGTCCACACAACTCAATAGTTGCTAAAAAATATCCTAACATTTTAATGGTCGCCCCACCGTATCCTTGTGGAGACACATCACTCTTGAAAAGCTTCACAGAGCTACTAAAATGCTTAATGAAAACATCTTCATTCATCATCGTCAAATGAGAACAAGAATCAAATTTGAATTCTAATTCCACACCTTCAATACTTACTGGGTGTGAAGGATGAACAGCTTCCCGAACATCAACTTGAAAGGTTACTACTTTGACCTGAGGCTGCACTTTTACTTGATCCCCTTTCCTTACCTTACTTCTGCAACACTTTGCAACATGTCCTTTCCTACCACACGTAGAACACGTTATCTTTAAAGCAGGACAAAAGGGTGCATTAGCTAGATGACCTAGCCTCCCACACCTATAGCACGTTGCCTTATTAAAACTCCCTTGTGCGCTCTCATTACCCTGCGTAAAGCTAACTTTCTCTTTTACATCTAAATCTTTTTTTACCACTTGACATACAACCTCTTCGACACTAGTATTATTTGCATTAGGTTTGTTTTTCTCCCCACTCAACTCATCAACACATTTCATCATATGTTCCACCTGTTTTGCAATAGTAATTACTTCATCTAAAGGTGGCTCATCTTTCAGCCAAAGTTCTTTCCTTATGTTATCATGAGCACATTTCAAAACAAACTGGTCTCTTATCCTTTCTTCCGTAGCACCCCCAAACTTGCATGAAGATGCTAACTTTCTTAAAGCAGAAAGAAATTCCTCCACAGACTCATCTTTTTTTTGTTCACGCAGTCCAAAATGATACCTCTCCATGATAGTACTTAGACGTGGAAGATAATGCCGATCTAACTGTTCCATACAAATCTCATATTCATTCAAGTTTCTCTGTTCTGCAACAGTAAGGTCAGGTAAATGTTCCAGAACCTCCTGACCTTCTCCACCTAAACAATGCAGTAAGAGAGAATGCTTACGTTCCGCACTTAGATTAGTTCCACAAACTCTGGCGTAGTTCACGAATATTTTCTTCCACTTTTGCCATTTAATACTTGGTTCACCCGGACTTGACAAAAAAAATGGAGGTTGTGTAACGTTCTGCATGTTAAATTACCTTGTTGCCAGTGCCTAAAAACTTAAACCACTTCCAACAGATACCAGCGTTGAAAAAAAAATAATTAATTAAGTATGCTGACTTCTGCAAATGGCCAATAAAATATAAATAAAGTAATGTTTTTAAAATGGTATATGTAGCCCACCTTTCAAAAATATAATTGTATGTAACACTCCTCCAAAAGAAAGTGCCACACTGAAGAATCTCGCCCACTCGATCTGCGCAAACAGAGACTGTAAAACGTCTTTTGTTTTCTCTCCTCAATTACCAGCCTGCCCAAACCTCTGCGCAACCAGAGATTGTAAAGCGTCTTTTGTATTCTCACTGCGCACGCGTGAGAGACAGCCAACACCTTTCTTACGATCTTTTGTATTCTCACTGCGCACGCGTGAGAGACAGCCAACACCTTTCTTACGATACTGCAGTGTACACGCTCCTCTCACTTCGCGCATGCGTGAGAGACAGCCTTCCTTATGTAATACAGAGTCCTTGTTCCTTGGGCATGCGCAAACAATGCGGAGAGCGTCACTGGAACGCAGATGAAGTTCTTTACAAGCCTCCTTGAAAAAACGACGTCACTGGTTGCCGCGCCCCCTTGAAGAACAATGGCACATCGTCACTGGAACGCAAACCAGGCCGTTACTACTCCGTCACTGAAACGCTTGTAACAGACGAACTCCGCCAGCACTTCACACCCCTAATCCTTTTTAGATTAGCCCTCGGGGTATCGTCAAAAGACGTCGGACGAGAAGTCTCCTCCTCACGATCGTCAAAGCAGAAGCAAAGCAAAAGTTCACTGCGATGAAACGGATGTGCTGCACACAAAAATCTGCAGGTATGAATCGAATGCTCTGGATGTTGAGGTGATGTTCCTTTATGATCCCACGATCGTCGCCAATGTAAAGTTGTCACTTCACCGCAAGAAAGCTTCTTCAAACACGTAGTCTGTATCAAGTTAGGATTTAATCACCTCAGCCATCAACAAGTAGATACCAACTGCCCCCAACAGAATTCTCACTTGTTTCACAAAACATTCTACTTAGAATTAACACAGACTAATAATTCCTAAACCTTAAAGTGACAATGTCACACTGGATCTGTGGGTTGCTACCACATGCTACTGGACACTCTATCCCTTTCATCCCTTCACCTTTTTCTGTCCATGGTTCCTGCCTCGCCTGGCTAATCCTCCTGCAAGAAAGCTACAAGGACAATGCCACTTCCGGCAGAACCATGTCACACTTCTACCATGGGTTCTGGCTGAACAAAACTGGAAGAACTTCTGCCCTCTTCTGCCCTCTGAGATCGAACACTTCCTTTCACATGGACATCCCTGCCAAAGAACGAGTTGAAATGCAAGTGTTCAACAACCCAGCCATACCCACCTTCTCTTACCTCCGGAAACGGACGGCCGCCACCCTAACAGTGGCCCTGTCCGTCATCAACATCACTGGATTTGTGTGCCTCGAAGGCCTGGGGGCGCAGCTGGTGGGCCACAGCTCCTGCCTCATCACCCGAACATTGGACTCAGTTGACCCACCCTCCTTAGTTGCCTCCCCGAATATGTACTTCGTCTGTGGTACTAAGGCCTACACCTGGCTTCCGAAAGGTTGGGGAGGCACCTGCTACATCGCCTTTGTCCTTCCTCCGACATATGTGGCTCCAGCAAACCATCACCGACAGAAACGGGCCAAAGACATTGTGCAAGCCGACTCCGCCGGAGCACAGTTCATGGACGCAGTAAAAGGCCTTGTTCCACTCTGTGGTCCAATGGCAAACAGCCGTGCCATCCGCCACTTAACCCAGGCAGTCGAAACGGCGATGAACATTACGGCTGGCGCCCTCGCCAACAACACCGCCGAGCTCCAGGCCGTCCGCTTAGTGGCCCTTCAGAACCGCCTCGTTCTAGATGTGGTTCTGGCTGATCGTGGAGGAGCATGCCGCATCATTGGGTCCAGCTGTTGTACCTACGTACCGGATAACTCACCCTCAGTCTACAAAGCAATTGAACACCTCCACAGACTATCCGCAGAGGTCCATCAAGAGCAAGAAGAATGGTCACTGGGGAGTTGGTTTTGGGACACTATTAAAAGTTGGGGATGGAGACTGTTTTCATTTATCCTAATACCGATTGTGATACTATGTGGATGTTGCTTGGGGATTCAGTGTCTGCCACCTTTATGTTCGCTTTTTATGAACTGCATCTGCCCTAAGACTTTGGACTTTGAAACAGAGCGAATGAAAGCTCTGTATGAGGTGGAAATTCGTAGTATTATGGGGATAGATCCGAACTAGACAAGCTGGCGAGATATGTTAAAAGGGAGGACTGTGGAAATTTAGCTTGTAAACTGAACATTATCTGCGCCATCTTGCCTCTCCCCAGCGCCACGCACAGCGAATGCACGGCCGCCATTTTAGGCACCCCACTCTCTCCCCGCTCATTCTCGATCGCCAGCGCTTTCCCCTGGCGCTGCGAGCATCCCCCGCGCGCCGGCCACCCCCGCTCTCTCATACACGGGCCATAAACCCTCTCATTCTGCGCGACCCTGCCATGGAACCACATCCCACACCTGACCGACATCCCATACATGGTCATGCCTCTCTTTGATAAACCCCCTTCCTCTGCGCCCCATTGTCCGAACCGATCCCAGGCCATCACCTAGCCCTGCGGATGCAGTTTATTGCCCCTACTGTAAGGGAAACACCCCACATCAAAGGGATTACAGTGGATCAAAGCCCCTACCCCCTGAGATCCGGCCGGTTGCACACACCCCCGGGAATTGGCGGAATGTCCAGCTGCGTGATAGCCATCTCCTACTGTAGATGGGGTGGGGACTTCTACTGTAGATATGTGTGGGAACGAGCTTGAAGTGGGGGTTCCAAGGATGTCTTTCCGTACATCAAAGTCTCAATAAGAATGTACCATGTGTAATAAAGCAATAAACCTGTGTATAAGAGGCCAGGCCTCAGAGATGCAGTTAGAGCACCTCGTGACGATACCTTGCTGTCTGATCTGATGTGTTCTGCTCCGACGGAATAAAACTTTGTTTCCTGCCTTCCAGTCTCCGGCGCCTGCCTCTTGCATTGATAAATTATCGAATGGTATGAGAGGCGATTAACGCCGGGCAATACTTAAAAGGTTATCGACTGAAACTGCCGCTACCATTTAACAAGGCCATACATAAAATACAATTATAGATGGGTAAAAAGTGAATTACGGGTATGTTTTTCACCTCAGGGTTCTACGTGACATCATAGACAGCTTCATCTTCGCTCTCGCTGTCTATTTGATGTTCCTCAGAACCACTTGGTGAAAAACATCCCTGTAATTCAATTTTACCCATATGTAATTCTATAGATAAATATGGCCTCCTACTGGAAGAGTTTAGTGTTAATTACCAGATTCTAAACCTGGCTGTTCACTGCTACAGTGGGCAACAAAGGTTATTCATTGTGGCTGTATAGAACATTGAATAATAATCCTCCACATGTGTAAGTTTCCATTTTGGTAATTAACAAGATTTACCTGTGAATAGTTATCCTTTTGGTGGTAGTATGACAGAGGCATGCATGGCTAAACCATGTGTGCCTCTACTACGCTGCCTAAACCATGCATGCATCTGAACAACACATTCCTTTGCCACGCATGCCTTTAACACAAACATTTTGCGGTAAAGACATAACTGTTAAAGGGATAAAGATCCCACTCTATGCCGCCTAACCTTAGCCCTAACAACTACCCTGACCCTGAGCCCTAAAAAGTACCCCAATCCCACCCTGAGCCCTAAAAACTAACCCGACCCTCTGGATCCCTAAAAACATCCCCAATACCCATTTGAACCCTAGAAACGAACCCATCCCTCCTAAGCCCTAAAAAGTACCTAGCCTGAGCACTTAATACTACACTGACACCCTACCTCTGAGCCCTAAAAACGACCCTGACCCCCCTAAGTCCTAAAAACGATCCTGCCCGAGCCAAAAAAAGCAACCCACCCCCAGCCTTGAAAACAACTCCAACCCCATAACCCTGAACCCTAAAACTACACCAACTCTTAAAAACTACTCCCACAACTTAAAACCTGGCCCCACTCCAACTTACCTAACTGCATCCTCTTCTAATCCTTACTGTTCCTGGGCACGCCCATCTCAGCATCCAGACGGCGCATTGCCCTAACCACGCATATGCGTGGTGAAGGCAAACATGGTAGCTCTTGTGTTGGACCAGCACCTGTGGCTCTGCCCGTGTTGTTCAGGCCGTTTCCCCCTTTTGTTTACTTTCTTTGCTATGTATACTTACTAACCATGCATTTCTTCCTGGAGCATGGTGGCATATTAGGTGGGAACACCTGTCCACTAAGCTTTCTGCTCCTTTACAGTTAGGGTTTGAATCTCCTATGTATATGGCCTGCTTTGATTTTTACCTTTACTTGTATCTCTGTGATGTCATCTGCAATGGTTCATATCAGGGCTGGACTGGTAACCGAGACCGGCCCTGGCAAACTGCTCAGTGTGTTTGTGTGTGTGTGGGGGGGGGGTTGCGGCCGAGCTGTTAGCTAGGGCCGGTTTTTGACGATTTTCTTACAGGAGGCCGATATTGCAGGTCCCTGGTAACAAAAACCGCCCCCACCCTGGTACCCACCGGGGAAACGCCCGGTGACCGCTATGGCCAGTCCAGGTCTGGTCCATATTACACTTCATGCTGGTATATACCGTATACACTGGTACCAAAATGTAGTTCTTGTCTGAACAGACAGGCTCTGTTTGCCTTCTCCTGCATCCTAGGGGAGAGCTCCTTGAATAGTGATCTGCCTCTATGTGCCTTTATTAATTACACTGCCCTCCATCTACAGATAGTCCTTCTTACCTCTCGGGGCTCAGGATTGTCATAGGTTTTGTCTTTGTACTTTGTTCATAATTTGCTCCCCTTCCCATGCTTCCCATGGGAGCTTTGTCCTTTCTCAAATGAGATGCCATATGCCCTAGCGCCCAACATGACAGCCAAGTGGTCAGGTAATTTTTAGGGCTACCAGCTCGAGTGAATAAGTCACACACGGAAGCGTTTTTGGTGTATCACACAACGAGCACCCAGACCAGTTATATTGACTTGCATAATAGCATGTGTTCCTTTACTTTGCATTTCTATATGTTGTAGACTGAATGCTTTTTTGATTGACCTGTGTGCATTGAGACAGCCTCACTTGTTAGTCTGCATCTTTTTAGGTTAACCCTTGATGTTTTACATAGCGATTCTTAGGTAGCATTGGATGAGCCACTGATAGATCGAGCCAGCTCAAGCCAGAAGTTTGGTTTTGACACATCTCCAAAAAGGGGCTCAGTTTTAAGGTGATGCACCCTCGTGGGACAGCTGCCGCCCTTGCAACCTGGGGCACGGGGTTTGAATCCTGGCCTAGACTCGGCATTCTGTGAATCCTAGCAAATACCACTGTGCCACAAAAGAGGTAACATACAAGCACATGCATCAAGCTAGGATTTTGCGAATCCTTAATTGCAAATATTAAGGATTCGCAATTAAGGACTCGCAAAATCCTATGCATGTAGAAATCGCTATAATAATAGCGATTCCTACACATTCCTTATTTGCGACTCGCAAATAGCGACTCGCAAATAAGGAATAGCTTCCCATTCATTCCCATGGGCCTGTAGGCCCATAGGAATGAATGGGAAATTGCAAGCGCAATTTGCGAGTACCAATTGGTACTCGCAAATTGCTCATGCAATTTCAAGGGTGCAAGGGTGTCAAAAGGACACCCTGTTGCACCCTGAAATTGATCTGTGCACAAATGTTGCGCACACACATGTCCTTGGGACATGTGTGTGTGTAACCTACAACTTTGAAAAATGCACTTTAGTGCATTTTTCAAAGTTTTTGCAAATTACCATGAAGTTCAACTTCATGGTAATTTGCGTCTCCTAGTAGCGAAATCGCTACTTCAAAGTGGTTCTTGCATTGCATTTAAGGAATCGCAAAATGCGGTTCCTTAAATGCAATCGCAATTTGAGAACTCGCAATTAATTGCGGATTCTCAAATTGCGAGGGCCTTGACCCTTGATGCATCGCAAAAGCTAATTTTGCGATCGCAAACGGCCGATTTTTGCGAATCGCACCGCTTGCGATCGCAAAAAGCTTTGATGCATGTGCCAGTATGTCTGTGGCTGCTGTTATTTCTGATTAGTTATTTAGTGGCTCTTTGAGCCGGGAAGCCGACGGGCTTAGGTTACGCACCTGCGTTGCTACGAGAGGTACATACCTGATAATGATTTTAGCAGCCTACACAGCAACCCTGCACTCTTTCCTACTCCCTGCTGACGAGAGGCAACAACCTCGAAACACGTGTCCAGGGATGGCACATGCTATTCACACTTGCACTCACGACACGAGCATAGGTGTACTCGCCGACGCTGACTACAGGGACCACAGTTCTTTGGGGTAACACGCAGGTAGGTCAGCAGTGTGCGACCATTTTGGATTAGCTGTTATTTCTATGTTTGTGCCATGTAAGACGTCAAAATTAAAATGTGGATTGCTCTAATCTCATCCTCTATGAACAAAGCATTACCTTTGGTGTCTCAAAGAGATACCAATCTAATGGCCAAATTTCACGTTGTGAAACGATAAAAATTAGGATCAGTCCCGGCTTCCATGCTTTGACCAAAGTCTGTGATCCTAGTCATTTACTTAATTTGACAAACCAAATTTTTGCTCATTGTCACATATGAGAGCACCTTCAAATACACATGTTCTGGATGTGTGAGCACAAAACCTTCTTTTGCATTGTTTTAATAGCTTATAATGTTGTTTCATCTACAATAAGAGTTTAGACCACATACAATGTACACATGGAAATCGACTAGGCTCTTAATTCACTAATAGCATTGTCATTAAGGCAGTTGCAGGATTGCTTAAAAATTCTCACCTTTAGTAAATACACTGAATGCAGTGATATCATTAGATATACTAAGGTGAAAAGTTTCATCTTCTAAAATAAATACACTTTTTTTAATTTTGAAGACACCTTATCATATTCCAACATGATGTTTATTGCATGATTTAATTAAAAAAAATGTTCAAGGCTCAGCTCCTAAGACGAGATCCAACCTTTGGTTTGGCTCTGGCGTGGCTTTCCCTGTTAATTTGTTAGCTGAACACCTCAATTCTTACGTATAAACTTGGCTTTATACAGACTGCATTTCGTGATTTCTTTTCTTGCCTGTAACACTCTATCAGTGTTACAGGCCTGAGGCTCGGGCCCTCTTCTCTTTTACCTGATCAGAGGAGAGTCCACAGTGTGCTTATCTTGCCCAGACTACTGTCAGATAGAATTGTCTTGCTTAAACTTTTGACCCAAATTATCTTTGAGTCATGCTGCTTGCTAATCCAGATACTGTAAAGGGGTGGAACCTTCTTGTGTGTTTGATATGGCTAATTTACTCAGGCGCCCCATTGAGACCCATGCTGTTTTTAGCTAGATCAGAGGATACACCACAACAAACTTTTGCTTTCTAATTTATTTTCCCAACAAACTGTTTTACCGTATTAATTAACCCAAAATATCCTTTAGTGACTTGTTTTTATCCCTATTAGCCCTAAAATTATAATTTGTCGATACTCGTTTGTAGGCTTCTGTACAGCAGATAGTTCTTAGTGCAGACTTGTTACTAGCTGCACTAAGCAAGTCTTCAGATTCGCTTACCAGAGCACTGTACATTTGGTTGAGGCTCTGGTCTCCCGAGGTATGCCTTCCTGATTATTTGATTTTATCATGGCTGTTGCTTCATTCCTCTAAAACTCATTCTAGCCTATTTTGCTCTCCTCCCTCAGACTCTTACCACGGGGTATATTCAACATTGCTCTTTGGTCATCATAACTATTCTTTAAGACAGCATTTTGATCTTACCTCTGGTTGGTACCTATAACTAATCATCACCTTTCTTTTATTATCATTGATTATGTCGAAGATACTTTTATGCATGTCTATTTTTCAGTCATAAGCTAGCACAACAGACAAGAGTATCCCCACTTTTTCTTTTTTTTAAACAGATTTTCATTTCTTTTCAGCTCTTACATACATCTTTATAGGCACCAGTTCTCACATCTTGTATTATGTGTCTTTCACATGTTAGAATAAGTTAATATTTAAATCTTCAGCATCTTGTTTGTCCTTAAAGCTGAACATTTACCAACCAACTCCCCCCGCCCACTCCCCCCGCCCACTTCCCAACTGCAGGTCACAATTTAGAGGCATCAGTGTAAGGTATCACTACTCCTGGAGGAACTCTGGCTCCTGTTCTCCTCCCTATATTTACGTTCTGCTGTTCCCACTCCTGACTTTGTATGTGGATTTATGTTCTCACAGTGAGGGGTGCCTGCTCTATCTCTCTCTCTGGATCCTGGAGTACTGGGGACGTCCCCGTCAGGATTGCACCGAAGGCGATGCTCCCCCCGATTCTGGTTCTGGGCTTCTCATGCTCTCGACTAATATTTCCCATCCTCTGGCTCTGTCGAACTTCCCTATCCCCCTGTGTGTCTTTCTTAGTAGTATCCTATTCTTGCACCCCACCCAAGCTTCCAGTTCCCTTTTCCATCCTGCTATTCTGGGTCCTCCACATGTATTCCAGCATCTGGTGATTTCCCGCTAGGCTAGAATGAGAGCGAGGTCCTGGAATCTGCCTGTAACCCGTGATTTACCTGTGTGGGGAAATAGCCTCACGAGACAATGCTCCGGTGTGCAGGGGACCACATGGTCAATATTTTTGTTACTTCTGCTGTTACCTCCTGCCAATATGTATGTAGAGTTGGGCAGCTCCAGATCATGTGCATCATGTCCGCCCCCATGTCACCGCATCATGGGCATCCCACATCCTCCCTATGAAAGTACCTATTAATGCATTCTGGGGTAAAGTACGCCCGATGCAGCACGTAAAAGTTAATCGGTCTAAATCGTGCTTTCCTCGAAGTCTTAGAAGTCCTGGCTAGTATATTCTCCCAATCCTTATCCTCCATACGTATATCCAGATCTGTTGTCCATCGGTCTCGCAAGGCTGTCAGGGGTTGGAGAGAGTCTGCACCAATGCTTTATAGAAGCACGTGACTGCCTTGAATGAGTCTCCCGCAGTCCCCAGGTAGCCACATGTGGCATGGTGCTTGGGCTCCAGAGTACCTGCCCTCTAGTGTTTTTGAATAGCTGCCGTTACCGCTCTATGGAGCCGGAACTGGCTTTAGGGGATGTCCCAGTCTGCTTGGAATACTACAAAGTACAGTAACTCCCCATCTCTAAAGAAGTCTCCCGGTTTGGTGGCTGCCATCTGTGCCCAGCTCTCCAGGCCCTTCCACTGCCCTCCATGAGGCAACGCCTGCAAAACTGTTATTGGAAGGTCTGGCGAGGAGGGCACCCGGGTTTGTATGTTCTGGTGGCATCTACCCCAGCATCGCCACATCACTTTTAATTAGTTTGTGCCCTCCTATGGCATCCCTCCAATTCTCAGAAGAGTCTGCAAGAGGTCTGCCCACTCAGGGGTAAAGGGCCATATGTCCCTTCCTGGCGTCAGTTTCCCCGTTAACCATTGTGTGAGCCACTGTAGTTGCCCTGCTAAATAGTGTGATTTAAAATCAGGGACTGCGAGTCGCCCCTCTTCAGTCGATCTTTTCAGTTTCGCCAAGGCCCCCACTATCAGCCCGTACCCCATATAAACGAGGTCACATGTGAGTCTATCTTCATGAACCGTGCCCTGGGAATCCATAAAGGTAGTATGGTAAAGAAATGCAGTATCCTCGGGAGGACTATCATCTTTAATAGTGCCACCCTGCCGGCAACTGACAATGGCAGGTGCTCCAGAAGGTCATGCAGTCTTTTAAAGATCTCCCTATCCCTCCTATGTTCCTTCCTGTGTGTCTGAGTGGGAATGCTAAATTTTAACCCCCAGGTATCAAAGACAGTGAGGCTGCAACATGAGGTCTCCTAGACTGTCTGGTGGGTCTCTGCCCTCAATCAACGGGAAGAGCCTGGACTTCTGCCAATTTACCTTTAGCCCCGATATTGCTCCGAACTCTGCCACATTTCCCTGGCTCCTTGCAGTTCTCCCTCTAGGTCTCACAAGAACAATACGAGGTTGTCCACATACAATGCTATATGGAGGGTATTTCCTCCAATTTACAGGCCTCAGTACCTATCACCCACCGAGTGAGGCATGCCAATGGTTCCATGGCCAAGGCGAATAACAAGGGGGAGAGGGAACACCCCTGTTCTCCCAATCCCCCATGATTCCCCCTCATTCCAGTGAGTTATTTACCCTTGTTGAATGTTGGACCCAGGGGTCTGTTCATAAAGGCTCGCCAGTGGCCCCATATCCCCTGCCCCACCACCCTCCCATACTTGCATGCCGGGTATCGTTCGCATGAGTCTGTGGATTCCTCCCAGTCAGTGAGGATACTTCTCCAGGTGCAGAAGTACTGAGCCAAGCAATTGCCGCCACCGCTCTGTCTCTTTCCCGCTGTGTCCCCGCCTCAGTAGGGATTGCCAGTGTTTTCCTCCTTCCCTCTCTTTGTCGATCCGTTGTTCTCTCCCTCTTTTCATGCACGGTCTGATCTTGCTTGTGGGGCGTTTGTTGGTCAATCCATTCCCAGGTCTGTTGTGGCGAAGTGAAGAAGCGCGTTCCTGTTGGTGTTACCACTCTCAGTTTGGCAGGGAACACCAATGAGTATTGAGCCCCCATCTGGCGTAGTTTCCTTTTAGCCACCATGAAGGAAGTGCGTTCTTTCTGTATCTCTCTGGAGAAGTCAGGGTATATTCTGACTGTGCTATTGTCCACCAATATTTGGCCTCATGAGGCGGAATTGTTGGAGCACATAGTCTTGGTCCTTATAGAACAGGAGGCATGTCACCACTGGTCGTGGGGGCCCCCTTGGCAGAGGTGGCCTTGCCGGCACTCAATGGGCTTGTTCCAGCATGAAATAAGGGGAAAGCCCCTCCTTGGCAACGTGTACACAAATCCATTTCTCTAGGTACCCATTCATATCAGTGCTTTCAATTTTTTCTGGTAGGCCCACATATCTCAGACCTATTTTCAGCATCTTCTGCTCTAGTTCAAAAGTGTGCACCCTTGCTTCCATCTCTTTCAGTTTCTCTACTGTGGTGGATAGCGTTGATCTCAATTCTCCTATGTCAGTGGTCTGCTCTAAGAAGCCCCAGATCCTCCCTAAGGGTGTCTATTTTGGTTTCCATCGCCAGCCTTAAAGTCTCAATTGCTTAGAGATTATCTTGGCGAGTTGACCCGGTGGGGGGTTCTCGCTGTACTATTTGTCCGTCGCCCCGTCTCTCTGGGCCCCCCGAGTTATCCACCACCATGTCCTGTAGTCCAGGATCTCTTTTTCTTTTAGTAATTTTCCCCATGTTGGAGTCCCTCTGTGGACATTCAATTCTCTCTGTATCCACTGTGCTCTTCTCTAGGGCTACATTATGCCTCTGCCTCTGCCCTGCTGAGTCTCAGTCTCTGGGGTTACGAACCGTGTCTTCTTAGTTCTTGTAAGTCGTATTCGTGGCCGGGCAAGGCTCTCCAGGCCCCCCCTTGTACGGCTAGAATGAGTGGGCTTTGGTTTGTTGTTTTCCCCTTTTGGCTCCCTTGCTCCGGGTGATTATCCCACCTTACGGAGCCCTGTGATAAGGCCAGAGTGTCACTGTACCTTCTCCTTTCTCCTCCCTGTGCATAAGGTGTTTTGCCGCATATGTCAGTTCTGCTTTTTCTGTCTCCCACTGGGACCCTTACTCCAGTCACCTCAACAGAGCAGAGATGTAAGGCACAATCAGGTCCTCTGTTTTACTCTCCCGAGTTTTGTAACCCTGGGCTGCTTCAGAGGACAGTCTCAACCCCACTGAGTTGCTTATGACGGCAAGTCAGGGAGCGGCAGGATCTCCTCCACCACTCCCGTAAGGGAGTGGTGGGGAAGATCCCGCCGCCCCCTGACTTGCCGTGTCTCTCCTGATTCCTTCTCCTCCATGGCCCAGGGATTTTCAGGGTCTCTTCTCACCGCCAGCTGCGACTCTGCCTGGGGCGCCTCCCTCTGCTGCTTCGCTTCAGTTCTTGGCCCCTAGGCTGTGTCTCCCTTCTGTCGCTTTTCCTTCTGTGGGGCCAGTTGGGGTCCAGCCTCGGGTGGACTTCTCAGGGCCCACTACCCTCTGCGGGAGGCTTGTCAGCCGCAGGCCACACCCAAGCCGCGGTCTTTCTTTGCTCCACAGCCGTCGGCCGGTGCAGGCGCTCCTAGTCTCTCCGGGACTGTTATGCTGCAACTCTCTGCCCCAAGGCTTTAAGTCCCATCTGCCGCTCTCTCTTTTGGGGGGAAGATGCGCGCCAACGGCCCCTCAAGTATAGACCTGCAGTAGGCTTGGCAGGCGTCTCCGGGCTTTCTTCGCTTGGCGGAGATTGCTGGCTGCAGGCCCCCTGCAGGCCGCAAGCTTCTTTCTCTCTATGGCTACCCGCAGCAGTAGCTTGCGATAATTGCAGCAGCCACTCAGTTTACAGTACTGGTCTTCCACTTGCACCTGAAATGCTGCATGGGTCCTTCCGAGGTCTGTCCTCAGCCCGTTGGTGCCTTCAGCGGGCTACGGGTCCTAGTCTCTCCAGTGGGATTACACTGAGTTGTCGTGGGCGTCATCTTGTCCAGTCGCCCGGCCACTCTTGTTGTCCTCAATGATCGGATCTTGCTCCTCCGGTCGCCTCACCACTCTCGGTATCGGGGTGTTTCCCTCCTCTCTAGGCCAATAACATTGATTGTGGCCACTGGGGTCCATCAGTTTGTGCAGGATATGACTGGATGGGGGCTCGCCACGGGGAGCATGGATCTGAGCTCACTACTCCATCGGTGGCAGCCCCTCGTTTCCCCACTTTTTCTTGTAGCTCTTTTTTACAATTCTTGATACAGAGAATTTTTACTATCTCTACAGATTGTACCAGTCCATTAATTTTTTTACAGTTCTAGTTATTAAGTCAGATCTATCATGCAATGGCAATTGCTTGTTCGATTAGAAATGTTAAGCCTCCAAAAGCAACTTTCTACTGATCATCACTGTGAACTCCAAGGAATCAGATTCTTGGTAGCTGAGTAGTATATTTAGGTCAAACACCATTAACATCATCACTGTAGATAATAGGGAAACAGCGTTTACATCGCATGTGCTACAACGCATGCGATTACAACGCAGCCGTTATACCGACCGCGTTGTTACAACGCAAGCCATTACATCGCAAGTCATTTCTACTACTTGCTGTAGGGGGCACGCAAAACTAAGGAAAAGTGTAATTTAATATTCCAACACCTTCCCTACTGTTGCACACGCTGGAGTTGGAATAGTAAATGATACTATTCCTAAGTTCAGCGCGCCCCCTACAGCAAGTCGTAGAAACAACTTGCGGTGTAATGGCTTGCGTTGTAACAACGTGGTCATTGTACCGACCGAGTTGTAACCGTATGCGTTGTAGCGCATGCGATGTAACATTGCATATTCTAGATGATGTAATACAGTTGAGAGAAAAAAGATCCAACAGAGCAGCATGGTAGTAAGTGCCTTGACTAATAGGGTCAATAATGAGCAGGCATTAATTGTTCATATTTTTATGATGGAGGTATTTAATATTATTGGCGTCAACCCAAGTGCCAGTTCATTTTGGTTCTATCCACCAAACTAATGATCATTTACTAGACACTAAATAGATGTAAATTTTATTGCTACACTGTACTCGTACTATTTCAATCTTCAAATACATATTTCTGTATGGTGTTGCTAGTATTCTGATACCTTGGTTTGTTCAGTACAGCCCAGAGGAAATGGGAGGTTAGTCCTATGAAGCAAGTGTTGGCCGTCTATGATGGAACTGTTTGAAGATTCGATATTCTAAATGACTATCACTTTGAATATTTGAGATCTTACTTAGGCAATTTCCTCCAACATACATCAATTTGTGCAAGAAACAACTTGCAGAGAAACAAGCAAGAAACCTTTGTAAGGAGGATTACAGATTTTGGAATTACCACTCTGGAATTACAAAGTAGCTTTGTGTTTTTGGACAAGCCGTAGGATCTACTGCTGGAGGATCACCAACTTTGAAACTTTACTGCAACGTTTTGATTCTGGCAAGAAATCCTGACCCACTGCACTTCTGATTAACATGGGAAATTATTTTATGAGATGTATATTACTTCTGCTCGCTGCAGATTCTGCATGTTTCATGCATTCTGTATGGTTTAAAGTTTATTGACTATTAGGATACTGTCAGTGGGGCATGAGCTATGCAGTTCCACTGACGGGTTTATTTTAAGCCATACTATTATACACTTGTCTGATAGGATCAAACTGATTATTCGAAGATAAGTTTCTCCTGTGCTTGCTTATTGTTCGCTGCACATACATAGACTCTGGGTTGTGCTTCATCACTTAGGTCCTGATTACGAGTAGTGAGAAGTGAAATTTCCATTTGGAATTCCACTCCACACAATTATAAGTAGTCTGGTGTTCCTGCACCTTCGCTTTCCAGGTGCAGGAACACCAGACCAATTTTACTGGCAGGTTGGTAAAGTTTAGGCGAGAAAGGACTGCATTGCAACACTGACCCATTCAGAGCCCCCCCTACTCTCAGCCAAAGAGCGGTAGAAGTATGTTCTTTCTCTCATGCGTAGCGACATCATCCCTCCCCAGGCACATAACTCTGCCAGACATACGGTAAACCCCTGAGAATAAGGAATTCCCCATGGAATTCCACCTGGTAATTCTGGGTCCGCACAGTTTTTCTCCATTCTGATGAGTTTCACTCATAATTAAATGGGTTTTATGTGGAGATTCCAGGCGGTATGGGAAATTCTGTCAGCCTAAATCTGTGCATGCTATTCGTCACCTGTCGTACTAGGTCTCTTAAATGTTTAACTGAATATAAAGATCTCTCTATATGTCTGTTCATGAAGATGTTGGTTGTATGCCTCAATGACTATTTCTTGGTTGAAACAACTGTTTTTGAATCCTTTACTGGCACATTATACCACCACAAGGTTCCTGCTATGTGCTGTTCTGTGACATCTGCACATTCTTAGCTCACAGTCGGAACTAAAATTGCTGAAACCTAGTCGTCAGTGGGTTATTCTTGTATTTTAAATATTATGAAGCTTGGTGCACCAAAATATAGTCTGTTGGCATAGTTAAGCTTGGAGATTATGTGATATAACTGAAATTGCCATCATGAGTTTGTTTATATAAAACCAGCTCCTGCATCACTTTTAAGCCCCTTCTAGTGCATACGCATATAATAAATAACTTGTATAAATCCTTCTCATAAAGTAGTACTTTAAACAGTCCACAATGTTAGCAAAAATAAAGCCTACATTGCCCACTTGAAGAAGGGATTAAAATATACCTGGAATTGATAGCATAAATAAATTACTGCCCTTTATTGAAATATTTGTCTACATATATGTTTCTGTCTTGCTAAGTGCAATGCCGTACATGTTTACTTGGGTTAAACTGTGTCCCACTCCCCTGCCTTTGCATACCCTCCCTTACACTGCATTCAGCCTGCCTGCTCTCTAAATAACCTTGAATACATTGACATAATGTAGGATAGTAGGGGTTTGTTGCACCAGATGCATTCCTGCAGGCCCAATTCAGTCTTTTATCTATTTTAGTCCAATACAAATATTATCATTAAACTGGTAAAAAGAAACATCTGTTATTTCTAACAGTGCCAGGAAACTGCAAAATTGGGGCATCAAGCGTGATACAAAACGTTATCACCAATCAAAATATTTACATATTTCATGGAAGAAACTGCTAACTAAATAGAGCCCACGGTTTTACAAGTAGCATCTTTGTTTGCACAAGTCACATTAAGGCTCTGTGACATCTATAAAGTACTCTCTTGAAAGTTACAGCAATTAATAAAGATTAATGTCTTCTTCGAATACATAAAACTAATTGCAAGAAATTAGAAGAAAACAAAGTTTCAATTAATTTTCTAAATTACAATAATTGTTGCTTAGTGTGGGTAATTATATTTTTCAGAGATAAGTTTAATGTAAGTAAACATTTGAACCTACATAATAACAAGAAACAAACAATTATCTCAGGAACGTGTGTTATTTGATATGAAAATGGGCTGATTTGTTCGAATTGCAACATGTTTAAAATAAATGAATCAGCCATGTAATAGCAATCGATTAATGGTGAAAATTCAATGCCTATACTATAATATACTATAATTTGGGGTGAGTGAACACAAGTGAAGTGGACAAGGGGTAAATAACAATAAACCCACAACTTATTTTTTTTTATAAAACCGGAAACCAGTTCCTGGAATGTTATTCAAGCCACTGCGGGCTTTTGTGACTAAATCAAGTAGTCAGGGGCATAACTTCAAAGAGGATGTTTGTGGTGTTATACCCCTGATATAAAGGCATCCTTAGGGTGGTAGTTGGGTCTGAGGGCTCTGAGCCGGGTTTGTTATCTCTATGCCAGATTTATTGCGTAGTGAGCAATGAATGAAAGACCACACAGTGACCTTTGATGTAAACCAGAGACAAAGATATTCATCCGGTGGCTGAATTTCAAAATGACAAACCAGATAACTAAGAACCAATACTGATTACATACTTGCCCAAATTGTGTGATCCTGGGTACATGTTTTATTTCACTGAGCCTTCTTTATCTTTATCACATATGGGCGTAGCTTTAAATACTTGAGTTAAGGATGTGCACGGTACATGCACCAATTATAGTTCATTTAATAGACTGTAATGTACTCCACCTACAATAAGAATCTACGCCACAGGCATGTAGGACTACTGATTTGCCTTTTATTTCACTAATGGCATTAGTTTCATTCTTGGAGTCTGCAGACAAAAGTTCCTAATCATGCATTAAAACAGGCCAGGACTAAGACCAGGGGGTGAAGAGCTACTATATTAGCCAAGTTCAATTAAGGAGACTGAGAAAGAAATGATGGCAAATGGAGTGAGAGGAGACAGATGGTAAGAGAAAAAAAAAGAATAAGACAGGAAAAGAAAGAAAGATTGGAAGCGGAAACCAGTAAGGATACAGGGGAAAAAGAAGAGAGAAATGGTGAAAGTATGAAAACCTAACAGGAAGGAATGAAACATGGAAAGAAGTAAGGGTGAAAGGATAGGTGTAAGGAAGACAGGAAAGATTAAAATAACACAGGGAGGAAGGGGATAAGGAGGGATGGATGAATGGCTGGAACGAAGAATGTAACTCTATATGAAACAAAAGATGCATGAATGAATGGACACAATGACCATTGGATAGATGGAATGGTGGAAGTATAGATGAATCGGTAAAAGGATGGATGGATGGAATGTTGAGCAAATGGATTTAACGGTGAAAGGACGGAACCGTGCATAGATGGAAAGGTGAAAGTTCATGCAAGAATTGAGGGTGGATGGAAGGATGGGAGGATGAATTTATAGATGGGTGGATGTAAGGGTTAATTCAAGAATTCTAGGAAGGATCAGACTTACTTGTTTCACTCTCTCTGTGCCATTGGAGGTTTAGTTCTAAGTGGAGGGAATTTTGATTTTATGGCTATTTCCTTGAATTTGATGTACTAAGTGAACATTTCTGCATCACAAAGAAATACAATCGCTTCAAAATTCTAAAAAGTATATCATATTTTTACATTATGTTTATTGCACAATATACATGTCAAACATTTTCATGGCTCGGCTGGTGCATGGACTTCTAGAAGCAAACCCGACCCATGGCTCAGCTCGACCTACTAATTTACCTGTGCATCCTCTTTTATATATGATTTGGACTTAGTACATGGGGCAGTCACTCACTTGATAAAACGCTTTATAAAAGGTGAGGTTTTGTAACATGGGGCTCGATTCACAAAGGTAAACTGAGACAAAAGTCTAACTTTATGACTTTCGGTATTCACAAAGGGCATTTACGAGTAGTAAAGTTGGAGTTTTGTCTCAGTTAAAATTAAGTTTTTGTCTTAAGTCTAACTGAGACCAAAACGTTAGATAAACTGAGACGAAAGTCTAACTTTACAACTTTTGGTATTCACAAAGGGCATTTACGAGTAGTAAAGTTAGACTTCTGTCTCAGTTAAACTGGTTTTGGTCTTCAGTCTAACTGAGACCGAAACTCAAGTTAAACTAAGACGAAAGTCTAACTTTACTACTCGTAAATGCCCTTTATGAGTACCGAAAGTCGTAAAGTTAGACTTTCGTCTCAGTTTACCTTTGTGAATCAGGCCCCATGGATCCCAGCCTACATGTACCAATTTGACAACTCTACCATCAAGGCTTCTTGTAGCAGAAATGAACAAGAGTGTGTACAGTGAAATTACATTTCAAATAAATGATCCTTGGGTTGGTACTTCAGACAGTTGTGTTTTATATGACTGTAGTCATGCGTTCAAAAAGCGAACTACCACGCACAGGTGGGACAGGTAGGGGTGAGCTTCAGTGGCATAACGAAAGTTGAGGGGGCCCCCCTGCAAGGTACACAGAGGGGCCTGCTCTGGATATAATCTGGAGCTCTGAGGCTTGAGTACTGTGCTGAGGAGGCCCCTGCAGCTCGGGGGCCCCATGCAGCTCAGGGGGCTTCCGCACCACAGGGGTTGCGGGGGCTTGTGTTACACCCCATGTGAGCTTCTGAAGGGGTGTTTGGGGCATTTCACCCCACAAATGCATTCTTGGTTTGGTAGTTGGGTGTGAGGGCCCTTAGTCGGGCTCGTTTTGCCTGTGTTGGTTTTTCTTATCATTCTCATTTCACTAAGAGGTTTTACATTGTACAGTTTTAGGATTGGGATCTTAAATATATAGAGTGACCAATTTACAAAAAGAGTAGCAAATCTGCTGCCATAGAAGTACTCTTTGAATGAGTGCAAATGTACTTATTTTTGAAATTCACAAACATTAGCAGTAGCAGGCATGGAAAGTTGTGCCAGTCTTATGTTTCACTGCATTATATTGGCCATCAAATGCCCAAATTGTGCTGAGATGAATGCTTGCAATAGTCTAACTAGTAGCAATTGCTCGGGATAGCATTCTAACCCATTATTTATTGCTCACTTTGCCACTGTAGACAGAGGCCCACGTAATGTAAATCAGATCTGACTCTGTCATGGAAACAGTCCATCCTAAACCTTGATCATCTGACCTTTCCATCCTGCAGTCCCTTGTTTTTTTATTTGATATATTCAAGGTTTATATTCCCTGAATATCACTGACTTAAGTCACAGCCCTGCAAATAATACTCCAGTAGCACTACTTCATGTACTCACAAATGCTATTCATGACTCTGCCACTGGAGATCTCCACAACGCCAGCAGAGATCTCCCCAAACAGGTGCATAGGAGAAATCTGACGGTAGAGTTACTATTAGTAATTACAAACGTAATTTATTTTTTACAAGACTCTTCCCCCTTATGTAACAATGTACAGACTAGTAAGTTTACTAGTTAGGTGGGGATGTCCACTTACAATTCTTGTTGAGATCTCTGCCTAGGATGGTTTTCAGAGATGTTTGGATGGACATTTCCCCTTGTGAATAGCCCCAATGTGTAGAACACATTAAGCAATAATTTCATTTTTAAACTAGTCAGTTATGTCTTGTATCCATGCATATTTTAGCTCTCACAATCATTGTAACTGACATGTTTGCATTAACCTGGTGCACTGGATCAAACAGAAGTGATGTTCTTTTCCGTCTCTTACGGTCTCCACCAATGATCACATACTCCAGAGTATGATGTCCAGTAGTAAAATTAGGGAGGGGGGGTGGGATAAGAGAGAAAACAGGACTCCACACTCTGCCTTTTCACTTTTGAGGGTCCGGGAGGTCTACAGGGAATAGAGAATCTCTATAAGATTTAGAGATACCTCCAGTAACTAGTCATTGGAACACTAAGTGTAACTATAATTGTGAGTCAGAGTATACCCCAGCAATATCTCTGTATTATGAACTCTTTGCACTTCAGTAGATAGCTGGAAATTCCTAGGCATTAGCTCTTCTCCTTTTGTTGAGAATAACTAATTCAAGCTTTGTCAAAAAGCTCTGTCCTTTTTAGAATTTGAGTATGGTTTCTACTTCTCTAGAATTCCAAAATAAGGAATACCTTTAACACTGTGCTGTTCCCTACTTATAAAAATATATACACAAAATGGAACCCCTATAACTTATAAGCAACAGCTATAAATATATATACAAAAGTGTCCTTTTAAGAGTCCCTCCTGTCCATTCACCTGGACTTCAAATCGAACACCAACTCCAAATCTCTCCGACATTTGAAACCCATTCTCATGGTTCAAATAAGAGGCCAATAAAGCTTACAATGTTTGCTCTTTGTCACACAAAATCTTTATGATACTTCTCTGGATTCTAAAATATTCGTAGTACAATCCTATAGGAAGCAATAGGGCTTAGCCAGTGAAATCCGATATGCATGTAGCAAGATCCTGCTGCAGCAACATAGTTGCATGATTGACTAGAAAAAACGCTGTGAACCATGAGGTAAGTTATACATAACGATACAAGATGGCTGCCGGCTCTATGAACATGCAAAGATGTGTGGCCTGCTGAGAATCTTGGTTCACTGCCAGCAACACCGCCGCACAATGTGACTTTTGCATGTGCAACCTGAATCCTGGCAGTGCGAGCACTCCATGATGACCACCAGCCTTTGCTTTGCTTAAAGACACTCAGCACCAGTGGATTCAAACTACTGCTTCCTCACACATGGGCCACACTGAGCTGTAAGCAGTCCCTCCAGCCACGCTGCCTGACGGTGACAACGTTTTCATCAGGATGAGAATGAGTACAATGCATAGCTTGTATTTCATAGATCTTAGAGCCCAGTGTCATGTGAATTTCAACAACCAGGAAGTACAACAACATACAAGAGGATTCATAGCATCCTGAGCTATTCTTCAGACTATACTGAGGTCCATTGAAATGGTAACAGTGGAGGCTCCAACCAAAATAAATTGAACACAATGTTGATATAGATAACACAGCAGAAAGAGCTGTAAAATAACACAAGTGATGTCACATAAATATGTGAGATCAAAGCTTGCAATTATTGTCTGCAACAGGAAGAGGCTGTTCTGTGAAAAAACAGGACCACAAATATGCAGAGAGACAAAGAGCCCTGAAAGAGATGTGGGCAGGGAAGAAGCAAGGACCAAGACACAACCTGCCCGCTCCACCTTCTTTCTCTGAGAAGCCCATCTTTCATAAGACTCTAGTGGGCACAGTGCCCTCTTTCATAGTCCATGGCCTCAAGGAAGCTACTTTACATCCTAGTTTCTGCCTGGTGGCAAAGTAGGGTACAGCTTAAGGGCTGGGGCTTTTGTCTGCTGGGAGTAGGAATGGTGGTTGAGGGGCAGCCGGTGCCTCTTCTCAGATTGGCCCTCAGTTTCATAGTAGAGTGAACATTATTTCTCCCTTCAGTAAAATATGTAGAACAAGTAATTTAGACAGAGTGTCTTCACTGCCACGATTCAGATAGTCCTAGACAAAACATTGGAGACAGGCTATTTAGGTAAAGGCTACCTCCCTTAGGAGTTGCTGGGGCAGGGAACACTTGCTTTAGCGCCTGCTCCTACATATGATTTGTGTGTGAATCTCTCACTTTAGGTGTTGTGGGCACTCGACAGAGTGCAGTGTGCATTTACCCACACTCACTCCTGTCTGTGCATTGAGTCCCGGGCAGCGCCATTTATCATGTGACGATGATATCACATTGTGTGACCTCGTTTTCTGGAACATCAGTTCCTGCAAGTTCACTTGACTAAGGGTCATGCCTTAGGATTGATTTCCTCTACCCCTATTTCTGTGCTCAGAAGTCCAGGGATGGACAGTGAAGTCCACCTGTTCCACTTACCCAAAAGGTACATTGGCCTTCAACTAACAGAACTCTAAAATGTTGGAAGCACAAATCACTGTTGAACTCAATGCCCCCTTAATATTATAACGTCTTTAAAATGTAACTAGGTATAATATGGTGTACAGCATTCACAACTGGTGTTAGAAAGCCTCACTTGTAAAGTGGAAACCGCTTTCACGTGGGAATCAGCATTTAATTTAGAATCACAGATGATGACCTGTAAAAAGCCCAATAATAGAAACCATATCCAATTCAAATATTTGATTGTAAATGTGTGCTCACATCACAAAATACGCATTTCCCCGACACGGAGTACAGCCATATACATTCCGTTGGAATATGTAGTAGGCAACTCCCTGCATGGCTCTTGCCTATTTTATGTAAATGGTCAGCATGGACCGGGGCCTACTAGAAACTGTATCCCTATGCCTGACACATTTCATGAACCAGTGTTCAGCCTTTAAGAACATATGCTCTGATTTCAGCAGTGTTTGTGAAAACCATGTAATACTCATGCTGAATGTGCAAAAATAAATAGAAGCTGCTGTCATGCAAGGCATGAACACACCTACATAAATGTCGTGAAATGCACACAGGGGAAACCAGTGCGTGCTAATAAAAAATCACACGAAAAATAAAGGAGCTTTGTTTAACTGTGTACAGACTGTATAGTTTGTTTGCCTGCGCTAAATCTGCTTGACTTTGCATAGTACTGGTTTAAGTGTTTAGAAGAAGGATTTTAAACTGCAGGATAGTATTGAACATTTGTAGTTTGGCATACCTGCATTTCACCCACGTAGCTGAAAATGGATTGACTTGTTCATAGCTAAGGAACATCCTCGGTCCCTTCCTCTAACCAGCTGCAGGATTGGTGACTGGACAGGGCCCCCAGTCACCTGGACAGACATTTCTCCTCCCCTTTCACTACAACAGCCCTTAAGGTACAATCAATCAATCAGTCAATCAATCAATCAATCAATCAATCAATAATCAAATAACTTTATTCGCATTTGGTGAATGCATAAAAGTACAAAGAAATATCACAGAGCAAATTGATTGAAAAGCAGTGAGAATCAATAGTTAATTAATTTTTTTACTTAACAATATTTACAAGAATCCTAGCCATTAAAACTAACAACAATTCATTATCAATGTATAAAAGTAATAAGAACAGATTATTACGACAAGCAATTTAAAATAACGCCACGCGTACATAAACTCTTCCTAATCCTGTGTCAAATTCTAGTTAACATGTTTAAACCCTTACAGCAATTCCTTATCAGTAATTGGGCAATTAATGACAGACTAATGAAAATGATCAAATAAAACAACCCCCCTCTCTGAGGAACTTTTCCTAGTCTGAAAGACTGAGTATAAGACATTTTCAGTCATAAAACAGATGAAAGGGGTTTCCAGGGAATTAACAACTGCAAAGGCTGAAGAGTGAGAAAATAGACTCAGTTTTGTTAACATTGGGAACATTATTACTTTCTTTACATTTTATAAAAACAACAGGAGAATACAATATTAGACAATGTTTGTGTGGACAAGCCATCACAAGGACATAGCGATAGATTACTTAATGAATGTTCTTGAGCTGGATAACCTACCATCAGGGGAAAAAAATTCAATCTCCTCCTAGTTAAAAGATATCGATGCATGTTGCTAGAGACAACGGAGAGATATGAATCATCTCTGTGAGCACTCTATAGGCAGTGTCTGGTAGAATATAACCGTGACTTTACTTTGATTATGTTGCCATCTTTCTAATTCACATTTATTAACAAAAGCCTCTCTTAACTTAGTTTTGGAGAAAGACAAGCATTTAGAGGGTGATGTGTACAGAAAAGCTAGGCCCTAATCTGTGAAAGTCTTATTGACATATGCTAGCCAAGGGATACTATTGGCTCAGTCAAGATTGATTATATCTTTTATTACAGCTTGATTCAACATAACCGAGTCCCTTCTCCAGATATGCAACCATAAAAGGAGCGGGCCAGTTTGATCGAGTCACTAATAAAAGGGAGGCCGAGTTCTTTGTGGGCAAACCGGAATAACTAAAAGCCGCTTTTTAACAAACTTATCCTCCACTTTCTTCCACCCACTTCAGCTGTGCCCCATATTTCTGCGCCACAGGTTGCTATGGCTACGGATTTTGCCAAATAAACTTCTACCATTTCTCTAATTGATTTTTTACCCAGTTTAGAGGCAAATCTCCACAGGGTAGCTATGCTTCTTTACAACATTCTGTTTTCTACCATAGCAGACCAGTTAAGTTTGGAATCGAAGAAGAGGTCTAGATACATAATCGACTCCACCCTTTCCAGAGAATCCCCATCTACATGGAATGAAGTAGACTTTTTCCTTCCCAGGCCCGCTATCATAACAGAGGTTTTCGATTTGTTAACAAGAAGACCCAGTTCAGCCACAAAATTTGAATAAGAGCCAATCAAGCGCTGTAGGTCTAGGGGTGTCCTGGCCATCAAAACCGCATCATCTGCATAGAAAAGAACAGGCAGTGATAAGCCACCTGCTGAAGGGAACATCTCTGCACTGTGGGGTCAAAACTTCATTACATTTATTGGTGTACAAGAAAAAAAAGAAAGTGGGCTTGGACCCCCCCCCCCGTCACACCCCCTTTTCAATTTTAAATATTTTCGTACAGTCCCCCTTTTTACCAAACCTAACTACTGTCCCTGCCTCTCTATTCATCGTCCTAATAAAAAGAATTATGGAGCTGTCCACGCCCATCGTCTCCAAAAGAACCCACAATTTTCAGGGGTTTACGCAATTGAAGGCTGCGGACAAGTCCACAAAAGCCAAATAAAACTGGCCCTTTTTTATGTAAACATATTTTGCTGCGAGTAAGGCTAGATTTAGTCCTTGGTTGATCGTGCCCCTCCCCTTTCTAAACCCATATTTTGTCTCAGCTAACATATTATTAACAAATGCCCACTCCTCCAGTCTATTTAAGAGCACTCTCCCAATTAATTTGGCAGTGCTATCCAGCAGGGAGATTGGGCGGTAATTTGCCGGGTTTGAGGGATCCCCATTCTTATATATGGGGATCATCATGAATTGTTTCCAAGATACCAGGGGTTCCACTTTGATAACAGCATTCAGTACTTGGGCCAAGAGTGGAGACCATACATTTTTATGTACAAAGAAAATATCCAGAGGAACCCCATCCGGCTCGCTGCCTTTAGGGCAGGCGATTGAGAGAGCAAGCTCAAATTCCTCTAATGAAAATTCCATCCCCAGATAGGCAATCATCAAGTCCTCAGGTTTTTTTGTAGCGCTATCCATCTCTACATTAAAAATGCTCTGGAAGTGTGACAGCCAGGTGGATTCATCTATATGAATATCAGGAGAGGGGCCTCCCTGATCCTGCAGAATAGGGGTATTTACCACCCTCCAAAAGGCCTTGCTGTCTTTACTCCACTAGGCCTCACTCAAATGTACCCATGCTTCACCCCGTAAGTCCTTTTTTCTCACCGCCCTAGCTGTCTTATAGTCAGCTTGTAGCTTCCTTATCAAATCTTTGTTTTCTGGGATTTGTTTTGAGAGCAGTGCGAAGTTCTTTGGAGGCCTTCGAACAATTTGTCTCAAACCACCTTATCGTCGATGAAGTGTTTCTTGTAGCTGTATGTAACATATTAGAATTTATAAATGTTAACATTTTACTAAAGGCGATTACTACTTGGTGACTACCAGTATGGGTGTCTAAGCAGGATTCAATCTCAGGTAACACCTCCTTTACAACCTTTGGGAGGAAGAGAATTGGGTAAATTTCATCCCATTTAAGTGTAAATCCACTTTTTCTACTCAGAATCGGTTTTGGGGCAAATATAGAGCTTGACTTAGCAGAGAGAGGCCATACAAAACAGAAAAGAAGGAAAGCATGATCACTGAACTCTGTCAACTCGGCCATTAAGGACTTAATACATCTCTTAAAATTAGCCTGTATAATTGTAAAATCAATTGTCGAGGTAACTCCTGTACGTTAAAAGGTCGGGAGGAGTTGACCAGTCATGGGGTGACACGGATTTATAACTAGGTCCCAAGTTAACAAAAAACTGTTTAAAATGTTTCCGAAGTGCTGATGCATAAAATGGACAAGCAACGAGTCATTAGTGTCAGTTACCCCACAAATACGTTGGTCCGATTTGGGGCTGCATTACACATTAAAAACCCCAGCCCAAATTAAAAAAATTGGACGTGGGTGGTGTGTTAGCAGAGTTTCCAGTGTTCCCCCCAACTCATCTATCATCTGTGTAGGGTTCTTAAAATTATTATTATAAAAATGAATCAGTAACAAATCAATTTTCCCAGAGCCTTCCGCCACGATAACATGAAAATGAGGCGAGTTATTGATAAAGGTCACCTTACCTAGGGGGGATCATGTTTGCTATAAGTCTGAGTAAGCCCCCCTTTGGTCTACCTGCCTCTGACAGAACTGCTGGCGTAATAAAGGAGCAGTAGCCATTTACATAGACAGACTGCTCTGCCCAAAGTTCCTGGAAGCAGATAAAATCAGAATTGGTGAACACTTTATACCAATTTTGATTATCTTTTTTGTTTTCAAAACTCGCTATGTTCCAGGAGAGAAACTTATACCACTTAGGGACTCCTGCAACCGAATCGCCATTGATACTGGTAAGAAGGATGATGCAGGATCAATTGGTAAAGGTGGAATCTAAAATGGCCAACTGAATCCTCTATGCAGGTACCAAACCAGAAATCGTTTGTTAATCGTTATAAGGAACAGACTGAGGAGGTGAATGGTTTAGTGGAGAGATGAGTCAGTCACATGCCTCCATATCTTCCAACAATGAGTACAAATTTGATGGGGTAAGAGCATCAAAAGCCATCAGTGCAGGCTTATGACTAGTTCTCATTGAAGGAAGGCCCTGAGTTTGTACATTGGAACCACATACTGGTGCAGGCCTATAAAAGAAGCTCAAAGAGACTGCATAAATCTGAGAATGGATTGAAGGGGTAACCGGTAAACTTCCTAAAAGGTCTCTCACTAGCCATTCATGATCACAGTTTAAAATAACACAATTATTAATGGTTGTTTTTACATCAGACCCAATCCACTGTGTTCTTCTGGCCATTATCAAATGAGTTTTGATGAGATGTCCTTTATTAGAGTTTTGAGTCATCCAATGTCGAGCCTTGGCCATCAGCTGCAGTGAAGATTCTCTTAGATTAGAATGCAGTAAAGGCACAGTAACTAAAATTAAAACATAGGGACAAGCTGCAGGAGGGAGGTTCATGTATTGTTGAATTAGTCTACTATGGGCCTGAATAGACAGGGAATTTACCTTAGCCTATAGTCTTGATACATCATGCGATTGCCCCTTACCCATGGAATCTTGTATGGTCACTTGCGGTAGGCAATACCTTGGGATCAAACCTACATGGTCTGGACCTATAGGACCCCTTCTGGGGACGACTGATTTACAACACAAGTATGTCCAGCAGAAGTAGATGGTGATTTAGCTAACACACAACCAAGGAGCATGTCTTTACAATTAAAACACAACCTATAACTTTCCCAAACATAGTTTTTAAGAGCTTCCTGGCACCACTTCACGGGGGCGTGACGGCACTCCCCGACATCCGCTTTCGGCGGGACCTGGAGTTGGGGGTCCCGGGCCCCAGGAATATCTTCATCGGGAGTGCAATGGCTCCCCGGCTTCCTGGCACCACTTCACGGGGGTCAACGGCACCCTTCGACTTCCGTTTTCCTCGGCCCTAGGGAACTGAAACTACCCCATGTGGTCTTTGTCTTCACAGGAGAGTAATAGAGTGCTCCTACAGTGAAACAGTAAAGCACACTCACTTTCCCTTACATGTGTCTCCCCACATTATAAAGCCTATTCCATGTCACCACCCAACTCTGCATAATTCCTGCCCCACCATTCTATCTGTACCTGCTCCTGGGCTGGGCACGACAAGAAACTCTCCCGCACAGCCATTACACGGGTGGACACGCTTGTGCACACCTGTCCACATATAACCAGTCCGGTGCCCCTTACCCTGGCTGCAGCTCAATGGCCTTCTCTGACAAGGCAGAGAATGGTGAAATCCACATGCAGTCTATTTCATCATGAGTTCACTGTGGGTGAGTCTCAAGTTATGAGGATCCCCCACAGTAAAAGCTAAAAAATTAGGTGTTCAAAAAGCAAAAAATCTGGGCGGCACAGATGGTCAGAACCACCTTCTCACAACCATCATAATCATTTTCAGATCCAGCAAACCCAAATAAGGATTTAGTTTGCACAACATGCACAGGATAGGTAGATAGAAACGTGCCCTACAAACAGTTGGGACTAGCTTCTTACCCATCCAAATAGAAAACTCCTACATTATGTCACTCCTCAAAACCTTGATCCATTGAACTCAGCCAACTAGAGACCAACATGTACTAGCCCTTTCCTAGAAAAAATGTTTGAAAGAACAACTTTTACACAACTTGCCAAATTTACAGATTAACTTGAAGTCACACCAACAATCCAAATTGAGACCAGGCAGAAACTCAGAGTCAACAATCATATCCATTTGGACTGACCTAAATCTCAAAGATTAGCAGTCCTAGTGATTCTGGACCGCAGCATTTGACACTGTTCAGCACCACACACTATTACAAAGAATCTATCATCTCGGAATATGAGAAAACAATATAAATTGGATTGACTTTTACCTCGGAAACAAAGTGTGATACACCTACCAATCTTCACATCAGCTCCTCACACCCAACAACGGAGTGTCCCTTAGGGTCTATCACCTCTCCTCTTTTATTCAACATCTGCCATCTCTCTTACTGGACCTGATTAGACCATGCAACCTCACCTTTTACAACTATGATGATTATTATTATTGACAAATAATTATAAAACTGATTGGCCAAGATGACGTATACAAATCAAAACTTGGCAAATGCCTTTACTGAATAATTGCATGGATGATGAGTAACCAGTTGAAGTTAAACAGAGCTCATTGCCCTAGGGACAATGGAAAAAATACCAGCATCCCACCATATTGCCCAAACAACTCGAGATTAATAGCTATCCTAAGTACCACATGCAATAAGGTCACAAAGATCTTCTACACAATAAAAACACTGCGACACATCTTCCTATATCTTGGGTACCAACAAAAGCTACAAGCTAGCCTCACACTTGTAATCTTAAAGCTGAATTTGGCAACGGCCTATAATTTAGCATCCCCAGTTTCAATATATGTTATATATACCACTTATCCAAAACAATCCTTTTCCACCTCCACCAAAACGCCCTGCAGCCACTCCACTGGCTTGTTGTAGCTGAAGAGCAATGTTTCAGGTACTCTTTGTCATCCACAAAGCTTCCCAAGAAAATGATCACTGCACGTAAACTTCAATCTATATAAACAACAAAAAAACACTGCACATCAGGATTGCGCCATGGATCATCATACTATCTGACTGAAAGAAATCCATAGAAAATTCAATTTTCTCAATGCTTGTTCCCAAGCTCCTAATTCACTACCTGCCAAGATTCAGATCATTAACGAGCATTTACATTTTAAAAGAGAGGTGTAAACATAGCTCTTTCCAAGATACTATATCAATCTGGGATATAACCTAGAATAATAAATGTTACTTCAAATACAATCTATAGTCTAAATTCCATAGATATGGAACAGTCCAACTAGCGCACACATATGTCCAGGGACATATGTGTGGGATTATCTATGTCTAGCCTGGGTATTATATAGTAATGTCAATTCATATACAAGCCTCCTGGCCCCAGTAGTAATACCATAACAATCAGTGCTCGGTCAGCAGATTGTAGTTCATACGGGTTGCATAATAATTCCTTTTCACTGCTTGACCCTCTAACATGCACATAAGAGATCAACCCCACAGGTCAAGTCCATCATTGTATACTGCACCAGTGCATAGCAATACTTCGCCCAGTGCCAACTGAACAGTGATCATCCTCATGCCACTGTAAACGGAAACTCTAATTTAATCAACCACTAGAGGTCTCAACAAGCTATTTACTATGACCTCTTCATGATCTCACAATGACAATCATAAATGGCATGATACTAACAAAGTCCATCCCAGTATCTCTCTACCATCTTTCCCTCTAACCGACACCTGTTCACGGCCATAAACTGATAGCTAGAAAATCTTAGGATGCACAATACAATGCAGTAACCTGCTAAGTGGACTACCATCGTAAGATCTACTTTAAAGGGGCCTGCAGTGCTTCTGTGATGCACCAGTTTACTGAAAATCATAAGCTGTGTTCCGTTCTCTGACACTACTTCCATCACACTGCTAAGCGCTGAGTCCCATAACAGAATAACCACACTTTGATGGTCATCACTCACCACACTTCCACACAGGATCAGAATAAAGATAACACCCACCCACATACCCTACTCAGAGTAGTATACTGCCCAAGACGGCAAGCACTTCAGCACCGCACATGGGGATAGTAACAGCTATATATATGTCACAATACAGCAGTACTTCTGCATTCTGCTATGAACTGCGGACGTACTGCATTGTAGGAGGTCTTCCTCCACCTTGTTGTCAACGTTTTCGGCTTGTGTGGAATGAGATGCAGAAAGTTGAATGGACAAGTGTTATGAGATGTGGCATGCATCACAAAATGCACAACTCAACCTGCCTATTTCCACATATGCAAATCCTTATCCTTAATTTCATTTGTGCTAGAACAAATTAAATTTGCAATCGAAAATAGGATCTTCCCATTTGTAAGTTGCTCACGCTGTTCTGGTAAAGAAACATAATGAGAATCACCACTGTTGGTAGATGCAACAGTTAAATTATGGTATTTTACGACTAGGGCCAAGCCTTGGCGATTAATCAACTGCTTTAGAAATATGCTATATTTGTTTCTGTCCTTATATTTTTTCATAAAATCCCATTGTGATACCACTGATGAGCAGTATTGAAACATCAGAGTAATTATCCACATATACAATAGAAAAGACCTACAGACTAGGGTGAAGGACAAAAGATTGACGTTATTTAAAGGACCATGTACATTCCAGACCTGTTATGCCATTCAGTGATTTAAAAACTTAAAATGCATAGTCCCCCTTCACCTTTTTCTTGTTGGTCGCATTGACAATAAAATGTGCTTTAAAAACCAACAGAATTTTAGTATTGCAGTATTTACGCATTTTATGGCCCTCTTTCACTGTTAGGTAAGTTGGATTCTGGTTATTGGTGCACAATAACAATACATTTATCAAGCCCTGGCAAAGCCAATAGTCTTGACACTTGCATGACGAGCAGATTGAGTCTATGTACACGGTACAAATATGAAACCTATTTTCCATACCATTGCTTGTATACCCAGCAGCACTGGGGAGCAAGTGTAGATAACATAATCTGATAAATAGATGTTACAGTAAATAAGCATTGGCATAGCCAATAGGTCTCGCCTTTGGGATTTTATCAGTGTTTAGCAAGAGCTATTGCCTTTGCCAATGTCGTTTAGCTGTGTTGTAGAGAAGTGTGGCTGTTGTGTGGCTGCAGCATGCTGTAAAGTTATAATAAAATTGTGCTATAAGCATTTTTTTTACTTTATATATAACCAAGAAGACAGTATGTACAACTGAACGACCCTATTAAAAAAATAATGAACATAAAACATATCTTCTAGTTTTTTGTCCTTGCACTGCTGGCAACTTCTTCCTGCCTGTTCTAATGCTGGTTTGTTACAGAAGGCCACCAGATTATTCACAGGGGTCCTTCCAGGCATCAGCCAGCCCCTCAAGAAGCCATAGATTACTGCTGAGCACCGTGGCCCTGGTTGTCAGGAGAGTTTAGAGAGTTCGGAAACAAATGGGGCGCTTCTCAGCTTTTGTTTATAAGCACGGAGGACAGTGGGTGAGCCAGGGGCAGGCCTCTGAGATGAGTTACAGCTACGACCCCTGCGTTCCCCATACTTCAAGCTCCTCTCCGCAGGCAGACACAAGAGCTGCAAACACCTTGCGGGGACGGCTTTTCCAGATGAGGCACCCTGGTGGTGGGGTTAAGAGGGTGCCCCCTGCTTTCCGTGCCCCCTCGGAGAACCCACAATCGGAAAAATCATTTGCAGTGAGAAGAATTCTTTAAGCTGGACTGCATTTTTGTATGTCCCAATCCTCAGTGTTCTATTCCACTCCTGGAGGAAATTAGGAGAACAGGCAGAGGATGTGACGCAACGGCCACCACTGCTGACTCGAAAGCTAGGGAACCAGGCAGGGATGTTCAGCATCCTGTAACTCTGTGCAAATCACTCAATTTCCGCATGCCTACCAAACATTAATGTGTTTTCCTGTGATGTAAATGGTACTCATGTAAAGCGTCCCAACACCTTCTGGTTAATTCCTCGGTACATAAAAGTGGATGAAAAACAACAACAAAAAACATATTGGCCATTTAAAGGAAATTTAGTATATTAATGCGGGAAGTTCTTGATGCAGTTCTTCTGGGGACCAAAGCATTTCCTGCCCGGGACGCCATTTGTTTAGGTTGTCTGGCAGGCAGTAGCCCTCCTCCCATTGCCATTGGTGCATCCCCAGCCCCCTCCCCCACCCCAACACACACGTGCACATCCAGTACTGCCACTGGTTTAAATCTGTGGGATCGTGTATGAAGGAAGGGCTGGTGGAAAGAGTAGCTTGGACCCCAAAGGTGCACCTTCCACAGTTTTCCAATGGAGAGAAACATTGTCTTGATCTCTACAGTACATCGCATTGGACCCTAAACCCACGCCTCAGCACGTGCCTGAACCCATTTGCTGCAGAGCGCCCAACCCTGAGGACAGGCTCAAGAGGTCATCCACACTATAAAGGGCACTCATTGCTCCGCCCCTCCCCAGAAACATGTTTGCTTCTACATTCAGACACTCAATCAGTTTACCGTGCCTCTGCAATTTCAAGCTGTATTTCTATTCTGACAATTGCAAGGAAAAATGTGTTCCAATTTAACAGACACATTACAGTTTTGAGAAAGTAATAGAGTTCTGACCCCAAGCTTCATTTGTTGGCCCTGCCCCTCAAGTAAAAGCAGCTTGCTAACCTAACAAATCAGAAATATTATTACAGAAATGATGTTGTTACTGACACACAGTCAGGTAGTTTAAAGATTATGTGATTACTCAGTTTGTATCGAGAATATGTTTTCTGTTTTTAACTGGTGCCACTTCCTGTCCATGACTGTAGCTTTTAAATCAAGCTAGTTTGCATGAATGTGAATAAACTCTTTCATCCGTTGACATCGTTCAACTGAAAATAAGAGGCAGCCACGGGCGGGGACGGGATGGCACGGATTATTGACTAAAGGCGCTGAAGTAGTTAAAAGAACAGGCAGGGACTGGCAGAGCGGCACAGGCAAATTCCTGAAAATAAATATTTACAGGCGTGTTTTCAAGCCGGTTTGCACTCAGTCAGTTTTGCTTTTTATTGCAATCTGAGACGAAACATGAAGCACTGTCCCCACGACCGGAATCAAACAATAAAAATCAGAATAGACTTCCAATGTAGTGCCTTGAAAATATCAGAACCTGGATGCAGCACATTGTGGCTTGGATGTTGTTGACTCGTGTTTGTTGTGAGAGGGTAGCAGTGGGCTCCTCTATTAAAAGACCCTGCTTGTTTATCTCATCCCTGACCAGATGTCATGAATGCGATTCTCTGCCAGTTCTGTTTCTTCAGTCAGCTGCAACGTTCTGAGACTTACCGGCCTAGATATATAATGGAGAAATAAAATACAGGACCAATAAAAAAAAACGTGCGTATGTGCTAAAAACTGGAGGTCAAATAAAAAAGCTTTCACTTTAAGGTCACGTCCTTCAAAGGAACCCTTCCTGCAGATGCAGTGGTAACGGCCGGAACTGCCAACTATGGAACTGGGGAAGGTTTGAGTCTTAGAGTTGCCTCAATATCCTGTAATTCTAGGCAAATCACGTAAACTGCCTACAAAAATTAATGTGTCCTTGTGTGATTTAAGTGGTGCTCATGGAAAGCAATCCAATACCTTCCGGTCGACTTTGCACTATGTTAGACTGCAAATTATTTTTTACAAATAAATCTATGAACAATGCTCACAAATAAAATTACAGTTTGTGTTACTGATATACAACACCACAATTAAAATAGAAGGAAATACAACAGCCACAGCCGTAAGTGCATGCTTGCAGAAAACCCACACATTTTTGTCAGAATTTCTGTAAAAATGTGCCTGTGTAAAATTCTTCAAATTAGGATTCTAAGAACCACGTTTGGAAGTTTTCTTAGAAAATTACTTTCTCGTCTGGCATTTGGATGTAGATGCGCTAAACCTACTCTTGAATTATCTGCCAGTTGTAAATGTTTGCAGCTAGCTTAGCTCCATCTACACAATATCCAGTAGCACTCTTCGAATGGTCAGATATATAAATTGTTGATTGCCATTTTCTTTCCCCCCTTAGACAAGCACGGATGAGGACCCAGTCAGGATGGAGTGAGAGATTTTCTGTGGAGAAATAAAAGAAAGTCCGGTGGAGAACCTGAAGTGCCTCTTGATGGAGGTCTTCTTCCCGGTGCTGCAAGCACAGACGGACTGGGGCTCCTGCAGTCAGGAGAGTGTTGCCCACTTCCTGTCAGGCCTGGGCAAGTATGTGGCAGCCATTCAAGACGTGTCGACCATGGCGAAGACAGAGAAGCAACACTCGTGCTTGTAGCGGCATCCACCTTGCGGGAGCGAGCAGCGGCCATATGTTTGTAATTAACGTGGCCGTGCCGCTGCTCGCTCCCGCAAGGTGGATGCCACCACAAGCACGAGTTCAGTGCTTGAAAAAAGTGAAGACCGATGGCTAAAGGCCCTCTCCTAGGGCAGCGCATGCGCGCTGCCTAGGCGAGGCCTAAAAAGAGTTGCTTTCTTTTCTGTAGCTTTTTATTTTTCAGATGCTTTTGTCTGCATTTGCTCCGCAGTACTGAGTGCACTGATCCCCCATTGAATATAAACGTGGCACCCATCTTGGAATGGTAAAACATTAATAGACTATGGTCCTCATTACATGTGGCCTTGTAATTATTATGATATTTATCAAACCTGATAAATTCAGGCTCTGGTGAGTCCGAATTTTTCAGGTGCTATAAACACCACCAAATTATGTATTTTTGGGGGAGAACATTAGAAATTTGGTGCTTTGTGCATCAAAATCCAGGGGTTCTTGTAAATACTGATAATTGTGATGACAACATGTACAGCACATATCGCAATAAACTGGGCTGCTTGTAATGAGGGCCTCAATAGCATACCAGTCCAAGATGGCAGCTATTTATATAATCAACTAGTGAGCAGGTGGCAGCTCTTGGGATAAAGGGCTGACAAAAAGATCTGAGAAATGGATGCTACTGAAAATAAAGAATTCCTTTTTTCTGAAGCATCCATTTTGCAGATGCTTTTGTGAGCACTCGTTCACCAGTGCTATTAGAATAATGCCCAATTGAATTCAGATGTAAAATAGCTCTTCATGCATTCCAATGGAGGCAGAAGGACACCACCACCCAACCAATAGAAGATCAATGAGACTAAAATACTGCTGTGAACCGCTCCATGATGTGAATGACAATTTCTCAAGCCACAGCTGACAGTATTGGAGCAACACTAACTGAGTGAAGGTGACCCATAGTCTCTGAAAGTAAGGGCTCGATAATAAGTTTGGTGGTCCTGGAGCATGCAGCTCCAGGACTGCCAAACAGGGCCACTGCCCACCTGCCATATTACAAGTTTTTCCTGGTCTGGCAGATGGGTGGCATGGCGAGCCTGCGGCAGTGCCTTTCAAAGGCACCTATGTATGTCTTACAAAGGCACTGCTGCCGGACAGCCGCAGTGAGTTACAGCTGTAACTGGGGATGAATGCTCACAGGGGGGCACAACATATGCCCCCCTGAATTCACCTCCATGCATGGTGTACAAGGGGGCACTGTAAAGCCCCCTTTGTTTTATGACCACCAACATTTTCATGGAGGAAGAACCTACATGACACCACTGGCGGTCCTGAAACTCGTAATATGCATGGGGGTGCCGTAGCGGCACCACCAGCATATTGTGAGCCCCTGACCACTGCAGGACTGCAAGGAAACAAGGTTCCCTGGCGGTTGTGGCGGTACAATGGCGATCTGACTGCCAACATCATAATACAGCGGTCGGACCGCCAGTGTAGCAGTGGCTGGACTGCCACCGCTGCACCCCCATGAGTCTGGTAGTCCCCAGACCCTCAGACTCCTAATCAGACCCTAAGTATGGAATAAACTATCCTTGTCACAAATGTCACAAGTGCTACACAATTTTCAAAATAAAAAGAAAGTGTAAATACTGATTTGGCAAAGCGGTATCACATTAGATCAGGAGCAAAATTGCTGAAAACATTTTACTACAAGCAAAGAGATTAGGGGGCTGATTGGGGATTTAGTTAGCCTGCCAACATAGAGCATTAACGTTGGGAAAACCAAACCATGCCACCCAGTCTGCCTTGCCATGAAGGTAAGGTGGAGCTTTGTGAACTTGTACGTTTCACAAGAAAATGTTTGTAAGGTTTTTTAAATGGTAGCAATAAAGCAATCTTTCAAATTTTTGGACATCAGCTTAAAAAGATCAATGCCGTTCTCACAGGTATTGACTAGCAAGAAGTGTGGGGTTCGAATTAATTATTCAACCGGTGCCCATTACCTCTACCCTCACAAGCATCGCAGAATCAAGTGAGACTTATATATTAGCAGGATCAAGTCAAGCGCAGACATGGAAAATAAGGTTTAAGAAATAGTTGTCCAGTTGACAGTATTTTCGTTTTCCAGTGACAGCATTCCCACACTCCTAAAGATGGGTGTGACTTTGGGAAAAAGGAACCAATGCCCCAGATGGACTGCAAAGTTTTTTTCAAGTAAGTTGGAGCAGGTATGTTTTTATTCCTGGTTGGGATGGCCATGGTGTACAGGGCGGAGACTGAGGGGAAAGAAATGGCTGACACGATGCCAGAAGGCGTGCCCTACGCTGGGTGCACTCTATAATACCATGTAAGCTAGTGAATGTGTGGCTGAGCGTGTTCCTTATGGCGGAGCAGTTTGGGGTTTCACTGGCCTCTAAATTCAGTGGGGTAATAAATAGTTGGGTAGACTCACGTCAGTCTTTGACGTTGTCCCATTATAGTCCAACCCTAAAAGAACCTTGTGTCTTTCCATGAACCTAAACCTCTGCAAATGATGTTTTCAGAGTGGCACCAGGGCTCCATTGATAGCAGTGGTATTCCCTTTTTTCGTCAAGATAGCAATCCTTTGAAAAATGTAAATAAACATTTTCAGTCCTCTAAGTTAGAAACAGTGCAGCATAAGCTAAGTATTATTAACACTCTATTTTCAACATTTTAGAGACACATCATCTAGCTGGGTCTAATGACTCTTCCCGCAGGACTCAATGCTGTAGTACTCACTTCTTTAATCTCCCTCCCATTGAAGAAAGTAGCAGGTTATATGGTCTTTTGTTTTAATTCTATTGCACAGCATTTTGTGTGAGTAAATGCAATATATGCAGCATGTTCTGCAGTATTATTTTGCACCAATTACTATATGGCTACTAAAGCTTCTTCTAGTACACGTGAAAATATGCAAATAGAGAAATAACAGGCACATTTTGCAAATACATAAGAAAGAATCAGAAGCAGCCGGGTCATAGAAGACTGCACCACCAGAATCAGTCACTAGCAGTATGCAATATTGCCCACCTCAAACGATCTGCTGCTTGTAGATCGCAAATATATACTTGACAATTGTTTGGATGAGAGGCAATATAATAGCACAGGTAATCAAATGAACAGTAATGTTTCAACATAAAGCATTTCACATATAAATGTTTTTTTCGGTCTTTTTATTTTCCTTGTTGCACTTCATAAAAACAGCCAGCCAACGCGTTTCGCCCAAACATGGGCTTCTTCAGGGCTGTAATGGCATACAATATAAAACCATTTTTAGAAAAAGGCAAAGAAAAAAAATCATTCTATTACAATGACTATAAATTTGTAATGAAGTGAAGTGAAAAAAAGATAAAAAGATAAAGAAGCCAAATGTGTCAAGCCAAAAATTGTGTGAAAGAACACATTTAAAAGACAAAAATACATCAAGAAAGTCAAAAGGACTGAGATTTAGCACCCTTGAGAAGAAGGATACCTAAAGAACGAAGAACAAAGATGGATGAAAAGTAAAACAAATCATAATAGAACAAAGTAAGACAGGGTGTGAAAAAAGCAAAATAATCAACCAATGTCTTTTGATAGAGTTATCTGTAAGGTGAAACAATCTCAGATAAAAAAAATGCCCTTCATATTGCGAAAGAGCATGAAATAATTTCAAATAAAGATATATGCCCTTATCATTGAAAGCGAGTATAAAAGATTATAAGAGTACCAAAAAGTTCCTAGTGGTCATTATTTATCATTCAATATAGTAAAAATAAAACTCCTATATTCCATATGTATGAGGAAGAAGATAAGAAACTACAATCATCAAAATACTGTATAAATGAGAAAAGACAATGAAATATAGAGCTATCAGAGAACGTGAAAAGCTGCACTCCCTAATGTAAGGCACATGTATCCACCAAGACACACAATAAAAATGCGCTATGTTTATGAGCATCGAGATATAACGTAATAGGTTCCATCCTAACATAATGAGGACCCCCCGTTTGCAGAATATGAATTCTATACTGCATTGCGTCTGAACCGGGACGAGACTAGCCAAGACAAATGATGCAGGTTAACCGCTACGTCTACGGAAAGGGCCAACAACCAGAAACACCCGACCCGAAAAATACAGTATCCCCCGTCTGCTAAAACAGACTCTGTGCCGCACTGCATCTTGTCAAGAAACAAGGGATTAGTTTAGGATTATCATTACGACCTGTACCTCAACCTCAATATGGCGGTACAGCCTGAGTTAGGGTACAGCAAAATATCTGAAAATGAACTCGATAGCCAAATCGGTAATACTGAAAGGCTGTCGAGAAAGTCAAAAGTTTCAGCGAAGGCGCACAATAAACTTACTTAATGTCGGTATTAGCCGCATCCAAATGAATACAAGGGAGCCGTATCCGTCTTCGGCGTCCTGCAACCAGCACGATAGGCAAGAAAGTAAGCAGTGCAACTTGAAGCCATTTAAAGGCGTCAGCACTGACCGGGCCACCCCACAGGAAGTGAGTGTAGCAATGCCCTTCCGGGATCGGACCATGAAAGGATAACAACTAGACCGTAAACAGAGAAGCTAACAGAAACTCACTTCCGTTTCCAAGCGTCCGTCAAATTTGGTCACAATCTTTTAGTCGACAAACTAATTCAAAAACACCAAGAAAAAAGTAAATAATGGAACACACATAGCGTTTGGAATGACAAGGATCTAAAATTGGACTGCAAAACAAATGAACTTGATGGAGCGGTGCAAAATTAAAAGGGACTGCAAAACAAATGAACTAAATGGTGCGGTACAATAAGTACATGACTCCTAAGTTAAATGACAGTTCTAACAGCACAATAGAAGCCATACTGCAGGAAATCCATTAAATAAAAAACAACATACATTCATGCTGAATAATTAGAAACAGAGCAACATCTAAATAGTGAAATATTTGTAGATAATGAACCAAAGCGATGTATGTAAAGATATGATTAGATGATAGCCAATATTTAGCGATTATTAGAGCTAGAACCCACTATTTATGTGTTAATTCCAGAAGTAGAAATGAGAGAACACATTATGTCAGGAACACAGATACAGTAAGCATTGCCTTCCACACGGTTGGTAGTTTAGTTACAATCCCATTTGAGCAATTTTGTAACAGACATTGAGGTACATACATAAAAATGAACATGAAAAAGGGTTGGACAACACAGGTCACGAGTGACAAAAACCCTAGAACAGTAATCTGACATTTTTCAACAGTGCACAGGTAACTATAATGAGACACAAGTCACACATACTACAATACAATCCACTACAAGATGCATTGTGTACTTAGAACGAACCACAATGAAGAATAGGTCATGATGTACAACCAATTAAGAGAAACTTTTTGCGAGAGAACAATCAGAGGGTACATCTGTTATTTACCTCCTATTCTAAATTGATGACACATAGATTTTGAATGAGTTATATTAAGACCAACAACCTTTATGTTAAAATTTCAATGAGTTTGAAGATGAAAGGCAAGAGCACACGGGTTGTGTGGGAGTAATAACATTCATTCTTCTTGTATCACACATCTACTGGAGACATTAGGTTCTGATAAATGGTGGCCACACTATTTAGAGAAAGTAGTGTAGTTCCCTATCTACATTGAGGCCCTGAGTTGAGGAAAGTAGCGTACAAATCCATCTAGCCTCCAATTGTCTCAGCATTAGTGCCCTGTCTCCACCCCTATTGTTACTGGTAATAGTATCTATGCCATGAAACTTGAACCGAGCCCGGTCAATGCCCACTCTACATTCATGCGAGACAAGGGCATACGAGCTGTCCCCATTCATGGCAGCTCAACGATGTCCCTGTATTCGAACCTTCAATTATCTGGCCGTGCTACCTACATAGATTTTACCGCAACCACAGATAATGACGTAGACAACAAAGGTGTTAAGACAATTGATAAAATGTTCAATCTTATGTTTAGCATTTGTGTTGTAACTAAACGCTGATGTTTTGTTACATCCCAGATGGCAGATGTTACAGGTACTACATGTATAAAATCCAGTGGGTTTGCTCAGCCATGAATGTTGTTTAGAGGTCTCCTGTAAGGTATAGCTAGGGCATAGGACATCCCTAATCGTTCTAATTCTTCGGAATGTCATGGAAGGTATTTCTGTGATGATATTACTAATTCCTGGTATCCCTTTCAACAGCGGCCAATGTTTTCCCAGGGACTTGAAAACCTCATGGTTTAATGTTGAGTAGGTAAAGATAAAGGACAATCTCTGGGTCTCATGGTCACTTTTCTTTGTATGCCAATTTAGCATAACCTCTCTTTTGATGTGAAATAAAACTTACAATAAAAGGTACGCCTCTTTTAATATGACAATTGTCCTTTAAAATTCGCATTCTAGGGTTATAGTGAGTTTCTAAATATTTTTATTGAATGTGAACCTTCTGAAAATACTACTGCTGAACACAAACAAGCATTTTCAAAGCTGCTGGGTCTGGTGTTGTCTGCCAACCTTTTGGCAATTCTTGTTTTTTCATGGTTTTTGCAAACCTTTATTGTTCGGGAAACTTCCAGGTGTTTGTCAATCTAAACAAATTCATTAACTAAAGGTAAAAACCCTTTACCCTTTATCCTTTTTGGTCTCATAAAAGCACAAATTATCGTAGTACTCGCTGGTACTGAAGGGAACTACTTTGTGTGTGAGTGTGCTCATTTGCAAAGGTCAACATATCGTAACTCATAGTGAAGTCAGCCAATGGCTGGAGTGTGTTGATGCTTTGACCCTTTATGCATGCTTGAGTGGGTTGGAGAAAAATGTGAATGACACAACCACAGACAAATGGATGAAGTGTGGCTGAAAACCCCTTTAAGTATCGATCATACAAATAATTTTAGTAAAATTAAAAAACGTCTTGGCTGACACTCACCTAAAAAAGCCAATTGTTCTGCTATTGACAGCCAGTGTCTTGCCTTTGAGAAAGAAGGAGAGAACACAAGAAAGAAAGTGAAAAGGAAAGAAAGCAGGAAAGAAGGAAGGAATGCAAGAAAGATGGAAAAAATGAAAGAAAACATAGAAAGACAGAAAGAAGAAAAGAAAGAAAGAAAAACAGGAAAGAAAATGAAAAAGGAAAGAAAGAAGGTGAGAAAGAAGAAAAGCAAGGAGAAAAGAAAGAAAGAAAAAAGGAGGACAGAAAGAAAGAAAGAAAGAAAGAAAGAACAAAAGAAAGAAAAAGAAAATAGAAAGAATGAATGAAAGCAAGAAAGCAGGCAACAAGGTAGGAAAGAAGGAAGGAAGGAAAGATGCAAGGAAAGATGGAAAGAAAGCAAGAAAGAAAAAAGAACGAAAAAATAAAGAATGAAAGAAAGCAAGAAAGAAAGAAAGGGAAGAAAGAAAAAAAAGAAAAAGAAAGGAAAGCAAAGCAAGTAAGAAGGAAAGAAAGAAGGAAAGCAAGAAAGAATTAAAGAAAGGATAGAAATATGGAAGGAAAGAAAGAAAAAAGAAGGGAAAGAAAGAAGGAAAGAGGAAGGAATCAAAGACGGAAAGAAAGAAGGCAAAAAGGAAAGAAAGAAAGAAGAAAGGAAAGATGGAAAGAAAGAAGGAAAGAAAAGGATAGAAAAAAAGCAACGAAAGACTTCAAAAAGACAATCATTCTGCTATTGGCAGCCAGCCTCTTGCCATTGAGAAAGAAGAAAGGAAGAAAGAAAGAAAGCAGGAAAGAATGCAAGTAAAAAGTAAAGTAAGAACAAATGAAAGAAAGCATAGAAGGATGGGAAGAAGTAAGGAAGGAAGGAGAGAAAGAAAGAAAACAAGAAGGTGAGAGAAGGAAAGATGGAAAGAAATAAAGAAATAAAGAAAGATAGAAAGTAGGATGAAAAAAAGAAAAAAGGAAAGAAAGATAAAAAGAAAGAAAAATTTAAATGAAGGCAGTAAAAAAAGCAAGAGACAAAGAATGCCTGAAAAAAAGAAATGAAACAAAGAAAGAAAGAAGAATGAAAGAAATACATTTAAAAAAGTGTTAGAATTCCTGAAAATTAAACATGATAAACGCTGATTTTGTTCCTCTGCAAACTTTATGAAAGAACCATTGGTAAAATTGAGTCTGAAATAAATGTGTCCTGAAGAATTTTCCACTTATGAATTACCATGTATAATATTGAAGCTTTCGTTGTGTGTTAGCTGCAGGTCTGCACAATATGACAAGCCAGTTGTGATTTTCCTGATGTATTCCACATATAGCAGACACTACACTGCAGTGAATTTTAGGGGACCTCTTGATGCCCCTCTATAATAAGATGAAACACTTTTCTGCAACAGAATAAAAAACTTAAACCAGATGACACCTACATTAAGTTTCTGGGCCACCTCAGGTTAATTTATCACAATATGAAAGCTCACAATTAAAACTTTTCACGGGTTCTTCTGTACATGTGAGAAATAAAGCATGTTATCTTCCACTTCCAATGATTGCATCATTCAATTTGTGATTTGGCTAGCAGACAGAGAGGGGAGTAGGAGAGCAACACGTTTGTGTCTAATTACTTAGGTGAGTAGTAAAAAGAGAATAACTTAATGCAGAACAGTTTCAAATGGACACATTCTGTAATGCTGCAAAACACCAGCAGTCAGATAAACAAAGGGCAATTCAAAAGGAATTTACAAAAGCATAGGCAGGAGACAGGAACTGATAAAGCATGGAATGTAGCCTGTACTCACATCTGGTAGCAAGGTTCTGCTTTCATCTAACGCTCTAAAAACATAGGCAACACTAAATTAATTATAAAGTAAAAACAACAAAAACACTGGCACTGAAGGGAACAACCTTCGGTGTAGATGTGCTCATTGTGAAAGAGCAAAATGCAGTCATTCAAAGAGAAGTTAACTAGTTATAGTAGTAGACTGCCCCATGCCGTGTGGTGTAGTGGTAGGAAGCAAAATATGAATGACTCAACAACAGACCTATGGATGAAGAGAGGTGCTCAAAGCCCCTTTACGAGCTAACATGCACATTAGAGCAAGATAGACAGCTGGGAACCAGGAGAGAGGACTATAGTTGTACAGTAGTACACTATGCAGGTCGAAGCAAGCACTCCAGTGGAGGCGAAGGGATACACCCAAACAGGGGGTAGCATTAAGATAAAAGATGAATAATCTTTTGGGCTGAGCAAATACGTGATGGACAAAGTCTCATGCCAAAGACTGAATGTGTCTGGTTGAAGAAAGCCTATAGGGAAAGGGTACTATCCAAAGCCCACTCCATATATACATAATGTTAGCAATAGGAATGTTTTGACAGCTAGACTGTCAAAACCGAGACCTAGAAGAGGATAAGTATGAGATCAGTTCAATACGGAAATATGTACCTTTGCCATATGTACTGGGCACATCTGTTATTGGATTTGTTCACCCAATGTCAGTTCGATGATCAAAACCTGGAAGTCCTTCTAAAACTAAAATAGCCTGGATGCATTTAGTTTGTGCCGCCTGCCAAAGATAAATTACAAAAGCACTAAGCCAGGAGTATCAAATGAAGGTACAAAAGGCTGGATCCATGCCAGATTTTCATGATGAATATTCACTTAGTGAATGGCTACCACTTAACATTAATTGGATGTGCTGTATCTTATTTGAATAACCCGAATATTGAGCAGGAATGTGGACCTATATTGGAAAACACTGACTTTAAGGATATTAGCAACACTTAGAGAGAGGTTCAGACATCTTCAAAGTCTCAATACAGTGGGCAGGCAATTTGCAGATTGAAGGGATGTGCTTTACACTTCACAGGCAGCATTATTCTGTACTTTTGAGGTAGAAAAAATATCAGAGAAAGTCAGAATATATGACATGTTATTGATTATGATATCATTTACCTTTAACATGGATGTCCATGGAAGTCAATGTTATTTAATGGGAGTGGGAGCATGAGAGTCCAAGTGTTTCTCTAGATATTTTCAGCAGGGCCAGGATGAAAGTTATGCTGCACCTCCAAGTAAAGGCTGGCTTGGAACTGGAGAATGTTACCTTCACCTTTAGACTCTTTTTTGAGCAATGGTCATCTCGGAGTAGAGGCCATCGAGTTCTCAATGAAATTAAGCAGCTCCGAAGGAGGAAGGTCTTGTGGATATGTACCTGGGTCCAGATGAAGAAAATGTAATTTGTGCAAGAGTCTCTCAAGTACTGCTTGGAAAGGTTAAAAAACAACATACCGGCTGCATTCTGAGTCTGCTGGAGCGTGTTGAGAAGGTATAGGGAGAGGCCGACCTATAAGGCTTTCACTTAATCAGGCCTAGAACTGCATTATGGGTTTGAGTAGAGAATGCTGGAAAAATACTGCATTGGAAAGTTCCTTTGTCTGTGGAAAGAATTTGAGAGACTGGTCACAGAGGACTCTAAATTTTGACGAGGGGTTGTAAGCGCAGCTATGGGGGAAAATGATGGGAGCGAGGATACACTATACATTGTTGGAGTCGGTTGACCATTGCTAGTGTGATGAGTTAGTAGAGGAAGGCTAGTGATGGGTAAGTAATTATCAGGAGCCTTTTGGTTTGGTCTAGGCTTTGTCAGCAGGGGGATGATGATAGCATTTTTCAGATTGGTAGGCCATATACCTTTACTTATGTAGGTATTAATGATTCTGGTTCTTTTAATAAATGAAATGAAAATGTTTTTGTCAACATCTTTGCATTTTGTTTAACCACAAAGGTAGGTAGGGAGTTGACATAGGAGTATGATGTCTAGCCTTGACTTAATTGCCCAATGACCCAAGAGTCAGAGTAAGTGAGGAACAGAACTTTGATACAGTGGAAAACAGAAAGATGATTATTGACTGGTCTTCCTGCTTGAGACCCACAAACACAGCCTCTCTTTTTCTATCAACAATGTATATTGCTAAATTATTGCAGGATGTCTGAGTTGGGATCACTTTATGAATGGAGATTTTGGATTCACTTTGGTTAAAAAGGTTTTATCCAAGTCAGATCAATTGGTTAACTTTTCCTAGGAGTATGCTAGTTTGCTACGAATATGCAGATGCAGATATGATATGACCAGCGATCTTCTTTATAGGTGGCTTTGTTTACTTAACTTCCACCAACATAATTCTGTGGACATGGTCCTCCTTTTTAAATAACATGTAGAGAACCAAGGAGAATGACTTTTTCTGCAGCTGACAAACTTCGCCACAGCCAGAAAATTGAAAGTGTCTGCCAGATAGTTGTTAAATGGCTCAGTAAGCTCTCTACAGAAGAAATTGGATCCATTCAACTAAGCATAAGTCTGATATTTGCATTTTAATTTCCACACTTAGGCTGGCATGTGGAAAAATGAACTATATCTGAAACGGATCTATTCATACCATGGGAAGGATGACAATAGAATCTAGTAAGACTTGCCAATCTTTAGGCATGACCAGTCCTAAAGTATGACTTTTATTCTGTTTTTCGGACTTCTATGGACCACTAACCTGAAGATGCTTATAGCTCTTGTGCAGTGCCATAGAGAACCTATACTCCTGCACGTCTAGAGAAATGTTAAAATCACCCAGTAAGATGATGGCTGAGTGGTGAATGTTTAGCTTTGCATTCAACTCCACACGGTGGTTGAAGAATGATTGTCCGTGTGTGATACTTATTATGGTACATTCTTTCGATTACACACCGCTCCTCCTGATATAGTGAGGTGGAGGGATGGTGGAATGACAATCTTAGGGAAGCTCCCTGAATGATTGCCAACCCTGCACCTCAGCTGCTAGTTCTATATGAACACTTCAGTTCAATATGAGAACATTCTCATTAATGCCTGAGCATGTCTTCCTAGATCATTTCCTTCTTTCTGGCACTATCCTGTTTCCAATGATAGTTCCACGACAAGGCCATTCACATTTGTATGTTTCTTTACCAGCAAATTACAGCCATCATTTTGTATATCAGGCAACATTTATTGACTGCAGATATGGTAATAAGAGGCAGATTTAGAGTTTGTAGGATGGATATTTAGGTACAAACATGATGGATATCCTATCAACCTTATTACATGTACATTATGCATTAACTCACTTGTAATAAGGTCGACAGGATATCTTTCTCCTTTTTTATTGAGTACTTGTCAGTCAGACCCTAAGTCCTAGACATTAAAGAAGTCTAATTTTGATACAAAAATATCACTCAGTTTTTTAGATAAATTAGTTTCGTAAAGGGTTACATCCACATTTACATTTGGGTAATGACTGCCTCTACATACAGGTGGACGGGGATTTATACTTACATTTATTTTACTGAGATTAAAGGACCCCAACCTATATCAGAATGTTACAGAATGTGTCAGGGACCACCACAAAAAGGTAGAAGACAAGGGGCATTGCGGAAAAAGGGTATTTCTCTCCCATGTCGATTTTATTCATAAAAAAGTGCTTAGGGTTTCTTGCTTTGTGTTCAACAATCGATACAATTGTTTCACTACTTTAGTTAAATCTAAAATCACAAGTACAAACCAGCAGAATGTATTAGTACCAAAGCACATTCTTGCCCCCAGGGTTGTTTGTAGAGTGGAGTAACATCTGTCTATTTAAAAATAAGCACATAAAGGTTAGGGCTAAAAACATGTCTCCTTCAGAATAGGTCAAAATTAAGGTGTAAAAAGCTCCCAAAATGTTTAGAGGTTTGCATAAGGATGGATTGAATGCCTTAGAATGATTTAACAATTATGTAACAAAATGATAAACTGCCTTCATGGTGATGTTTTTATATTATTATCCATATCACGTAAGTAACACTACTGAATGAATCCTCCTATCACATGGTTTACTCCATAATAATTATAGAGCCCTAGTTATACCCCAGCAGAGGCGGCACCATTTTTAGAGTGGGGGTGCTGCCATCAATGTTACATCACTGAAGTCATAGGGATTGTGAAAATCCAGGCTTCACATGAATTATATGAGTCACACCCATTCAGTAGGAGTGTGGTAAGATTGTGGCATGCAGCCGGTGGTGCATTTTGGAGCATACTGTTGCAAATATATTACTGAAGCATTGTGTGGTAATGCACACCCATTGAAATCACCACAAAATTTGCACAAACATGCAGTTTTACTTATAAAGCTATTGAGCGCACAAAGGATGATTGAGGAAATCAGGTTTCAGTGACTATTTATTATTTGTGCATCACTAACTAAAGTGAATAGATTTGTTTTAATCATATTAAAATCCTTGTTTGCATCACACATTCTTCCAGTGCCTATGCCACAAAGGCTTAAAACCTCCCAACACTCAATTCTACCATGGTGGCAGAATGTGAGGGAGGTGGCACACATCAGTGAGGCGCTGCAAGCACCACCACCAGTTCTCCCTGATGACCCTGCATGTGAATCTCTGGGGTTTCACAGCTCCTTGGGGCTTGCCAAACCTTATTATATTCCTTGAGTCAACACCCTTTGACAAAAGGGATATTATGTTGATTTGCTCAACTATAAGCGCATACTTTGATGTGGGAATGATAGGATCTGTCTCACCGTTCATGGGCCAGAAGTAGTCCCAGGGGACTCAACTCTGGCCTGCCACTGTTGCAGGCATGAGCCGATGGTTCACACTGCCATCCCACCCTCATCCTTGATCCATGCCATATAAGAATTGAGGGAGAATGTAATGCCATCCTATTCTAAAAATGCGGGTGTTGGGTGACTGGTGGTGGTTGAGGAATTAGGTATCCCTCCGTTAGATAGATGGTGTCCTTGTCCATGACCCAGTCATGCAGTTGGCAGTCGGTAGGTGGGTTGCAGAACCTTGGCAGAGAGTGGCTACTAGGTTCGCTCCTCCAAGTTTAAAATGAAGATCACAATGTTTTTCCAGCGATACATATATGTACAATAATAACGATGTATCTGACCTTCTAATTATTTGATACTTTTGCAATTCATATTCTAATTTAATTCATTTTTATCAAATCTGTCACAACATGATTTCTTGATTGGTATAAAATAAATTGCAAGTGGCTCTGCATATGCCACAACATATAAAATGCATCCACCATTAGCAAACTCAATAGCAGTTACCGCCATTGAATAGGAGAGGGGTGTCAGGATAGAGAGAGAAGATGGGGAAAGTGGCTACCAATAGGCAGAAGGAAATGCTGTGGGAATCTTCCAAGGCATCACCACTCCTTCCATCCAGCCCTAGTTCATTGCGGATGCGTAATGAAGGGGGTTTGAGGGGCATGGTGGGGTAGGAGAGGTTCGAGACTATTGGACAATGTCCAGGGCATTACCAAGCTAGCCATCCAGTTCCTTGCGTATTGGGAGGGAGGCTGGGAAGTGAGAAATAGGGTGCAGGAGGCTCAGGGAGCAGGAAAAGAGTACACCCTTAAACAACAGGGAAGAACAGAACACACACTCCTAAGGAGTGGTAGTAAAAAAAAACAAGGAAAGCAGTTTAATAATGGTAGTGTAGTATGCTGCCTACGCAGTTATGCAGCATTAGTTTAGAATGTGAGATGTAGAATGTTGAATTTAGAACGATGAAGGCTATGGAGGAGCCACAGTTGCTTGGGTCAGTTGCCCCTGATATGGGTGAGGTGTCCTTAAAAAATCACTCAACTAATTTTACTTGGATTGGTGTGCATACTTCTTGCCTCGGTATCCGGTTACCTTGTTACATAGGCGAAGAGTATGGGATCTGTTTTGAAGGAATAAGGGTACCTCAGCATCAGAGAAGCCTGTTATCACCACGTCGAGAAGAACGGTGTTGGAGAACGTGGATGGAGAACAGAGACAATGTTATTTGGAAAACATTAAGTTTGGCTTTGTTTGCATCCGGGTGAGCACCACCTCGAGGAGTGAAGAAGAGAGGCTTTGTAGCGGCTTGTTACGTTTGGGCTGCTACATTGTGCCGGTTCTCGTTGTAGAGGTGTGGGAGCGGATTATGGGCCGAGAGGTTCTGTGACGCAGCAGGGTTTTCCATCCTGCAAGGGCTATCCGCCATAGAAACAACATGTGTAGAGCCATACCTGGTTCCATAGCAACAACACAGCTCTCCAGCCCCCAGATGGGGAAAAAGCTAGAAGAATTCCTGCAGAAAGCATGCCGTGCCAGCCTCCATTTTGATTGTTTGCAAACACCGCTATTGATTGTAATACACCCCAGTGAAGAAACATAGTGTTTTTTGGTCACAGGGACACCTTCGGGAGGCAATTAATGCTGGCGTTAGCACACAGTGTATTTGGAAAAGGTGGTGCAATAAATGGTCAGTGGTGAGTAAAAACAGTAGGCAAGTTGGCGTGGAACAAGTGTGCACAGAATATTCTGTTGAGAGGGCTTTCAGCAAAGAACCTCTGTGACGAAGCAGGGTTTTCTATCCTGCAAGGGCTATCAGCCATAGACAGTGTGTGTAGAGCAATACGTGTTCCTGAAGCAATGACACAGCTTTCCGGCTCCCGACATCAGGAGCTTCTGTGACACAGCAGGGTTGCCCATCCTGCAAGGGAAATGGGCTATAGAAACAACACATGTAGAGCATTACATGTTTCCATAGCAATGGCATGGCTTGTTGCAATGGAAATTTAGGCCAGCCACTGTGATTACCTTATCTGGTGACAAGCACAACTTTGTGTGATCAGGCTAGACTTGTACTCTCTTTGATACTATTGAAATATAAGAACTACAATATTCTTGCCATACTAGTTGTATCAATTCGCATATTTCATTTTAAATAATGAAAGTACTCCTTTCATAGCAGAGAAATTATTGATGTTGCTTAGAAAATAAAAATATTCTCTTTTTTGCTAGATGTATAGTAATAGTGGAATAGTACATGAGTTTGAAAGCTTGAGGTAGCAAGATCGATAAAAAGTAGCACTGCAATTGAGTTTATTCAAAACTTAGTATATAAGAAAACGAAAGCATGTTTCTGAATTTAGTGGACAATGCAGAATATAAAACCACCGCCTTTCTTTTTAAGTAGGTTGGGTGAACCAACAGTGAGATGGACCAAATTGAAGAAAATGTTTGCCCACTCTGCATTCCTGTACAAAATGAATTTGGGTACGGATCATAAATTTTCTCTTTAAATGCATTGTCTTGGGGGAGAAGTTCAGGAAGTTCTGGAAAATGTACCAGAATTCAGTTGTAAAGAACAGGTGGATTTGAATGAATGCGAGATATGTATTCTGAAATTTGACCCTCACTATTTGCCACGTGTTAGTGCTATTCTTGAAAGGTACCATGTTGGATCAAGGACACAAGGCAAGGGTGAATCTGTGGAGAAGTATGTAACAGGCCTAAGGAAATTATCCTCTATCTGTAAATTTGGGGGGTCTACGGAAGAAAGAATAAAGATCAATTTGCCTTAAAGTGCAAAAGTGATAAATCAGAGAAGAACTTTGACTTAAGGATGAATCACCTTTGGAGGAAGGGTTGAGAACATGATGAAAGGTGTTTCAGAATCAAGAACTGAAAAAAATAAAGTCTGTGCCAGAAAAGGTTGAAGAGATTGTGTGTGAGGTGAAAAGCAAAGTAGGTGTGAAAGAGGATCATGTGAAATTTGTGGGTGAATGTTATCATTGTGGCGGACGTGGTGACAGGGCCATTGCAAAGAGCTCTCCAGCGTTGAATTATATGAGTCATAGTTGTGGGAAAAAAGGTCATTTTAGTAAGTTTTATAGACCAAAGAAAGATCAGAGTAAGGACACTAAAACAACCACGCATTAAGTGGTATTTCAAATTAAATACTCTGAGAAAGAACATCCCAGTGCTATGGTGACGATTGATGGGGGTCAAATTAAACATGAAATTTGTTTTATGTTCACATTTAACCATTATTTTCAACAAGACTTATACACAATGGTTTGAGAAAAAGAATATGTTGCATGTAATGGATGTCCAGGTTGTTACAGGGGACAGCCTACAAGTATGTATGGTTATTTTGATGCATCCATTGAATTGGAAGATAGATTTCTGCTTGGTAAGATTATGTCTCAAAGAATGGAGATGATTTAATTGGATGGCCTCATCAGCACTTATTAGGTGTTATGCTCAATCCTACTGCAGAGCCCCAAGTGGAAATTTAAGAGTTGGAATCGAGTCCAATTGATTTTGTAACAGAATTTCTCATCTATTTAGGAGATACTTAGTATGTTTGAAGGGTTAAGAACATCAAATATGATTGAAAAAGGGGGCTGTACCTGTCACAGTCAAAGTAAGATGCATACCTGTAGCAGTTCAAGATAAAGTAGATCAAGAATTGCAGACTAATTGGTCAGAAAATCCTAACACAAGTTGAAGTGACGGAGTGGTTAGCTCCCATAGATATAGCTAAGTAAAATTAATAGAGATATCAGGATTTGTGTAGATTTAAGTGTTTTAAATTGAGAAGTCATTGTTGAAAAGTTTCCTCTCCTGAATATCGATGAAATTGTGTAAGCATTGGTTGGAGCTAAGTAGTTTACAACACTCGATCTCAGTGTTGTGTACCATCAGGTGGAAGTGATTGAAACTTTGCAAGAACTCACATCCTTCAATACTCCCATGGGTGCATTTAACTTTAGGAGGATGTGATTTGTTCTGGTGTGAATGCCATCTGTCTACCAGGGAGTGATAGTACCAGTTCTTTAAGGGGCAAAGGGTGCGCAATGTTACAAAGATGACTTGGTGATTTATTGTGGAAGGATCTCTGAGCAGTATTCAAGGGTAAGACCCTTACTATAGAGGAATTTGGATGCTGGTTTGGCATTAAACTTAAGAGAAATGTATGTTTTTGGTGAAGAAGGCTAACTACTTAAGACATGTATTTTCGGGAGAGTGGCACCTAAAAAGGAGTTGGTGGACACTATTGTAAGACTGGCAGCTCCGTCTTGTAAAGAAGAGATAATCTCTTTGCTTGGCATGGTGTAGTATTGTGGCAAGTTCATAGAAAATGTGGCTGCGAAATCTGCTTTGGAGTACGGAGTGCCAACAGGAGTTTGTCAATCTAAAAAATGAGTTAAGAAAGACACCTAGCTTGTAAGCCTTTATCCCAGGGTAAGAAACATCAATTGTCACTGTAGCCAGTTCTAAAGCAAAAAAGAGATGGGAGAGAGTGTTTGATCGCGTGTGTCTCAAGAAGTTTACATGATGCAGAATTAAATTATTCTCCAATTGAAAATCAACCAATTCCAAAAAGCTTTTTTTGACAACTCATGTCATAAAAGCAGATCACAATAAAAAATAATTTCTAGCCATATAATACAAATAGTTTTGATAAGAGCGATAAAACATTTAACATTATATACAGCGAGCATTATCAGTAAAAATCATTATAAAATCAAAAAGAAAGTACACATCATAGTGAGTACTGAATTGATAGCGCACAAAAACGTAACAACGGGAGCTTATTTAAAAAACATCAGATTCAAGCATTTTAAATATATGTGAGAAGTTAATAAACCACACACCATTCTCAGAAGTCTGGGACTCTTGTACAAGTGGGGCACAATAGTTTTTTAGGTTATGGAGAGGGTACGGAGTCTGATTACCTACATCCAGCTCAAGAACTTAGCTACAGTGATTGCGATGCACGGCAATGTTTCGGTGCGCAATATTCGCAATGCGACCCTACTTTTTCTAGTGCCTAAAATCCCACAGATTGGCGTCAACCACGCTTTCTGAGGGGCAGCATAGGCAGGGAAAACAAACAGTAAGTAGGCGTGGGACTCTTCCAATATCTCACAAATAGGGCAGTTACTGTTCCCTGATTTAACACATTTTGCAGTGTGTTAGACCTGGTACAATTGGCGTGAGTCTCCCTTCCATTTTTCGCTGTTGTCTCCTCTGTTTTTGATATGTTTTTGCTGGTTTACATGCTTTGGGGACTGTGCCACTGCTCATCAGTGCCACAGTGCAAGTGCTCCCTATTGTAAATTGTTGTAATGGATTAGTAACTCCATGATTGGCTTATTTGATTTACTTGTCAGACCCTGGTACAGTGCACCATGTGTGCCCAGGGCCTGTAGATCAAACGCCTCTAGTGGACTTGAAGCACTGATTGTGCCACCCACAGAAGCAGCTTGTAAAGTGTGTCTCAGGCCTGCCATTTCAGAGCCTGTGTACAGTCTAGTACTGCCATACCGACTTGGTAAGTGCACCCACTTACCAGTCCCGAAACCTTCCCTTTTCTACATCTTAGCCACCCCTAAGGTAGGCCCAAGGGCAGCGTGCATTGTAAGTAAGAGGTAGGACATGCCCTGGTGTGTGTGGCATGTCCTGATAGTGAATTACAGCCAATTTCGTTTTTCACTATTGCAAGGTTACCTGTCCCCATAGGCCAGAATGGCCAGTTTGATTATAACATCTTATAATCCTAACTCTCCCAGGGAACATGGTAGAAAAACGAATTTAGTATGCCTGAACTCAGAATGTTAAAATATATCTTTTAGTGAAGATGATTTTTACGTTCTGTGTTTGAAAATACAACTTTTAGAAAGTTGGTATTTTCTTACCTAACCATACAGCCTGCCTCTGCTAGGTTGTGTATTGCATTTCTGGTTTGTGAGTGACAGGAGGGCTTGGGCTCCAGCAGTCTGATGAGTCATGGCAGGGCTAACTAGGACCTTGGCTGCATAGATAGTGGGGGGCAGAGATTTCCTTTCACTCCCCTGAGCCCTCATAGAATAGAGAGTAGGGGGAGGAGATTTCCTTTCAGCTACCTGGGCCAGGTCTGCTTTCATCAATGCTGTCTCCTCCTCCTGCCAGGAAGCTGCACAGAACTGGTTTTGGCTAGGCACAGGCACCCTCTGCCTTCAGAGGACAAAGGACTTACTAGTATAAATATTGGGGACCAGACCCCAAGACTTTAGATCACTTCTGGAAATCAAGACAAACCTTTGCCAAGGAGAGGAACCATAAGAAGCTGAAGGAGTTGACTGCCCCTGTTCCAGTGTGCTATTTTCTGGGGTTGGCCTGCAGTGGTTGCTTATTTGCCAAGGAAAGGAGAAGGAACTTTTATTGAACTTTCATCATCTTGAAGAAAAATCTCCAAGGGTTTGAATTGTGCTTGCCTCCTGCTGAAGTCTCAGGGATACAAGACTTCACCACCAGCTCCCCCCTGAATTTCCTTGCTGGGAATTCTGTCTGCAGAAGCCTGTGTATTGTTGGGAGCTGGAAGTGTGACTCAACGAGGAGAAGCGTGTTGCATCTGCAGCTGTTGCCGTCGCATCATTAGAGAAGCGTGTCTCCGTCGCAGCGGTTTGTCGCCGCATCACCAGAGAAGCATGTATCCACCGCAAGGGTTGCTGTTGCATCACCGGAGAAGCGTGTCTCCGTCGCAGCTGTTTGTCACCGCATCACCGGAGAAGCGTGTCACCACCGCAAGGGTGCCGTCGCATCACCGGAGAAGCATTTTGTAGGGCCTGTCGCGGCTCAGAAGTTCCAGAGTTGCCGCACCGCCATCGGGCGTGCATGCATCGCCTTCACGTCGTCGCATCTGGATCATCGCGGTGCCATCTTGTCGCATCACAACCGGAACGCAACACGAGATCGACGCATCATCTCCTCTCCGGTAAAGAACAGACGCATCGCCTACTTTGCACGAGCACTGAGGAACAGACGCGTCACCTCCCCCGAAGCAAGGAACCGTTGCATCGTTCTCCCTGCGAACCTTTTGTTTAACTTGCGTGACGCATCCAAAGGTACTTTGTGAGAAACGTGTTGCATTTACCATCATCTTTGAACTAAGCTATTTTTACCATCTAAAAGTCATTTTTCTTAATACTTTATTGTGGATTATTGTCATTTTGGGTCTTGTGTTAAGTCTGTATAAAGAATACTTATTTTTATAAAACCTGTGTGGTGTCCATCTGTAGTGTTTTCACTGTATTACTGTATTGGTTCACACATGCTTTACACACTGCCTCTGAGATAAGCCTTCCTGCTCGTGCCAAGGTACCACAGGGTTGAGCAGGGGTTATTTTAGGAGTGTAGCCCCCTTACCTTGATTAGAAGCAAGGGTCCCTATTTGGACGAAGGTGCAAACCATTGCCAACTAGAGGCCCCCAGTTCTAACACAAAATGCTCTTAATGGCAAAGCTCCCACTCTAAATTGGAAGTACAACTTCTGGTCAAAGGGTCTCGATATAATATCCCATTACTGCTCCAACTAGGCCATGGTTTTACTACTAAGAAAGCCCCTGTGAGTGTTGAGCTGTCTGTTTTGCTGAATCTATTATGGTACACCAGTTCCCAGTATCTTTCCTTAATGAGCTCCTTGGAGGGGAATTGGGAACTCATTGGATTTTCCCACAAGTTTAACATGCCCAAGTTCAGCAGGGAAGCTCTTACCTCTTGTAGCCAACTTATCTTATGATAGCTATCAACCTTGATTATGTCCCAAAGACCTTCAGCGTATGTTAACAATTCTGGTGTACACCAGATTCTGCGCCAGTACAGAATGGGGCACAGCCTGGCAAGGTCAGTCAGTGCCTTCCTACCTAGATCTTGTAACATTGGTAGCACTGGGGTACTTTGGGGGAGAGTTGTGATATGTCGCAAGAACCTGTTTTCGGCGATGGTTAGCTTCGACAAATTCTCGAACCCCCAAAGTTCTGCCCCGTATAGCACTGAACAAACTACTTTCATGTTGTAAATTTGTAGGAGCAGACTGACTGGCTTGGTCATGGAGGCGTTGAACTCATTGAATAAAACTCATGACAATTTTCGATGTTTCAAAGTGACAGTGTTGATCTGGCATCCCCATCTCATATCTTTTTGCAGGATAACCCCCAGGTAAGTAAAAGCACTGACTTGTTCCAATGGCCGACTGTCTGAGAGTATGCCTCCTTTAAATGTTCTGTGTTGGTTGAAGATCATAAACTTTTTTTTTGCTACGTTAATTTCCAATACCCGCAGGGTGCAAAACTTTTCAAAAAGATGTTAGGCTCGCTGTAGACCGCTCCGCATTTTGGAAATAATTAGCGTATCATCAGCGAACATTATAATGAGGATTGTGGTGCCTTCAAGAACCGGAGCATCTGTAGGAACAGATGTTCAAAACTTGGCAATACCATGTATAAAAAGGGAGAATAATGAAGGGGCATGACAAAGCCTTGGCGCGCTCCCTTCTCTACAGGAAAGGGATTGGCATAATTTCCCTGCATGCCCCAGCAAATTTGAGTGAAGTTGCCCTCCTGGAGGCGAGCTATCAAGGAGAGTAATTCAGGGGGCATCCCCTGCTCCTGCAACACGACTCAGAGTTTGCTACGTGAGATCAGGTCAAAGGCACACTTAAGGTCAATGCTGCCCTTACCTAAGACCAGGGCCTGCCAATGTATTAGCCTAAACCGAAACACCTGGCCAATCGTATTACTGTGATCCCGAAACCCCGCCTGTAAGGGGGTAAGAATGTCCTGCTCCTCTATCCAGTCTTGAACTTGCCTAGCACCATTCAAGCAACCACCTTTTGGATGGAGTCGATTAGGCTAATGGGCCTATAGTTGCCTGGAAGGGATTTATCTCCCTTTTTGTGAACTGGAATAATCTAAGGCCCTCTCCAGAAATCGGGGACGGGAGCTCCAAGGGCAATCGCATTTGTCAATTGCAGGATATACCTATTCCACTTTACCTTGTCATGGAGAAAAATGTCAGCCTTGATGCCAACTATCCCCGGCGCTCTACCCACCGTAATTGCACAGAAAGCTGCTTTAACATCAGCTGTGACGAAGACCTTGCCAGGGTAATATATGTGAGGGAGCGCTAAAGCATTAACCTCTTCAGCACCAATTGCATATTGGGATTCAAAATGGTTAACCCATTGGTCCTGCACTACATGGTTCTATGGCTGTGGTCGATGTCCGCCCCTGCCCCATTTGACCAGGTGCCAAAATCTTTGAGAGTTGTTTTTGGCACATACCAATCCAAGGTCCTGTCTTCTGTTATCATCCCACTCCTTTTTTGCCTTCTCCTGAGCCCCCCTATACCTTGTCCTTGCGGACCGTACACTACTAGGCTCTTTCAATCTAATCGCTTCTCCAAGATGTCTGTGGGTCGTTTTGCATTCATCATTATACCACTGACACATGTTGTTTTGTTTTGTGCTCTTGGCCCTACATTCTTTGATGAAGTGAGAATGCATTCTAGTTCAGCAATTATGTGCTCAGTTTCCATAGCAATGGAAGCTAGGATGTCTGGTTTCTCTAGGACCATATCCCATTTAAGACGCCTCATGTCATTAGTAGGTACCAGGTCTTGGGTAATAAGCTGATTATCCGGCTGTGAAGGTTCTTGTTGGCCCAGTAATTCAAAGGTGGAGCATAGTGGGTTGTGATCGCTCTCCAGACGATCCCACACCACCATGTCCAAAATGGCGTGCCATAACTTTAAGTTAATTAGCAGGTAGTCAATATGACTCGCGTTACAGCCAGTATTAAAGGTAGTCGCCCCATGTCTATCGAAAGAGGTTCTTCCGTTGGCTGCCCATAGGTCTTTTTCTAGGCAGATGGCTTTAGTTTATATTGCCACATCTGTACACCATTTGATGGGTGCTAACTCAAGGCTTGGGATTCCCCACTGGGCGTCTTCCCCCCTCGCAAGATCCTGGTCCTCATTACCAAGGGGCTCGACAGTCGTATTAAGGTCTCCCACAACTATCACTAGGGAGTCCCAGAGACAGGTGATCTAGAAGGTCATCGAGGACCATTATAACTTCTGATCACTTCCCCCCACTAAGCCCCCTTGAGTAAACATTATAGATATCGATGGTCCCGTGAGGTCTCGCCAACAGCCGAATGGCAAGAATGTCACTACACAGTGTCAGGAGCTCCTGGATCTTATAGGTAATGGTCTACCTTGCCCAGATTGTAAGCCCCCTGATGGGCGACATTTGCCTCCACAAATGGCCGGAATGTGATAATTTAGATATCCTATATAAAAAAGGAGGTCTACCAGCCATGTTTCCTGGAAAAGGCAGATGTCGTGCTGCTTGATGAAGATGCGCCGCTCCAGAGATTTGACCCTAGAACTTAACCCAGCTATATTCCAGGACATTAAACTTAGTCTAAATGATGTGTGTTGGGACGTGATTTGGTCTTGACACCTGGGGGCTGGTTCTCCTACATTATCCAGCTCACCCTCATCCGAGGGAGCTATTGTAGATGTTTTACATGGTACTGGGATCAGTAGGGCTGGTTCAACAGAGATGACAGTCACACTGGCGGAAGATGGCCTAGCATGTTCGTCAGGAGCACCAGTGAGCAGAGGCGACCTTCAATCTTTCTCCCTGAGTGGAGAGGAACTTGTATGTATCACTAGGTCAGGAGGGTTAAATTTAAATTGAATATTGGAACGCATGAGTTTTTGGGTGCGAATGTCAAAGTTTACAAGGTTTTCAACCAAGTAGTGGTGAGGGAGTGTCAAGGCAATATAATCCAGGGAGGCTTCGGAGGATGAGTGCCGCTTGGCCCTGAGAATATCATCCCTGATTAAAGACTGACAGCCCCTTACATGACGAAGCCATTAAGTCCACTAATTTCTGAGGGAATTCTCTTCTTCACTGTACAAGTCGCCCGAGCAATTCGGGACATTTGTCATGTACACAACATAGTTTGTGTCTGTTGTACTAGCTGCCCCACCAGACACCCGCAGACCAGTGGCCCTGTTGTAACCAGTGATAGCGGAAAGAAGAGGTACAAAAGGGGTATAGGTAGATTTCTAGTTTGTGTTCACTTTTTTATACTCCCTGACCGGTTGTGTACTACCCATACTGGTGCTACTTGTATATGGATTCATTACTGGACTGCTTGTACCATGTGAGGCGGGAGCAATACTATGAAGAGGAAGGTGTCTGTTGTGACCCATGTCCTGCAATATGCAGGAGCTACCTATAGATTGGTCCCTCAGCGATGATTTGAGCTGCTGAACAACTACGTGAACCTTGCTTAGGGAATTGGCTAAGTTACAGACAGAAGCTTTTGGGTGTGAATTTCGCTCATCAAGTCGATTAACTGCATGAACATGGATCTTTGAGAGGAGTCCACAGGAGACCTGTTGATTAGCCCAGTGTTGGAGCATTTCCCTTTATTGACATGATTCACTTCTCCTGTTGGACCTTGTTCCCCTGTGGTGCAGTTCGTATTACTCATTACGCCTTCTCCATATTCCTGAGTCCCTACTCTGGGGGGACTGGTCACTGACTCTGGGTGCTCTGTCAGAGTGTTAAATCTATTGTGCAGGGAAAGACGGCTAGGGCATCGCAGGAGGAAGGTGAGGGAGATCCTTTGGCGGCAAGGGGAGGGACACTGCTGATAGGCTTTTTAAACATTTATGGAATACGGCTATTGAAGGTGTTACTTCCCACTGCCTGCGTGGTGCTACTACATGTGGTGTCAATGAGGGTAATGTCAAGGAGGCCCTCACATTCAATTAATAGGTTGTCTATTCTGTCCAATACACCACCTCTGCTTCAGGGGTCATGGATGGGCCTTTCCTTTTACCCTTCTTCGCCTTCTTCTTATACCCATCACCCATTCCTACCTCGCAGGCTTTCCTTTTACCCAATTTGGTCCGAGGGGCAGCGTTTGGGTAAGGGAGCGAGCTGACGGATACTTTTCAAAGATTGCGTCGATAACAGATAACCCCAAAGTTTTTTGTCTATTGATTCGGGACCTTAACTTCAAAACTTCTCTGTGCACAAATAGATGAAAGAAACAGTGCCGGGTAATGTTCACCTGGAAGAAGCATAAAGAAGTCCGGATGACCAAACGTAAGAGGGGGTGCCCAGCCCAGTCTCTTCCAGGCTCTGACGGGTGCACATCCAGCGCTGCGGGAGCCCTAGATGTTTTTTTAAAGTACCTCCTGGCGCACCGGGATTTTGTTAGAGGCAGGCAAGCAACAGAGGGCAGCAAGGCAGAAATGCAGCAGAATGGGTGTAATTGAAAATCAGGCTTTGGCCATTTTTTAATTGTTAAATTTATAAATTTTGTGTGGGGAACAAAATGTAAAATATGCACAAAAGTTTTACAAAGAAAGGTTTAGACTTCATATCATTCAGAATCAGAAGGTGGGTGATAGCTGTACAAGACTTCAAGTTTGAAGTAGAGCATGTACCTGTAGTTAATCATTTATCTGCGGATTCTTTATCCAGGTTTGTGTCTGAACAAACGCAAGAAGATCCACTAGATGACCATGTAGGGCGGATATTAATGTGTGTGAAATTACTTTAGGGATTTTGATGAAAGTTGTTTGGAAGGAGGAGTTGAGGTAATGAATTGACTAAGGCTATGCAAACAATTCAACCAGGTCAGGAATTTTACAAAATCTTGGTTTTCTATCAAAGATGAGTTGACAGTGGATTGCTGTTAAGGGGAACAACATTGGTGCTTCATTCAAATTTAAGGAAAGGTTTAATATCAGTAGCACTTCAAGGTCATTTAGGAATTGAAAGAACCAAAGAAAGAGCGCACAGTGCTGGTGGCTAGGGATGGATATGAGTATTGAGCGTAAGGTAAGGAACTTAATAGAGTGCAAGTCCAATGAGAAAGTGTTGTCACATCGCCAGATGCCCTTGGTGTGTTTAGTTACTGGTTCACTATGACAGGAAGTTGCCTTTGACAGTGTACGTCCATTAAGTGGTGACCATAACATGCCTTATTTAGGTAGTGTTAATAGATCTATACTCAAGGTGGGTAGAGGTTACATGTGTATGAGATTTGACATCTAATACTGTCATCAAGTTTCTAAGTGAGGTTTTTAAGAGAGAAGGTTTTTGTGTGTCACCTCTCTCAAACAATGGTCCTCAATTTGTGTCAAAGTCTATGGAAGATATTTAAAGTTCCATCGGAATGGTACACAAAGATTTATCATCCAGAAACAAATGGAGATCTGGAGAGATTCAACAAAGTAATTAAAGAAAATATACAGTGGTCTAAGGGAATACTTTGAATTGGAGAGGTGAGTTACAAAAGTGTACTGCAGCTCATTGCATGACACCACTTTCGTTGAGAAGAAAGTCTCCTTTTGAATTATCCAAAGGTAGAGCTCACAACACTGTTTTTGTCCAGACTGCATGTCATGGGAAAAGGAATTAAATACAGCAGATTGGGAGAGTGGGGAGATCGGGAACTAAATTTGCTAAAGAAAAAGGAAAACTTATTTTGATAAAAGAAAATGTGTACAAAATATTGCTGTACATGTAGACGATTGGGTCAGGATGAAAGCTCCAATGGAATGCATGAATTGGTCGAATGTCACTGGACCCATTTGTGTTGTCAAGTGCTTCAACATTGCTGTAAAGACTGATGATGGACGGGTGTGGAACAAAAGTCATGTAGCATTGTTGGAAAATAAAGTGGATGATGGAAAAGAAAGTGTGAGGTATGACATTGGAATGATACATGAGGAGAGTTCTAGTCAGTGTGGGAATGATTTGTCTAAAGTAGAAGCAACGGTACTCTCAAATGCATATATACCACATATCTTAAGAAGTATGTTTAATGCAGTGTGAATTTATTATGTAACATATTAGTAGTATGTTAATAAAAAAATTACAGACATTTTATTTAAACATTTGTATTTGTTGATATTTTATAAGACTTAGAATGTGGAATGTAGAATGTAGAATTTAGAATAATGAAGGCTGTGGATGAGCCAGGTAACCGTTATTTATGGCAGCTGCTCCTGGTCTCTGGTGGATGAGGTGTCCTTAATAAACACTCTACTATTTTTACCTGGATTGGCGTCCGTACTTCTTGCCTCAGTATCCGGTTATCTCAATACACTTTGCAATGGAAGGGTACTCTTTATCCTTTAAAAAGTAAGTGTAAAGAAGACATTCTTTAAAGGCAGACACACACAACAATAAAGAGGAAAGACATCCACTAAATAGCAAGGGGCTGGCCTAAAGCCCACTCTATGTAGTATTGTATACAATGCTATTTGCAACAGACAGTTGAAGGTGTCAGAGCAAACTGATAGGGAGAAGCAAATGTGATAGGCTTGAATGGCATGGAGATCACTTAGTGTGATTATAAATACAGATTTCCAGTCAGTAAGGAGTTCCATGTTTTTTTAGGTTTTTGGTTGTCTGTGTTCTTGATGTCTGGTTTGGTCTGAGGCCTACTGGCCTACTGGCAACTATGTGATCATAGGTTCCACTTTTAAACGTGACCATATCTGCTTAATTTCTAGCCCTGAGATTTTCTCTTTCTTTGAATGTCTGGACATGTCTTTCTAGTCTGTGGTCTGCATTTTGAACCACTCGATCCCCAACTCTGAGAATACGAGCAAAAGGTATGTTTTGCTCACTTAATAGGTAGGAGTATTTTGCTGAATACTTTTTCAGTAATGATGTGCCAACGGACGAAGCATTGACAGCAACCATGATGTCTCGATCCACTCTCATATGGGAATGAGTAATTGCAGCTATGACAGCAGTATGAACTCATCATAATTCCAAACAACATGTATTCCAACATGTTGGTGACTCAGTGTATGAATCACATGAGCCCATGGCAAACATACTTTCAAATGTTGCACTTTTCCACAAAGCAACTGTGCTTGATAGTATTCCCTTTAGAGTCTCCGAATCCCTTCAGGTGCCAATAGAATAAGTGTTCATTGTAAGACTAGACACAATAATACAAATCACACACTATTAATGTAGGGTATTCAGGATCGGTATATTCTAGCACCAGAGTTAGAGCTTTCTACTCAGCCAGCTGTACAGTACAATCACCTAGTGAATGTGTAAATGTTTTGAGAGGCTGAAAGACTCCAATACTCATTTTACCTCTCACTGCAGCGCAGGTAGCAAAGTATTGCTGTTTTGTTCCAAATGCAGGTGAGCAGAACCATCAGTATAGACTATGAAGTTATACTGGTTAAGAGGAAAAACATCATTGGGCACAAGGTATTCTTGTTCCTATTGTAGGAATTATTGTGTTTGTAGTGTAGTGTAGGTTCAAAGACATAGGGTCTGATTTAGAACTTGGCGAATGGGTTACTCCGTCGCATCGGTGATGGATATTTTGTCTGCCGAAATACAAATCCCATAGGATATAATGGGATTTATATTTCGGTGGATAGAATATCCGTTACCATTGTAACGGAGTAACCCGTCAACCGAGATCTATTTCAGTCCCATAATCTACATCAGTAGCTGTTAAGGATCTGGCCTACTGTATCTACTGTACTGTAAGGCTTTTGCGTTAGGAAAGCTGGCCCTTGTTATAGCCTCCAAAGATTGGGAGTCACAGCAATTATGCGCTTTTCCTGATGACATAAGCGCAAAGGGAGAGGCCCCCTGCTAATGAGGATGTGGTTCCTTAGAGTAGGGAAAATAACAATGAATGCACAGTTTTAAGGCAACCAGACAAAAGCACAATGATGTAATATTAATCAATGGATAATGTTCTGTCAGAAAGAACCAAAGACAACAACTTAGTTCAAAAAGTATAGAATTAACATTTTATTAAGTATAGAATAGTTTTTAAAAAGTAGCACTCATTCATTCACTTGCATGTCCATCATGCACACTCACAGGCTTACTGAAGAATATAAAAAAGCATAATTCGATATAATGACAAATTTCTCAGTGTTGATGAGTATACAATTTATATGGAGAACAGTTTCAATTAAAAACAATGTGGCGCAAATTTAGTTGACAGGGGGTGTTCTCTGATGACAGCAATTTGACCTGTAGTGAGAATTATTTTCATTAGGTGCAAAACTCATTTCTGCCCCATTGCAATCCATCCAGCTCATGGATCCTGGATTGCTTGTTTTCCGGTTCAGGGAGGACCTGGCTGGCTGTTTGGGCTGGACTGCTCCCAGTGGAGCAGAGTCAAGATTGATTTGGCTACAGCTGGGTCCAAATTGAGTTGGCATGGTGTGCAAAATAACGATAGATTGGGATACGGCCCGAATAATTACCAGTGACTGAGATTAATACAAGCATTCCATCTATCACCTTTTGTATGCTTTAGTATATCACCCTAGTGGAATGGGTATGCCCGGACATGGGTCCCATGCACACTGTGTCACTGGAATCAAGCTGTACCCGACTGATAATCCCATTACAAGGACAAAACCAGTCCTTGGCTGCTTGTGTTCTGGTTCAGGGAGGACCTAGATTGGCAGTTCTGGCAGAACTATTCCCACAGGAGCAATGTCAAGACTGATTTGCATATAGCTGGATCAAACCATAGATTGGAATGCGGCCCAGAGCAATTAGCAGTGGCGGAGAATAATTCAAGCATTACATCCATCACTTTTTACATACTTTAGCGTATCACCCTAAGTGGGATAGGTATGCCCAGATGTGGGTCCTGTGCAGACTGTGTTACTGGAACCAAGCTATACCTGGCTGATGAGCAGGGGCAGCTCCTCCGCTAAGGCGAAGGGGCGTCACCCCACTGCCTTTTTCAGCACGGCAAAAAAGGAAAAATAAAATGATAATAAATTATAAGAGATGTTATTATCATTTTATTTTTCTGTGCTGGGGCAGTTTTGGAGGATGGGGCTAGGCTGTGCAAGGTGAAGAAGTGGTGGCACCCTTCTAAGTGCACATGAATGTTTGGCTGGCCCTCTGGGTTGTGATTCGATCAGGGGAGCCTATCCTGCTTACTGCTCCAACAGAAGCCAGGAAGAGGATGGAAGAGAGGCGGCGGCTGGCTGGGAGGTGAGTGAATTTTTTTATTGTAATTTTCTCCACCCATTAGCCCCCCTTCTCCAACCCCTCCCTACCCCACTGCTGATTCGCAGGAGCAGCCACGACTGCCGATGAGCCCATAATAAGAACAAAAGTGGTCCTGTGTTGCTTGTGTTCCAGTTCATGGAGGACCTGGCTTGGCAGCTCGGGCTGGACTGTTCCCACTGGACCAGGGTTAAGACTGATTTGCATTTAGGTGGTTACAAACAGAGGTGGCATGGTGTGCTAAAATAACTGTGGAAATGTACCTTTTTAGGGGTACACTGGTGTAGGGTCACCCTCTCGTTCACGGGTTCCAAAGACTAACAAAATGAGATCGGCACTGGAGTTGAAATAAAATAACAAGTTTATTAATCACTCATGAGTGGGACCACGTCCACACAACACTCTCAAGTGTTGGAGGAGGTAGTACACTAAACTCACAGACCATCGTCCTTATATACTGGTTTTCTGCAATGTAAGCATGTGGACAGAAATTGTAAGAACAAGTTTAGAAATAGCTATCAGCCAACAAGGGCAGATGGATAAGCACTTGGCCAGCAAATAGGGAGGGGGAGCAGAAATGCGTATGGCAGCAGTAAATGGTCAATACTTAACATCTGAGACCAGGTGCACTGGCAGCAACAAAGCCCCAGCACTTACATTGCTTAGCCATGTCAGGAGGTCAACTAAAATAGATGGCACAAGCAGAGTGAAAAGGCAAACAGCAGAGGACGAAGGAATTATGAAGGAAACTAAATGGACACCACAGTCAAAATGGCTGTAGCTTATGCTAAGTAAAATATTACACGTTTCCACAGACGACCCTTTTAGCATAAGCCAAGACATTTTCTTATGCTTTAAAAGGGGTACGATAAACATCATGGATGTCAATTAACATTATATCACAGATTTCTCGTTCCACTGCTGAACGGGTATTTACATTTCGGACATTCGTTTTAGACGATACACAAGTAGTACAAGTGGAAATACAGAGGGAAGAAAGCATTGATCCACATTGAATACATAAGCAACAAGAGAATTGCAATAATTATGAATAAGACCGACAATATTTTCAGACCCCATCCAGAAAATATGTTTCAGAACTATCTAGTCCAAGTCCATGTTTTTGAGTCTTTATGTATCTCAGTGGCTATTTTATGCTTTTTAGAAATGGCATCGGAAACAGAAGGGGTGTGATCAGGGATGAACACGCAGCAGCTACTCCCGATAATGCGACATGCTCCACCACGATCAGCCAGAATAACATCTAGCGCCATTCTATTTTGTAAAGTCCCAATTCTCGTAATTTGGAGTTGTTCTGTAATATTTGCAAGAGCCATTGCTGTTTGATTAGTCACTGCCTTTACCACTCGGGCCAAGCATCTTATTTTCCTGCTATTTAAAGCTGCACCAACAAAGAAAAAGAGTCCCAAATTAAAGTCAACATATTGCTAAAATACAGTGTCAGTTTGATCCTCTTCATCATTATTTATAGTTCTTTTGAATCAGTTCAAGGAAATGTCATTAAACTATTTTTAATCTTTATGATAAGATGCAGGTGCTAAGAACACAGGAGGAAGCAAGAAGGACACATAGCATATTCCAGACCATCAAGTTGGTAGATGATAGTAACCTTTACTTTCACAAATAAAATAAGTGTTGTGTGAGGATAGAAAACTGCTATTGCTTGTTCCAATGATATTCAATACTGTAGTGCAGTCACTTTTTCCAACTGGGATACTACCAAAACTGCTCATCCAAAGATTTGCTCCGACTCTAGTAAGAGCGATAACAGGAGGCCCGTTACCCTTGGCCGTTCGAGTTTTGGGGACAACATAGCTTCTGGAGGAATTTCCTTTGGGATACTCCTCCATTTCCCATACAGTTCCTTTGGCTTGTGGGTCTCCTTCCTCATCGGGGTACCAAATCTTGTTTAGTTGTGCATTAAGTCCTCCTACATCAGCTAGAGTAATATTACTGATTCCAGAGGCCCAGAACAGTGCGAACCAGGCTCTACAACAGCTAATATGCGAGAATGGCAAGGGAATGAAAGGCGTTCCTTTCTTCTTCTGATGGGCTGGCATCATTCCACATACCCAGCAGTTGGTAGTGTTCATAGAATTATGAGTATGATGCAACATTTGTATGAAAGTGTTATTGAGATATGACATTCTGTGCTTCTTTTCATGATAGGGAAGAGTGAAGTAATAATGTTCTGTGGGGACAGGAGTAGTAGCAGACAGTAAGTTTTGATCCGGAGTTACTTCCTCCACAACCCACATTATTACAGCAATGATGACAGCAGTCAAAGTTAGTCCAGTAGCAAACATTGTGCAGCCGCTACAGATCTTTGCAGCATTTGATTTCTTCTCCTCAGACATGTTCATCTCATTGGCAAACAACAAAACAGATGATGCCCTAAGGTCCTGGGCAGGCATTGGTTTCTTCACTAACGTTGAGACGAGTAGTCAATAAAAGGCTACCCCCCTTTGTAGTCATTCTTTAACCACCCAGGACAGTGGCTCACACAGTCTCTTTTTGCGATTAAATGTCCTTCCTCCTGGATCAAAGCAGATATCTAGATGCACCAGGAATCGTGTTGTCCGGGAAGACTTCCTCAGGTCCTTTGGGTGACGCAGATCGTCCTTTTTCGATGACCAGGATGTCGCAGTGATCTGTCAGCACAGCTGGGATTACGAGGGCATGCAGAACCCTTCGACAATGGGTGGCATGTACCCAGTTCTTCCGGTTGGTCACTCGCACTGCAGTTCCGGTAGCCACGAGGACCTGCTCTGGGTCACGCCACCGAGGTGCCAAAGAACTTGTCAGTTGAAACGATTTTGTTAGCACGAAATCGCTAGGCCGCAGATCGTGGCCCTCACCCTGCGACCTGTCTTGAAGAGCTTCCCGCACCTGCTAATAAATAGAAGACAAGCTGTCAGTTAACTGGGACAAATAATCACTCATCAACATGTGAGGAACATCATGTATAGGGCGAGGCTTAGGGATCCCCCAAATATTCATGGGCCTGCCAAAGACGATCTCATATGGCGTAAGGCCAGATTGTGTATGTGGTATTGATCTGATAGCGAACCCTATCATTGTGCCGGGCAGGGGAGCCCTAGGAACCAATTTTTTAGACAGAGCACTACGGGTAGCCCCTGTATCAACCAGAAACCGATCAGTAGATCCCAAGACATTTGCATCAACATAAGGACCCATTTGATCTACTGGCACCTCAACCGGTCCCTTACCCCATCCTAGGCATCCCTGTGCGTAATCAGAATCTGCAAGTGCATCAGCAGAATAATCAGACATCTGGTATTGATTTCGTCTATCAAAAGTATTAGAGTAATTTGGTCCTTGTTCAACTGCCTCAAACCTGGGATGAGCTCCTGTACCTCCCCTGTTTCCTGAATTCCCTGGGCGTCCTCTCATACTACCCCTTCCCTGCTGGTACTGCTGACCTCGCAAAAGAGGGCACTCAGAACGCCAATGCCCAGTATTTTTACAATAAGCACACTGATCAGGGGACAAATTTGCTCGAGGAAGAGGGGGCACTCCAGGTGTATACATTGCACGGCCACCTCTTCCACCTCCCCTAAATGGTGGACCATATACTTGGGCCAACATAACTTTTGTCTTTAAGTCTTTAACCTTCTTATCCTCCCTGCCTTTCGCTTCCTGTTCCTGATGCTCATAATATTGGTCCATGGTCAAAAGGGAAACTGGGGAAGACGTGGTCCAAGAACTCTCGCTAGCCTTTAAGCGACTAGCTATCTCCGGTTAAATATTAGCGACAAATTTGTCAACAAACAAATGCTTACCCGTATCATCGGTCAATGATTGGCCACTAAAATCATGGAATGTCTCTTCAAATCTTGAAAAGAAATCAGAAACTAACTCATCCTTTTTCTGTTTACAGGACGCTAACGTAGTTCAATCTATTTTCTTAGGGGGTATGAGGGTCTTCAACTTTGTCACAATAGCTTTAGGAAGATCTAATATCTCCTTCTGAGGTTTCTGCGCAGGCTCTCTTTCTGCATCTTTTTCTTCTAAATGTTCCCAGGTATCACCCTATGCCACATTGCCATCTATTTTACGTATTTTTCTCCACATATCAGGGGGCAGAATAAGCCTAAAGAAAATTTCAATATCTGGCAAGGTCATAGTGCAGGAGCTGATGGCTCCTTCCACCTCCTCATAGAAGGCGGCGGGATTTTTCCAGCGGTCGGGCAAAGCGGCTTTAAGAGCCATAACATCTACTCTACTCCAAGGAGTGTAAACCCAATTATATATAAAATATCCCTTTGCATCATCCGAAGTTTTATCATCACTTGTTCCCGCACCTTTCGGAGGAACATACAGGGTTGCAGCTTCTCGCATTTGTTTCATAGTAATTTCACTTCTACTGGATCTGTTCGTATCCACCAAAGCATCTACTTTCTTTGTCTGAGATTGAACTGTTTCTGCAACTTTATTTTTCTAACTAATTCTTGCTCCTTTCGTAAACGTAATGTTACATTTCGTAATTTAACTATTCGCTTAATTGTATCAGGTATATCTGAAAAAAGGTAAGTCCCATCTACCAACCACTTATAATCAACGTTTAGATCAGCTGGTTCTATTTCGTCATAAATATGCCGCCAACCATATAATTACCTCCCAAGAGAATTTTTCTACGAAATAGAATTGCTCTATATCTTGCCACAGTTGAACCATAGCTACAAGGATCGATGCAGTGTGAGGCTGAAGAGCTTCCTCTCTAGCAGCGGTTTTTAATTTATCTTTTTCTGCTTTCGTCAAAGTCCACCTTGCTTATCTTTATCTTTTTCTTCTGAAGACAAATGTTCCTCGTCAGAAAAATCATTCTCAAGAGCACTTGGAGTAGGACATTTATAAGGGGTGGGGGTCGATCTAATAGGATGCAATCATCCTGGGGTTTATTAAGTATGGGATAGATAGGACGCCTAATAGGGTACTGGCCATTTACCTCTAATCGACGTTTCCTATTTTCCTTTCTATTCTTTCCTTCATTTCTTCGTCTTTTAATTCCACCGCTTTTTTATATATCATTTTCCGCTGCTCTTTTTCTGCTATAGCTTCTGCTCTCTTCACTCTCTCTTTTTTTTTTTTTTTTTGAAACCGTTTATTGCAGTTCGTAAAAGTTACAAGTATGGGCCTACAACCATCCGGCCGGCCGCTAGAATGACAAAAAACATATTGCACACATACAGTAAAAGTCTCTAGGCAGTGTAGAGCAGTGAAAACAGGAGTAATCAATGGTGCAGGCCACACAGCTCCAAGCCCACAGTACGGTTCCCTTTTCTTGAAACAAAACAACACCAAAAAACCACACCCGCAAGGCAACCCGCGATCCAAAATAACAGCACGTGCTCCATAAGTGGGGGATCCAAACCAGCAGCAGAACTCTGGAGAGGGGAATGGGAATAGATCAGGGACTGGGGGACCGCGCGCCCGCGGCTGAGGGAGGGGGGCCGTCTAGGGAGACGGAGCAGGCGAGGCAGCCGGTAGCAGTGGTGGCTCACAAATACCCCCGCGGTAGGCGTTCCAGGGGCCCCAGATTTTCACCCACGCCCCAGGCTTACCTCTCGCCACATACACCACCTTTTCACGAAACATACACCAATCCATATGCTCTTTCCAGTCCGACACCGCCGGGGGCCTCTGGGATCCCCACAATTGAGCAATGTCGCGCTTGGCTATCATGTATCCCAGAGTCACCCACCGCGTCTGCGGGACCGAATAGTCATTCGGTTCCCATACATTCAGCAAGCATCTCCTCGCTTCAGGCAGCAGCGCAACACGCGTCACCACACGCAGGACCTCATGCACACCACGCCAGAATCGCTCCACCTTCGGGCACTCCCACAGTATATGCATGAAAGTCGCCAACGCACCACAGCCACGCTTACACATTCCGTCACCAGCAAAGCCCATACGCAGAAGCCTTGGCCCCGTCACGTAAACCCGGTGAAGGATCTTGAGCTGGACGAAACGAAGGCGAGCCGGGATGGCCACCTCTTTCGGAGAGGCCACCGCGGAAATCCAATCCTCATCGTCCAGCTCCAGCCCGTCGGCAACCCAAGCCTCGCGGAGACTAGTCAGCAGGCACGATCTATCGTTGATCAGTTTTTTGTATATGAGGGAGATCGTGCTGTCCGGGACATGGCCATCTAGGACTCTGTCCTCCAGGGGGGAAGACTCCGGAATGGATGCGACATCCGGGAAGACGGAGCCCAGCGCATGGCGAACCTGTAGGTACCGAAAGTACTCACTGCCCTGCAGCTGGAACTCCGCCTGCAGCGTCTCAAAAGTTTTGAATCCCCCCCTCGTCCAGAGATCTCCCACCGTGCTGATTCCGATCGTGTCCCACTTCTCGAAGCCCTTCGACGTCCACAGGGAGCCCAACCTCTCAGACGCATACAGCGGTGACGCCCGGGTCAAACGGTCCTTCCACCCCATAGCTGCATTAGCCGCGTGCCAGACACGCACCATGACACGCGTCGGTCCCGTCAAACGGGAGTCGGGCGCGCCAGCGTAGAGCGCTCGATTGTAATCGCCACCGGGCAGGAGCATCTTATCCATCTCGAATGCCGGGTTCAAGGCGGGCCCGTAAAGGCCATGATTAATTGCAGCTAGTTGGGAGGCCCAGTAATACCGTTTAATGTCAGGGAGGGCGACCCCCCCATCGTACCACGGGAGCGTCAATTTAGCCAGAGCAATGCGCGGCCTCCCGTCCCAGAACAGGCGCCGCTGGAGGCCCTCCACCTCACGGAAATAGCGTGCCGGGACCAAGTCCATAGTATTCTGGAGGGCGTAGAGGAAGCGCGGCAGGGACATCATTTTAAACAAGGCCGCTCGGCCGAGCGGCGAGAGCGGCAGACGCCGCCAGCGCGCCACGTCCTCCCTCAAGCGCTGGAGGGGGGGTAGCAAATTCCGTTCATAGCGGGCCTCCGGGTCAAGAGTGATATAGATACCCAGGTACCGAAAACCTTGAGAGGCAATCTGGATCGGACAGTCCCGTGGTAGGGCCGGAGCCTCCCCGGAAAGCACATACACACAGGATTTCGCCCAGTTGATGACCAGGCCTGAGTTGCGACCGAATGAACGCAAAACATCAACCAGGACGATCAGTGATTTACGCGGGGAGGCGAGATACAGAAGGATATCGTCAGCATAGAGGGACACACGGTCCTCATGCTCGGGGGTCCAGCGGAGACCACGGATAGAAGGGTGCCACCGCAGCCACTCCGCCAGGGGCTCCAGGGCCAGGGCAAACAGGAGAGGCGACAGGGGGCAGCCCTGTCGCGTACCCCTCCCCAGCGCGAATGGGGCCGAGACTCGCCCATTCACTACCACCTGCGCCAATGGGCCCGAATATAGCAATTTGACCCAGCTAATGAAACCCGGGCCAAACCCGAATTTTGCCAGCATCGCCCAGATGTATGGCCATTCAAGCGTATCAAACGCCATGGTGGCGTCCAAGGACGCCAAGATGGCCGGCTCCCGCACAAATGGGACACGCGCGAGCACCCCGTGCAAGCGCCGCAGATTGAGCGCCGTGTTGCGGTGCGGTATGAAGCCAGATTGGTCTTGGTGGACCAAATCGCCCACCACGCCAACCAACCTGTTGGCCAACACCTTGGCGAGGATTTTGGGCTCCGCGTTCAAAAGCGAAATCGGCCTATAGGATGTGACCCGTTCACGGGGCCTCCCCTCCTTGTGGATCACCACAATTGTGGCTAGACGCTGGTCCGGCGGGAGGGAACCCCGCGAGTGGGCCGCCAGGAACATCGCGCGCAGGTGGGGCGCCAACACATCCGGGCGTAGCTTGTAGAGCTCGATGGGAATACCATTGGGGCCCATGGCCTTGCCGGATGCAACCGAGCGAATAGCCAAGGCAATTTCGTCCGAGGTGGGAGGGGCGTCCAGCGAATCCCTGTCCTCCACCGTTAGGGAGGGCAGTGCGATGTCCCGAAGCAGGGCATGGGAGTCTGCCTCCGAGCAGGGGGAAACCGGGGAGTAGACTTCGCGGAAATAATCCGCGAAACAGGAGACAATGGCTTCCGGCTCCGTGACACACGCACCATCAACACTCTCAATCAAAGGCACCACACGGCTCGCTCTCTCCCTCTTATCCAACCACGCAATCAATTTGCCAGCCTTATCACCCACATCATACAATCGCCCCTGCTGCTCTCTACTGAGGCCCCTGGCCGCCTCCGTGACGAGGGCCCGATAGGCCGCCTGCTTTAGGTGTAGAACATGCAACTTGTCGTCTGTTACCCCGCTTCCCAGGTCACCCTCCAGGTCTGCAATCTCGGCCTCCACCCGGGTCACCTCCTCCCGCTCGCGCCGCCGGGCATGGGAGATAAAGGAGAGGGCCTCCCCTCTAAGGACTACCTTGAAAGCCTCCCACAGGGAGATGGCCGAAGAGACCGACCCCACATTCTCATCGAAATATCGCTGTAGGGATTTGATCAAATCAGCACGAATGGTGGGGTCACGCAAATACCATGCATTGATGGGGGCCACCCTGCCATCCCCCCTCGGGAAGACATCGAGATGCAACAACAATGGGGAGTGGTCTGAGATACCCCGCGCTAGATGGCGCACCTCCCCCACCCTCCCTGCGTGGGCCGCCGGGACAAGGATGTAATCAAGCCGCGAGAGGCTACCATGGGCACCCGAGTGGAAGGTGTACTGTCGCAATGCAGGATGCTTTAATCGCCAGCAATCCACCAGGCCCAGCGTGTCCAGAAGGCCGGGCAGCCACGCCTGTGCCCGGGGGAGGTCCCTAGGGGGATGGCGATCCATAGACCCAGAGGCTACCGCATTAAAATCCCCTCCAACCACCAGCAGGCCACTCGGAAGGTCCAGAAGGAGGCGCCCCAGGTCCGCAAATGTGGTGGCTTGTAACCCAGGCGGGACGTACACTGATATAAAGATAAACACTCTACCCTCCATTCTTCCCACCAGAACAGTGAAACGTCCCCTCTCATCATGGCGCACCTCATCAATCTCCAACGGGAGCGAGTTCTTGATCATAATACCCACCCCCCGCGAGCCCGAGGTGAAGCCAGAATGGGCCGCCAAACGATATCCCCGCCGGTTCATTGCATGAAAGGAGTTACCTATAAGGTGCGTCTCCTGCAGGAAGACAACATCTGGCGAAATACGTTTTAAGTACTGCAGGACCACACCACGCTTAATCCTATCCCCCAGGCCGTTAACATTCCATGACAACACAGCCAAATCCCTACCCCCCATCATACGTCGAAACAATCGGTCGTCCCCCATCGAGCATCCTAAAAACAACAACATAGTAGCGGGTTTGCCCTGCGGTGCTAACAAACAACACACCCCCCCCACCCCCCGGTCCCAACAAAACTCCCCCCTCCCTGCACCCCTGCATGAGCCCAGACAGCCCCCCCAAAGTGCAGTGTGCCTGTCGCCCCGTAGCTAAAATACTAACTAGTCCCCCAGAGGAGGAGGGAAGCCCCCAACAGACCCCGCACGACCTCCATAGGAGGGGAAAATACGCAATCAATAAATGGTGAAGGAACAACGTCCAGAGCACGGCCTATGCAGTCACCCCTCAATTCTGCTCCGGCGGGCCCTCCCCGCCAGCCGCGTCCCCCCCGCCCCCCCGGCCCCGATCTCCAGGCAGAGTGTCCAGCCAGTCCCCAGCCGCCTCGGGCCGGTCGAAGAAGTGCGTGCGACCATCCACCTCCACCCTCAGCTTAGCTGGAAAGAGCATTGAGTACTTGAGGTTCAGGTCCCTTAGGCGACGTTTAACACCAAGAAAGCTCTGCCGCTGCTTCTGGACCGCCGGGGTAAAGTCTGGGTAGAAATGTACCTCCATGTTGTCAAGCTTGACCGGTCCCTGTTGTCTGGAGGTCTGGAGGATAGCATCTCTGTCCCGGAAATTAAAAATCCGGGCAATGAGAGGCCGCGGCGGGGCACCAGTCTTAGGTCTGCCCCCGGGGACCCGGTGAGCACGCTCCACCGCAAATAGCTTACTCAGCCCCCGGGGCTGGAGATGGGTCAGGATCAACTCTTCCACGAAGAGATCCGCCGCCTCCGCCTCTCGTCCCTCCGGCACCCCCACAATACGGACATTATTCCTCCGGGCCCGACCCTCGGAGTCCTCCAGTCGCCGGGCCATCAGGGCGCTCGCCTGGCCAAGCCGGCGCACCTCCTTCTGGAGGGCCACCACGTCTGTCGTGAGGCTCGTTGTGGTGTGGGCCAGGGAGTCGACTCGGTCGTTTGTTTTGGACAAGTCTGCCCTCACAAGGCTCACATCCACCAGGACCGAGTCTATTTTTTGCGCCAAGGTGTCGAAACGCTGGTCCACCGAGGCCTTCATCTCTGCGATGGCGCCCATGACGTCCCGGAGGGTCAGATCCACCGGATGAGCGGATGCCTCCGTCGGGCCCACCGGGGATGTACGCGATGTCTCCGGAGAACCCTTCTGGAGCGTGTAGCGGTCCATACTGTTGGCCTGGTGCGCCGTGCCACGGCGGGTCGTCTTCACCTTCGCCCGGTCGCCATCTTGTTTGGTGGACATGCTGGCTCCTCCACCGTCGTGCCAAGCACCCCAGACGGGCCGCTATACCAAGTCACGGGTGCCAGGGGGGGGGCAGGGGCGACCACCGAACCGCGGGTCAACCCACCGCCGGCGGGTCAGCCGGGCTCCTGGACAAGGCCACACCACCACACCCCGCTCCGCAGTCCGACCCCGCTTGAGAGCTAGGAGGGCGCAAAAGCGAAAGCGAAAGCGCGGGGTACGCCAGTCGCCCAGCCCCGTTCGCCGCTGTTATTCACTTTGTCCCCGGATCGCCCCACTACTCCAATCCGGGGGGCCGGCGAGGAGAAGGCCACAACCTTCGATCGATGCTCCCACCGGCGTCCGGGGTCCGATTCGAGCCCAAAAAACGGGTGGCGCCTCAGCTCCGGTTCCCCAACACAGTCCCCTTAACAAGGACAGGATATCGCCAGGATTAATTCAGGAGGTCGCGGAGGTCCTCGGGAGCCTCGCACCTACGCGGCCATCTTGGTTGCGCGCTAGGCTCCTCCCGCCTCTTCACTCTCTCTTGCAATTCTTTTATCCGACATACGTACACAATCAAACACATCCTGTCTACTTTTTCTTTTAATTAAACACTGCTCTACATATTGAACCTTTTTAGAATCGAATGACCCATTCACTCGCCATTGTAAATCAGACTCTTTATTTGTGTATTTGTTCCACAATGAACCATATATTATGGGAGAAATACCATATTTAATATACATCTCGCTATTGGGCGCCCCTTCTGGAGTAGCCGGCTGACTTTGCTCTAAATTTTTCTTGGTACCACAAGAGCAGCAACACCACTTAAGGAGTGTGCTGAGAACAGGCATGTTTTTCCACGTATATGTAAAATATTACTACTCCAAACAAATATTCCAAAAAAAGAAAAATCTCCACATTACCTACCTTCAGTCTTTGCAAAGAATGAATTCCAAACAAAAAAAACACAAACCAAGCAAATCAAGAGTGCTGCTTCAGCGACCTTACCAAACAAAAGTCTCCAACTCCCACCTACCGATCTCTGGGCGACCTAATGGTCACTGCAAAAAGTACGCCAAAGAAAGCCCCAGTCGAGACCGGCCACCACCTGGAGGGTCAAATTGGGAAAACCGGAAAAGTCACATCGGCCTGCAAAGACAAGGGTCTCCTCATGCAGTTCGCATCTTCGATAATATTTCGATCCTCCGTCAAGACTACTCCTTCAGACGGGCGCGTCTCCGATGGGGCCCCACGTGCCGGGCGCCAACTGTGGAAGTGTACCTTTTTATGGGTACACTAGTCCAGGGTAACCCTCTCGTCCACGGGTTCCAAAGACTAGCAAAAAGAGATCAGCACTGGAGTTGAAATAAAATAACAAGTTTATTAATCACTCATGAGTGGGACCACGTCCACACACCACTCTCAAGTGTTGGAGGAGGTAGTACACTAAACTCAAAGACCTTCGTCCTTATATACTGGTTTTCTGCAATGTAAACATGTGGACAGAAATGGAAAGAACAAGTTTAGAAATAGCTATCAGCCAACCAGGGCAGACGGATATCCACTTGGTCAGCAAATAGGGAGGGGGAGCAGAAATGCTTATGGCAACAGTAAATGGTCGACAGTTAACATCTGAGACCGGGTGCACTGGCAGCTACAAACCCCCAGCACGTACATTGCTTAGCCATGTCAGGAGGTCAACTAAAATAGATGGCACAAGCAGAGTGAAAAGGCAAACAGCAGAGGACGAAAGAATTGCGAAGGAAACGAAATGGACACCACAGTCCAAATGGCTGTAGCTTATGCTACGCAAAATATTACACGTTTCCACATAAAGATGGATGAGATGCGGCCCAGTGGCTGAGAATAATTCAAGTATTCTATTCATTACTTTTTTGTATACGTCAGTAGTGGAAGGAGACCAGTGGTGCAGTGGGTGCTCTACCACTGCACTGTGGTCAAAATATCGACCTATAAAAATATGACATGCACAATATGGACTTTACCACTGCATCACAAGGTAATTCTTGTACATGTTAGGGGGGCATTTTGGTAAATATAAATTTATCTTGACATTGTAGTGGTATACAATATGTGATATAGTGATTTAGATATTTTAGACTGGTATTTTCATCACAATTTAGTTACACTGATATGTTTGCCATTCGGTGTTTTTCATGGGAATGTAAAAGACACACAATTGATGGACGGAACACAGAACAAATCAAAACATTCACCCCCAGTCAAGAGATCTGGGTTAAATCCATCATTCTTTTGCTCACCATGCCACCCCAGTTTAGACCTGGCCATATGCAAATCAGTCTTGACCCTGTGCCTCATGGGAACAGTCCAGCCCAAACTGCCAAGCCATGTCCTCTAGTACCGGAAACAAACATCCTAGGACCGGTTTCTGGGTTTCACTACTCTTCAGCCAGGATAGCTTGATTCCAGTGACACAGTGAGCCCAGGACCCACGTCTAGGCATACCTGGCGCACTTAGGGCGAGAAAGCAAAAGACACACAATTGATGGACGGAATGCAGAACAAATCAAAACATTCACCCCCAGTCAAGAGATCTGGGTTAAATCCATCATTCTTTTGCTCACCATGCTACCCCAGTTTAGACCTGGCCATATGCAAATCAGTCTTGACCCTGTGCCTCATGGGAACAGTTCAGCCCGAACTGCCAAGCCAGGTCCTCCCTGGTCAGGAAACAAGCATCTAAGGACCGGTTTCGGGGTTTCACCCCTCTTCAGCCAGGATAGCTTGATTCCAGTGGCACAGTGAGCCCAGGACCCACATCTGGGTATACCTGGTACACTTAGGGCGAGAAAGCAAAAGACACACAATTGATGGACGGAATGCAGAACAAATCAAAACATTCACCCCCAGTCAAGAGATCTGGGTTAAATACATCATTCTTTTGCTCACCATGCCACCCCAGTTTAGACCTGGCCATATGCAAATCAGTCTTGACCCTGTGCCTCATGGGAACAGTCCAGCCCGAACTGCCAAGCCAGGTCCTCCCTGGATCGCAAAACAAGCATCCTAGGACCGGTTTCGGGGTTTCACCCCTCTTCAGCCAGGATAGCTTGATTCCAGTGGCACAGTGAGCCCAGGACCCACGTCTGGGCATACCTGGCGCACTTAGGGCGAGAAAGCAAAAGACACACAATTGATGGACGGAATGCAGAACAAATCAAGACATTCACCCCCAGCAAGAGATCTGGGTTAAATCCATCATTCTTTTGCACACCATGCCACCCCAGTTTAGACCTGGCCATATGCAAATCAGTCTTGACCCACCAGAATCGATATACCGACGACACAGATCTAGGCCAAGCGGCTGTCTCCGACGAGGACCTACTCACGGGAAGATCCGCGGTGCGCGAGAACGAAGGAGCTCAGAAGGAGGACACGGGAAGCGACGTGTTAGTGACGTAGGTACAGGCCGGGAGGCTATTGTCGACGGAAGTCTATTCACCAAAGCCACCGTGTACTGGAAGGGGCCAGAAGTCTACTCACCAAAATAGCCCCCCTGGCATGGCTGGGTGACAGGGGTCTTCAGCAACCCAAAGTCTGGACGCTGCTGAGGGGAACAGAAAGGAGGGACGCGCATCAGAGGCTGGTATACCTGTATTTTACAAGTAACCTGTGAAAGAATGAAGAGATAATGAAGATATCATGACAAAATTGGGATGTTATATACGGAAAGTAATTTGAAAGCACATTCCCAGCCTTGAGAAAGCCCCGGCCTCAACTGAGCCTAGGGGGCGAAACACGTGTTGGCTGTCCATGTTCATTTGATTATTCATGTTCATTGAACTCACGAATAAAAAGAACTCTCTGTTTCTACCAAAAGCCTGAATATGGTTCATTATAAGAGAGAGGGTATTTGACTCACTACTACACAGTCTTGACCCTGTGCCTCATGGGAACAGTCCAGCCCGAACTGCCAAGCCAGGTCCTCCCTGGACCGGAAACAAGCATCCTAGGACCGGTTTCGGGGTTTCACCCCTCTTCAGCCAGGATAGCTTGATTCCAGTGGCACAGTGAGCTCAGGACCCACGTCTGGGCTTATCTGCCGCACTTAGGGCGAGAAAGCAAAAGACACACAATTGATGGACGGAATGCAGAACAAATCAAAACATTCACCCCCAGTCAAGAGATCTGGGTTAAATCCATCATTCTTTTGCTCACCATGCCACCCCAGTTCAGACCTGGCCCAGATCAGTTGACTGGGAGTGAGTGCTTGCACTGTTCAACGCTTCGTCCATCATCCCCTTTGGTTTTGCTTTGTTCGCCAAGAAGTTGGCAGGGTATGCCCAGACGAGGGTCCCTTGCTCACTTTGCCACTGGATTCAAGCTAGCCTGGTTGATGAAGGCTGATTAGCCAGAAACCTGTCCCAGGATGCTTGTTTCCGGTCCAGGGAAGACATGACTTGGCAGTTCGGGCTGGACTGTTCCCATGAGGCACAGGGTCTGACTGATTTGCATATGGCCATGACTGAACTGGGGTGGCGGAGTGAGCTAAAGAATGATGATGGATTAAACCCAGATCAGTTGACTGGGGGTGAGTGTTTGCATTGTTCAACACTCCGTCCATCATCCCCTTTGGGTTTGTTTCATGGGAATGTGGCCTCCCTCCCCAGTCCTACATGGAACAGCAACTCTGTGTTTTATACACATGACACATGACATCTGTAAGGGAAAGTGGAACTCGAAGATTAAATAGTGCTTCGGTGAGTATAAAACAGAATTAGTCATATGCGAAGCCACCAACTATAGGTGGCACCACGGATGCATAGCTATTTAAAAGCATGTTGCATTTATTAAATAGAATCAGCAAACGATCCTTCTGTTTACATTTTAGTTGCTTTCAAGATCGCCTGCTGGCTCGGAGCGGACGTCAGCCTCTTCATCTCGGCCTGCTTTTTTTGTCGGATGCGCCAACCTGTTTTGAATACAATTCGTTACTCGGTGCGCAGAGCCTCTGGGATCTCAGGCTCGGCCCTCCACTACTCTGTTTCCGCCGCAGCACGCTCTGTTCCGGCGAGTAATCTCCTCGGACAGGGCCGTGCTCGGTGGGGCGTGCTCGCAAGTGATGCCGACGGCGAACATCTTTAGTGCACGGGTCCTCGGTGGGTAACAATCAGCTGCCCTTCATGCTGGATGCTTTTCGTACTTGGAGGGCGCAGTATGGGCGCGCTGTCTCACAAGAAGCAGTGAGTTCAGCTACAATAATATCTGACTGACCCCACAGACGGGTGCAGTGCTAAAGTCTTAGGGCATGATTCCGAGTTGATCGGATGAGCAGGTGCTTTTTATCACACCCATAAATTACAACTCCTTTGGGGTGAGAATTTATCGGGTGCAGTAAGTAGTCACTATTCTGTGTTTTGGGGGAATACCAATGCTTAATGCACAAAAACTTGTATATGATGTTAAATACATTATTGTTTACCCCTATTAAATTCCTACAGGCTTGACATACTGACATTTTACGAAAGATGTTCCCTGAAATTAGAGGGTGGGTAAATACCTCTTAACTTGGAATCCGACCCTTCAACATACAGTCACAAATCACCATATGTGTGTGTATGTGTGTACACACGCGCGCACCCACACACACACACACACACATCTATGGGGCTTAGGTTGAAAAAAATATAAGTGCCAGGACTCTCCACGGGAGGCCACTGCAAAAGTGGTGGCTCGCACAGGTAACGCTGTGGGGTGGTTAGTCGGGGCGGGATTGGGTGGGCGGTAGTGGAGTTCGACATAGGATGGGAAAGTGGAGAGTAAATAAATAAATAAGTAAAACCAAGTCGGCGATGCGGCAAGGTAAGTGGTTTTATGTATTTATGTCTTTACTCTCCACTTTCTCGTCGTATGTCGAACTCCACTCCCCCCCCGCCAGACAGCGTTACCTGCGCGAGCCGTCACTTCACTGTAACTTACACCACACATTACCCCTGCCACCAGTGATATTAACAACAAAACTACTAACCATCACACTCCTACAAGTGTGACAATTCGGACAACTCCAGGCCCCCAAAGCTATAAGAATGGCTTAGGCGGCAGGTAATAGTCATTTATATTGTATATTGAATTAATAATTGACTATTGTTGTGGTCATCACAGACAGTGCCAGCTTGTGGCAGACTGCCACAAGCATCAGTGTTGATAATTAAGTGCCGGCGCTGAGCACGATAAACCACCGGCTCAAATGAATCACTAGCCCTCTTCATCCATTTTTCTATTTGTGTAATTCACATTTTGCTTTCACCCACCACAAGCATGAAGCAATTGGCCAGCCAGCCTCAGCCACTGACACTCTTCACAGTGAGTGTTGGCATTTTACTTGTGCACATCTACCTAAAAAGCAATCCACTTCAGTGCTAGTGATCGTGGCCCAAGCTCTGCTTTCATTTTTACTGTCATGTAACTTTTTTTTTTCATTCGAGTCATTTGGTTTGCAAACATATATACATCACATTTAGACAGCTGAATCTTCGTATTATTTTTACACGTTTAATGCGTCTTGCACAAGTTTTCTAACAGTGAAAAAGTAAGGGAACAATGGCTTGCCAAGGGCAGACCGAGTGTATTTGTCAATGCCTGCTAAACATGTATTTCATCCGTTTTTAGGACTGGCTTGATGGCACAGCAGTCACCAGACAGATAAGTATTTTGTGACATGGAGATTACTGTAGGAGGCACTGGTTTTGGTGTTAGTCCTTCGACTACACCATCAAAACAGATTGACCTACGTCTGGCTAGATCTTGGCATCAGAAACGCCACACGAACTGCAACACAAAAAACTGCATATACTTCATTACCTGCCCCTGGGGGATGAGGTATGCAGGGATGACTACCAGACTGGTTAAAATCTGCATTGGGGAGGATAAAAGCACAATTCGCTGCAGAAAAACAGGTACTAGGTTACAGATTTATTTTCTGGAGAAAAACCATCCCCCAGACAGTCTTAGGTGGACAATCATTGAATCTAACCCCAATTCGGCCACCAACACACTATTCAGGCAAGAACGAGGGGTGAGTTTTTCGATTGAAAAGCAACATAGGGGGCCTCAATGATAACATTCCTTGGGTGGAATTGATGTTCTAATCACATGACTGGTGCAATCAGAATAAACAACACCATCAGACCAGGGCTTTATGAATGTATGGGGTCCACCATATGATGTACTACGTACCTCTCCAGTACCCACCCCGCATACCATAGGGACAAATCCTGCCTCACAAAGACACTGTAACTACTTTGTGGGGCCAGAGACATCTTCACTGTCTAACGTATGATAGCAGCTCATGAGGGTCTGCTCACTAAAGGAATTCTAACATTTCCATATACATTATTTATTGACATTTACGACCCGCTTTCCTTAACGGGGTGCATTGCAGAATTAGGGACCACGCGTAGCTCACGCTTATCTAGGCTGGTCATTTACCTCCCTTCTGGATCCCATTAAGCCATTTACGGTCAGTATAGGGACCGACATCTTCTTGTGTTTTTGCCTAGTAGCACGATCGAACCAGACAAGACCCTTTCTAGGAGGGCCGCCACAGTAACATCATTTTATTAGTATTGCCCATGATCACTATCAAACCAGAAGTGAACCCTTGGTCAATATGGCCACCACAGTAACACAACCTTTTCCCCGACGTGAAGCCACGTTATGGGAAACGCCCACACCGGCCCTTCCGATTCCAGGAAGTGAACGGCCTATAACTAGGCAACCATTTCTCCTCATGCCACCGGGGATCCTGATTGGCAGGGCAGGTAACAGGCTATCAAACAAGAGGCACACTGTAAGTATATTCCAGCTGCTCTCCACTACGGACTCAGGTAACTTTACTGCACCATTTGCTCACATACTACACAAGCTAACGTAGCCTTCACTTACTTTCTCGCACTTACAGTTTTGCCTATTTGCGATCGCAGTACTCGCCTGCGAGGCCAATCCTTACATTGAGAGGGATAGGTGGCCTTTATTTACCATGTGATATTTCTGTTATGTATACAATGAGCGGCACACATTGTCACACTATCCTCATTTTTTACCGATTATACATGTGACGAGCGGTGCACAGATATAGACGTTAGCCGCAGACCGCTCTGTGTTATTTCTTATGCACAGACTTCCATAAGCATATATATACTAGATGTAGGTATCAGCCACTATTCGCTCAATGTCAGATAGCGTTAACGGACTGTCACGATCACATAGGCATTTCCTGCCTTTTTTACTTGACCGTCATTTCACACTTACCCAGGGTGCTCAGAATTGATGCATGCATGATATAACGTGTCACCGTTAAATATGCATCATGATGGTAACAACACTGCCTGTGGGAATATTCATTTCACACTGGCCGTAATAGCGTGCAGGCTTCTGTCATGCACACGTGTACTTGATCACGATTACTACGGCATGTTACGCTGAGCATGCTATGTATACTAAGAGGAAATTGAACCACTATGACAGCATTCTAACTCCATTGAATGCTCACATATTCTATATGTTTTATTATTCTATTCTGTACTTCTGTATGTCTTCTCTCTGTGTCTCCTCCAGGTTGGGATTAAGGAACACGACAATACGTTCCTTCCAGCGCAAAAAAACGCACTTGACCTCATTGTAGGTATGGTGGGATTATAGGGTGTCTTTTCCCTGATTCCCACTTTTTTTTTTACTTTTCACGGTCCTGAAGAAGCGCAAAGGGATCCACTTGGGACCTGCGTGATGCGCGAAACATGTTGACCAGACTGCACTTTTGTATCACCTTTACAGATTGAGAGCAGCGGGAATATACTTGTCCCTCCACCACATTTGCTTTAAGGAGAGGCTCTATTCCAAACCTTTTTTAACCTTACCTTCCGGACCCTCGAATTAAAATTGTTTTCAGGTACCGGCAAGGTAATTTTATCCATTCACACACTTTTTTTACAAGGCCCACACACCCGCATGCACAACTGTGGCACCTCCTACAAAAGATCTCTGAAAAAGAGCCCTCTCGCGGGGTCTGTGGGGAACAGCAGCGCCACCCCCATGAGGAGCTCAGCCCGATGATGAAGCAGGACGCCCGCGAGGATGTGTGAGGGCACTAATTCCAAAAGGAGGAATTCCCCCACCTTCACCTAGACCCAACCATCTTCTTAGGAGACCCCATTGACATTAACTCTCAACCACAATAGGTTGATAACCGCTTTTCTGACAGGAACAGTTACCAATTAGTGTATAGAACGTATATCTTTGGGAGCACCTGTACTGGACCTATTTCTTTCTAAACTAGCTCCCCGTCCCCACCTCTCTACATTTTGTTACAATTTGGTGTTAGTCACCCAGTGTGACAAACCGTGGACATAGAAGGTTTGTTTTGTGAGGATCATTGTTAGACCATCTTGGGAGAGATAACATTTTGCGCAGCCAATTGTAATTTTGTGTAACTTTCTTATTTCCTGACTGTGTGTCTGATAGTCCTCTTGTGGAAAAGCATAGCCCCAATACTGTAGGTCTGAGTTGCTAACGGTGACAACAAGCTATATGCCTGTTGGTACACTGGAAACATTTTGTCCAATGCCACAGGTCTGGTATGCTTCTTATGAAACATTATGCCTATTATGAAACATGACAAAGGAAATCGGTCTAGCTTTATAATTGTGAAAGGCTTATGTTAAAGCCAACAATTATTTAACAGTTGTTTGTTATCAGATTGCGTTACAGGCTGTAGACAGGAACTTTGTTGCATTTAATTTGACAGATTACTGTGGTAGCCAAGGGTTTTGAAATTGGCTACCCACTCTGACAAACACTAGTGGTTTTCAGTGTGATTATTCTGGCTAGGCCATATTAAGATGGGTTGAGTGTTGATTTGCAAGATGTATTTTTCTACATATTTGTAATTTTATAATTGTATTCATGATGGTACCCAGTTTATGTGGACTCAAAAACTTTGAATGCCAACCCTCCGCTGCAGACAGCATCAACCAGCTCACACTCAAGAACACAAACTCCAAACACCTTCTCACCCACTGGGAACTCTTCACCACGCAAGACCCTATTTCCATCATGAACATCCGTGCACTCGGGAGCATCCATAAACCCATACCCCCACCACGTCTTCAACCTCGGAAGCAAGACAATCGGTGATTAACTCAGGAAGGTCCTGAACACTTCCATCACTGCTGCCTCTTTTCCCGAGGACTAGAAATATACTTAAGTGAGGCCTCTCCTGATAAACCATCCGCCGACCAAGCCGAATTGAAGAACTACCAGCCCATCTCTCTGCCCCCTATCCAGCAAAAGTCCTTGAGAAAGCGATCAACCAGCAACTCACCCAACACCTAGAAGACCACCAACCTCCTGGATCCCGCCTAATCCAGATTTCAAGTTAACTATATCACTGAGACAGTGATCGCATTACAGATGATATCAGAGCCCTCATGAACCGTGGGGAAACAGCAGCCCTCATCCTCCTGGACTTGTCCGCTACGTTTGACAACATGCCCTACCACATCCTGATCAACATACTCCACCACATCGGGAGCCCAAAGGATCTGTTTCCCACCGTTCACCTCAGAGCCCAAGAAGATCATCTACAGAGTCGCCCAAGGGTTGGCTCTCAGCTCTACCCTCTTTAGCACCTACATGACCCACCTGGCCATCCCTATCAGATCACATGGACTCAACATCACCTCCTATGCTGATGACACACAACTCATCCTCTCACTGTCCGAAGATCCCTTCACCACAACAGCTAGCTTCTACAGATGCATGACGAAAGTCGCGGACTGGATGAAGGACAACTGTTTCAAACTCAACACCAAAAAAACAGAAGTGCTCATCTTTGGGAACAACGCCTCGCCATGGTGGCTCGCGGAGCTCAGCACAACCCCTGCCCCAACAGACCACGCCCACAACCTTGGCACCATCCTGGATAGCAAATTACTCATGACGAAACAAGTCAATGCAGTCTCATCTGCCTGCTTCCACACCCTTCACATGCTCTGCAAGATCTTCAGGATGCTCCTGGCAAACACCAGAAGGGCCATCATGCAGGCCCGCATCACCAGCAGACTGGACTATGGAAACAGGCTCTGTGTGGGAATCATTAAATGCCTCCTTAAGAGACTCCAGACAATACAGTACTCAGCAGCAATACTCATTCTTGACCTTCCCAGAGGGACCCACATCACATCCCATCTCAAGGAACTACACTGGCTCCTATTTCAGAAATAAATGCCAGTTCAAGATAGTGACCCACGCCTACAAGGCCCTGCATAATGAAGGATCAGCATACAGTAACAAACACCTGCCCTTCCAACAACTGACCCGACACCTTCGATCAGCTTCCCTCTCCCTTGCATGGATCCATTGAGCAAACAGCAGAGGACGCTCCTTCTCGCACCTGGCAGCCAGGACTTGGAACAACCTCCCCATGCACCTCAGGACCACACCGTCGCCCCAGCAATTCAGAAGAGAGCTAAAGACCTGGATGTTTGAATGATCAAACCTCCAAGCAGCAGCAAACAGCTCCAGCTCAGAACCCTCAGGGATGATTTGCTGCGCTCTATAAATGTTTGCATTATTGATTGATTGATTGATAGTATTGGGTAAACTGTGAAGCCAATGTTAAAGAGTAAGCACTCACTTGGAAAAGCCACTGCAGATTTCATCATCAAATTGATCTTTTTGCAATGAAACATTATGACAAAGCCAGTAGGCCTGACATTATTAAAAAGTATGTGTTAAAAACAGTAGGCTTTAAAGGATTAATTGTTACTACGCTGTGCTAAAACCTGTGGCCTTGTGTTTTGTTGTATGGAAGTTCACAGATTGCTGTAGAAGGCAAGGGTTAGGTGATGGCAATCCATTCGAACAAACTTCGGCAATAGTCAATATGTCCTACAGTAATCATTTTTAGGTTCTCTTCGGAGAAATAGTATTTTACTTTGCTAACTGTAATTTGTATTGATCTGCACTTTTATGACCATATGCCAGATGGTTGCCTTGTGGAAAGCTTACGCTCATTACAATCTGCTTGAGTTGGTTATGTGACAACCAACGATAAAGGTTATATGCCTGTTTGTTTATTAGAAAAAGTTACGATAAAGGCAGTAGGCCTGGCATATTGATTGTAAAAGTCATATATTAAAGTCAGTAGGCATTTAAGGATTAATTGTTATTACTCTGAATCAATGTCTATAGAAATGTTTTTGTAACATGAAATCTCATAGACTGCCTTAGCAGGCAAAGGTTTTGATGTTTATTACCCCCTCTGACAAACCATGAGTACAGAAGATTTTCATTGTGAGAACACTTGAACAGACTTGATAAGAGAGATAATATTTTGCTTTGCCAGCTGTAATTTTATATATATTTTCAATTTTATTACTGTACTCCTGCTGGTTGCGTTCAAGCAAAGCTTACCATCAGTGTAGTAGGTATAAGTTGGTCATGTGACAACCCAATGGTACTAGCTATAGGCATTACTGTTGTGTAGGGAAATGTTATGCATGATGCCATAGGTTTGGTTGTTTATTATGAAAAGTTACAAAAATGCAGCCAACTTGACTTATTTATTGTACGATCATATGGTAAAGCTGAAAGGCCTCTAACAGTGGACTGTTATTACATTATGTTTCAGGCTCATTTCATGCAATCTCACAGATTACCAGCGTAGGCAAGAGTCATGGTGTTGTTCACCCACTCTGGCAAACCCTGGAAGCAGAATCTCACTGTGATGATTCTCGTTAGGCCTATTGAGAGGGGGTGCATGTTGTTTTGCCAAATGCAATTTTTGTATACTAGGGGCTGTTTTATAGAAAGTGCCCTTGGAACACAAAGCGCATGGGCGCCCGCTTTGTGTGCCTCCAGGGCATTTTGATATTGCAGAAGGGGTTGCAGACACTTGCTTGATGCAGATAGCGCTGGTGCACATGCAGTGCCAGCGGTATCTCAAGAGGGCCTTACCTCATTTGCATTGGGGATTGGACCCATGCAAATGAGTAATCTCTTTACATCTGCACCCACCCCGTCTTGGGCTAAAAGCAAAGAAGCTGTCAGGAGGCACACTGTTATTGCCCCCCTGAGGGATGCCCTCTTGAGGCCTTCTTGAGGGATGAAAGGGGGTCCCATGGACATCCCCGTGCTGGCGGGTGAGGTCACTCACTGCACCCGCCTGCAAGGTGATCTCAAATCCCTTTTGAAAGTGCAGGCGGTGTTGCCTGCACTCTGAAACATGGAACAGCTTTGAGGCAGCCACTGCGTATTTCACTTGAATGCGCTACCCCCATGGCAGCACGAGTTCGCAGCTGCCTTGATGTCAGCACTTTCAACATAATAGGGCACAGTGTCCCTGTTTGTGCATGGCGCACCTGTTTGAAAGTGATCCATAGCGCAAACAGGAAAAGTGCGCTCTATACATAACAGGGCCCCGGATGGTTTCCTTGTGTGAAGGCTGATGAACTAACATAGGTCTGAGTTGGTTATGGTGGCAGGCCACTGATTAAGTTTATGGGCCTGATTCTTTATATTGAAAAGTTACGGTTAAGGCAGTAGGCCTAACATATTGATTGTGCAAAGCGTATGTTAAAGTCAAGAGGCATTGAAGGGTAGATTATTACTTTCCTCTATTTTAAAGTCTACAGCTAGGTATTTTGTGACATGGAATCTCATAGATTACCATAGTAGTCAAGGGTGTTCGAGCTGGATACCCCCTCTGACAAACTGCGGGTGCAGAGTTGTACTGTCAAAATCCTTGTTAGGCCCTCTTTGGAGAGATAGTATTTTGCTTTGCCAACTGTAATTTTGTACAGTTTGTAGTTGTATGAATGCATGCTTACTGACTGCCTTGTGGGAAAGCTTACGCTCTGTACAAGAGGCCTTAGTTGGCTAGGGTGAGAAGCCAAAGATAACAGTCCTGATTGGTCCATTTGGAAAAATATTTCTGTTGCCATCGGTCTTATCTGTTTATTATGAAAGGATATGATAAATGTGTTAGGCCTGACATAATGATTGTGAAAAGCATATGTTATAATGAGTAGGCACTTAATGTTTGATAGTTATTTCTGTGCATTAAAGCCTACAGATAGGTATTTTGTTTCATGAAATGTCACAGAATACCCTTGTAGGGATTTATTTTGTTTTGTTGGTTAGTACTTCTGAAAATCCTAGGGAGAGACAATTTGCACTGTAATAATTCTTGCTAGAATCTCTTCTTAGTTGTCTGCCAAAATCTTGCAATAAAATACATCATCCATATATATAAATATATATCCACATAGATACAAGAGGGCCTTTGGGTCAGCTCTGTTCTGCCATTGGTCTGCTCAGTGACATTTATGCTCTGCTTCCATCCATGGCAGAGAACTGCAGGGGGTAATATTTCATTCTACGTCAGTCATTTGCTCTTTTGCCCTGAAAATGCTGGCATTTTCCAATTACATGTGTACATTCACCTGAAAATTAGGGCCAGATGTACTAACATTGGGTAGAGCAATTTCTAAATTGCTTGATTTTCTGCAAATCACAATTTGAAAATTGCTATTCTGAAAATATGAACCTATTTAGTTTAAAATTGTGATTCCTAGTGGGTCACAAATCATCTACCTCATAAATATTAATGAGGTGGGTAACAGTTTGCTGCCCATTTGGAATGATAGCCATCAAAGGGATGCTGTCCTGCTAGGGTTAGCAGACTACCATGTCTGTGATTGCTTTTAAATAAAGTAATCTTTTTTTTAAATGCAACCTGTTTTCCTTAAAGGAAAGCAGGATGCGTTTAAAAAAAATAATTAATTGGGACCACCACCTGCTCTTAAAAAATGTTTTTTTTTTAACATTCTCTAAAGGTAAGGAGGTACTTTGGGCTCCCTTCCCTTATGCAAACGGGTTACAATTTCCCTTGAGGTGTAGGTAAAATTATAATGTTTTGTGACTGTATTTCGGGCACAAAGTATGAATAAATACGACTATGATTCGGTATTTAGAAGGGATGCCCTAAACACGCCCCTTCCAAATAATGACTCGCAAACCCAAATTGTGATTCTGTAGAATCACAGTTTGGTGTTTGTACATTTCAAAAAGCATATTTTCTGAAAATCAGGCTGTTTGCAACCTCAAAAATGCTTTGTACATCTAGCCCTTAGGGCTGGTTAGAAAGTCCTTTAGTTTAGAATTGATTCCTTTTATAGTTTTCCCATTCATTGTCTTCGCTTCTTGTGTTTTTGTGTTTAATGTTTCTTAAGAGGATGCAAAAGCTCTCCAGGCATTACTAGCGGGTAGCTTGCTTGTTGCTCATTCATCTGCAGTGCACTGCATCTCACTTGGCCACTTCCTCTAAACCAGAAGACCATTATGGAATGCTGTTGCCCATGGTGTATGCTTGCTTTAGCGTTCCATGATTGCCAATACGTTGATTCTAAATGTGGCGGTCATGCTTGAACTTTAAAAAGGCGATAGACTATTCACAATACCTTTGCAAGACAGACATCTGCTGACATGTTTACTTTATTTATTGCAATTACAAGCCCATTATGTTTAGATGGTAGCATGTTTTCTTTTTTTTATACTTGTATTCTTTTAATTTATCTTGCATATGTTGTGGGGTCTGTGTGTGTTTATTGTGGTTGTGTCAGAAGGTGCATGCAAGAAACAGTGGGCAGAAAGAATGAATGAATGCACGAGTGCAAAGATCCTGGACACATTCTGTGGATGATAACTTATTGAGTACCTAAACCCATCAATAAAAAAGGCACTTTCATTCGTGAGCCATTGCCAATGCTTGTTTAATCTGCCACGAGGTGGCATTTAAACATACTAATATCAAGATGCCTATGGTATATTTAATCTGGAATGCCTTTCAGTTGCTGCTCACAGTGGCGTTCACATTAGCATACGAACACATTGCATCAATAAATTGTGGTTAATTATGTTGCAGAAGTTACACATTTTTGCTTGTCATAGGGACGCAGGTACAGAACCTTTTACTTTAAATCTAATATGAAATGTGTTCAATCTTCCATGGACAAATTACTTTCCACAGCATTAACGGGTTTCGCGCATTTGCACTGTCTTTCGACGCGGCTCTCAATGGCACTTTTTATAGCATCCTCGGTTTTTGCGTGTGCTCCCTGCCAGTCTGAAATTTCACAAGAAATTAAACATGCCTCTGTTCCTACATGCCAGTCCCCCAGAGCACCCGCAATGATCTAAGCGTTCCCACTGCACGCCCAAGGCCGCCTCAGGTGGGAGCTGGAACATGCTGAGACACCCATTTTGTCTCTTGTTTCTGCAGCATCAGTTTGCTAAATTTCGGATCCGTCCTTGCAACCTTGCAGGTGTTTTTCTCTTCAAGGTACAACGTAATCTCAGGCGCATGAATTGTGAATTAATGCATTGGGGGAGGTGTGCATCTCCAGGGTTGTGACGCATGGAGCCGTGCATTGAAAGGCAGGTCATGCACAAGGCGTCATGTATATCCTCCGAGCAGATCAAGTGGAAAATTACCAGCACTGGCAAACTGACACGAGCAGATTATTCTTAAAATGACTTCCATAAACGTGTGCATGGCAGACCGGAAACTGGAATTGAAATGAGAGAAATTCTAAGCTGCAGGTAAATTGCAGCATTTATCGTTTCTGCTTCTCCTTGACAGGGATATATCTATCTATCTATATCTATATGTATATGCATATATATATATCTATATATATCTATCTATATATATATATATAGATATATAGATATATATGTACAAATATATATATATGTACACACACATTACCTACTGGCGGTCGCCAGTAGGTAGATCTAGTTAGGACCTATTTTCCATAGGAAATTCGCAATATTCTATTCCCATTTACTTTGGCGCCGATTGACGAATCATCGCAAAATTTTCAAAACTTTTGGCCAGCTCCGGTCCGCTCCTATCCTCAAAGTCTCGGGGTGATTCGTGTAGTGGGGGCCGAGAAAAAAGGGAGGTCCCAAAACGTGTTTTCCCCATGCAATTTCCCATAGGACCTTTAGCCGCAGCTACAGCCCGAACTGCTGAACGGAATGACGCCAAATTTGGCAAAGAGGTAGTCCTCAGTTCAGACTCGTGCCTTTTGCTTAAATGGTGTAAATCCGTTCAGTAGTTCCTGAGAAAATCACAATTAAAAATACATATATATCTATGGCCTCGGAGGATCTGCGTACCGTAGGAGCACCCAGCGCGCACCCTGCCGTGCACAAGCTGTATTCTAATTGGCTGTCAACACTTACTTCCTGTAAAGGGATATGCCCACAGCTTTATACTGTGAGGTCTAGTCATTTGGTTCAGATCTGAGAGGTTGATACACACTTTTACATTTAAGTTCCGTTAAAGCTTGTTCATTGACCCCAGGATTTCATACTGTTTTGTGATTACTGTTATGGGGAATAAATCTTGTTGTGGTCATTAAAAGTTCCCTTAGACCCCCTGTTTCGAACTGTATTGTTGATTAGTTTAATGAGCAGCTTTTTGGCTGCGGGTCTGTCCTTGCGGGAGTAACACTATTGGTTACTTCAGGTTAATTGTTAGTAGGATTAGGGTGAGCTACTGTATTACAAGGGTTTTCTTAGGCATTTTTCAATTAGTTTTGAGTTACGTTTTTTTGAACTAGATATGGCTGAACAACAAGGTTTAGCTTTTGATGATTCATTGGCACAGGCCATCTTGAACACACCAAGCATTTTAGACACCTATCAAGGAGGTACAACTTCATCAGGCGATGATTGGTTGAGTCTGTTGACACTTAAAAAATCCCACTCAAGAATTTACATCCACGGAGCCATCATGACCGAATATTTGAGAGGGAACTGTGCGCCTACTGGGTTGATCGTCACCAACGCTCCTCGTCTATTCTTAGATGATAAGACCTTTCTCAAAGATTGGTCGTTAATAGCCTGGAGATGTACTCGTGATTGGCTGATTTTAATTATCAGCACAGCCAAGCGAATCGCGGATACGATTCTCATTGAAATACAGACCTTAGAGTCACAGATCAAGGTCACGTTATCAGCTGCTGCTTTCAAAAAACAAAATGAAGAAAATAACAAGAACAACAAAGAGTTCAAGGATTCTGTTTTAACTACCAAGATTAACAAATTTAAAAAAGACCTTGCACGCTTTTCTATGGAGAAGATCTATCCTTACATGAGTGCACAATATGTGCCTCCCCAATACAACCGGCAAGGCCGGAGATATGGGTCTAATTACTCATCATCAGGAAGCGATGAGTGGTCCAGCGACTCTGATACTCCAAATCAATGAGAACAAACAGTTAAAGGACGTGGCCGCAGAGGTAGAGGTACCTGGGGTGGATATCGAGGGGGATATCCTCCACAATCGCATCCCCAGCGGTGGTCTCCAGGACCGTTTGGTTATCCACCTTTACAACCACCAGGACACATGCTTCCGTACCTACCACAGCCTCAGATGTATTCCAACCAGCCTTTTTTAGGGTTTGGCCGAGGCCGGTCCAGAGGCAGACGCCGGAATCAACAAGTACAGGTACATTGGGCGGACAACCCACCGGCACGCTCCACTCGGAGCACTACAGACGCACAAGCAGGTCCAAGCAACTAGATGACCTAGTGATTTACCTTAGTAGTAGAGCCTTAAGTGCAGATGAAAGATCTCTACTTAACAAGGGACTAGGATTTGTACCCTTTATCGTGGGGATACCTTTGAGATCAAGCAGGAACTTGCCCAATTCTTCCGGAAAATTCGTCTTAACTTTTTCTTCAGGGAGAGAAGTCAGGACACTTTGGAGCTACCTGACACTAATACAGGCTTAAGGAATAAATCTACTTTTTCTCCTCTTTCAAGTCAAGTTCCTCCACAGGTACTGACTTTTGAAAAGGCGGCAAATGCACAAGTTAACGAGATCTGTGCTAAAAACGAGAGACAATTTCAGAACCTCAACAAAAACTAAAGGTTAGCGATGCGTAATCTGGCGTTAGATGACACGATTACAATCAAACCCGCAGATAAGGGGGGAGCTATTGTGTTGATGGACACTACAGCCTATCGCACCGATTAGACGATACTCGTTTTTACAAAAAGTTGAATGAAGATCCTACGAAGAGGCTTGAATTAGAAATCAAAATAGCTGTAGGGGAAGCATACACTAATGGGTGGATTACATCTTATGAATCGACTTTCCTGACTAAATCGTTTCCAGTTGTACCTTATTTTTACACCTTGCCTAAGGTGCACAAAAATCAGAGGCCTCCGCCTGGTCGTCCCATCATCTCGGGACTGGGGTCTTTGTTAGAACCACTCTCGACATTTGTTGATCACTTTTTAAGACCTTTGGTATTAGAGATGCCCACTTATTTGAAAGATACTAAGGATGTGCTGCTCCTAGTTGACAACTTTGATTTTGATACAGATAAAGATTTTCTCGTCTCTTTTGACGTAGAATCTCTTTATACTTGTATTCATCAGGACGAGACTCTTGCTGCCATTGAAGTTTTGCTACGAGAGAAAGCACCTGATTCCATTACCCCTGTTCCACTTATCAATAACTGTGCCCGGTTAGCTATGAAAGAGAATTTCTTTAAGTTCGAAGATCAATTCTTTTTGCAGGTATCTGGAACTTCAATGGGGAGCGTTTTCGCTCCAAACCTAGCTAATCTTTATGTGCACATGTTTGAGCAAGAACACATCCTTAACATGAATAATCCTTACAAAGATCATATCCGTCTATGGAGGCGGTATATTGACGATGTGTTGGTGATTTGGAGAGGGGATCTTTCCTCCATTATGGAGTTCAAAGAGTGGCTTAATGGGAGGAACACATATTTGAAGTTCACTTGCGAATATAGCAAGACCAATTTACCATTCCTGGATATTATGATTTCCCCTCTAGCAGGTGGTTTGAGTACTGAGCTTTTTAGGAAACCTATGGCTAGGAATTCCTTGTTGGCCTACGATAGTTTCCATCCTCAAGCTCTGAAGGCGAGTTTACCATTTGGTCAATTTCTCCGAGTGAAAAGAAATTGTTCCACTTTGGTTAAATATAAAGAACATGCTGAGAATTTGTCAGCTCAACTCGAAACCAGGCAGTATCCGAAAAGACTCATTAAGTACTCTATGAAACGTGCAGCTAACAACAATAGGGCCGCATTATTGGAGCCTTCTAATTCTAAAGAAACTTCAGAAAGGATTACCTGTGTTAACACGTTTTGTAGCTTTTCACACAAGATAAAGAAAAGCATTTTGTCAAACTGGAACATTTTGAATATTGACATGAAACCACTCCCTCGCCCACTCTTCGCCTTCAAGCGAAGTTCAAACATCAAGGACCGGCTAGTACATACCCGTCCACGTGATAAAAGGGATGACACACAAGGCACTCTCTGGGACTTACCACCTGTACGGGGTCATTTTCCTTGTGGCTCCTGTTCGGTTTGTTCCCAGACGACTCACACATCTGAAATTGAGATAGGCACCTCCAGGCCTTGGGTACTTCTGACTCACACGAACTGTAACAGCGAGAACTTGATTTACATGATTACGTGCCCATGCTCCCTCCGGTATGTGGGGATGACCACTCGCAAGGTCAAGACTCGCATCTTGGAGCACAAGAGCACGATCAGATGTAAAAAGACAGCAACTAGGCTGACAAATCATTTTCTATCAGCCCAACATGGCCCACAAGACCTTCGATGGTCAATCTTAGAAAAACCATTTATCCCCAGACACATTGTTGATATATCCACCTTTCTTTTTAGACGTGAACAATGGTGGGTGCACAAACTTAAGACTGACCTGCTGGGTCTAAATGACGATATTCCATGGGAGTCTTTATGAGTCTTTTCAATACAAATTTGGTTATAGCTCTTTGCATTTCTGGATTTAAGGCACATTGGCTCTATGAAATATACACTTGTCGCCAATGATTATGAGATTCAATGACACTGTTAGATTGTTTTAATCACTGGAAAGGACCGTCATTCTTCATGGAAGCAATAAAGTTTATTGTTTGAAGTCCCCTGTATTGGCTCTCTTTCTCTGTTTTTTAAAAAATCCAGATATCAGGGTTGGTTTGATTTTTTTCCCATGTACATGTTCAAATGCGATGAGGTCACGCTGCCGCTATTTAGGAGGCGTTTTTCTCTCTCTCTCTATCGGGGCATAATGGGCTTGATATTCTGTTGTATACAGTAGTTGCACGCTGTTGCCTGGAGCTGTGGCCTCTTTTTCTTGTCTACGCACACGCAGAGTAAGATACACTGTCTTTCGCTTGGCGCATGCGCTATTGGACAGTGTCTCTGCCTTACGCATGCGCAAGAATTTCTCCGCTCTTTAACATGATACACCGGTTTTCAATTAACGAGTCTTTGACGACTATATATTCTGGGAGTTTTGAGGGTTACTCACCTCCGGTCACAGGCTCAATTCGGGCCCGGAGTACCGACGGAGAGGTGAGTGCCCCCAGAGTGAATATCTGAAATTTTGCCTGTTTATGCGTGTAACGTGTTCTCGTAACACAGATGCTACGAACGGGGTTATCTTTGGCTCCTCTATTGCTTTTAACTAAATGTGCCGATCAAATGATTAGATAAGACCTCTTTGTGAACGCGCTCTGCACATAGAAGCGCTGAGGTTGAGATTCTGTGCAAGCTGTTGGTGGGACAGAATTTATCATTCCTCCAAGTGATGCAGGTGGCCACCATACACTGTCATTTCTTGGTTTTTCGTGTTTTTCTTTACTTTTCATTTACATATAGCTTTGGATTAGACATGGAGGCACTTTGTAATATTTGTGCTTTCACTCTTGTAATGACAGTTGTCTCCCCGTTTTTAACACTACTAAACACATAAGGTCTGCCACATGAACAATGTTTTCTTGAGGCCTTTGTGATTTTGGATCTAATATTGGTATTTACGTCGTCTTGTCAGAGCGGTGCCCCACCCTGAGCTGTTGCCAGGTTGAGGTGAATTGGTTACCCAGCTGACTGCGGGTAAGCCATGTTTCATTTTTGAGTGGAACCTGTAATATCTGGACCCTTGACATTTGAATGATAAGAATCAAATATAACGTTGTGTGTTTTCCTTTATAGGTAATGTTTTTTAGAAGAACAGATGACTGATTTAAGATCCTGTTCAAGTATCCTTTTTTGTTGAGATCACACATACACTTTTATGCAGCAGCATCACCAATGGTCCTGATGAAAGCTTTGCCCACGATGGGGCTGTAGGCTGAAACATGTCGACCACTATTTTCCATCTCACCAAAGTGGTTTAAATCTATACTGCTGGTGCACTGTTATTTTTAATCCTAGTAGGGCGTGTATTAGAATAAAGTTTGTGTTTCACACACTCTAACTAGTTTTAATTGCACTTCCAGCACATTTAGCTAATTTGTTTGCGCTGCGTCCCTCCTCACATATATCATTAACTCATCATCTGTGGATTTAGTAAATTCCATCTAGGTGTATAAACAAAAACATCCCTGAGCTCCTTCCTCGTAGAGAGGAGGTTGTAGCCCCCTGGGGAACTAGGTTTTCCTCAGGGAGGAGATTCCCATATGATGAAGCATGTCACCTATGGTGAGTGAGGGAATTCGTCCTGTAAAGGGATATGCCCACAGCTTTATACTGTGAGGTCTAGTCATTTGGTTCAGATCTGAGAGGTTGATGCACACTTTTACATTTAAGTTCCGTTACAGCTTGTTCATTGACCCCAAGATTTCATACTGTTTTGTGATTACTGTTATGGGGAATAAATCTTGTTGTGGTCATTAAAAGTTCCCTTAGACCCCCTGTTTCGAACTGTATTGTTGATTTGTCAACACTCCAAATCAGGAAGTGTTGGCAGCCATCTTGTGCCTCGCCGAGGCACAAGAAACCTAAAAAACAAACGCACAAAATGCGAAAAGGGGGCAGGGTAGAAACACCCTGACCCCCTAGGCCTGCTCAGGGGGTCCCACAAGGACCCCCAGGGCCCCAATTTTTTTTTCTTCAAAAAACCGGGGAATGCGCACACGGTGCGCGGATCTTGCAGATGGAAAAAAAAATGAAGCGCGGTCTCCCGCGCTGTATTACTTATTAGCCCCCGGGGGGCCAAATCCCGGGGGCAGTAACATAGTTTAAGCCCCGGGGACCGCCACCCCCCAGGGCTTTATTATAAATTGTGCAGGGGGGCTCATAACCCCCCCAGCCCCTGGGACCGCCACCCCCGGGGCTTTTTTAAAATAAAAAAGCCTGTGTGGGGGGCTTGAGCCCCCACCACATGCCCCGGGGACACTAAATTTTTAATTTGGGGGTCTGTTATGGACCCCCAAGCCACGGCGACCACCACCCCCGGGGCTTTTCAAACGATGGTAGGGGGGCCGCGTGGCCCTCCTCCTGGAGTACTTGATGGCCCTGGGAACCGCCACCCCCCAGGGCCGGCTCCTGCAGTGTCCCGGGGTGCCGGCTGGGACCGTGGGGGGATTGGGGACCCGCCCACGGTCCCCAACAGAGTGGGCCAGCCCTGGGGAATGGGGTCCCCGGGGCCATAAGTGGCCCGGGAGGGGGCCACGCGCCCCCCCTCCCCAAAATGAAATACATTTTTTTTAAAAGGCCTGGCCCGGGGCATGGGGTCCCCGGGGCCATAAGTGGCCACAGGAGGGGGGCAGGGCAGCCCCCTCCAAATAAAAAAAATAATTAAAAAAGGCCCATGCCCCAGGGGATGGGGTCCCCGGGGCAGATTACGGCCTCGGGGACCTCTCAACTTAGAACGGTGACAGGGCGCGTTTACACAGTGGTGAAACGAGGGGACGGGCCTTACGTGATGTGTGCAAACACGCCCTGTGGCGCGTTTTAAGTTAGGAAAAATATTCCACTTCAAACCTGAGGGACCATGGGGGCCAAGTAGCCCACCAGGTGCTTCCATGAAGCGCCACTGCGTTGCTTTGCAGAGAGGTGGTGCAGACCGTGCCCCTTTTGACATCTCACTGCTACGCAGCTCTGTGGCGCTTACTGGATGTACTATGAATTCCGATTTACTCACCTGTTATCAGGCGAGACCTCAGTGCTGCATCTTTGAGCCCAGTACTGATCCTGAAATGTAATTCGAACCATACTTACCAGTGACTTGAATTGTATTCCATAGGCTAACATTGACTGGTTTCACTTGGAAATTCTTCTAAGTGTGGAATTTTGGAACTTTAACATTTTCACCTAAAATCATTCGAAGAACGAATTCCGATTTACTCACGTGTTATCAGGAGAGAACCCAGTGCTGTATCTTTTAGCCCAGCACTGACCCTGAAAAGTAATTCTAACCGTACTTACCAGTAACTTGTATTTCCTTCCATAGGAATCCATTGTCTGGTTTTCAGCAGAAAAGTTTCTAAGTGTCTATTTTCACAAACTAAAAATAGTCCTTAAAAATCGCCTGTATGACTTAAACGCATTCTTTCAACTGTTTAAAGGTGATGCACCAGTGCTGGATCCAGGATCCACCACTGAGTAAGAAAAAGTGCCGATAACACTACTTACCTGCTAAGTGAATTTCCTGCCGTAGGATAACATTGGTGATTCTATGTGAAAAAATTTCTGTCAACTTTTAAAATACAATAATATTCCTTAAAAATCACTACTGTAACCAAAACGCTTTTACTCAACTGTTTACAGGAGATGTCCAAGGACTGAATCTAGGATCCAGTCCTGTAGTTAGAAAAGTAATCCATAAAGTAACTAATTGCATTTAACTAGAAATTCACATTGAGCTCAATGGTGCATTGTGTTTGAAATTGTGTTGCCCATTGCAACAACTGTGACTACTGTACTTAAAAGTCTATTGCCTATTTGCAAAGTATTTAAACTAAAGTAATTCATTCTGAGAAAGTATATTTTGTAATGTAATGTATAATGAAATTATAATGTAATTTAAAAATAAAATATCTAAAAATAAATAGTTTAAAAAATGAAGTTAATCAGTATAAAAAAACTATAACAATTAATACATTTAAAAATTGTCATTTACAAAACCTTTGAGATTCACTGAATAAAATATAGGTTTGAGACATGTTATAGTTAGGAATTAGCATTTAAAAAACCTTTGAAATTCACTGAAAAAACCATAGGTTTCAGGCCTGATATAGTTAGGAATTAGCATTTAAAAAATCATTGAAATTCACTGAAAAAATCATAAGTTTCATGCCTGATATAGCTGGGAATTAGCATTTAAAAAAACCTTAGGAATTCAAAGAAAAAAAGATAGGTTTTAGGGGTGTTATAGTTAGCTGGACATTTCACTCGTACAAAACCATTGAAATTCCTCCGATATAGTTAGTTGTACTAACTACATCTTGGGCGCCCGCAATCCACTGCTGATGATGTCACATATTACATAATTCATGACATGGCCAGTGACATCACTGATGACATCTCAAATGACATCACTGATGACATCATCCAGTGAATGTGGTGTAGTTCGTTATTTAAATATGTATTATATATATAGCGATTTGCATTGAAGAATGAGTGGATATATAAATATAAATATCTGGATGGAGGATTTAGTAGCAGTGTGATTGACTGTTTACTTGACTAATTTATAGTGTCTTACTAAATATATTGGATAATTACTAAACTGTGTGAATATCTGTATCACTGTTGTCAGTTGTTGTGTAAACTGCTGAGTAAAGAGATGGTGCTCTAAAGAAGGTCAAAGAAGAATGATTAAAATGGGTGGGGTCTTTCAATAGTTAGCAGAGGAATTGTAATGAACCAATCAAATCTCTTTTTTTGCAGGTCACATGGGATCCGTACACCGTGCGCTTACGCAGCACGCACCCAGCGCGCATCCGCGAAATTGAATTAAAAAGAAATATAGGATTAGATGTAAAAATATATTAGTTTTAAGACTAGTTTAGAGTTTGTCTTCAATTAATATTCACATGAAATACATATATATATGTTTTTTTAAATGTTAAATATTTTGCGGGATCCGTGCACCTACCGCGTCATAGACGCACATGAAGCATCGCGGAAGCGCGTAAACGTCGCGTTACGTACATCGAACGTGTCGCGTATAGGCTGGGAGTCGCGTATCTGTCGCATTGCGATCGCGCACTAAACACGTACCCAACTCGTACCATGGGTGGATGCAATCACGTAGGGATCGAGAACTGTGCGCATAGGGTGCGCGGATCCAAAAACATTGAAAAAAATATAGAAAATACAGTTTTGAACATATAGTTAAAAAATATTTTTAAAAATATAAAAAAATATGTTTGAAAAACCCATTAAGTTCAAATAACATTTTTTAATTTTTAAAAGAATTAATTGAAAAAATAAGTTTAAAAAATGGTGATAAAAAAGTATTTAAAAAAAAGATAATTAATGAAATTGACACACTGAATTTGAAAAATATAGAAATCCAATCAAAATCATTAAACATGTTATCTTCAGAGATAAGTTATAGATAGGAATTAGCATTTAAAAAACCTTTGAAATTCACTGAAAAAAACCATAGGTTTAATGCATGTTAAAGTTAGGAATTGGCATTTAAAAAACCTTTGAAATTCACAGAAAAAACCAAAGGTTTCAGGGGCGTTATAGTTAGGAATTGGCATTTAAAAAACCTTAGAAATTCACTAAAAAAAACATAGGTTTCAGGGGCGTTATAGTTAGCTGGACATTTCCCTCATACAAAACCCTAGAAATTCCCCCGTTATAGGTAGTTCAGCTAACTATAACTCGCGCCCCCGCAATGCACTGCTGATGACGTCACATATTACATCACTCATGACATGGTCAGTGACATCACTGATGACATCTCAAATGACATCACTGATGACATCACTGATGAAGTCATCCATGTGATAAATTAGTGGATCTTCTCACACCCTAATATAACCTTTGATACACCGACTCAAAATTTCAGACGTCCATTTTGAAAACCATAGATACTCCAATACCAATAACTACATACCCACTCATTGACTCTTAGGTCTACATACATCTCCACTCACTCACCTGTACAGTCACTCATACTTACAGTCACTTCATACAGGACTATCATATGCATTTATACACCTATATAGACACTCACACACCGCAAATTATCCATTGAGGTACTGACACACCTAGTCAGTCATGCAAATAATTAATCACAGTCCAATTTACTCACCTATACAGTTAAACACACTCAAGTTCACTTACTCATAAAAATACTAACAAATTCTGACACTCTTATACAATGACTAATACAAGCACACACTCATCCATACAGGCACTCCCTCAATCACACACTCTCACATATAGATAGTTATATACTCTTACACACATATACACTGCGTTTCACATATGTAGTTACTGACACATGTACAACTGAGATATACATTCAATCACTAACACACTCATACATACACTCACCCAACCATACAGTCCATCACAGTTGCACTCTTAAAACCATGCACCATAGAATCACCCACTCACACATCTATGCACAGAGTCACACACACCCTACCCACACAAACACTCAGGCACCCATACAGATACTGAGACAACCAATCAATAACCAATATATACACATTCATATAGGTATTCACAAAACCATGCAGCCACTTATACACCAACACACAGACACATACAGACATTCACACAGTTTAGTCACTAGTCTGCAGTAAGATACATTTAATGACTCACTTATAGAGTCAGTTACACACCTAGAAAATCATCCATTCACACACTTGTACACCCACTCATTCTTCAACAGGCCTTTCAATATATATATTAAACATATTAAAACTTTACAGAAACACAGACTCACTGGATGACGTCATCAGTGATGTCATTCGAGATGTCATCAGTGATGTCATCAGTGATGTCACTGACCATGTCATGAGTGATGTAATATGTGACGTCATCAGCAGTGCATTGCGGGGGCGCGAGTTATAGTTAGCTGAACTAACTATAACGGGGGAATTTCTAGGGTTTTGTATGAGGGAAATGTCCAGCTAACTATAACGCCCCTGAAACCTATGTTTTTTTTAGTGAATATATATATATATATACACACAGACACACACACACATATATGTGTGTGTATATATATCTTTACTGCGGGGTCGTGGGTGACCTGAATCATCATTAAATCAGCCCCATCCTTACAGACCGGAGTGCGTGCCTCTTCTTTAGGAAGTTGGATTGTGTTTGTGTGGTCTACGCTCCTTGTGCCTAAAGGATTGGAGAAACTAATGAGGAGTTTGCATCATATATATATATATATATATATATATATATATATATATATATATACAAATTCTGCAACAATGTAGCACATAATAATTTTTTAAATGCCAGACTCGCGGATAATGGATTTGCTAAGCAGTCTCTTTATCTCTGCAATATCCCTTCCACCAGACTTGAGCCTTTGAGTTAAATTTCCACCGTCACTGTGCCCATGTCCTTATCCAATGCCCTGTGGCCACAGCTATGCCAGCTATTTTGGTCAAGGGAAGACATGCAATACAAGAGAAGTGACATAACGCAGGCCTGACCCTTCATGCGTTCCCTCAGGTCCCCCCATTCAGCCCAAGGCCAGTAAATATCTGGGAGATATGAGAGGCTCAGGGGCTGCACTAAAAAATAATCAGTGGGCCTCTGGACAAGGCCTTAGATCATGGCCAGTGTCAGCGGATAGTTTAGAAATGGACATGGCAACAGGTCATGCACTGTGTCCAGAGAGCACTGACCAAAGCAATGCCCAGTGGCTGCCACAAACTAGGTTACTGTTTACTAAGAACAGTTTTGAATTAGGGATTGGGGCAGAGGAGCCAATGCTACATAGCTTAACCATAGCTGGCAAAATGTATCTAGTGGGAAGGACTAACTGAGCATTAGTAGCCACTCCGCAGCCAAAAACTGTAAGACAAAGCTTAATGCTGACTTGCATCTTAATATGAATGAATGGTGTTTACAATTCTAATACTAACACTGCAGCAGAAGCCTTTGTGTCCTCTGGCTTCCACTGAATAATCATAAGCCTGGTCCCATAGAAGGCAGAGGCAGCTGCAGACCAGATCTGATTTGCAAAACATTGAGCAATTCTAGTGCCACAAGAGCATTTTATATTACAGCAGGATAGAATAGACAAAATTTGTAGTGGCTTGGCAGTCATACACAAAAACTTAAAATGCAAAGCTCTTAAAAAAAGATTTCTCAATGTTTATCAATAGAAAATAAATAAGAATGATTAACTTAACTCTGGCCACACTACACATCTTGCACAAGCCACCGTCCAATACCATATAAAACTTTAGTGGAGAAACAAATTAAACTCTTTACCAATAGCTCCAACACCCTAGACAACACTTTTCATTTGGATTTTAATTTACACTGTGGAGACTCAAGAGATGAATCAGTATTTTTTGTTGTCATAACTATTGAACATTAAACGTTATTCAACTATGTACGACTTCTGCACACTAAAAGAGTCCATTCTGAATCTACACATTGCAAAATAAGGAAGAATTAAAATCTGTGAGAAATTCGGTTTTAGGTTAAGTGGGGTGTAAACCCTGGTCAAGCAACAGCCGCAAAACCTGACAGGTTGTGCCACAAGAGTATCTCAATTAACCTGTGCTTAGCCCTCTTGTAGCTTGGCACAAAAGCAGCTAGGCTTAACTTAGCTGCATAGTGTTAAGTGTTTATGCAGCACACAAACAGTAATAAAGTGAAAACACAACACATGAAATATCCCACACCGATTTAAAAATATACAGTCAATGTTAATAAATTATTTGACACCAAAATGACAAAATCCAATTATCAGATCCAGAGTTATTTGTTTTTAAAGTTTAAGGTAAAATCTAGCACCAAAGAAATCAAAGCGCCAACCGCAAATATCTAGTCACACAAGTCATGGCCTGTCGAATTGGAGTGTAAGTCGAATACAAGAAGTGGTTTGTGCTCCCTCAGCACTTCAGACTTAGAAAACAATTCTGCAAAACGTTGTCTGAGAAGGAAAAGTTCAGTGGGGCAAAGCTGCAGGCAGTGTTCGACAAGGAGGTTTCATCGTCGGGGGGCTGCTGGGCGAAGTTGCTGTGAACATTTCTACGCTCAGACTTAGTGTCCTTTTTGGAAGTTGAAATTCCTCAGTGGGACAAGACTGTAGGTTGCAGCCGATGAGAGTTCCACGAGGCTAGATACCCCTTTCTTTGGCAAAGGACCACTGACCAGGATTTGCTGCTGCGAAGAAGAACGTAGCAAGATCAGCAAATCCTTGTTGCTGTCAACTTGCTAAAAAACTCCTTTTCAAAATTGTAGCCTAAAATACGACTTTAGCATTGAAGAGGTTTATAAATTACAATTTCTCAGACACCAAACATGAAAGGTTTCTCTGCTCCCAATAAAAAGTTAGCACTTTTTACTGTAATAAGCCAACCCAGTGTTATCATATGGGATAGGTGAGCCTCATTGTGGTGACAATTGAATTCAGTAGTTTTTCAGTCCCAGGATGAGTGATTCTTAAAAGTACATGTCTAGCCTTTTAATCACAAGGTTCTACATAAGGCCCACATTAAGGATGATATATGTAATAAAAGGGTTTTTTAAGTATATGTAATAAAAGGGTTTTTAAAGCTTTGCAAGGGAGTTACATTGCCAAGTCGAGTTATTAGTTTAAAACTGCTTGTACCACTCAGGATGTCATCAGTGCTGCATGACAAAAGACTTGTCACTTTCAAGTTTCAAGTTTAATAATGCTTTATTCAGACAAACAAGTCCATCAAAGTAGGAACAGCATAAAATAACTATGACTACAAATAATGTGATGCATAAAAAAGAACAGAAGACATCATGAAAGACAAAATCAATTCAAAAGTGAATTAAGCCATACGCAGGGCATAACATAGTGACATAAACGAATGTCTGACAAAATTCCCAGATATTTTAATGACAAAATTGTGACAATATGCTGAAAGCAGCCAGGTTAGATCATGCATGTTGTACACTGCGCAAATGCCTGCTACATTGACTCACTGCATAGTACGTGTGTTTTTGTTAATGTGGATATGTGGGCTAATACCATTTGAACCCCGAGTTACACTTAATTAATTTGCAGACATTAAGCAGGGCCGGGTGGCAGAGCTAAGGAGCCAGTTTGTTAAGTGTTGTGTGCTATTACTGACCTAGCACAGTATTTATAGACAGTGGGACTGCACGTGGTCTTTATCTACATCGGGGTAAAGAATAAAAGTTCCTGCAATTAGTGCAAATTAAAAACAGACATTGTTAAAAAAAAACACAGCCAGGTGTTTGGCTAAGGTGCTGGAATCAGAAATGACTTGTGCTAAAATCCCAAAGTTCAAAATGGCAGGAGTCATGTCACCTAGGATCATGGCTGTCACATGCATGCTACACATTTGTTACCCTCCCATAATCAGCACAATCAATAGTATCGCCATCTGGCCAAAGCAAATGTGGTGACTGAATTCCCCATTTTAATGGCAGGCTACTACAGGATTTTAGAATACTATTGCCTATAAATCCCAGAGTGTGGCCAGGTGCTTGGCTTTCCTCCATGTTGATGAGTAAGCCACTGCATGGGCTCAACCCTTCACCTTTGTTTCTCGGATTGGGCTCAGCTCTTCACCTGTCTCCAGCTGACATTATGTTCAAGCCAGATGTCAGCAACATCTTTCCTCTAAGTGACGCTTCCTGAAATTCCTTCTGCAGTGTCGCCTCAATGACTTTCATTGCACTGTTGGACTTTTTCGATCTCTTCCAGCACTTTCTACAGGGATCTCAATTTATTAACAGCTAGGGAGAGTTAGAAATAATAAATTTGGATTGTCGGACTCCTGTTGGAATCCTGTACAGTCACCTTCACCTACGTACTTGAATTCTGTCAATCCCTCAAAATTGTGCCTTAACAACTGTCTCTAGTAGGTCTGCAGTATTATATGTAGACTTGTGTGAACTTTTGTTGCAGATCGATGCCTCGAGTTGTGGCGGATTAACAATTTCTATATGACATTACACGACCAATCTAATGATCATTAGTTTGGCTCTAATTTGATAAAGGTAGTGTGACATTGATATGTTGAATGTTTAGCATAGTGCATCAGTTACTAGAGTAGAACTTGTGTATGTCTCATTTTTTTAAAAATGTTACAATTCATGCGAAATCCAAGTAGAAAAATTGCACACATTTTAAATTGATGTAAGCAGAGTGTAACAGTAGTCTTGTGTTCTGCTTAGTTTTTAAAAGTCTGTCATACCCTGCACACTCACCTAGATGGCACCTGATAACTCTGATCCTGTGTGCAGATAAATAGACTCTGCTGAGTAAGTGAGGCAAGCAAGAGATCCCCTGCTGCAGGGCATGACTCTACAAAACCTGGGAATTTATAGGAATTGAGAAAATATCAATAGAAGGGAAAGGAGAGCAATTTGTGAAAACGTGGAAACCATGTCTGAATATCCCCGCATAGAATCTAAGGAGATTACTTGTCCGGGTAATTAAAGGTGCTTAGAATTGCTGGGTCAGAGAACATAAAATCAATTAATCAAAAGCTTACGGAGTCCATTCTCCTGGGTTGTCAGTGAAGCAACCATATATTATATAGAGGGTGCTATGACCATCTCGAAAACGGTTGCAATGAATCCTATCATGTTTTGTACCTCCCACACCGTAAACGGTGTGGGGGTATGATTCCAAGCACTAGAAGAGCCCTCTGTTAGGCTCTCAGTGTTCCCGGCACCGGCCTTCTAGTCCCGGACAGCTCAAAATGGTTGCTGCCGACCAGAGACACATTTCTGCCCTCCTGCTGCTGAGCCAAGCGCGTGCAGGGAAAGACAAAACAATAGGCATCCTGTCACACGGAGCTGTGACCACCTCCCAGACAGAACTTAGTGTATATTAGCGCTGGGTGGGTGCCCTTGCCAGCGCTTAAAAGTCTGTATTAGGGGCACATTTGGTGTCAATGTGCATAGTCCAGTTCAAACCAGTGGTGAATGCTGTTGGTTCCCGCTCTGGTGCGAACTTGACCAAGGATATGGGAGTAACCAACCCCCTGTCCAGACCCTCCCCTAGGAGGGTCCCCTGAATCTTTCCAATCCTTTCCCTAGGGTACCTAAGGGCTTATCTGGGTGTAGGGTCCCTACATTAGTCTTGGGATAAGATTCTGATATAAAACTTGCTTGTCTTTCAATTTGTCTAGGCTTTCGACTTCCCCTATTTGTTCCTTTTCTTATGGAGTTCAGACAAGCACTCAGTCAATTTGGTTGGACAATGCCAAAGCTAAATTGTGATTAGTGGTGTACAAAATGCATTCAAATATGATTTGTCTCCAGCAGATTCACATCTCGGCAGGTGATCAATATCTGAACTTCAGGAGCATGGGATGAGTTTTGTACTGCACTACCCAGTAGTATGCATGCAATCTGCATCCATTCATGGTACTGCTCTTTTAGTCACCAAATTTCAGCTATCAATAGTGCGGCAGACGGAACCCCGGCAAGGCCACAAGATCCTGTACCATGTATGGCTCCTACTATGATGATCCCAAGATTATTCTTTTTTGTAATCACACTACCACCATATCAGGATTTAATAGCAGTTTATGGGTGCTGTCTCAATTAACCACCACATAGTTACTATTTCATCATCATCATCAAAAATAACTTTATTTGATTCTTGTGGATCATAAAAGTTTGCATACAAAGTATATATAAAAGTACAGTTAAAAACATTTCTAAAGAATGAACATATTCTCTCCAAAAATTATTAATATACCAGAAAAACTCAATCGGTTTTAAAATCATCCCATCCTTCGACAACACAATTTATACATTTGATTGATTCTTAAAAGGACCTACAATAAATATAAAATTTCGATACCTTTCACAGTTCATAGCGTTTTCGGATTGAAAGTGCTATTCTAATAAAACTAAGCACTGCACTACAGATTACATCTGTAGATAATGATCTCAAATGATCAAAGCCCTCCATATAGGAACAAGGCCGAATGGTCTTCAATAAGGGCTTTATAAAGCGTGCTCTAGGTACTGCATATAATGAGCAAAACAACATAAAGTGCATTGTGCTCTGTTCGGCCATATTATTGCATGGACACGGGCTAGTCTCTCACACCAGCCAACCTGTTTAGGATAGGCTGCTAAAAATTGCAATGTGCCAAGTCTTAGTTTAGTCATCAGAAAACGTGATTGTACGTGCAGAGTAAAAGACAGGTAAAATTGCTGATGATTTAGCATCCCACCATCCAACATTCCCCGATCCTGGTTAGACATGCTTATTTCAATGCGGTATGCATTTTTAATAACCATTTTCCAGTTGTTCTGAATCATTTCTGGATTATTATAATATTCTTCTAGTCCAATCTTACGGAAGGTGTTCTTGACATATGATAGCCAAGGGAGTGACATTGCATTGTCCATGTTCATACAGTCCCTAAGTATACTCCTAGAGAATATTAGGTCTTCTGAGGACCAGATTTTCCCCCATAGGATGAGTGGGCCAATATTTAGCCTGTCTTTCACATATTCCAGGCCCACCTCAGAATGGCAAAACAATGTTGGTGAGCTGCTGGGAATCATTAATAATCTTTTTAAAAATGTATTCTCTAAAATCTGAATCTGGTAGCTCTTACTCCAGCCCCGAAGGTAGCTACAGAGAAACATTTTGATTTATATAAAGTTATCATCTCCGCTACCGGCGTGTGTCCCAATTTGCAGGCAAAACGGAAAAGCCCATCTATTAGCCTACTAGTCTGTTGGGCCCTTACCATAATGAGGTCATCCCAGTTTAATTTATTTTTAAAAACATTTCCTAAGTAAGTAAAACTGGGCACCTTCTCGATAATTTTTCCCTTTACCATAAATTTCTTGGTTTTAGTTTTCTTTGGGCCACAGACCATGCCGAATGATTTGCTAAAATTTACTTTGAGGTCCAGGGCTAACATAAAATCATTGAAGGCGGTCAGAGGTTTTTGTAGGCTATAGGCCGTCAAGGTCATTAAGACTGTATCATCGGCATACGATAATAAGGGGACCGTTTTGCCATTTATTTTTGGGAAATCCAGTTGCTGTTTAATCAGGAATGCCTCTAAACCATTTGTATATATAAGAGATAGAAAGGGGGCCAGGATAGAACCCTGGTGAACCCCCCCATGGAGGCAATCGGCCTGGTCTTCTCTCCTCCTGGTCCAAAACGAACCACTACAGAAGTAGACTCATGCAGTCTACGTAGGAGGGTGATTAGGGGTTCTTCAAAACCCATTTCCCCCATCAACAACCATAACTTTCCCCTACAAATAGTGTCAAAAGCACTGGACAAGTCCATGAAGGCCAGGTAAATGGAAACCCCCCCTGGCCCTCATGTACTTGCCCATAATCAGGTACAAATTAAGACACTGTTCATTTGTCCCGATCCCCTTTCTAAACCCATATTGGGTGTTGGCTATCAAACCAGAGGCATCTACCCACGACTCCAATCGTGCCAAAATCACCCTCCTCATGACTTTACAAGTGCCATCTATTAAGGAAATTGGCCTGAAGCATGTGGGGTCCTTCCGGTTTCCTTTTTTTTAAAATTGGTACTACCACTGCTTCCTTCCATGATGATGGAATGTGGCCAACTATTACCGCTTTAAAAACATTAAATAGTAGAGTTGCCCATAATTGAAGATTACTTTTAAGTAAATCTAGGGGAACCCCATCTGGTCCTGGGGCTTTTAGAGATATGCCCTTGACTATCGGGTCTTCGACCTCGCTTAGGGAAAGGGATAGACTTAATTCATTGGCAGATTGTGGATCAATAACTGTCTCATCCCTTTGTTCTTGTATTGGTATGCCCAGAGGGTTGAAAATGTTTAAAAAATGGGCTTCCCAAGCTTGCCCTGTTATGGTCGAATCCATGCTCCTAGCATCAGTAGAGAAGAGCTGACGGTTTATAACCTCCCAAAAACTCTTAGAGTCCTTAAGGGAGCTGGCTCTCTCTAGGTCTTCCCAGGCTATTCTTCTTAATTCCTTTTTCCTAGAATTAATAACTTTTTTTTAAGTCTATCTCGCTGTCTTTACCTGGATCATATTACGAGGGACCGCTTGCAGAGCTTTCCTGAGATCTCTTTGTGCCTTGGAACACTCACTGTTGAACCATCTAATTTCAGGGAAATTCCGCTTCCTAATTGGCTTATTTAAGTTATAGGCCACATTTGCACGAATTAATTCAAAAGATTTTATCACCATGTCTGAGGGGGAGTCGAAGGATAGGCAGGTCATAAAATTACTTTGATTTTCTTTTAGAATGATCTCCTCAAACTGTGCCGAGTCTACCGAGCTCCACTTCAGCCTTACCCCTTGATTATGATTGTGCTTTAGCCGGCAATCATACCCTCCGACTCTCTGTGCTGTGTCATGCATTGTCAAGGTAAGAGGGTTATGATCTCTAGCGGGGTGTGGTTCAACAGCAAAGCTATCTACAAACCATGTGTGTTTACTGTATATTAGTATAAAATCAATTATACTCACACTACCTCCCCCCTGATAGGTTGTAAACTGCACAGAGGATTGCTAAAAATGGTATTCATCATACAAATATAATTTACCAAAATGATGGTATTCAGTGTGTCGCCCTGTGGTGTATGTTTAAAATGTGACACATGTTGGTTTTCTATATCAACTATCCCACACACTTTGTGTGAGCTGTACGGACAAATGGTGCAGTTGAAGTCCCCCATCCAGATTAGACACAAAGGTTGATGATTCGTGGCCACATTATCGATCTCCTCTTTTAGTGTGCTAATGACCTCGTTGATATTAGGGTCAAAGATATTATAGTACCAATTAATTAATAAAATTGTTACGTCAGTTAAGTTAAAAATTAAAATATGCTGGTACCAGTCAGAGTCTATTATGCTCTCTAGCCTAATTGAATCATACAAAAGTGAAATAAAAGTCACTAAACCTCCCTTGGCCCTCCCTGCTGGTGATGGATTTGTGTGTTTATTTAGCGAACGATATCCATCAATAGTGATATCGACCCGGCTCCAAGTTTCTTGGAGACAGATAATATCAAAAGTTTTCATGTATTGCAACCAGACCTCATCTGTTAGTTTTGGGGAGATGCCCGCAATATTCCATGATATAAATCTGAAAGGACATATAGTAATATTCCGAACCCCAGGTACTTCATGTACAATGTCATTGTCATTAAGACTCCGAGCCAGAGGCTCTTCACAAACAATATTCTTAACAATTTGATCATCTATTTCAATATTAAAATCCATCCTGCATTCGCTATGTGCAGATGCTGGTGAAAATAAGAACTGGTATTTTGACAATTTATAGGCGGTGTAACCACTGTACAACCTGAATCCATTATAACAGTCTCTGGAACAGTGACAGAAATAACTGATTCTCCTGGATTATTCCTGGCTGTAGTTAGTCAGTCTATGTTTGCAAGATCGCTCAAAGCCTCATAGCGGTTGGGATGAAACCAGGGAGGCGGAGGAAAGTGTGATTGTGCCCCTACAGGTCTACCTTCTTCAACAATATGCCATCTAGCTCTTAGTGGATGATAAACAAATCCCAAGGGCAGGACAGACATCCCCTCCATGCTTTCGAAGCAGTTCTCCACCCTATTTTGTACGTCTCCAGGCGCACACAGCAGCGTCGGCACCTCCTAGCGCGCGAAGCAGGGCTTCCTGGGGGTTGGAGTCCCCCCTGTGAGTGCTAGCGGTAGTTTCGCAGCAAAAAAACTATTTATACATACTTTCTAACAGACAGTAACTTTCTCACTTATTTTGATAGGCAAACTGTTACATTTTTCAAGTTAAGTCTGGGACTGGCTGGTGTCTGTGTGTGGTTGGAAACGTTGTAAGCCTACATCCTAGGAGCAACCATATCATTCTCGTGGAGTAAAGTAAAAAACACACACCTAATCAGTTTAATAGCACAACAGCTGGAAATATTCTGTGCTGATCTAATTCGCCCAGGTAACCCTGCATGATATGGTATTCTCTTCTCCTTCCGTGAGATATAAGATGAATTGAAACCCCTGCTGAGTTGGCCCTACTGAAGGCAATGCAGGCAAACTAGGCACAAGTGTTCTTATTCAGGGTAACTTGGTTTACCCAAATGATGTGTAAGAGACTACTTTGCCATTTATCAAACTAATTTAAATTCCATCTGGTTAGATTGTTCTTGAATCTTCCATGATACTCTAGATTTTTCTAAAGTTGCTATGTCAGACTACACAATGATCCAGACCTGCTAGCCTTTATCCAAGGCCACTGCAATTATGCGGCAATGATGAAGGGCCAAACTTGTTCTCAATCTCATTATGCATCAAGACAAGATAACCTATGTGACATAATGCAACACATTCTCTGTCGGTAATATTTTGCTATTTTATCAATTTAACACACATTATTACTATCTCGGAAATAATGTTATCTCATCAGTATCAGTCTGACACATGAATACAACAATCAGAAACTGAAAGGGGACAAGTTAATCATGAGTTGTTTGTGTTCCGGTTTGGGGAGGACCTGTCTTGGACTGGACTGTTCCTATTGGAGTACGCTGTTATAGTATTTGGAGGATGGCAGACTTTTGTCTCTCAATTAAGCCAACAGCTTACACTAAGAATCTAAGTTTGCCATTCAAGAATTTCGGGAAATTATGAGTTCTGTGAGAACTGTATTGTGCTTACTGGATCATAAATCTTTCCATCTTATTTTGCTGTTCAATTTTGACCAAAAACATTAAGCCAAATGTTTAGCTGAGTACCTCGCAATTCTGATACTGCAAGTGGCGATCTTATGGCAAAATATCTTTGCATGGGTGAAAAAACATCTCGCAAACAAATCTGGCTACCTGCTAGTTAGATAGGGCAAGAGGTCCAGAAACTACTACTATTGTGTTGGGTGGCAGGAGTAACAGTTTAGGATGCCTAAAATGTCAATGGCCCGGAATATTAGGCAGCGCAGGGTGGTTTTGGTATCTCAGTAGTTTTTGACTGGTGGATCTTAGGTTCCAAGATGGCATGTACTGTAATAAGGTGTTAATGAGGTAGTTAGGATCCAGGCTATTTGATGGTTTCGAAGGTGTTGTACCACACGATTGTGGTCAAAATATCGAAAATAGAATAACCATAATGTTGCCCCACGAAATATCATCACAGTGGGCTTAATAATAGTAAATATACATCTACTTTGACAATATTTTGAGAGTGCTGCTATTATGGTCATAGTATATCTGTAGATCAATATTATGGGGGTTGATATCGTGACATACAATACATTTAACTACTAGTTTTAAATGTCCCTTTTCCTGGCAGTGAGACAGCTGGCCAGGTGATGGTGCCGAGGTACTTTGTGCAGAGTTTGGGTTTCAAAATCTAGAACCTTGTCTATTGGTGCATAGGATTCATTGCGGAGGCCCCCCAAAAGAAGGCCACTGAAGTAGTCTATGATACTGAAGAGCAATGAGCATATTGGCAGTTCTTGATGGTATGACTGAGCATATCTTATGTGACCCAGTGGTTTCAAGCTGTTGGGGCAAATTTCAAATAATCTAGAGGAAAGAGGATGGCGTTCTGGACCTGTAGTGAATGTTTAAGATTATTGGTTGAGAGTTTGTTATTTGCCAGTCTCAATGGATGTACACATAAAACCATCTAATCTCAAGGAGGTCTACTGGAGACACTAGTGGTGTTTCATTTAGAGACTTGTGGTTACTAGACTGTAATCCTGCTTCAGGATACATTTAGAGTACCAACATTTGGTGACCACAATTCCATCACTGCTCCCAGGCATGATGGAACTGTCCTCATAGTGTTTATCCGTATGCGTAGGAAAGTTTATGTGGGCTGGACATCTGCTGGTTAGTTTGGTAGAGGTGTTTGCTCTACCACATTGATGGTTGGACGATCCACCCACCGTTCTATGAGCTAGGACCTTAGCCTTTGTCCCCAAGATCTCTGCATCACTCCCTTGCTCTCATAAATTGCTTTGTCACCTTGCGGTTGTCTTTCTTGCAGATTGGTTGTAAATTCAAGCCCGCACTATGAGCAGCACAACCTCAGCATTAATGAAAAGCCTCCTGACTTCGATGACACCCTGCACTTTCATAGATGCTCGTATGCAGGCATGAGTGAGCTGAACGCTCAAGACTGACCAAATATGGTATTTTGATGGTCATGAGTAATAATCCCAGCAAGAAGACCAAGGGCCTGATTTTGATTTAGATATCTCATCCCCCCTATTTAGGTCAGTAAATTGAATTGTGTGAATTGGGTAATGGGGACATCTTGGATTTACAGTACTTGGAAATGACAAAAGTGCAATAGGTAGTGATATAAAAAAAGGTGTTAAGTTTTGGTATTTATGACATCCTTAAAACCAAGATAAGTATAAAAGTTAAGATGGTTGCTTGTGCGATATATTTGTAACCACTCTTTTCTTGTTCCAAATTATTTATTGGCATTTTTAGTAATACAAAAAATATAACAAAGAAGAACACAAGGGGGGAGAATAAAAAAACAATTAGCAGACATCATTCGTAATGTCGAGACGTGTACATCATTGTGGTACTTATGATTAACAGCAGGAAATGTAAGCTGTTGTTTTTGGTAAGTGTTGTGACAAGGGATTATAGGTTGAGGCTATAGCGTTGGTATGTGGGGGAGATATGTATCAATAGGCATTAGTTGATATAGTTAGTCTCAAGGGAAGGTGTCAATAACATATGAGAATCGAACACGTCATTATAGGTGTGATCTGGTCCAGGAACTAAGAGTGGGGGAGAGGAGGGAGTGGAAGGGAGAGTCAGTGTCATGTGGTTCAAAAGGAAGGGTGTTAGAGTGTGGGTAGTATTGATGGTAAAACATGTTTTTGGCCATGAGGGAATGGCGTTAAATGATTTCCCATTATGAGGGCGTATTGCAGTTAAAGAGATCTTGTGTTTTCCAAATACGTACAAAGGTTACGGAGGAACCTTTGTTACTAGATTGAGTTGTGTGTGTGCTTCTTCGGTAGGTGACCCATGCCCACCAGGTGTGGTATGACACATTGTTACTAGATTTCCAATCAATCAATATTACTTTGATGGCGATATTGAGTGAGATGTCGAGGAGGGAAAGATCTATGTCAGAGAGATCGATTGGAGGATCTGCAAAATGTGGTCCTAGTAGAATAAGCGAGAACGATAGCGAGATTGGTGTTTTGAATATTTTTTGTAGTTGGAGGAAGATATCTCGCCAATAGGTGTGCAGATGGGAGCAAGAGAAAAACATATGTTCTTTGTCACTGAGTGACAAGTCACATGTCCAGCATGAGCTTGAGGCAGAATAGTGAAGCGGTCCTTACTTTCCTTGGTGATAACCACGATGATGGCTTTGGAGGCAGACCCTGATACTGAGCCAGAGGCAGCGAAGTAAGATAGAGTTTGTTCTAGTGTTTCAGAAAGTGAGGGGGCGAAGGTTTTTCAAAATTCAATCGGGAAGTGGTCTGAGGACCTTACTAGAGGGGATACTTCTGATGGTGCACTTCACCTCTTCAATTGTAATTGGTTTGGACAGGGATGTTGGCTCCTAGTTGGATATTTGTTTGATTGTTAGGGATTCCAAGAATTTTGAACAGGCATCAAGGGGTGTTTTAAATGGATGTCTGTATAATTTAGTGTGAAAGCGTTGGGATAGTTTAATAATCGCATCAGTTGAAGTTTGCAGTTCATTGTGTTCAGGAATTCGTAGGGGCAGATTTATAACGTACTTGCGCCACTTTTACGCCGCCGTTGCGTCACTTTTGTGACGCAGCGGCGGCGTAAACCCTGCGCCATGTTGCGCCCCATTTACAACGTGACGCATCTAGGGAGATGCGTCATGTTGTAAAGCTTGCGCCACATGTGGGCGTACCTGCACAGGGGGGGGCGTTCCGGCACAGGAACGCCTCCGAAAAGTGGCTGAGTGAAATCTACAAGATTTCACTCAGTCACTTTTCCGGCCATGCTGCGTCAAAACCCTGCGCCTGCTTGAAGCAGGCGTAAGGATTGACGCAGCATTGTAACGATAGGGCACCCCGAGCCTTGCTGGAGCTGTGTCGCGCTTGCGACGCAACTCCAGCAATGCGCCAACCTTCCGCCATCAGATGCGTCACGCATCTGTTTATCCTTGCGCCACGATGCGCTGCATTGTAAATGCGGCGCATCTATTGTGGCGCAAGGGTAAACTTTTGTGATGCATCTTCCCTGGCGCATCCATGCTGATTTGCAGGGATGCGCCAGGGAACATAAATCTTCCCCATTGTGTTTATCCTGATCGTTTGGATAAGGGTGGAGTTGCGTTTAAACTTTAAACTGAAAACGTTAAAACTAAAAGTTTAAGATTTAAACTTAAAACTTAAAACATAAAACTTCATGAGTTCATCTCTTTATTTAAAAATGATATAATTCGCAATACATAATTAAAATAATGCCATTATTTATTCAGAGATTAGGTTTCAGGGAAGCTGTTCGTAGTTATAACGATAAAGAACATGTTCTCCCCGCCGGTGTCTTGGCTGGGCTGCCAGAAGGGCCTGCTCTGCACAGGCGGTGGCGGTGAGAGCTGCGGTGCACAGGTCCATGAGACACGCACGAGGACGCCCGCAGCTCCCTCCTCACTCGCGCTCTCCCGTGCACGCGCAAGCGGCTCTCTCAAAGCCTTTTTTTGCCGTCTGTGTGCAAGAAATGCACTTTAGATAAAGATAAAAGACTTCCATTGGCTTAGTTGTATGCGCTTTGAAATGCATCACAAATTGAAAGCGTCACAAAGGTTGGGCGCCTTATTCAATTAGGGCCATGGATTTTGCCACAGGGACTCCTATTTATTGAGTCATAAATGTTATGCGCATTTTTTCCTGCCACTGCCATGCTGAGACCAATTCGAATGGAAACGAAATTGCTTTTGTACCTGAAGGGCAGAGTCGGTGTTATTAAAGAAAACCCTAATCTAAAAATGGAAAGTTCTCTTACAAAGATGCTCTGCCCCGCAGCTGCTCCCCTGACAAAAACATACTAGAATCCACCACTTTCTCAGTTTTGTCCACTGAGCATGCGCCCTAAAGCTTAAAAAATATATTCTGTTTTTCTTTAGTATCTGATGCTCATCCCAAGTTGTGCATGATTCTGCTAAATTATCATTATGTTTTTAATTGGAACGCGTTACTTAGTCATCACGCAGTGTCACTCCTTCGATAACAGGCTGCGATGTGCAGCAGATGTGAGCACAGCCCACATCCTGAAAGGCACTACAGTAGCCAAAGTCGTTGTCCAAAAATAAAGGGATTACAGTCATTAGGTATCACTTAAAGCTGCCATTATTATAGTGCAGTGCACCCAGGCAGGGGTCAGATGTGAGTCACTGCCTCGAGGAGGTGAGGCACATCCGTGGCATCGGCTGTCGGAATGGGCAGTGAAGGGGAAAGGCAGGCTCAGCTGCGCAGTGACAACTCAACCGCACAAAACACACAAAAAGCACTGCCTTACGCGTTCATGCAATCACCACTGAATTTGACACAGCCAATCTGCTCCTACTGCGTTTATGAATTTTGCCGATGTAGTTTAACTAACTTTTGTACAATATTTTCCGTGTTCACATTGGTTAATATGAATTCTACGCTGCTTATGAGTAGCTGGTTTTTGCTACACTCGGTGCTTAATTTGTAAAACAATAAGGACCGGTGCTCAGAAGCCTGCAGCTCCGAATATCGGAGGCGCCGCGTGTCAAGACAGAGGTTTAATTAGTGGTTGGAGGATGTGGTCTGTCTGCCAAGAAATGTCAGATGCTCTGTCTGCCAACCTCACGGTTGAGAGGTGGGGGAGCCGCTGGGTTTCTGCAGGTGGGGTATCAGCTGACTCCTCTGATGGAAACCATGCACCCAGGGATTTGTCTGCCGTTGGGCCACAGTGATGGTAACCCTGCCTTATTTAGGATTTGGTAATGATTTCTCATACCATGGTCAATCATATGAGCCATGGCAGAAAACAAATCATGACCCTAACACTCAGGGAGGAAAAACCCTGAGTGGAAACAGGGGCGTAAAGGAGGCCCCCGCAGCCCCTGCAGTGCGTGGGGCCCCCCACACCATTGACCTCAAAGGGGGCCTCTTTGGCTGGCCAGCTGCAAACAAATAAAACACTCAGAAGCAGCAAGACAGTTAGGGAATGGGCAATAGGGGCCCCTTCATCTTACCTTGCGGGAGGGGGGGGGGGGCTTGAGGATTTGTGACGCCACTGAGTGGAAGATTGTTTCAGAAAAAACAAAAAGAATGCCAAGTGAGGTCAAACACATGCATTTTGCTCTGTCTTCAGTATATTTGCCGCACCAGCGAATGCACTGAAGGCAAAGAGATCCACACCAGAAAGGTGGAGCTCTCTAAATATGGCCAGGGGAGAGGAGGTGAGGGTCTTCGCTGATAGGCAGTCTGGGCAGCCTGGTGCCACACAGTAAATTACACCCTTGTGCTTTTTACATTTTTTGTCTTTTATTTGACCCTACATTTATGCAAAGCTTTATTTGTTGTGTTTAGATTTAGAAGATGATGAGGTTTTATGGAAGTCCCCAAGCTGTGGGTGGGCATCATTCGGCCATTAGGGCCCCTATTATGTATAGGACGCACTGTCCATGTTTGCGCCCTGGTTCACCTTAAAACAGGTGCTCCAAGGGGCGTGATGGAGCAGGTAAAACTAAATTTTGTATACCTTCTCTATTTTGTATGAAAATACTACTGATGTAATCAATTTATATATTAATTTGAATTAACTATGTGCGGTGATTTATCAATCAACAAAGTGCATTTTTGATAAACACAAATTACACACGGGACTAATTGCTATTTGCATGGCAGTATAACTTTAATGACTAATTGTGGTACGCCTATTAACAATAGAAGGTGTGGAGATAGAAAATTGCATGATTTATGGTGCTTTGGTGACGTTTGCATTCCTGTTGGGGCCAAATGGTGAGTATTATTGCTTTAAATGTCGCTATAAGCTAGGAAAATACTAATATATAAAGGGAATAGTGTGGGTTTAACATTAGATTCTTCATTTCCGCATATTCATTATTCTTTTGTGTTTGTTTTGCTTAAGTTGGCATTCGGGCCCACCAAGCCATGACATTCAAAATGGAGTTCGGAAGTGACCACCGTCGTGTGAGCGCGATGTCTACTGCGCAGACTCGGATGGCTCCGAAGATCTCCAGGCATCCTCAATTCAGTGCACAGTGTTCCTGGTCAAGGATAGGAACGTGGAGGACTGCCAGATTTCAGTCAGTGTAAATTACCCGAAGAAATAATAGTCACCTATAATGAAGAATCAACATTGTTGCATGAGAAGGACATAAACTGAGGATATGACCAAGCTATTTCCCTGAGAACCCAAGACTCAGAGAAAGTTGCACCGTATAACAATTTTTGCTAGATTGGCCAATCACAGTTCTTCCCAGTTCAATAAATGTTTCATGTCACCCAGAATTTTATTATAAAAAGGGTAGTAGAATAGGGAGGGGTATTAATAGTTGTTCAGAGGGCCACCTTAGACAGATCGTGTCCGGAGGAGAGTGTCCCGAATTTGCGTGATCGATTCGCTTGCACGAATGCTTGGTCCTTTAGATATCTTTGGGACTGTGCCGTGCTGAGCGAGAGAACTTTTCAGACTTATTGAGTCTTGGCCTGCTTTCGATTGGGACGATTTTGCAAAAGGATTTGGGTTATGCAGAGCCAATTGAATTAGAAAATAACCCCGAGAGCAAGAATAGGTAAATATAAAATGTCATGCAAATTTGTGTTGATTGATTACATTCAAACTTGATTGACCGAAATGCTAATTATACAATTGCAAGCAAGAAATTAGATAAACTAAGTATTGATTAACAGAAAATAAGTTTGTGGTTCTTCAAGTAGGTCACTAAAAAGGATTTTGAAGCTTTAATGTGTTTTAGCTGGTTCTAAATCACCATCAACCAGTCCAACTAATTGGTCCATCGACCAAGTGGTGGAGTGCCTTGACGTTAGGGTTAGGATCCTATAGGTGTTGATGTAAATATGTAAATTTTGTAACACATTTTTCTTCCCTATAGGTAATAAGGTACCCCCCACATGACCAGTGGATTCATCGTCCTCCTGCGTGCGGATTCAGAGTGAGAAGTGCGAGTGTTGGTGTTATGGGCCCCACCAATGAATGTGTGTGTGAATGAGTAAGTGCGGTGACGGATCTGTGACGCAGGGAGGATCTGTAAAAAAAAATGTTCGCCCCCTTTTCTGCTGGATCAGGTGAGCTGATGAAGTGCACCCTATTACATACAATGCGCTGCCCCCAGGGCAGCCGCAAACTCGTGTTGCCCTAGGGGCAGCACATTCAAGTGAAATACGGAGCGGCTATAAAGCAGCCGCTACGAGTTTCTCTGTGCAGGCGGCAACCCGTCTACACTTTTAAAAGGGATTAGAGATTCCCTTGTAGGCGGGTGCAGCCATGGTGATTTGGCAAACCTTAGTGGGTGAGTAGAGGAGGGCTCCATCAATTTTGTCCAGACAGCAACATCTTGACTTTAGGAGCCCAAAAGCCTGCTGCATTGGCTGAAGTGTTCTACCATGGGCTTCATTGAAGCAGACTTATCTTGGCTTTGTTGGATTGCTCAGCGGTGCCAACAACCATGGTCGTTTGGGATAACCTGAGTCTCCTAGATGGTAGTCAAAAAACAGAGTAAAAATTATGCAACACAATTTCTGAATATTACTCTAGAAATTGCCCAAACAATAAAATGACAGATTGTACTTAGCAACAAGCCAGGCCTTCTCAGATCCAAGTTGTGACATTTTCTGGGGTATGGGGTTGTTCCGTAGTGCAAAGGAATCATGGGCAGAGCTGGGGAAACGTGCACAGATGCTTGTGGTGTACAAATCCCGTAAACAGACAACCTGTACGTTGATTGAATGGAAGGGTTTCCGATTCCTGGAGACCTGTTCTCTGGCGTGTGGTGGCACTAAGGCAATATGTGTGCCATCAATTGCTCCAACCACATGTGGTAGGTGACCCAAACCGTAAAAGTCACCCTTCACATTGAATAAATCCTGCAGCTGTGGAAACTGGATGCAGCTGTAGCTGTGTGTCATCACTGAAGAAAGAACGTCTTGGAGTACACTACAGAAAGCTGGTTGTGACAGGCCACCAGTTACTGCCACAGTGTATTGGAAAGAACTGGAAAGAACAAAATAAAACACCGCCATGAGTTTGACAATTGGTGTAATAGATGTGGGATTTGTATTGTGAGGCTGAAGATCTGGCTCTAGCTGATGACATAAATCCACTATGGCTTCTCTATTCAACCTGAACGTCTTGATTATATCCCTTTCTTCCGTGGTGGCTAGGTCTGGAAATGAGTGGTACACCAGAGGCTGTTGTCTCCTCACTCTCACAAGGTTCATATGTCTGCATTGGAAAAACATGTGAACAGTTATTACATCAGCCACAGGAACATATTTGATGAGTAACACAAGAGTAATGTAATTTGTCAATATGTATATGGCTTGAATGTATTTTGTCAATATGTATATGGTTTGATACGTACTTAGAACCAACATTTGCTTTTTGTTTCTTATCTATCACAAATGACATTTGTGGCCTTGATATGAATCTTTACAATAAATGTGTATCTAATACATTTCAAAAGTATTATCTATACATTTTAAAAATTTGTGCAAAAACCGTCAAGGTAAGTGCACAAAACACCGCGCTAATATGGCATTTCAGCACAGTAACGAACTTCACATAAATGTTTCTTCTCAAAAATATGTGTCCATCGAGGTGTGATTATTTGAACACACTATGCCTATTTGTAGTGTTGGTGATGCACTTAATAGTCACTAACACACTAGTTGGAACTCCTAAAATGGCGGGCGCCTGACCTCGTCGATACGACATTTGGGATCGGATGTGGGCGGCGGAAGTCGACCACGCAGTGGGCGGTAAACTCTATAACGGACACAGCCATAGGCTAACGTTGTGGAACGTAACAGTAGACGGCCAATGGCTGTGTCCGTCTCCGCTGACGATCGTGTACATGTATACGGCGGTTGGAAAAATAGCTCACTTGCTTCCTAAAACTGCTGCTATCAAGACCTCCTCCACTATTGTTGCTGATTGTCATCTCCGGGGTCAACCATGCCAGGTCAAGCAGGTGAGAGGGTCCAGCCCTCTCTGCAGAGGAGCTGAAACTGCTGGCAACTGAGGTCTTTTCCCTGTATGGCCAGCTCTCTTGATCTACAGAGGAACAGGCACATGTCTGAAATAAAAATGTAAATCCGTCTACCTGAATCATTCCATCTTAACAGGCTATAATGTGGCTTTGAGTTCCAGAGTGAAGTGTAGTCATTGGTGTTAAGTGTCACATGTTGTGGTCCTTACATAGGACACTCATGTCAGGGATTTGTAAGCACTGTAAAATGTCTAACAACTGCAAATAAAACTCAACTAAATAATAATAAAAAAAACATTATGTACTACTATGTTTAAAAAAAATAGGATTCTTACCTCCTAGATTTTATCCCATGATATTTTTTAAACAATATGTTAGCGGAATACCACCACTGGTGTACTAAGGAGATAGGCATAACTATTCAATATTTTACAAACAAATTCCCTTAGTCTCCTAACCAGCCTCCTGGTTGTATCAAATAGATTGCTCACCTTACACCTACAGCTGAATTGTGAAGGAGTGCACAATCTGACATTGCAATGGCATCCAAAAACTTACCATAGTCCAGAAATGACTTCCCAAACTAGCTCATCATTGTTGTATCAAACGAAGCAAGCATGACCCACCCCATTGAGCTTAAGAGTGGTTGCACCTGAAAAAAAATGTATAGAAGAATTTACAAAGGCAGTAGGTCTGACTTATACAGTGGATGCAAAACACACTGCACACAGATATAACATCCACAGACACATTAACAAAGATCATACACATGCACAGATGAAGATAGGGCAACCTACTTACAGACCTCAGTTCCTCAAAATGAAAATCTCCATACTCCCAACCTAGGAATGTATTTCAAGACTATCACCTAGTCTGATCATTCTACTTTACAAAAGACTAATCATTATAAAACAGTCAGCAGCACTAGACTCTAAGTACAGGCTACCAAATTATGGAATTCCCTCCTGACACTGACAACCATCTGGAATTTAGAAGAATGGTTAAGAAATGTCTGTTCCCAACTAACCATCATGGACCTCCCTAATATGCTATCCTCTAAACAAAATGGGACACATAACAAGATAGGTACCTGGTCTGCTCACCGCCAGAAAACTTGGCCAACTTATCTAAAACTTTATGGGAGCTCTCAATCCAAATTAATCTTAACAGCAGATAGCTTTCCTTTCTCCCAGTATCCGTACAACCAAATACATAAACAAAATAATAACTCTACAAGCCTATTAACAGTATACTGCATAATGCCTGCACAAAAAAAAAATGTGATTCATAGCCAGGGAATCCGGGGACTATCTACCATCTTCTGCGTGCCCTGTCCCCTTATTTGACTCCTTCAAATTTCATGTCCTTACTCAACAATGACACAAAACTTCAAGTAATCTGGTTTATATTATATAACTACTTTTTTGAGCTGTCTACAACTCAACTCATAACCCATAACCCATTCTTCTTTAAAGACTTCTATCCTTTTGCTCCAAATGGAAATGTATTTCTGATAAGGGTATATCTTCAGGATGAAGAAGAATCCCTGTCACACTTCATCTTCTTCTGTCAGACTGTCCTGGCTATGTCCGGCCCAGGAAAAGCTGGATAGTCTGCATCTGCAGGCAGCTGGGGGGTGGGCAATATATTTTAGCATTTAGGCTCCTACGTACAGAGACCAGGGAGTCGGTTGTCTGTGCGATTACCATATACCTCGATTGGAGTTGGTCTATCAGAGCAAAAACATTGGGATAATTTTCTAACGGTAAGTGGCAACAGTGGGTTCTCTTCTTGAGTTTTCTTCTGTTGATATTGCTTATGTTATGCCACTATACTATACTGCTGGGTATGTTTTTTGTTCCCTTTATTTAAATTATGTGTTGTGCACTTCTGAGAACTATTGTGGCACTTTTACCCATTATATTCGTATGCAATACATATTAATAATTTACAGTTTTTTATGGGGGTTTTTGCAATTGTTTTTGGTCTTGGATCTTTGATTGATTTTCGTAGTATTATCGATTATCATGTGTATTTATTCATGTTTGTGCTGTACTGTTTTCATGTTCATGGTTTTTCTAAACTGAATAAAGTATAAAGTAAGTAATAACGTGAAAAAAATGAAAATGAACTACAATACTTACCATGTCAGCAATCATTTCTAACTCCCTTTAACTCCACCATAAACATACAGAGGTAATGCAATGAAGGGTTTCCTTTGAGGCTGGAAGTCTAAAACCGCTTGCCAAATACCCACTACATTAATTACTAACCAGAGGTCTCGGAGTAGCTCTCTTCTAGCCATAGAGTGCTTCAAAGCCTCATCAGGTCTAGTAAATGCGATTTGATTGCAATTATAACAAAATACAATTGCCTGTAGTGGGGTCTAGTTAATCATTTACTTCAAAAGATGAAGCATCTCTGGCTAGGAATAACCAGATTAAGTCATGCTTAGTCTCTTTTCTGTTAATTGCACTGACTCCTAAAGCAGTCAGGAATGAGCCTGCTCCTGCGAGTGAGACCCACTCTCTGGACTCAGGCAGTAATCCTGAAGGAACCAGGAAACATAAAGAGCCCGGGAGAACGCCAGGCAAGGCAGGTGGCAGCGATGGAACCAGAGCAGCCAAGGACCATGAAGCATGGGAATCTAGCAGGAGAAAGGCAAGACAACCAGGGAAAGGGAAACATGAACCAGGGAAGTGTGAGCACAACAATGGTGGAGTGAACTCAATACAGTGAAAAGTAAAAGTGGGAGTGGGAGCCATATATCAAGCCGAAAGTTGCAAGACATCATCTTGCGAGATCCTGGCCATTTTATAGCAACTAAGGGGTGCAGTGCTCCCTCTTCTGACCCTGACCTGGAAATGTATGTTCCTGACCATCATTGTGTAGCCCTCTCACCAAGAGTCGGCAGTCCACAGTTTTCAATTCCACCTGGTCTTTCATGATATTCTATCCAAAATCCAAACAGACTTGCATTTATATCTCTTTCCCTGTGAGTTCCTCAATGAAATCCTGACAATTAGGGAGTTTATATTCTTAAATAATTATGCATTGTACACAGAACAATGTACATGTCAAGGAACAATAGTATGTTTATGCTATGTTGGCTGCCAGCAGCCAGCTCTCTGCCTCCCAAGAGCAAAAAAATAACTTCCTAGGTTGAACAAGTACAGGGAAGAAGAAGAATTCCCTGGAGCAATGTTCCCTCTAATTATTTTCCTCCATGTGCAGCAATATAGGTGCTTCATGCACTGCAGCTAAGGCTGTGTGCACTGAAGACAAGTAACAACTTAATATGCAAGCACGTGCGGTATGCAAGCTACCAACATTAGCAGCTTAGTAAGGGTGCCAAGGGCCCTAATGCAAATTATAAAAAATGCTCCTCTTACATCTTGGTTGGCATTAAAAGACACACATTACTGACCATCTGGAGAAAGTTTTTCTTACTTTCTGCTGCCTTTTCACCTCATCCATCAGCTTTCACCCTGCCTTCTTACCTCTTTTTTCTACCGGATGAAAAGGTCCTGCACAACCCATTGAATAAATGTTTGGCCTCTGCTCCGCCGTATACTCTGTTTTGCGTTTTACTAGTGCCTGCTTGGGACCGGTTTCATTCTCTGTTTGAGTGACTATTCCCAAACCCCTCCCAGAGGAAAAGACCACACAGAGCTAAACCCAGAGAGACACTTCACAAAATTCTTAGCAAAATCAGGGCAGTCTTTGGCTGCTTGTGTTCTGGTTCATGGAGAACATGGCCTGGCAATTTGGGCTTGACTGTTCCTATTGGAGCAGAGTCAAGACTGATTTACATATGGCAGGATCCAAACTGAGTTGGCCTGATGGGCAAAAGAACAATGGTTTGGAATGCTACCCCTAATGTTGCCAGTAGTTAGACAGGGATGTGGGCCAAACAATTACGGCTCTTCAAGGAAGGCATAACAGTGGAGAACATTTTAAAAGTCTCCATATTTGTCAAACTTTGTATGTATGTTGCACTGTACTGCACACACACAGGGGGACAAGTGGTAAAGGATATTTTTGGCACTATAAGGATCACCTTCCAGTACAAAACCTATGCTTGACAGAACCCTCACACTCTTGTACTAAGGTCAGGGCCACTGAAATTATGCAAGGTCCTGACCTCTGGGCACAAGGACAGCACTCTCCCCAGCAGCTCCACCAGTTTCAGCCGACCGCCCCAGCACTTGAGACCCGTCCCAGCAGGGTTCAAGCCGGCAGCCCGTCCCCGCACCGCAGGTTCTCCTTGCGCTCTGGGACTTGCCCCTGCTGTTTTTATTCTCCTGTTTAGTTTTTTGGGCTGATTGCAGACTTAGTTTTAATTTAATTTCATTTAAATTCAGTGTTCGTGGTACCAGTGTCACCCGCTCACCTTTCCTGACTTTCCCGCTGCTGCTGCACCGCCCCCTGATCTAGCCCGCTCCCACCTCCCTTCCGCTGCTCCCGCCCCCCACCCCTACATATGGTGACCGCTAAGCGGTCGCGCAGCGGATGTGCGCAGCGGGCACGCCTAAGGCAAGCCCGTCTGCGCCTGTCTGAGACCCGACCGTGGCCAGCGCCAGGAATCTTGGTTCTCCTAGACCCAACCGCTACGATCCGACCACCCTCCATGCACTAAACCCCGGAAGACACGCTGACTGTGCAAGATCCTCGCCCAACACCACAGGCAGGCAGTTCTCCTGCAACACGTGCCACAAATCCTTCACCGTCGACAAGCCTCCCGCGACCTTTGATGATCCGCCTGATGCCCACACCACAGACAGCCTGACTTGCATCCTTCCCCCCGTGCGCTTCCTGCACCGACACGCCGTCGAAATTTGGGACCTAATCGACACCCTCTTACCCGACGTCGCCTTCTTCACAGAGACTTGGACCAACGCCACCTCCGGCCCAGACATCGCACGGCCATTCCCGATGGCTACAAGCTCCAGAGAAAGGACCGCCCGCACCGCCCAGGAGGGGGACTCGCCATCGCACAAAACACTGCCCTACAACTCTCCACCTCCAGCTCGAGTGACCCCCAGTCCAACACAGAATACTTCCACTTCCAGGTCCAGACATGCCCCAGGACCACGCTACGCGGCACCCTCATCTACAGACCACCGGGACCTCGTACCCAGCCCGCAACGACCATTGCCGAGCTCGCCACACTTCACGCCATCACCTCCACAGACTACATTCTACTTGGGGAGCTGAACTTCCACCTCAACAACAGCAACGACCCCGACTCCAGCACTCTCATCGACAACCTTGCCTACCTAGGACTAAAACAGCTTGTAAACACACCCACCCACAGAGCAGGCCTCACCCTCGACCCTATCTTCGCGGGAGGAACCAACATCCGCTTCAACCACACCACCCAACCCCTCTGGATGGACCACCACTGCGTCCATTTCACCTTCAACACCACCACAGCACCCAAGCCCGCCCCACGATGGAACTGGAACAAGGTCACAGAGGAACTCCTCAACACCACCCTCCGCCAAAACACCCCCATCGCCACAACTGACACCAACACAGCAGCCAGGGAATTACACCGCTGGATCTCTGCTGCGCGGACAAGCTCGCACCACTCCGCCTCCCCGACAAACAACGCCCTCTAAAGGCCGCCTGGTTCTCCACAGAACTCCAAGAGGCCAGACGTGCCTGCAGACGCCTTGAGAAAACCTGACAGAACCAGAAAACCATAGAAGCACCGACCAACCACAAGAACGTCCTGAAACAATACCACCAGCGCATAAGAGACACCAAACTGACCTTCATGAAAGACAAAATCCAGACAAACGGCACAAGAGAACTATTCAACATCATTCAGAAGTTCTTAAGACCCGCCTGCAAAGCCACAGACATCTCTCCTTCCCAGGAACTCTGCGATAGGCTCAGCTCCTATTTCCATCATAAGATCAAATACCTCTACGACAACTTCAGCGAACCCACCCCTGACACCACCCCCAACCCATCGTCACCAACAAGCCTACCATCACGTCTTGGGATCCCGCCTCTACTGAACTCATCACCACTACCATGAAGAAAACCCACTCTGGAGCACCTACGGACCCCTGCCCACCGCACATATTCCACAGAGCTGCCGCCGCCATCGCACCCGAACTGGGTTGCGCCATCAACACCTCCCTCACATCTGGCATCTGCCCAGACGATTGGAAAAGGGCTGAGGTAAAACCCCTCCTCAAGAAACCTACGGCAGTCCCCACGGACCTGAAAAACTACCGACCCATCTCTCTCCTCCCCTTCGCGGCCAAAGTCACAGAGAGACTCGTAAACACCCAGCTGACCACCCTTGTCGAAGACAACTCCATCCTGGACGCCTCCCAATGTGGATTCAGCAGAAACCACAGCACTGAGACCGCCCTCCTAGCCGCCACTAATGACATCCGCATGCTACTGGACCAGGGACACACAGCGGCCCTCATCCTACTAGACCTCTCCGTGGCTTTTGACACTGTTACACACCGCACTCTCACAGTCAGACTTCATGACGCAGGGATACAAGGAACCGCCCTCGACTGGATCCAATCATTCCTCACCGGCCGAACGCAGAGGATCAAACTCCCTCCCTTCCTCTCGGAACTCACCAACATGAACTGCGGAGTCCCACAGGGATCATCTCTCAGCCCTACATTCTTCAACATCTACCTGGCCCCCCTTGCCGCCATCGTCAGACAACATGGACTCAGCATCGTATCCTTCGCCAACGACATCCTTTGCCTCGCGAACAATCCAGATGACACCAGACTCTGCTTCCAGGAAGGAATGAAGAATGTAGCAGCCTGGATGAGGGACAGCTGTCTGAAGCTCAACTTGGAGAAGACTGAGGTCCTCATCCTAGGACCGTGCTCCACTGCCTGGGACAACACCTGGTGGCCGTCTGCCCTCGGGACCCCACCCACCCCCACCGACCACTCAGGTAACCTCGGTATCATCCTCGACTCCTCCCTCTGCATGAACCGCCATGTCAACGCCATCGCCTCCGCCAGCTTCAACTGCCTTTGGATCCTCCGTGAGACCTTCAAATGGATCCCCTCCGACTGCAGAAGAACAGTCACCCACGCACTCATAACCAGCAGACTTGACTACGGCAACGCCCTCTATGCCGGAATCAACAAGACTCTCCTACACAGACTCCAAACCATCCAGAACGCCGCAGCCAGACTTGTACTCGGAACTCCACGACACGAACACATGACCCAACAACTACGCGGCCTTCAGTGGCTCACCGTCGATGAAAGTCACTTTCAAACTCCTCACTCACGCCTACAAAGCCCTCAACAACATTGGACCCAAATACCTCAACAAGAGAGTCTCCTTCCACGCGTCCAAGAGAAACCTCCACTCCGCTGACCTTGCCCTGGCAGAAGTCCCCCGCATATGCAGAAACAAGACCGGAGGAAGAGCCTTCTCATACATCGCAGCAAAGACCTGGAACAAGCTCCCGGTGAACATCAGACGCTCTCTAACCCTGCACACGTTCAGGAAGGACCTCAAGACCTGGCTCTTCAACTGATCTGGAGCTGTCTTCTTCCTCCCCCTAGCGCCTTGAGACCCTCACGGGTTGTAGTGTAGTTCCTATTTCCCCAATAGGCTCTGCGCATTAGAATAATATACCCTACATATTTGGCATAGGACTGAGGTCAGTATGCTCCTATTGAGTATATTAAACTTAATTATTTTGTACCAACTAACTCAGAGGCCACTAGAAACTCCTTGTAAACAAGAAGGGAGCAGTTTCTGGCAACCGCATAAACATGACAACTTTGTTTCCCTTTAGATTCGGAAAACTCTCAGAATCGTGGAAACAACAGATAACAGTTTTACTCAGCTAATCGTGCATGCTTAGTTTCTTCAGAGTTACACAAAAAGAATAGACGGGCGTTTTCAATAAAAGGATTTATTAAACAGTCTTGTTTCTCGTGTAAGAGATATGAGCTGTTACAATCATAAGACAGTATGCAAGATATATTATGTACAGCATAAGCAGTAGAAAAGAATAATACTGCGCTAGCATTATCTTTTAGCTATGACACATATATTCATATACATAAATAACATAAGCTAAAAATGCGAGTACTCATGAGATGCTTCTCTAACTAGTTCTACCCCAGTGTATCTAACCTAAGTGTAGTACAAGGTAAGAAGTAGGTGATGTATTCTATAGTATGGTAGGCTATAGTGTGGTATGCTAAGTTTAGTATGCCAAGTCTGTTATGCCAAGAGTCCCTCTAGGTTCCAGTCAGCTCCATACCTTGAGAATGAGAGAGGTGGGAATCTCTTTCCGGGTCTCGAACTCTAACACCCCGCGAAGGGAGTCAGAACACTGAAAGCTGGATTCTCTGCGAGCAGGGATGACAGCGTCTTGTCAGTGCATCAGGCCTGGACACGGGCTCCTCTAAAGTCGAGGTCTCCTCCTACTTGCTTGGGCAAGGGAAGGTATAGTTATACCTGGTAGGTGCCTTGGAATGTTAGCATTGACGTAAAGTCGGGCAGAGGAAGACGTCAGGAATGAAGCCTTAAGGAATAGTGGTTCATGCATAATGAATGAGTTCTTGGAGAAATCAATCCTGTGCTAGGGGAACTCCCAAGAGCTTAAGGGTCTGGTTTCTAAGAACTCATTGTGACGTTGGGGTGGACGGATGTAGGTGACCATGCCTGTATTTGGATAGCATGGCTAATGCCTAATTAAGGACTGGGATCTTATGCCTATATAAGGACAATGCGAATTGTGCCTATATAAGGATATGTATCATAAAAACCTATATACGGACACCTAAAGCGGAATACAACAGGGTGAGTAGCACCTGATTGATTGATTGATCGATTGAAGGTCATGGCCCTTTTCGCATAACTATGGATTTGCCATGTGTGTCACATAATGCATCATCTACTGTATAATCTTCAGATTTTGAACCCCCAAAAGTGTTTCTAGCTTGAATGTATCAAAACACACTAAGACCGTGACTATCTTTATTGCTGCAAAGTGGAAGACCCTTCACAAAGGTTAACTGGTCACCTTTCTGTTACTAATTGTTGTATTTGGGTATTAAATTGGTACTAATGAGGTGCAATATTTGCACAAAGAGTGTTAGCATGTGTGAAAATGCCAAAATAATATAGTAATACTATTCAAAATTCACATTACACCGCATAATTAGCATTTTTTACCTCATAATTCAACCCTGACACATAATTTGGTCCACGAATAATTCCTGTGACTGACTACTGTGCAAGGTACAGGTGGGTGAGGCAACAAATAACACGGACAGCTGAGCCAAGGGTCAGCTCTAGCTCTTAAGAGCCCATGCACAAGACGAGCCTTGCAAATATGTGGAATGTCAATCATGCAGCACAAAACATGTTAGAATATGGTGAGCCGTTTTCAAAATTAAAAAAATAAAATGTGTAATTGTTTCACCTTAGTCAGGGCAACTAGAATTTTTTGATTCTGCGGATGTGGCTTTTTTGGCATAATTATGGATTTTCCATACTTGGCACATAATCCATCACCTGCTGCATAATCTGCAGATTTTGACCCCAAAAAATTTTGTTTTAGGTGAAGCGGATCAAAGGTTACTAAAAATGTGGCCAGTGCCTGCACGCAATGGAAGGCCCTCAACAAATGTTAACTAGTCATCTTTCAGTTGATTATTTCTGCATTTGGTTGTTAAACTGGTAGTAGTTAGGCAAATGTCATTCATGTGTAAAAATGACGAAACAAGGAAGTAATAGAAACAAAAGATGTAACACATTATGTCGCACAATTTGTCTTTTCCTGCCGCATAATTTAGTCAACCTTGCCACATAATTTGGTGCACCCTTGCAGCCTCTTTCTACTAACCTTCGTACATCAGATTGTGTCCTGAAGGATTTGTTAAAAGTGAGTTTTTAAACAGTACTGATAACGTCCTGAAAGTTTTTTTTTTTGCAGTTTTACGTAGCAAACAGGACCAGAAAGTATTGGAGCACTTTACCTGAGCATCAGAATGGAAGCTGTTTTCCCAGTTCCATAGTCAGCAGCTCTGGCAGTAATTTTACATACTCACCCTCTCTTTGCCATGTGAAACAAAATCACGTGTTTATTTCACACAGCCTGCTGCCCGCCTCATAAACTGCTCCGGCCCCGATTCACAGAACTAACTTAAGACAAAATCCTAAACTTACTACCATTTTGGTATTCACAGAATGCACTTACTACTTTTGGTATTCACAGAATGCACTTACTACTTTTGTCAATCACAGAATGAACTTACTACTTTTGGTATTCACAGAATGGATTTACGACTACTAACTTTACGTCCGCACTTGGGCCAGAAGTCCCGCTCCCGGAGCAGGAATTCCACACCCGGTGCGTGAATTCCGCTCCCGGGCTGTAATATCCGCCTACGGCCCGAAATCTCAGATTCCGGGCTGGAATACACGAACTGTGGCCACTGATCATTGTAGCCAAGAGTAAACACCTGTCCAAGTGCCTACCATCCCCCACCATGCATCAGCTGACACACTGCAGCCAATCCCAGCCAATAGCTCCATTTTGCCATGATGAACATTGCAAGTGCCTACCATCCCCCACCACGCTCCAGCTGAAGCCAATTAACATTAATTAACCAGCACCACAAAACATATAAAAGAAGCACACATTGATGGAACAGGTTTGACCACAGAGAGTTTGTGTTTACAACGCTGTACATCTCCAGAGAAAAATGGAACTAATGAGGAGGAAGAAGAACGGCACTGCAGAGGAGACCACCATGCTTGTGGAGTATATAGTGAGGCACCACAAATGTCTATATGGACTCCCACCCTACTGCACCAGTGGCACACAGAAGGCAGCCTTACGACAGCAATTAGCCACTGCTGTCACAGCATTGGGGGAGGAGAGGCGCACAGTCCAGTACATCAAGAAGAAGTGGCAGAATGAAAGGCAGAGGGTGAAGGAGAAGTACTCCAGGATCGAATTGAACAGGATCCTCCTTGCTGCACACTCTGGACCCCGCATCCGTCTCACCCCACTGGAGGAGGATATCCTTACCACAATACACCCCCACTTTGTCCATGGGCTGCCTGTTAGTGACGTCTGCTACGAGGTACCAGGTAAATGGGATGACAAGAAAAAGTGCATGAAAAGATTGTCTGTGTTGCACTGCCATTGTGAGTAAGGAAGTTGTCCAAAGTGTATATAAAAATATAGTCAGTCAGAGACTCATGTGAAGCACCACAAGTCCCAGAATCCTTTGCATTAGAAATGGCAAATCCCTCTTGTAGTGTAGTTTCTATATCCCTGATAGGCTCTGCGCATTGGAATAACATACACTATAGATTTGACATAGGACTAAGGTCAGTATGTCTCTATCGAGTATATTAAACTTAATTACTTGTTGGTGCTAGCTAACTCAGAGGTCACCAGAAACTTCTCAAATATACAAGAAGGGATTAGTCTCTGACAACCGCATAAACATGACAACTTTGTTTCCTTTTAGAATCAGAACAGTCTCAGAATCGTGGAAACAATAGATAACAGTTTCACTCATTCAATCGTGCATGCTTCGTTTCTACAGAGTAAAACAGAAATAGAGAGATGGGCGTTTCAATAAAAGGGTTTATTGAACAGTCTTATTTCTCATGCAAGACATATGAATTGCTACAATCATAAGACAGACTGCAAAGTACAATATGTACGAGGTTAGCAGTAAGATAAAATAATACTGCAATAGCATGGTTTGTAGCTATGACATATATTAATCAAAATACATACATAAATACCATAAGCTAAAATGTAATACCCATCTGATGCTTCTAAATTGTTCTCCCCCAGTGTATCTAACCTAAGTGCAGTACGAGGTTTGAAGTAGGTGCCATTTCTAAAGTATAGCTAGCTATATTTTAGTTTAGCCAAGAGTTGCCAAAAGTTTCTCTAAGTTCTAGTCAGCTCCATACCTTAGAATGAGAGAGGTTGGAATCTCTTTTCTGGACTCGATAGTCTAACCCCCCGCAAGGGAAGTCAGAGAGCACTGGAGCTGGATTCTCTGAGAGGAGGATGGCAGCGTCAGGTCAGTGCATCAGGCTGGAACTCTATCTCCTTCCGAACTTGCCGTGGCAAACCGCATAGTCTGGGTTGGATCGAATCCTCCGGGAACCGCAATTTGCCAGGGCAAGTGCTGGTATATTTATACCTTGAAGGTGTCTAGGAATGCCAGTATTGACGTAAAAATCGGGCAGAGGAACGTCATGAATGAACCCCAAAGGAATAGATGTTCATGCATACTTAATGAGTTCTTGGAGAAATCAATATTCAAGCTGAGGGAAATTCTTAAAGGCTTAAGGGTCTGGTTTTCCAAGAATTCGTTGTGACGTAGATGGACGGATGTAGGTGGTCATGCCTGTATTTGGTTTGTACGGACAATGTCTAAATAAGGGCAATGCGAATTGTACCTATATAAGGGCATAAATCGGGACACCTATATACGGAATCTAAATCTGCACACAACACCCACTCCAGTTTCGTATGAACGACGTTACTTAATCCTAAACGTTCTAAACATATCTTAAAACAGAGTATCGCATGGGTTTGCTAAAATAAGCTAAAAACATATCTAAAACATATGTTCTAAAAATACATTACTAAACCATTGCTATGCATAAAGTGTTGTACATATTAAAGGCAATGTTCCATTCTAAGCATAGGATCACACTGGAATGCTAAATGAATGAACCAAAATATATACATGTGATTAAATGGCTCGTAAATACAGAAGAAAAAGGGGCCAAAACCATTTCATGTCAGGTTACACAAGTCAGATTGTTATTCATGACAAGGTGGCATACTGTCCCTGGAAGTGTTATCAAAGAATTCTGTTCTCTATGAATAGTTCTACTATAAGCAGATTACTGTGCCAAAAAATGAAAAATACAATTTTGGGACGGAATGAAAAAATATATATAATCATAGAAAAAGTTCCAAAGTCAGTATTACGTTTGAAAAAGAATGAAGGCCAAATTCAGAGTCTCTCCGGAACACTATGTGCTTGAATCAAAAGTCAGTGTGTGGCGATGGAGAAAACATAACATTTTCTAATACTGTAGACAACAAGTCGTCTACCGATGTGGGTGAGAGTTGGAATACCTCGTGTAGAAGATCAACAGCACATAGATGCGAACTATCGCCTTCAGCATGGGAAGCATCAGCAATGTCCGGATTGGATGTTACCTGTGCACCTGGTGTTTCCTCTCGTACCTCAGCAGTAGCATGTTGCGTCTGTGAGATCTAAATGAATGCCACCATCAGGATTGGTAGCCGCTGGGGACAACACATAGCATGGGCCGTTATCGGGTCCAGCAGAGTATCGATATCCCTAGGCATGACTGATGGGAGTGTTAGACAGATGTCCAGCACGCATTCTTCACCGCATAGCAGGCAACGTAGAACAGGTAAGATGCAATCTTGCCAGATTGGTCTGAATGACAGAAACCCAGAATTTGGACGATGCACTCACGACACTTCATCTCCAATAGAGTTCTTTCCTTGGTGAACCGGGTGTCGCTGGTGATTTGGCTTGCCATATCGTAGCAGTAGGAGCAAAAATAGTATCCCTGCAACGAGTGCTAAAAGGAGTGCACGAAGTTTGGAAAAATTACAAGAACTGCTTGAAAAGGTGCTAACAGTCCTGCACACACGTTCTTAAATACATGTACAATACCGCTCGTATCAGACAAGTTTAAGATACGACCTAACATTTCTGAGAAATGCACAGGGCAGTTTGTATACAAAAGGGTATGTATCTCCGCAGAAGTCCTTGCGACTTGGAGATCATAGGTTTCTTTGGCAGAGGTCAAAGGTACAGTTATTTGTAAAAGAATAGCTTTTATTCTGCATAGAGTATCAACTCGTATAGAAGAGATATTCAGTGAAGGCCATAAAGGCGACTCCCTGACTATGTCTAATTGGGGAAACAAGACTTGTATACAGCAAGTGACCCTGGATGTAACTGTTACTAGATATGGGATACCTGGCAGCATGCCACAGCAGCTGTGATCAATCAACATAATGTAACTCCCATTTGAAAGTTGACCAAAGATTGGATTAATCACTGCTGCTGGTGAACTGTGTAGGTGGCAGGATAAGTTTGTAGTGGAACCATCACAGGCCCTGTGTAAGTTAATACCCTGACAAAGGAGAGAACCGCTTAGTGCGTGTTCACAGTTCTCACCGCTAAGAAACACTTCACGTCCCCCACTCCAACATCTATCTTTGTAAGGTAAATCCCAGGATGTCTTGATGTATTCTTTACCCAACCTTTCATATTTGCCTGCTGGTATATTTTTTAGGCAATACTGAAAATGGAAAGTCGTAACAGGCAGAGCGATCTTACCATGTATGATCCACTCAGTAGCTGGTTTTTCTGCCACTGTGAATGGTAATTTCTCCAGTTTTTCAATGCTCAGCACCGTATAGTCTGCTCCCCTTTGTGCCAGTTTGATCTGTCTATCAGTGAGATTGAATTCTGCAAACAGTGACGTAGTATTGATTAAACGCCAAGGCACATTGTCAGAACGCAGGTTTTGAAGCGTCCAGCCTAATAGCATGATAGAACGTAGCTGTGACTGACCATGTTGCAACAAGACAAAGTCTTGTTCCATGATGTCTATGACAGAGGATACAATGCTGTCCAAAGAATATATCCTGGACGACAGAGTCGTTAACCCATTGTCTACTACAGAGAGAGATTTCTCTAAATTAATACAATCATTTTCTTGTATTTGTTCTGCAGTCTCTGCTTGGGTGACCTTCCATGCTTCATTGTAAGCAGCATAGATACCGGCATATATGAAACGTTTTTGACGCGGTTTTCTTGGTCCTAGCAAGAATTCCCTAAGGTCTGCGCCTTCTTGAAGTAAAGTTAAGTGTTGTTTTACATCCTCTAGTGTAACTTTCTGTAGCCAATCAAGGCAAAGTTTCCCTACACTGTAAGTTGTTACTACCCCTGGATGCTGTCTTTGGACAGAACGTGGGTCTGGCCTATGAAAGGTAAAACCTTGTGTTTTGTTCAGGAATCTATCTTGACAGTTGTTTGTGTCTAAGGGTTAGAGAAACCATTTTTTCCATTCATGATCTGATCTGTTATTTTTCAAAATAGTATGTACGTCGACCTCCCCCTGTATAGTGCTTTCACTTGTAGGTGCAGGTATAGATGGAGTGCTCATGTCTTTTATCTTGGCTATTCCAAGGCATGATGTTTGTTGGACAGTGTCGTTCAAAAACATAATTTGCTCAGGGATGATACAGGCTCTAAACAAAGCTTCTATTCCCTGTACTTGCCAATCTTTAGTACCCCATACAGCTTTCGTCTCAATGTTGTCTTTCCAAAAGTCGGAACCCTGTCTAGACAGTTGGGCAATAAAGGCTGCAGAATAAATATGTTTGGTATTCGTTAACATATTTTTCATTCTTGTCTTATTGACATTCTTAAAGTAAAATGTCTCTGCATTGAGATATTAAACCCTGAAAAATATGGAAATTTAATTGCAAATGTTTTCGAGCTAACCTTTGGTGGCGTAGGACAATGTTCCCATTGGTTATACATAAATACATTTCTAGGAGTTGCAGATTTATGCAAGAAATGATGACCATAGTGGTTATAACAATACAGTTGTTCATAGTCTGATGAAGCTTCTAAATATTCATTATTAGTGAATGCAGTTGACATCTCTAGATCAGACATCATATTATTAACAGTCTTGAAGTCCCAATCATCAGAAAAGGTACTGGAGGAAATAAAGTCACTTAATGAAATTTTAAATAAATGTGGAATATTCAAAAGCTCTGGAGGGCCAAAAATGTCATATTCGGTTTAGTCCCAAACTATACCATCAGGTATAGGAATCGCTGTGATGTTCACTGCTGACAAGTCTCTTGCTTCACGATGGGATGATTTGTGTGGCTGGAGAAGTAAGTTCACTCTTTTACTTGCTGTGTCCATTTGAATATATCTTCCATTAATCAGCATATCCAGAGTTATTACCAGAGCTAACCAAAGTAGAAAGAAGAATATTCCCAAAACAATCCATAGTTCAATCCATGGTGAAACCAGATAAGTTTTTTCCAGTAGATGAAAAAGTCTGTTGCTTGTTCTTTGAAAGTTCTTTGTGCTGGCGTCGTTTCAGGCTCGCTAAGATCCTCAGAAAACGTATCAAAGTTCATGAAATAGCCAGAAGCAGTTCTGTCAATGATTGGAATTGCATCCGTATTTGATGAAATTGCTGGAACCAGTTGATCCCTTGTTACTTCATTGTAAACAGGTGTATCTGGATGAACTGTTATTTGGGTCTCAAGAGGTACAAGGTCCATAGCATTGTTGCTTAGTCCTCTATTTCTTACTGTCGAATCTTCAAAGGTGATGAGTCTCTCAGTTTGAACCTCTTGGATTGTAGCTAGAGGAGTGCGTCTGCTACATTGGAGGAGTCCACTTGGCTTACTGTTCAGTATCGGCCACATAGTGGGGGTTTGATCAGGTCGATGGACACAAATCTTTTCTCCTTTTTACCAGCAAGGGGCAGCAAAAGTATTGTTCTTGATCCGTGGATTGCTAGTACAGGTACTGGTTGCCTGTAAGAAGGCCCAAATTCCTTCTTATCCGCGATCTTTTCTCTGACTAGATCCCCAAGCTTTGGGATCCAGACAGGCCTTGTTGGGACGGCCGGATTTTACTCAGTGGTGGTTGGCTTCAGGACCACGTTGCTTTGTTGCGTTCTTAGTTCATTTAAGTCCTGTAAAACAACTAAACGATCTTTGATATCAAATTGTTTGTTTTCCACCACTGTGCCTTTCATATCTAAGTCTGGAACCAACATTCTAGTCCCAAACAGGATCTCATATGGAGTTACACCCCTTAGAGAACTTCTTGGCAAGTTGTTTATTGCGCGCTGGACCCCATATAAATGTTTGACCCACCCATCACCCGAACCTAATACCCTAGCTGTTATAGACCGCTTTATGTCCCGGTTTTTTCTTTCCACAACAGAATTTCCCTCATGATGGAATGGAGAAGAATACCGCAATGCTACACCCAGACTGGCCATGGCTTCTATGTAAACCTTAGAGCTAAACGCAGGACCCTGGTCAGAATGTAGTGTGCCTATTGCGTATGTGCCGATAAAGACTTGCAAATCTTTTATAACAGTTCGAGCGTCAGCCGAGCGCTGAGGCCACATCCATAGGAACCTAGACTTAGTGTTTCTGGGATTGCATTTGTCCAAGAGGATGCCTGCACATAGATAGTCTATTGCTGTCTAATAATGGTGTCTGAACTGGGCTGGCTATGTTGTAGTCAGGTATCTGGTGGCGTTCTGTACTGCCATCTCTACAGCAGTTTTGAAGTACTGGGTATTTTAGTCCCAGCGGTGCAGGGGCACACACCCTATGACTTCGGGGTTTCACCCTGTTCCGGACCTACAGAAACACAGAGTCTTCTGGGTGAAGTCAAAGAATCGTTTATTGGCTGCAGACCAATGACAGGTATCCTAGAAGTACAACAGCGTGTATGTTCTCAGGAGACTGCTGCAAATCATAGGAACGAACTTCTCCTTAAGTACAAAATATCATGCTCCAGGCATACATTCCTTGGTTTACGATATGGTCATATAAAGGCATACATTACAAATGAAAAAGCAGAGTCATGATGACCATCCCACATTCCAGTTCGGCCAGCCCACAATGATTTACACAGGAAGGTTCAGATCCCATGTTTGAAGTAAATAGACCCCCCAATAAATATGAGCATCTCCTGTTTTGGGAAACAAGTCATAAAGCAAGAACAAGCAGGTGTGGAAGAGATTAGCCGGGGGATTGTGTAGAATGAAAGGGTTTTATGACGGGTCAAGCCCTGATACGAATCACAGGTGGAAGGAGGAAGGGGAGCTCGTGAAACCGGTTTGACCCGGGGCAGCAGAGCCAGCTGCCCAGGTCACAGAGAAGTCAGAGGGAAAGCCCGTGTGCTGTGAGGCCCGTATTAACTCCATCATAGCCTATGTGAGGGCAATGACAAGATGGCCACTGCTTCCAAAATGGAACCCGCGTAGTTGAGCAGAATACGTGTACACAGTGCATTCGTAGCTGGAACGGCACATAAAGCATTCGTACGTGCCGCATTTACCATTTGCGGTTCGCTAATACCAAAATAGACAGAGGTAGGGCCCTGTCCCTTACGCGGTTCCGAATACCAAAGTACGACAGACCCTCCTTTTGCCCTTACATAGGCAATCACTATACTCATCTTAATCCGAGTCTAGGTCAATGCTCACGAAGTCATGGAGATGTTGCTGTAGCATCATCCTATTACTTAGCTCGTCCCTCGATACAGGTTTCCTTACACATAAGGTAGCACAGAGGCCACATATCGCAGGAGCACACTGTATGCATAGACAGAACAGGAAAAGAATGGCTAAGATCATTCCAATGACCATTAGAACTTTCCAACCCCAGGCAGATATCAATTCCCAGAACCATCCCATCAGTGACCAATCTCCCTTATCCACGTGTATGGCTTCAGATATTTTATGGAGTTTGGAGATGGCTTGATACACTGTTGGAGCATTATCTGGTATGAAAATGCAGCAACTGGATTGGATGACCTTGCATACCCCACCGCGGTCTGCAAGAATAACGTCTAGGACCATGCGGTTCTGCAAAGTCATAAGGCGATCCGCTTGGAGCTCAGCTGTCAAATTACTAAGGGCACCAGCCGTTACATTGACGGTGGATTCAACCACACGAGTCAGCTGTCTCAGGTTCCTACTATTGACCATAGGTCCCCAAAACGGCAGGAAACCCAGGAAAAAGTCTCCTGCTTCCTGACCGGCAGTGTCCTACTTACTAATCACACCTCTCACAACTCTGGTCTTGTGATAGTCAGAGGCGGCAGTAAATGTCGGCGGTAGCAAGTTCGCAATATAACATGTGCCCGAGAAATCAGGGGGCAACCACGTATATGCTCGGTCATGACAGATGAAATATGTGCCCTTAGCAGCCAAAAATGCAGGGGAAAACTGTGACGGGAAAGTGTACGTTTCAGTACAGTCACTTCTTCCCAGTTGAGCCCTAGGGTTCTGACCATTACCCTGTAAGCAGAACCGACCCAGGTGGGGTACGACCCAGATTGGAGATGAGATTTTTCGCTGTCTTTCACCCAGACTAATACTATACCCCGTCGCGTTCCATCCTACATAAGGTCTCAGCTCTTCTTTGGGAATGGACGAGTATGCATTAATATCCCTACTCATATCGGCAACTCCTTTCATCAAAGCCTTATTATTGGTGATGGGTCTGATGGAACGCGGTGGGCGAGGGGAGTATGTATCTAGGGCGTAGAGAAACATGGTTTGGAATGCCCATGACGATCCATTGTAACTGTACGGTAGCACCAGGTAGGGAATACCCTTGTTAGTGGTATGGGGCATTAACCCACAGACCCAGCAATTGGTCGTATTCATTACCAGTTGGTGCTGGTGCAAGAGTTGGATAAACGAGTTATTTACGAACTCTGATCGTCGGGTCTGTTCGTGCTCAGGCAAAGGGTGAAAAGAGTGAGAGGAGGCAGTAGAAAGAGATATAGGCTGTTGAGTGGGTGCAATGGGTTTTGGAGCAGAGAAAAACACACATCCTACAGTAAACATCATGATACTACACAGTGTAACAAAGCACAAAAAGACAAAACATTTACTTTTTACAATTCTACACATCCTTGTTTGAGAGTTCATTTCCTCAATCGGTCTCTCCATCCTACAAAACTCCATCCTCTACTCGGGCCGCTCGCGGTGGATGAGTTTCTTCTGCTAAGGAGTACGCCTGTCAGTCCAGGGAAACGCCCTAGACCAACCAGAACCGTTGACCTAGCGTCTTTGGCCTGTACCCCAAAGTCTTGGCACCGCGACCCTGCGGCAGAACCCGGATGGTGGTTCGAAAAACAAAAATCAAGAAAGTCCTTCAGATGGGAGAGCAAAAAATGTCAAAAGGGAAATAATGAGGAAATCTTTATTTGTCCATGGGCCTAGGTCTCAAGTTATAGCGGAGATGGCCAGGTGCTGTTTGGTCTTGAAACAAAAGTTCAGGCTCAGTGGTGTCCAGTCGATTTGATGGCGGCACAGCTTCCTGCAGAATATTGTCACTCTCTTGGACTGAAGCTGTGTCTCTTAAGCGGGCGTCACTGAATGGTACAAAGCGAGGTACAATGTCTGTCTCTGAGTCGGCGATACCCTCGTTGACCCACTGGTCATATGGCAGAGGCAAGGGAACTACCTTGCAGTGAGTACCATGAATCCAGTGCTTCTTCCCTTTCACTCGCACTGCTGATCTTGTCGAAAGAAGAACAAGATGGGGGCCGATCCAGCGAGGTTCGTCGTTGCCCTTACGCTGGAAATTCCGGACCAGGACCCACGAGCCAGGGTTGATGGGGTGTCCAGGAGGTTCAGAGGCTTGGGGAAGAGTATCATGTACCTGTTGGTGCAAAACACGCAGTTTAACAGTCAAATCATACAGGTAATCGAGCAGTACTGGATGCTCTATCTCACTGAACTTCGTAGGCCTTGGCACACCCCATACGTTGGCCGGGCGGCCAAAGACTACTTCATAAGGACTAAGTCCCACTCGTGAGTGTATCGTCATTCTGGTGGACAAGAGTGCTAGAGGCAGAGCATCAGGCCATTTAAGACCAGTGCTCGCCTGGATTTTGGCCAACTTGAGCTTTAAGGCTCCATTGTAGCGTTCAACTAGTCCAGCTGATTGGGGGTGATTTGCAGCGTGGAATTTCTGCCTTATGCCTAAACCTTCACATACATTCTTCATCACTTTACCCACAAACTCACTTCCATTATCACACCATACCATTCTCGGCATCCCAAACCTGGGGAAAAACTCCTTCACAAGGGCTTTGGCTGTGGATAGGGCAGTGTTATCTTTCAGAGGATAAGCCTCTACCCATTTTGAGAAAGCACAAACAACCACTAGTACATATTTCAGGTTGTTGCATCTTTCCATGTGAATAAAGTCCAGCTGCAAAACTTCGAATGGACATGATGGGGGTGCAAAGTGACCGGCTGGAGTTGGGGTTCCCCTACCAGGGTTGTACTTCAAGCATACTATGCAATTCTTGACCACATTCTCTGCACACTTGGGAATCCCAACATTCTGCCATACTGGAGCCAACAACTTACAAATACCTTTCGTACTGATATGCGCCATTCCATGTGCCATAGTAACCACTGGAAGCACATATGCATCAGGCAACAACCATCGCCTATGTTCTGTCAGGTCAATCCAACAACCATTCTCATCCAACTTACCCATACTCTCTCTCCACTTGCTTAACTCTTCTTCTGTAGCTTCAGCCTGAAGCGACTTCACACTCTCTATTGTGTTCTCACACATTCCCACATCATTAACCCATCTTGCGGGGCCTGCAACATACATTCTAGTCTTCACATTCTGTGCTGTCTCTCTCGCGGTCTCATCAGCAAACGCATTCCCACGTCCAACATCATCTGTGACTTTCCTATGCGCACTGCATTTCATGATCGCAACTTGCAAAGGTAGGGTCAGTGACTCAAGGAGATCATTCACCAACTTGCCATTCTGAATTTTAGCTCCATGCGACGTCAGGAACCCACGCTCTTTCCACAAACGCCCAAAATTATGAGCCACGCCAAAGGCGTACTGGCTATCTGTGTATATGTTCACTCTCATTCCTTCAGACAACACACATGCTCTCGTGAGGGCGATCAATTCTGCTGCTTGGGCCAAATTATGTGGCACTCGTGCAGTTTCCACGACCGTATGTAAAGTCGTGATAGCATATGCAGCAGTCGTGTCACCATTAGGGAGCTTGAAACATGACCCATCTACCCATAAAGTGCCATCACATTCAGTCAGGGGAGTATCTTTGAGATCTACTCTCCCTTTCGTCTCTTCTTCTGTCCTGAACAGACAGTCATGTTGCTCAATCTCATCTGAGTCTGCTGGAATCGGCAATAATGTGGCTGGATTCAGCGTATTGCATCTTTTTATGTGTATGTGATTCGCTAACAGTGTGAGTTCATACCCTGATAATCGCGCACTAGTCAAGTGTTGTGTCTTGGTTCTATTTAATAATGTGTCTACAGCGTGTGGAACCATGACAATCAATGTGTTGTCCATTACCAGACCAGCAGATTGTCGGATAGACATTGCTGCAGCAGCTGTCGCTCTCAGACAGCTTGGCAATGCCCTTGCTACAGGGTCCAAGGTGGATGAAAAATACGCGCATGGGCGCGGTCTGTCGCCAAAAGGCTGTGTTAACACTGACAACGCACATCCATCTTTCTCGTGAACATACAATGTAAAAGGCTTGTTATAGTCAGGGGTACCCAACACAGGAGCTGAACATAACGCATTGCGTAATTCCACAAAACTTTTCTGACACTCTTCAGACCATGGGATAGGATTCGGTGTGTCTTTGCATGTTAATGCTAATAAAGGTTTTGCCAACAAAGAAAAACTAGGGATCCAATGCCTACAGTATGAGGTAATGCCCAAGAAAGCACGCACTTCTCTCTGTGTCTTTGGCACACTCAACTGTGCAATGGCTTGAATTCTTTCTGGGGTCAGTCTCCTTCCCTCCTTCGATAAGAGATGACCTAAGTAGGTCACTTCTTGTCGACAATATTGCAGCTTAGAGAGAGACACTTTGTGATGGTAAGCGGATAAATGGCGCAACAGTGACAATGTGGCTTCTTTACAGATCTTCTCAGTATCCGCAGCGATCAGTAAATCGTCCACGTACTGGATCAGGATAGCGCCACTAGGTAAAACAAGTGCATCAAGCTGCGCTTTCAAAGCTTGACTGTATATGGATGGACTCTCGCAGTAGCCTTGGGGAGCGCGTTTGAAGCGGAAGCTTCGGCCTCCCAGACTAAAACCAAAAATGTCTCTGCTCTCTTCTGCAATTGGGATACTAAAGAAAGCATTCTTTAAATCGATCACTGAAAACCATGCAGCAGAGGCTGGAATCATCGTTAACAAGGCAGTTATATCGGGGACAACCGGAAACTGAGGCACAACAATCTTATTAACCTCTCTAAGATCAATCACAAATCTGTAAACAGGTGGCTGTGAAGGGTCCGTTCGTTTTAAGACAGGTAAAATCGGACTATTGCAAACGTTGCCTCTTGTCTCTTCAATCACACCCTTATTAATCAAGTCGCTGACAATGTCTAACAATGCTTTCTGGCCTTCATTAGAGATCTTGTACTGGGGAATACGTGGCAGTCTGACATTAGCCTTTAGAGTCACCACATATGGTGGTATTTCCAAGAGGCCCACATCATTGGGACCAGTAGCCCAAAGGGCATCCGGAAGGGATGACAATTCAGGTGGCATCGTGTTTTTAGACAAGTACATTGGAGAAACCACTTGCTTGCCTAATGTAAGTTGTACTCCTGAAGGAGAACAATACAGTGTAGCGTGCAATCTTTTCAACAAATCTAATCCCAGCAAATTCTCACCACAACCTGTTGTCAGGATCAGGGGCGCTCTCAGCTCGCAAGGTCCAACGGAAAGTGACATGGGACTGGAAATCGGGTTCCTAACTGGGGCGCCAGAAAAACCTACTGAAACATTTATATCGCCAGACAAAGGTGCGCCAGGGAGTTTGGAATGCATAATTGAACTCTTTGCAGCACCAGTGTCTAGCAGAAAGGGCTCCGTTACATTTGCTGTAGTCACCTCAACATACGGTCCACTCTGATCCACTGGCACTGAAACAACTCCCTCTCTCTGTCTATGGCTGTCCTAGTAATCATTATTCTCTGCATCACCATCTTCTGCATAATAATCATTATTGTAATACTGAGCCGTATTACTAGTCGCATTAGCTTGCTGATCAAAGCTATTAATGGCGCTTTGGGGCGGAAGAGGACGCGCGTTTTGTGGAACACTTCCACGCCCTCTGCCTCTAGGAGCTTGCTGACCACCTCTACCTTTTGCGCCATACGTATTACCGTTCCGTTGCATTAATTTAGGGCAACTATATTTATAATGACCTTCCTCTTTGCAGTATGAACATTGGTTGGGACCTACAGGGACACGTGGTTGATAATACCCATTCATTTGCTGATTAGTCTGAAATTGTTGGGGTTGGTGATAGACACCTTGGGGTTGTCTATAATTATTACCGCCGCCACGTGGTGGATAGGCCTGCTGTAAAAGGACCTTTGTCTTTAGTTCCTTCGTTTTCTTCTCCGTTCTATCTTTCTCGTCTTTATCTCTGTTTTCATAATACTGTGCAGTAGCCAGTATTTGCGCTGAAGAAGAAACGGCCCAAGAACTCTCTGAATCTTTCAACTTTTTACTCAGGTCAGGGAGTAAATTCTGCACAAACTTATCCACAAACAACCGTTGGCCACCCTCAGTACTCATATCTTGCCCACTGTGGTCAATAAACGTTTCCTCAAACCTAGTAAAGAAGTCGGACACTGTCTCATCTTTCTTTTGCTTACATGCAGATAACTTGTCCCAATTTACGCGCATCGCAGGCATTATTGTCTTCATATACGTGATGATTCTACCAGGGAGTTCAGCTACTAAAGGTTCTGGTTTCGCACCACCCGTTTGTCTAGCATCAGCAGCAACAATGTTAGCCCATGTATCCCCTAGTTCTGCATCGTGATCTGCATTACGAATTGACCCCCATAGAGGCTGTGGAACAACATTGCCAAACAACATGTCTATGTCGGCCAGATTCATAATGCATGACCCTGCCGTCTGTGACAACTCTTTATAATAACCTGCTGGGTTTTTACGGGGATCAGGCAATGTCTGCTTAAGTGCTAACACCTCAGAGCGCTTCCATGGAACATGCACCCAAACACGCTGGAAATGCGCTGCCACAGCGGGGTTACCACCGACAGCTGCAACCGCTTCCTTCCATACCGGGGGAACTTCTCTCATAGGGTATTGTCGCGCTTTTGCTTTTTTCCCCACAAGGACCTCGTGTTCAAACAATGACTGTTGGCAATCGTCATTCCTTAAGGACAATACAACCGCAACTGCTTTATCTACTTCGCGGTCCACAATTATACCAGTTCCAAAATCGAACCTCACTCTACACAATTCCTGCGGGTTCGGATTTCTACCACTATCCTCCAATTCTTCACAGAGAATTTCGCACATTTTCTCGAATACATATCTCTGTTTCGGGGCATCCCATTGATGGAAAGTGTTAACAACCGATTCCACATCATACAGTGAAGGAAAAACGATCCATCTACGCGCCATGTGATCTATTACCTTTTTCTCATCGGGGTTAGGCAATTGGCTGCGCAACTGCTTACGCTGTACACCAGGAGTTGCACCAGATGACCCAAAGAGAGGCGACATTAATGTAGTAACCACATTAGCTAAACGCTGTCGCGCTGAAGGAGAAGCTGAGGCGAGAACAGGGGGAAAAACAGAGGGAAGAAAAGAGGATGTAGAGACAGGTACTGGAGTGGTAGAAGGAAGAGTGTTAGGGGAGGCAGTTACTGGATTAAGCAAAGTCGCAGGAAGTGCGGGGGTAGTTGGAAGCACTACTGGAGGCGCTTGGGAAGACTGCGCTACAGGAATAGGAACTGGTTGCAAAGCAACTGGCGGTTGCGGCAAGGCTTGCAGTATATGCACTGGAGGTGGCATATTTACAAGCTGGGGAGGCGCCGTGGCAGTTTGAGCATACGGGGGTGGCGAACTCAACAAATGCGACATTAAGGGATCTTTCTCCTTTTCTTCTGACTCATCCTGCTTAGAATGTGGCAAAACTGGGTAACATTTGTCAATCCCTAACTTACGCTGCCTGTGCAATTGCTCATTCATTTGCTCCTCTTCATCATCTTTAAATTGTACAGCTGCTTGCATTACTGACATACCTCTCTCTCTTTTATTCTTTTTCGCTAGCTTAATTTCCTTCTGTTTGGCTTCCTTTCGCCATAAGCGGAAAGAGTCAAACATCGCCGGCCGGGCTTTCTTCTTAAACAATTTAATTTCCAGGTTATCTAAAATATCGGTATCAAAACTACCATTTTGGGGCCATTTTAAAACACCGTCTTTCCTGGTGTAGTGGATCCACACTTCGTTATATGCAATGGGGCCTACGCCATGTTTCACATAGAGCTCATAAGTTGGAGTTCCAACCGGAGGAACCGGACATGATTCTTCCAGCTGGAAATCTTTTCCACAACCCAAACAGAATAATCTACCAAATAGTCCAGAACCAGGCATCTTCGCTCACTAGTCTAGATCCAAACGTCAAAGGATTATCGATTACGATATTCTCGTGAATGCACGAGTCCTCTGGCTTTGGGGTTTGCAAACACCAAATCACCAATCAAATCAAACGATCCCGAGGGATACCAAAACAAATGGGAGACGCTCCACATATACTTAACTGAATATTGCTGATCGATGACGTCACCAGAAGACTCTCTCGATTGTTTCGCTCTCTCAAACTCGTCAAGGGTCCAAAACAGGTCGATTAATCAGGGCAGCAGTCCTTCGTAGCCGTCGGGACGCGGAGAACCTCGCAGAAAAGACTTTCGGACCACGTCGACATGCAGGGGTCGATGAAGTGGCGGCCTTCCTCCGGAATTTCCACACGAAGCTCCTCACGAACCTCTGGCTTGGACTGGTACCGCTGAAATCGGCCCGAGTTGGGCGCCAAACTGAAGTACTGGGTATTTTAGTCCCAGCGGTGCAGGGGCACACACCCTATGACTTCGGGGTTTCACCCTGTTCCGGACCTACAGAAACACAGAGTCTTCTGGGTGAAGTCAAAGAATCGTTTATTGGCTGCAGACCAATGACAGGTATCCTAGAAGTACAACAGCGTGTATGTTCTCAGGAGACTGCTGCAAATCATAGGAACGAACTTCTCCTTAAGTACAAAATATCATGCTCCAGGCATACATTCCTTGGTTTACGATATGGTCATATAAAGGCATACATTACAAATGAAAAAGCAGAGTCATGATGACCATCCCACATTCCAGTTCGGCCAGCCCACAATGATTTACACAGGAAGGTTCAGATCCCATGTTTGAAGTAAATAGACCCCCCAATAAATATGAGCATCTCCTGTTTTGGGAAACAAGTCATAAAGCAAGAACAAGCAGGTGTGGAAGAGATTAGCCGGGGGATTGTGTAGAATGAAAGGGTTTTATGACGGGTCAAGCCCTGATACGAATCACAGGTGGAAGGAGGAAGGGGAGCTCGTGAAACCGGTTTGACCCGGGGCAGCAGAGCCAGCTGCCCAGGTCACAGAGAAGTCAGAGGGAAAGCCCGTGTGCTGTGAGGCCCGTATTAACTCCATCATAGCCTATGTGAGGGCAATGACAAGATGGCCACTGCTTCCAAAATGGAACCCGCGTAGTTGAGCAGAATACGTGTACACAGTGCATTCGTAGCTGGAACGGCACATAAAGCATTCGTACGTGCCGCATTTACCATTTGCGGTTCGCTAATACCAAAATAGACAGAGGTAGGGCCCTGTCCCTTACGCGGTTCCGAATACCAAAGTACGACAGTTTATGCAGTTATTAATGAAGATGTGAATGAAAGTATTCATCCCTGGCCACCAGTACATCTCTTTTAACTCTAAAATTGTCTTTGAGATCCCCTGATGTATCAGACCCTCTCCTAGATGCGCTTCGTAAATCAAAACTGCTCTACGTTCCCTGTTTGGAATTATCTATCCCCCACTCCAGGGATTCGAGCAAACGGAACGCCATTCGCATCAATTATATATGAGTATTTGAGTGGAAACTTATTAGGTAATACTGCACTGCTGCCTTTGCTTGATGCATTGACAGCCAGCATTATTTCGCTGTCTATTTTCGTTTTTGAACGAGTGATTGCAACTACGGAAGCCGTTTGCATAGCCCCTTTCCCGGCTTCATCAGCCAATTAATTCCCTTCAACGTGAACGCCATCACGTTGGTGACTCAGCGTGTGTATCACATGAGCTTTCTGTAGTCCGTTTTGCAACTGAACTACTTGTTCCCAAAGCAATTTGTGCTTGATTGTGCCACCTTTTGCATTTTGAATCCAATTCTGTAAATATTCATTGTAAGATTGAACACAGTAAAAAGAATCGCACACTATCAGTGTGGGGAATTTGCGATCTCTATTTTCAAGTGCCATCTTAAATGCTTGTAGTTCAGCTTGCTGAGCTGTACAATCTCCTAGAGATTGGGTTTTTGTGACCATTGGTCTGAATTTGCCATCTCGCATGCGACCTTTAACGAAAGCACATGCTGCACCGTAAGCTTGTTTATTCCCCGTAGCAGGCTGTGCAGATCCGTCAGTATAAATTATTTCGTACTGGTCAAGAGGGAGAATTTCAGTAGGCAGAGGACATTCGTGTTCATATTGCAGGAATGCTTGTGTTTTTAAATATGGATCAAAAACGTATTCAACATCAGTTGCAGCAAGAGAATTAACTCATTGTATCCATCGCGGATGTAAAGCTTTTGCATTTGGAATGCTAGCCTTTGTAACTGCCTCTAGGGCTGGTACAGGAGTCACAACCATAATGCATTTCCCCTGTGCTAGAGCTCTTTCTTTTGCTACAGCGGTTTGAACTGCTGTCAGAATTTTTTCTGGAGAAGTGAATTTCATTTCTGCTTGTGTATACAAGTGGGATTTGTATGCAATTGGTACTTTTTCACCTTCGTTAAAAGTTAAGTAGGTGAATCCGCATTGACCCGGAATTATTCAGATCACTAAGTTGCGTACGTTTACGCGTGTTTGCAGGTATATTGTTGCTAACATGTCTGTTTGGAGTGAACGCAAAATTTCTGTGTGATTTTGTGTCTAATGTGTGATTTTAAAATCAGGTTTGATTAATTCATAGAGAGGTTTAACCCTTTCTGCGTAATTTAAAATGTAAGTTCTTCCAAAATTCAGGAAAACTAGAATCGACTGTAAATTTTTCAGCGTTTTTGGCGGTTGGAGCAGCGCACACTTTTCTAAAAAGTTGGCTGCCAGGCTTTTGCCTTCACTTGATAGTTCATATCCTAGGAACAGGACGTTGAGGTGGGCAGTTCTTGACTTTTTAAAGTTGAATTTGTAACCCTCTGAGGCAAAGCCCAATATTATGGTGCTCACCCTGTTCAAGTGCCTATCCAGGTCATCGTCTGTCAGATATATATCATCGACATATGACAATGCCTCGTCATCATATGTTTGTAGTAACTCTGTTACTCTGGCTGAGAATAACCCCGGGCTGTTTTTGAATCCCTGGGGGAGTCAACAGAATTGACGCTGGGTCCCCATTATTGAGAACGCGGTCAAATATCTACTTTCAGGTGAAATATTTTGACAAAAGAAACCATTTGAAATGTCTAATGTGGTTTTATATTTTTTACACACAATGTTATTCATTAATGCTGTACCATGTGCATTTTGCACTGCAAATGTTTTGCAACAAGGATTTAAGTGCCTGTAATCCAAAACTAGACGATATGTATTGTCTGGTTTGGAGACAGGAAACAAAAGATTGTTCATTGATGAGGTGCGTGTTTCAATCACCCCTGATATTCAAGTTGATCTAAAATCTCCCTGACCTGTTTTTTAGCTTCTTACTTAACTGGATACTGCCTTTGTGCAGTCGGTTGATTTTTTGACTGGATTTTATGGTGAGGTGAGTCCTCATCCCATCCTACATGATTTCTAAACAGTTCTAGGGCTTGGGCTACTGCCCATTTCCTGGCTAATGTATATTTTAAATGAACTGGAACATGGTTGGAGAAGGCAGGCATAATAATAGCCTCGCCATGTGGGCACTCCCTGACAAACTCTGGTGGCCAGTCCTGTTCTGCTAGAAGTATACCATAACCCTTTGAAAGATTCTCCCAAACGAGTGCTTTCACTTTTCTTGGTATGTCTCCCTCCATCCGGAGTGTTATTTCATATAACCTATGTGGAGAACTAACCCTGGTGTCTACAGTCTCAACTTGTATGTCTTCATTCAAGTCCACTGTATCCAGAAGTCCCTTCAGGTTCTGGCGAGCTATTGTAACTTCTGCTGCACTGTCCAGTATGGTCTGGGCCCATTCTCCGTTCCTGAGTTGGGTTCTCAGTAATCTCGGCATGTCTGATCTTCAGACCTGCTAACTTTTTCATGGAGAATTGAGGTTTTGCTTTATTTTTCTGAACGTGTTGATCGTCTTTGGACTTCACGCGTTCTTCCTTGTTTTCTGACCGTCCTCTTCTTTCGGATGTCTCTGACGATATCTGAACGGTACGAGAGGAACGTGTATCAGTATCTTGATATCTGTCAGGTTTTCTCAAATTATCCCTATTCCTGAGGTTGTACCTCCTTTCTGAGGGCTCCTTTTGTGGAGGAGACCTGCCTCGGGAAAGAGAACGCTTCTCTTTGGAATGCTGTTTGCTATTTTCCCACTTCTTTTTAGAAGAGGTAGGAGTGTTTTTAGGAAAGACCTTATCAGGACTTTCAGACAGTTGTGGTTTTACTCGTTTCCCCCCCAAACTGTCTCTGTCTAATTCTTCATAGGATTTTTCAATTATCCTGGCTAGTTCTTGAGGTTGTTCTGTTACATCAAATTCCCTTAATTTCTGGCGGATTGCCACTGATGCTGCTTCTCCTTTAATAATAGATAATATTATTGTTGAGACCTGATCGAAATTTTTCAGGAACTTCATACCTAAATTCAGAGCAGGCTCTGCCCCATATTCGTTTTGAATTTGTTTCAGGACATCAGGTATTACCGTCATGGACGGAACACCATGTGTTTTTGTGTAGATTGCAGCAAAGACTGTGCCCCAAGTGGTGCAGTCTTCCAGATGTGGTGTGATCCCCATTGGTAAACAGATTGTTCGAATTCTGTGTTTCTCATGAGGGCTGGTATTAGGAAATACCGCTTCGATTTGAGTAATTTTTTGAGCTATCCAGAATGGAATCTGTTCACGTTTTGTGGGCATTTTACCCATGACTACGTGTAAAGTCTGTGGAGTAATTTTTAGTGTATTCACCTGATGAGGGGCTGGATTTTGAATGGCTAATGGTGGTTGGACTGTGAAAGTCTGCATGACATATTGAACCAATTGTCTATACATTTTGCTTAGCTCCTTTAGTTGAGCAAGTAATTCTACATCCAACATTTCTTCAATGTCAGGATGAGGTGTGTAGCCGGCTAAAATCGGCCATGTTGCTCCTGGTCTACCTAGTGGACCGAGCCTGGTAATGTGATTGTAATGTTTTAGGGCGCCTTTAAACCAGAGCTCATGCTCCTGGTATGTGAGTGGAATTTCAATATCCTCAAAAGGAATATATTCCTCAGGTGGTTCATCTTCTTTGTAGAAATGAAACAAATGTGTTACTGGATTTGATTCTGGGAATACTATCCATGAATAGAATACCTCTGTCTGGTGAGATTCATGTGCCTCTATCACAAAAACTGCTCTACCACCACTTGGTGTCAGACCATGTTTTATAAGTTTTAGAGTGATGGCTCTCCTTAAATTTGGTGGGATGTGTATAACACCTGCTTCGTTTTCATTAAAACCTGTAACTTCAGCCGCAGCTGTACCGTTTTCAACGACAACATCACTGTGGTCGAACATTGTTTAATGAAAAATTCAGAGCAAGTTTCAAGGGAACAAAGATAAGGTGCACAATATTTTGGAACACTGTGTCCTTCAATGTTGAACAAAACCAAACAGCTAATACATAGGAATTTCGTACTACTCAGCTATGGCGGATATTATCCCTACCCACTCCAGACGTCTTATGGAGTTTTATGAGTAGAGGGTCTCTGAGAAAAGCACGACTGAGTTACTTCAGTATCTAGCGTTAAATTAGTGCCTTACCAAACCGCTGAGCGCCATGTAGTGTATTTCATATATCCCTGATAGGCTCTGTGCATTGGAATAACATACACTATAGATTTGATGTAGGACTATGGTCAGTATGTCTCTATCGAGTATATTAAACTTAATTACTTGTGGGTGCTAGCTAACTCAGAGATCACTAGAAACTTCTCGAATATACTAGGAGGGATTTGTCTCTGACAACCGCATAAACATGACAACTTTGTTTCCTTTTAGAATCGGAACAGTCTCAGAATCGTGGAAACAATAGATAACAGTTTCACTCAGTCAATCGTGCATGCTTAGGTTCTACAGATTTGCACAGAAATAGAGAGATGGGCTTTTCAATAAAAGGGTTTATTGAACAGTCTTATTTCTCATGCAAGAGATATGAATTGCTACAATCGCAAGACAGACTGCAAAGTACAATATGTATGAGGTTAGCAGTAAGATAAAATAATACTGCAATAGCATGGTTCGAAGCTATGACATATATTAATCAAAATACATACATAAATAACAAGCTAAAATGTGATACTCATCTGATGCTTCTAAATTGTTCTACCCCAGTGTACCTAACCTAAGTGCAGTACGAGGTTTGAAGTAGGTGCCATTTCTAAAGTATAGTTAGCTATATTTTAGTTTAGCCAAGAGTTGCCAAAAGTTTCTCTAAGTTCTAGTCAGCTCCATACCTTAGAATGAGAGAGGTTGGAATCTCTTTTCTGGACTTGATAGTCTAACCCCCTGCAAGGGAAGTCAGAGAGCACTGGAGCTGGATTCTCTGAGAGGAGGATGGCAGCGTCAGGTCATGCATCAGGCTGGAACTCGATCTCCTTCCGAACTTGCTGTGGCAAACCGCGTAGTCTGGGTTGGATCGAATCCTCCGGGAACCGCAATTTACCAGGGCAAGTGCGGGTATATTTATACCTTGAAGGTGTCTAGGAATGCCAGTATTGACATTAAAGTCAGGCAGAGGAACGTCATGAATGAACCCGTAAGGAATAGATGTTCATGCATACTTAATGAGTTCTTGGAGAAATCAATATTCAAGCTGAGGGAAATTCCTAAAGGCTTAAGGGTCTGGTTTTCCAAGAATTTGTTGTGACGTGGATGGACGGATGTAGGTGACCATGCCTGTATTTTGTTTGAACGGACAATGTCTAAATAAGGGCCGGATTTCTATGTCCAAATGAGTTCAATGTGAATTGTACCTACACAAGAGCATAAATCGGGAAACCTAAATACGGAATCTAAATCTGCACACAAGACTCCCCCACTTTTGAAAACATGGGCACAGTACTGCTGCCGTATATACACAAGCCTGCTAAGTAGCAATTGACAAATATTAGCAGGTATGCGCCAGTACCAATGCGACATGCAATTCAACCCTTGCGCCACCACGGATGCACTGTGGCGCTGGGATAGACAGATGTATGTTGCATCTGATGGCATTAGGGGGGTGCTTTGCTGGAGTTGTGTCGCATGTCCATGGACCTCCCATTCCTAACGTGCTGCGCCACTCCTTACATCTGCTTCAAGCAGGCATAAGGTTGCTTTGCAGCGGCCTCTGAAAAGTGATTCCGTGAAATCTTGTAGATTTCACTGCATCACTTTTACGAGGCATATCCCAAAGGAACGCCCACCCTGCCTACATCAAAGCTGACGCAGGTTTAATGTTGCGCAGGGTTTCACAACGTGACGCATCCCCATAGATGCATCACGTTGTGAATAAGTCGAAATGTGTTGCATGTTTTACACCACCGCTGTGTCACAGAAGTGACACAACGGCGGTGTAAATGTTTTTCAAGGGGCTTGTAAACCTGCCACAAATTATCCAAGAAGTAAATCACCCTGTGCCAGCCTACATCACAAAGCAGAAGGTGAGAGAATCATCAGATCAGAATATGTCATACACATATTCTGTTGTTCATTTCCCACCCTGCCACGTCATTACATCCCCAACGCACCACTGCTCCTACCTGCCCTGTCTGCGGCAGTACTTCACAACACTGTTAGCATGCAGAAGATATGGGGAAATGCCTGAAAAGTTCCACATGCACATTTCCCATTTGGTTACTTTTCTTTCTTCTCACCCATTGACACATTCAGCCAGAGCACAGACAACTGCAGTAGCAGGGGTCCCTGCATCTACTGGGAAGAATCAACATCGTACAGAGAAAGGCATACAACCCTCACTAACTGGTAAGTCAAACTGGCCAGGAGATGATCAAAATGCATACATTGTCAGGAGACAACAGAGGGACATATAGTACCCACATATGAAAGTCAACCAGAGATGAAAAACTAGCTTCATTACTATTGGAGTTGTCAATGGACATTCACCTTTAGCAAATGACATTTGTGAACAGCGAAAGAGAAAATATAACATGTCTTGGCTCATCATACCTTTGTAATTGTGGAACATAACATGTATTTCATCAACAGTCCCAGACCTGGGAATCCAATCCTGTAATCGAGTGCCACAACTAGTCAAAAGGGTGTCCCCACTATATTGTAATAGTGTCTGTAGACCTAATCAAGAAATCCAATTTGCACAAATATGATAATAATGAACAAGAAGTGAGATACCAGTGTCAGAAGTATTGACAATGCATCCACTGTCCAACTTCGAATGTTTCCAATATACATTAAATTGCCCAGTCCGCACAGCTGGTCATGTACTTCTTACATTGGCTGGCTTTTTTGTTGGCCATCAACAAAACACGATAGTGGACCTTACCTCAGGATTTGTAGTCATGTCATTGTGATATGGGTTGCATCTAGGTGGTGGGCCCATTCTAAGTTATATGTGGGATCACTCATGATATTAAGTATAACACACTTCTGAAATGGTGGTGCCTACAACTGCTTGTGCTCATCCTTTGTGCCAGAAATTGAGTGCTTCACTGGCAGCAGAAATGTAAAGTTGCAAAACACACTTATCATTGTAGGTACAATGAGGTCCTCCCAGAATCAAAGACACACACTGACTTCTGCTACAAGGTTGGCTGTGACATCTGTTCAGGGACCACACACTGTTCCGGTGCTGGGCCAAGGTAAGTAAACCCAAGAATAATTCAGGCTGAATGCTCATTAAATGTGCCTTTCACCAAGCAACGTTCGTCACCCTCCTCCCAAATAAACAAATGCCTGTCCCCAGCATAGAACAAACCAGCCACAGCTCCCACGCATCCCAACTCAGACATCACTCCCTCACAGTCCTCACGTCCAGGACCGACATGTTGGTTCCCCTACCCGCTCCCCGCTCTTCCCTATACAGTGCATCCCTGCCATCCTCTCTACCATCTGGGGGAAGTACCAGCCCTGTTGTGGTGCAGGTATCCCCTGGGCACCATTCTTCTGCCCACAGGCTTCCACCTGCCACCTCCTCCCCTGCTGTTGGACTTGCTCGTCCCATCCATGGCAGACACCTGCAGAGAGGGCCTGCACCTGGCTATGTTGGCCAGTGGGAGCAGGACTTCTTCCAACAGAAGACAGATGTGAGGCAGGACATTCGTGCCATAGGGGCTACCCTGTCAGACATGTCTGAGTCCCTGCAGGACATGGTCCAATTCCCTCAGGTGGTGGACAGGCTGAGCCAAGTTTTGGATAGGATGGATAGAACTTGGCAGGACATGTCCAGGGTCCAGGAATATGAGAGACATGATATCCATCCAAAGGGAAGAGAGTGCAAGACACCATGCCTTGGCCATGATGATGATGGAGGGCATGCTGAAAGTGATCCAAAGTCTCCTTTCACGGTCAACGCAGGGAGGGGAGCCATCATATCTGCCTGCAGGACAGCACAGCCACACATCTGTACCACCAACTGCACAGCACCACAGCAAAGGTACACATCCACGCTGGCACCCTGAACAGCCACTCTCACCACCTGCACAACCACCATCAACCCCTGTACAGGCACTCCCACCAACCCCTGTACAGGCACTCCCGCCACCTGCACAACCACCACCAGCCCCTGTACAGGCACTGCCACCACCTGCACAACCACCACCAACCCCTGTACAGGCACTCCCACCACGTGCACAACCAGCCCTTGTCCAGGCACAAACACCAAATGTGCATACACCATCTGCCACTGCACATGTAGATCACCCTGTACAGGCACATGGACAATACCCACCTACACGTAGGCGACAAGCCTGACCTGACCCCTCACAGCAATCATCACCTCCAAAATTGCAATGTCGCAAGCACGATCGCCAGTGACAAGAACCCCAAAACAAATTGACCACGTGAATATGTGTATAGAAAATATAAAGATCTACAAAAGTAAAATTCTGTTGTGTATCATGTCCTGTATAACGATGTAGGTGGCCTAGAGATGTGAGGAGGTGTGTGTGTGTGTGTGATACAGTCACACGTGTAACCCATCATTGCAACAAGCCATTATGTGCATAGCAGATGACTCACCAAATACGTGTCCATTTTCTGAACCAGACATTCAATATGAAGTCAAACAAGTTAAAGTAAGTAGAATCCCTCAAAGATATTTATGTATGAACAGAAGAATAACCGTCCGTTTGGAAGGGAAAAAGGAAAACAAATGATGATCTTAATGCAGATGGTGAAGGGAACTTGGATAGGGGAGGGGCACCAAAAATATAACACGTCAGGGAGCGTCAGGGAAACCAGTCTATTTACAAGGGGAAAATGAAATAATTGTTCACAAAGACGTCTCAGTCAAAAAGTCAAGTGTCTTTCTGGTCATCCTCTACTACCACAATGTCCAGATCCTCAGGCACACGGCTGGCTGGTGCAGGAACAGTCACCACATGGGTTCGTGACACACGAGGAGTCCGGGGGAAACAGTGTGGGGCAACGAACAGGGGGAGACATTGACGTTGGTATGGGAAGGGATTTGGGAGACAACAGACTACATGGCTGTGGCCATGGATTTGACGCTGGTGGTGAGGGTGGCCAGAGATCGGACAATGTCCTCTCGCATCATGCGTGTCTCCAGAAACACTTGTAGCATGATGCGAGCGGACATGTCTGGCTGACCCTCACACATCTACCTCAAGTACCCTGGCACAGCCACAGGAGGAACAACACAGGGAGGGGCCTGTGGGGGACAGGAGGGATGTGGTGCCTCAGGTCCAGAGCCAATGTTGTGGTCGAGCTAGCAGCTACGAGGAGGGGGACTGATTGCAGGGGATGCAGCTGGAGCCCTGATGGAATGGGGGGCTGATGGCAGTCCCAGATTGGGTATTGGCCTACCCCGGGGACACCTCTACAGGACCCACAGGTGAAGAGTCTGGGGGAGAGTAGCTATCCACCACATCATGGGCAGAGGTGTCGGGTTCTTCCCCCCACCTTCACTGTCCACAGCCTCCACCTGGGACGTAGCACCAGAGTTGTGTTCCTTGTCAGTCCGGGTGGGCACAATACCCTTGCCTCCTGATGTTGAGGGTCCCTCCTCATCCTCTTCTTCCTCGCTGGTGGAAAGAGGGTATAGCTGCCGGCGCACTGATGGCCTCCCACTCCGGACCTGGTCCTGCTGTTCTTCCATTTGGCCATCTGTGCCGGCTGAAATGTAAGCAAAATCCTGATGTGGTGGTTGTTTCATGCAAGACGAGACACATACATAGATGAGCCAAGGTCAGACTTTGTTTTCCTCTGATCACACTCTACAGTTGTCAATGTTTATGAGCTTACATTACGTGTATGTTCACTGTCATTTACTGAATTGAGTCTGACATGGACATCTCACGTGAATGTTTGTGGCTTACACAACTGTATTGGCCAAACCTCAACCTTGGCATTCTTGTGATCTGTGTGTCCTGTCACTGCTACATGTGCAGGTTCCAAAACCAGTCCACCAAAGGAGAACATGAAGAGTCCAGATTTAATTGAATTTGGCCATTGATATGCTTCAGCTATTTAACGTCTGGACAAGTGTCCTCTGCTTTGTAGCATTGTATGGGACAAGACAAATGCCGAATGTGGGTCACACATCCACATAGGGTCTGGGCTATTTCTTTAGCTACATTGTGAGTCTAGCCTTTTGCTGTCCCCACACATAATCTGACAATCCAGTGCCAAATATTGGCTTTGGTGACGGATAAGGTAGTGCAGTACACCGGTGAACAGTGGTGGTTCGTTGTGACAGCTACCTGTACATGTGAAATGTCATACAAGACACTGAGGGTGAGACGTCTGTCAGTGGACACACCGGGCAAATTTAGAAACACTTAAGAGTGAGGCAAGGATCTCAAAGCCTGTCTTGACTCCATGGCACATGATGAGCTGTCTCAATTGGAACCCAAACTCTACAAATGCATTGCAAGTCTCTGCCTCCAATACCCTTTGGCCTGCCATGCGCACACTGGACAGTGTCTGTACCATTGCTCATCCAATGCACACATCAATTATGATTTCCTTGGTTCAATGATAGTGGTGCTGGCAGAGCAGATTTCAATATGAATGCACAAGTGTGGCTCATTTACCCAGTTGTCATGAAGAAACTACAACTCCCAAAATGCACTCTGCCCTGTACAGTCCATATGCCACAGTGTGCCTTTTTAATCTTGGTGACAGCTGCATGGACACGGAATCGGTGAATGGAGGCATGGGACACACAATGGTACAGCACTGTCTTCACTCACATCATACTCCTAGACACATATTGCATAGGTCTCTGCTGCTCATGCTCCTCCAGTTGAGCATGGAGGGTCGGCCAAGTTGCTTGCAGGACCCTGCTGTACAGTGGGGAGAGGCAAGGACGATGCACATGGTGCTGGGAAGACGGGCCCACCAGCTCCTCAGCCTTGTGCTGGGACCAGCGTTTTAGGTCCTGCCAGCGCCTGCGGCATGCCCTAGCACTCCTGGTGTGGACTCCCACTGCACTGCAGCGCTCCCCGATGTTGGCCCATAGCCTGGCCCGGGCTGCATTGCTCAGCTGGTGTTCTGGTTCCCCATATAGCTGAGGATATTTGGACAGTACACCCTCAGCTAAGATGTCTAGTTTCCTTTCAGTGAAAGGGGATGCTTTCTCTTCATAACCCTCAGCCATTTTGGGGCAAATAAGTAAGATGAGAGCAGCAGGATGTCAGAGGATCTGATCTGTGATAGAGGATGACTCAGAATGAACACAAAATGGCTGTCAACAACTTCCTGTGATGTATTTCCTGTTTCCCACTTCCTGTATAACATTGCCTGTATGAAATAATATGTTACGGGTCATTTTCGGAGATTACGGCCCAAAAACGTAGTTTCCGGTTCCGGAGCGGCTGGTCCGCACACGGGCATTACGGTCCAAAATCGGAAATTACGTTTTCAGGCCGTAAACTCCGAAAATGACCCGGAACAGATTATTTCATACAGGAAATGTTTTACAGGAAGTGGGAGACAGGAAATACATCACAGGAAATAGTTGGCAGCAATTTTGTATTCATCCTGGTCCATCCACAATCAGTAATCAAATCCACTGCCATCCTGCTGTTCTGTTGTGGAAAAAACTGAAATGACAGTGCAGGTGAGAATCACGAACATGTAACAAAAGGGGGAACAGACCATTTAATGACATTTCTGCACGGACGGGGGTCTGACACAACATCATACCCCAGGTTCGTTTTCTCCTACTTTGCATTATGGTACATGTAGTCCATATTGAGTGCTCATTACCAGAGTTGTGTGATGTGTTACGTAACATTGGGGTGGAGTAGTGTGGATATATCACAGACACATGGTACCTGATTCACCCATGACATCATTACTCACGCTCTGGGACCATCATTTGTGAGGGAGTCAAATCTGTTGAGGGCACAGGCCTGAGTATGCAATGGTTATGGCCTTTCGTGATTAAGTGACCCATCCTCATAAGGTCCAAGTAGGTCTCTCAGGACAGGTATCGTTTGTCATCTGCGTGAATAGTTGTTTTTAGGGAAATCCACTACACTGATCGCTGACATGGGCACATGACCTGAGGCACGCTCCACCTTTTGACTACTGTCGGCAGCTGTGATTTACATGCAGTTAGTGTGGCTTGCAAAGTCGGCTCAGGATGGAATTTATTGACACAGTCGTGTTTATCCAAGTTTCATCAATGACAACAGAAAGCAAACCACATTTTGTCCATGACACTACAGGTTGCTCATGTGAAAAACGTGGCAACGAGCTGATCACGGACTTGCATTCCTTGACCTCGGTTATGTGCAATGGCCCGGATTCCCAGATTCAGAGCAAACCGAGGTTCCAGAGGTATGTGTACGCCATGCGTTAAAGCAATGTTGTGCAAAACACAACAGGCTAATAAGATTTTGCACACTACTTCTGGGGAGTGCAGCAGCACACCCCCTGTACGGTCGAGATATCTGAATTGCGTCTTCAACAGACCAAAAGAGCGCTCTATGATGGCTCGAGTCCGTATATGTGCCCTATTGCACCTACGCTGAGGTACAGTGTTTGCACGCCTGTAAGGGGTGAAGAGATGTGGGAAGAGTGCATACCCAGCGTTGCCTGAGGAGTGAAGAAAGGGCAGTTGGTTACATTTCCCTCATAGATTTGCACAGGACATGATCTATACTTTAGTACATGCAGTGTGTGTTGGGCCATGTATGTAGCTTTATGAATCTTATTGTACAATGGTTAATGTTGGGGGGCATTCAGATATTTCAATAACACATATCCCTCATTTTTATTGCTTGGTACTTACCCAGTAGCCACATGTTGCCAAATTCTCCTGCAGCCATCAGTCGGGCAAGAGGTGACATGCGGAATATGAAGCTGTCATGGGTACTGCCTGGGAACACTGCATGCACATTAATGAACCTTCCACTGGCATCACAGACAGCTTGCACATTGATGGAATACCATCGGTGTCTGTTGTAGAAGATGTGTGCAATGCGGCGGGGTGGCTGAAGGGCCACATGGGTACAATCAATTGCACCCAGCACACATGGGAATTGTGCAATGAGATAGGAATATTGTGCTGACCTTTGTCTCATGGCCAGTGTATGTGGCATTTGTATGTGGTTGTGGGCTCTAGCAGTGATGCATCTCAGTACCTGATGCAGGCACCGCAACTGGCTCGCCTGGGAAATGCCCACATGATCACTGGAGACCCTTTGGAAAGACCCAGTGGCAAAGAAATGGAGAGCAGAAAGGATCTTGAGATATGCTGGTATTGCATGTGAGCAGCAGGTCACAGAGTCAAGTTCCTGCTCCCACTCACATACCATATCCAAGATGACTTCTGGAGAGAAACGGTGCCTGGCCCTTACATCTTGGCTGGACATTCCAAATAGGTTGATCCTCTGTCTGAAGATCCTCTCTGCTCTCCTCCTCCTCCTCAAGTAGTTTTGATCCATGGCAAGTGGCAGTGCAACAAACACATTCAGTAGTATGTTGAAAGGGTTTGTGTGTGTCTGCTCTGCATTTATACATGCTGCAGGGCTGGGAGTGGCTGCAGTGTGTCAGCTGATGCATGGTGGACGATGGTTTGCACTTGGACAGGTGTTTACCCTTGGCTAAAATGATCAACGGCCCCAGTTCGTGTATTCTGGCCCAGAATCGGAGATTCCAGGCTGTAGGCAGATATTCCGTCCCGGGAGCGGAATTCCCGCTCCGGGTGCGGAATTCCCGCTCCGGGAGCGGAAATTCTGGCCCGAGTGCGGACGTAAAGTTAGCAGTCGTGAGTTCATTCTGTGAATACCAAAAGTAGTAAGTTCATTGTGTGAATGCCAAAAGTAGTAGGTGCATTCTGTGACTACCAGAAGTAGTAAGTGCATTCTGTGAATACCAAAATGGCAGTAAGTTTAGGATTTTGTCTTAAGTTAGTTCTGTGAATCGGGGTCTCTCAATTTAAATGAAAGAAACAGACCCTTTTGTCACTGATGCATTTGCTGAGCCTCATGGTGCGCATGCCACGGAAAGAGAAAAGGGAATTGTTCACACCTCCATTTAATGTCTATGAACTCTGGGAGCCATGAGCGTGCTCCCTGAGATAGTCTGAGCGCTCGAAGTTGAAACACTGCGCACACGCGTGCAGCCTACAGGGTACATGGCCATAGAGCCACTACCACCATCTAGTAGAAACATACAAATATAGATATGATTAATACAACTTTTAGATGGTGTGAATATATACAGCAGTATGTAACAGCTGACACAATATTGCTTTTACTTCTGTTTATTAAAGTGACTTTTGACCCACTGCCCCAGCCACATTAGACTCCTGACATTGCCGTCAAGGCAGTGAACAGGGGCAGCAAGAAAATATGTTTTTACACTGGAAGGAGCAATTGAGGACAAATAGCTAGGAACCCAAAAGGTAATGTTAAAATAATGTGTGCTCTCGGAATGAAGGCCACGACAGACAGGACGAATATGTGAAACCTAATTAGATGAACAGGTGTGAGGCAACTTGCTGCTGCAATTTCTTGTTCTTTCATACCTGACATGTGTGTTCTGACCTGGAAGTTCCTGTATGAGTCACCAGTCGCCATCTTGGTTTGGGAAGCTAGAGTCTGAGCATGCATATTGGTCTGGGACGAACACCATATTGACACCGACATTGGAAACTGGACAACATACACTTCTTGATCTTGTTATATGATTGCTCCGGACTTTCTGACCTCAGTACCAAGATCTTCTTGCAACTTGATAAGATCGATTCATAACAGTATCCTCTACCTCAGAAGGCCTCTGGTTTGAAAAGGAATGACCAGACGAGTAGCATGGACAAAGACAGCAGGTGCTAAGATTGATCAGCAGTTCTATATCAATTAGATATCGAGGTTGACCTCTCACTTGTCCTGAATGAAGAATAATACAGAATGAATAATCAGTGTTTTCACCTTGGAATTCTGGGGGTGGGGCAGGAGGATTATGTAGAGGTAAAGGTGGCTGTGGTTTCAAATGAGTACTATGAAATACTGGATGAACATGCGAATGAGTGGGTAACAGAAGACAAACAGCCACAGTATTGATACCTTTGGAAATGGAAAGAACTTTAAATTGAGGCTTGAATTTGAAACAGTATCCAGGTAAACTCAAAAGTCATGAAGAGAGAGAGACACATAGAATCCCCCATTTTATTTGCAGGAGCAGGCAAACATTTAACGTCTGCACGTTTCTTGAAGAAGGCTTTGGTTGAAAGAATAACACCTAATTTATGAATGCCATATAAATAGTGTGTCAGGGGATTGACAGATGGATTTGAGCTGGATGAATGTATATTGGAAGCATATTGACATGCAAACTATGGGTCTGGTTCACAAAGGTAATTTACACTTTTGAGTAAGTTTACACTTTTGAGTAAATGTTCTTCTTTTTTGGTATTCACAAACCCTGAGTGGAAGTTACTTCTAAAAAAACAGTAGCAAGTCCAGCACTACAGATGGCCAGTCACTGGCACTGCAACCCCTTCCCATATAAAGTAATAGAGGTAGGGGGTTAAAATAAAACACCATAGGAAATAATGTTAACTTAAGTTAAATTATTTAAAATAGTTACAAATGTAAATGAATATGAATTTGTGTTGAAAATATATAGAAAGTACATCATTATTATTTAGTAATAAAACATTTTTAAAAACTATTTTTAATTTAAAACATACTGTTGCAATAAATGTTATTAAAACAAGGTAATTATTATAATTAAATCTATCTATAATCTTTTTTTATAATTACTAATGCACACAAAAACTATTTTTTTTCTTAAGGAAGAAATGTAATGTTATTGTCAGAATAGTGTTGTACCATTATTTTATTATTTCTGCATTTTTAGTAAATCTTTAAAATGAATCTACATTAATATTTAACACAGCAATATTTATAATACATATGAATCAAATTAATTTTTTATTTCCCCCAGACTTTCCCATAGGGAGACTCTGTAGTCAGGCAGAGAACTTGGCATGGTGAAATATAGAAAAAATATTTTAACTCAAAAATAAATATTAGATATATTAAATATATAAGTGCAAACTGACTCAACAATGTCAGTTTATTTCATGAATCAGGCCCTGTATCTAGAATAGAATGGAGAAATGTAAAGAGAGGTTTGCTGTGAATTGTTAATCATGAATTCTGACAATGGACTCCTGCAAACCCAGTCATCCTGATGGTATATCACAAAACCTTGCAGATATTGTTTAATACTCTGTTGTACTCTTTGGGTTCGTCAATCAGATTTAGGATGATAACTATTCATGGTATATGTTTTTACTCTTAGCAACAATCACAGGGATTCCCCAGAAAAATTAGGTAAACTGGGTTCCTTGATCTGTGATTATGTTGTTCCACAAACCTTTAAGCCTACACTTTTTTCACAAAATGCCTTGCTTGTAACTGGGATAAAGGTAACATATTTAAGAGAAGAAAGGGAACTAATTTTGTGAATAGATCCACCACCATCTGCTGTACAGTAGATGATTATGAAGAGGGAAGATCACTTATGAAATATAAGGATATTGTGCACCAAGGATGAAGAGAAACAGTAAGAGGCTGTAACAGGCCTAAATCACTTTTATTAGATTTCCTGTATTGCATATAGGCTGAGCAAGTGGTAACATGTGTAGGTATGATTAGCTGTTTCTTGGGCCACCAAAAGAAGCGAGTGGAAAACTCTCTGTTTTCATTATTCCTGGATGACCTAAAACTGGTGAATCATGAAACCACTGTAGAAGATATTGAGTTAATGTGGTTCTTGGTTGGGGTAAAGATTATGATGGTGAACAAATAAACAATACAATTTATTTATTTGACGAGTTTTATATAGCGCTGGTTAGTCCCGGCGGTATCAGAGCGCTTTACATAAGAAACAGCGAGTTGCAAGTTACAAAATAAACAGTTAGTTACACAATGGTTACATCATAGGGAATTAAGAGGGGTGAAGAGTTCCAAAAAGGGATCCGTTGAAGAGACTGGAGGGTACAAATCAAAGACCGGCAGTAGGATACAAATTAAGAGTCAGCGGAGACTGCAAGATGGAGGATCCGGGTCAAGGACCCCCCAAAAAAACGTAGTGACAAAATGGCGGGAAAACAGATAAGAAAACAGGTTGTTCGAAAAACCACTAATGGAGCCTACCCTTGGAGCATGGCTGGAAGGGAAGGACTGTCACAAGATCAGGCAGGAAAAGGTGCAGGACGCCGACGGTACTCGGGTCGACGCAGACAATAATCTCTCATGTCTGTGGCTGATCTCTTCCTATATCGATTTGTTACTGTGAATAGTCTGAAAGGCTTGTTTAAACTGTTGCACAAAAGTTTTGAGTGTGATATTATCTTGATGTGTAAATATCAAATATGCTTCAATGTCGGGCGTGGCTTGGACGGCAGTGGAGATGGCCGCCTGAATTAGTCACTCCGTCGGACCGGGGGAAAACGCTGTCCTTCCCGAGCCCTGCGACCGACTGATCGTGCATCAGGTGGCGCAGGCATCGCCTTGCAAGGTGTCTGGCGTATGGGGAGCCCTCTGTATTTGACGGCGGAGGCTGAATAGTCGACTTTTGAGAGGGATTCGCTTCACGACGCGCTACGAAGAAAAAACAAAATGGCGCCTACCTGAAGGTCTCGATTAGATGGTCCCGTTTGGCTGACCCGACGTCTCACGGCAGGTATATAATTATCTGCGGAGCATAACTGCTCACTCGCGCTGATGTCGCATTGATGTCAAGGTACTTTCAGCATCTTTAGTAACTTTGGCGAGCTGTATGTTAGTTTATCGGCATGCCTGACTTCAAGATGGCGGCGATGCTGAAGGGCTTCTGGCTACACTAACGTCTATTAAAACTCAGACATCCAAAATTATCGTTTGACCTCGAGAGACCAGCGCGAGTCCAGCGCATGCCATGGGTCTGCTTGTAAATCGATTGATGTCCTCTTACAGCGCTATTTCAACATCTGAATGCCATTTCATTTAAGCATGGCTCGTGTCTTAACAACTGGTAGTGGCCTTGGCACTCCTGTTTTTCCCCTCTGCTGGAGTCCTGTCTTTGAGCTCTGATGCTCTAGTGTGCTCTATCTATTGCGAATTGCGGAGGGAGGGAGTTGCACACCAAGCTCTATCACACCAAGCTCTGTGCTCTATCGGTGCGAATTGCGGAGGGAGGGAGTTGCATACCAAGCTGGAGACAGGATTGTTCTGTTTTCCGGGCGCATCTGTGCAAGCTGCTATACTACCTGACACCACTGGCTACCTACTTGGATTAATACCTTTTATCTGCGACATACTGCTACACTGCTTTCTGTCGGCTAATCCTACCACACCTGGGCAAATTAACGGCATTCAGCATGTGTTGTGGCCACCTGGCCCACTGGAGCTTCATAAGTACCCACATAATGACCATGCATCGCTACAGAGAGCCGCTACTATCTTTATAGGGGTCCTTTTTGAGACATTCTTTTTCTTCCAGCACGGCGCTTTTGGGAGTCTCTAGGCAATTTCATTAACCAAGCAGACAACCAACTAATTATCCAATTAGATACCACAATCTAAAAATCTTTAAAATGTCTGACCGCGATTCCAAGTTGATGCACAAAAGAAATAAAGGTGAACCCTCACAGTCAGATTCACCCATCAAAGTGAAACCAGATATCAACAGTACATTGGACCTGATCCTTAAAAAGCTGGCTGATGTCCATGAGTTGGCCAAATCAACCAAACAAACTACAGAAACTATACAGCTGGAGATAACGGCCATTAGAGCAGATATGAACACTGTGAATAACAGACTTTCTGTAGCTGAACAGAGGATCAGTGATGTTGAGAACATTGTAACCAAGTCATGTAATGAAGCAAAATCCTTGAAGAATGTGTCGTCTATGCTCATGAGACAGACAGCTGAGTTGGAAGACCGTAATCGAAGAGGCAACATCCGAATCCTTGGTGTTCCGGAGGGGTCGGAGGAGGCTCTAGGCTCTTGTTTAGCCTTTCTAGAGGACTGGATTCCTAAGTTTACTGGCATAACGTTTGATCATCCTTTTGAATTGGACAGAGCACACAGAATTCCTTCATTTAAATCCTCATCACGGCAGGGGGTCCGTCCAATCATCTGTAAGCCTCTACGATTTCGACAGGTAGAAGCAATACTTAGCTATGCCCGGAAAAACCATCAACTCATCTGGAAGGGTCACAAAATTATTTTTACCCAAGATTTTTCTAAGCCTACTGTTGATATGCGTAGGGGTTTCCTAAATCTAAGGGACAAGTTGAGGAGCAAAAGTATCCTGTTCTCTTTTGTTGGCCCTACTAGGTTTAAGATCACTGATGGGGGAAGACACCTCTTTTTCAACGATCCCAGAGACCTTGCGAATTATCTAGAAGGCCCTCCTACTCAGGACATGGACTCATCACAGCTCTCTGCCAGTAAGAGGAAGTCCTCACCAGGTCCGGCGTAATGCGAGCACTGATTCCATTGTACCTCTTAACATTGTTCCCTTCAGAAGATCCGGTGTATTGTATCTATTCATAAGTAATTTGATATTATGTACACGTCCTTTATTGGTTGTGATGGTATTTGGTTGGGTTGGTATTTGTTTCTATTTAGGCTTGCATTTTAGCCGAAGGTTGGTTGATAGTTAGATATTGGGAAGGTCTGTATATGATCTGATTATGGTGTTTCCTCCGGAGTGTGGGTGGACACTTCTGTCGTCGCACCTCCCACATGCTAAGTATTCCGGTTGGGGTGGGGAGGGAGGGGAAGGGGGGTGACTGGGTTGAGAGCGCCCACGTTTTCAATAACGTTTTCACTGATTTTATAGTTGATTCCTCGGCTGCTCTCCACCTACTTTTCTTTCTTTTCTTTTCTTTCTTTTTCTCCTTCTCCTTCATTCTTCTCCTTTCCTGGCTTCTTCTACTCGCTAGACATGTCTGGTGCCCTGTATCCCATATACAATTTTCGGGATGTGAATATCTGGCTTTCAAGTTTATTATGCTGTTGCAGATATATGATTTTGATGGCTGTCATATGAGCCCTGCTATGTGGTATTTAAAATATTCGCATTTGTTCCTATGTCAAGACCCATACTTATTGAGTTCACCATTTGAAACCGTTCCTGATGGCCACTAACAAACAATGTGCCCTATCGAGCGATTTGAAGATAGTGTCTCTAAATGTTAAAGGTCTTAATCACCCCGTGAAAAGACGTAAGGTCTTAGAGTATTTAGCCAAGACAAAAAGTGACATTGTGTTGTTACAAGAGACAAAGCTTTCTGAGGATGACAATAACCTCATTAAATGTAACTGGATTTCGCAAATGGCATGCTCTCCAGCTGATAAGAAGAAACGAGGTGTCATTACCTTGATTTCGAGATCTGCTAACATAACGCTAGAATCCTCTGCACACGACAATGAAGGTCGTTTTTTGATCACTCACTTGAGAAGAGGCGAGGATTTATTACATGTGGTCAATATTTATGGTCCTAACACGGATGACCCCTCCTTTTGGTCCAGCGTTTCAGACAGGTTAGATAGTATACCTCAGGAAGATATTATAGTAATGGCGGGAGACTTCAATCTACCCCTGGATCCGATAATTGACAGGCAGTCCAACTGCCATTATCAACCCACGAGCTCACACGCAGTACTCACAACTATTTGCTCTAAACTTAATCTCAAAGATCCCTGGAGACTCCAGCACCCAGACACAAGGGATTACACTTTCTATTCGGCCCCTCACAACTCGTATATTAGGATTGACTATATCCTTGTCTCTGGGGCATACACCTGCCTCATTGAGTCTACTGATATAACCCCAAGGTTGATTTCTGATCATTCTTGCATTTCTCTTAAATTAACGGGAAGTCACAAGGAACAAACTCCCAAAAGATGGCGGTTTAACAACGATGTTTTGTCAGACCCTGAGGACAGAGAGAAGATTGCGGAGGCCATTACAGACTATCTTGGTCATAACAAGGTGACTGATACTAATTTAAATATACACTGGGATGCATTGAAGGCCACTGTAAGGGGGCTAGTCATTGCAATAAAAACAAAAATAAATAAACGCCTGAACCAAGGACTACTCCAGCTAGAACGAGAAATTAGAGATTTAGAGACTGCCCACATTGCTTCCTTAAATGATTCTACTCTATTGCTGACTTTGACACAGAAGAAATATGAGTACAATAAGATATTAAGTGAACGCGCGGGGGTGTGAATTAATAAATTTAAAGCTCTGAATTTATGTGAGGCCAACAAGGCAGGGAAACTTTTAGCTTCATATCTTAAACATAGACAAAACCAACATGTCATCTCTTCAATCAAAGATGCTAATAATCAAACTCATACGACACACAATGGCATTCTCAGTACTTTTAAACAATTTTATCAAGACCTGTATTCAAATAATCAGACTTTTGACAGTGAGAGGTGCACTGATTTCCTCCGTGATCTCAATCTGCCACAACTCTCAGAAGTGGATTCTGCCATGTTAGGTATGGAAATCAATAGCTCGGAGATAGAAAAGACGGTCAGGTCCTTGAAAGAGAATAAAGCGCCAGGACCAGATGGCTTCACGGCATCCTTCTATAAATCCTTTTTAGTTCAATTAGGTCCTACTATGAAACAGGTTTTTAACCATAGTGCCACCACAGGACACACGCCTGACTCTATGTTCGAAGCTAACATTGTCGTTATCCCCAAGGATGGGAAAGACCCTGTATATCCCAAACATTATAGACCTATGTCGCTTATAAATGTTGATTGTAAAATATATGGCAAAATTCTTGCGGTTAGGCTAAATTCGGTCCTTCATAAATTGATAAGCAATTCCCAGGTGGGGTTTCTCCGGAACCGTTTATCCAATGATAACACACGTCTGTTATGCCATGTATTAGAAAATGCTGCAACTAAAACTGAACCCTCTGTTGCCATCACGTTAGATGCCGAGAAGGCCTTCGACAGAGTCTCTTGGGCGTTCTTGGAACGTTGCTTGCATTTCTTTAATTTGGGTAATGATTTTATTAAAATGGTTATGTCACTATACCTAAAACCGACTGGCCGTATAGCTGTTAATGGGTCACTTTCGGAGGCCTTCCCTCTTTATCAGGGTACCAGACAGGGATGCCTTTTATCTCCATCACTTTTTCTCTTGGCATTGGAACCTCTTCTTCAGGCCATCAAACTCAACACAGATATTACAGGAGTTGATATCAATGGCGTACGAGTCAAATTGGCCGTATATGCGGATGATATTTTGATAGTTACAGAACGCCCGGATTCCTCAATTACAGCCCTGATGGAAACGATAGCATTATATTCTATACACTCCGGGTATAAACTCAATAGAGACAAATCGGAAGTTAAACCATTAAACGTGTTTTGCACTAGCGATATGTTGGGAGACTCTGGGTTAACAAGGCAATCGGGTTACATTAAATACTTGGGGATTGAATTTGGAAACAACATTATGGACACCCTGTATCAAAATGAGAAGGTGCTTCTAGAGAAAATTAAGAAACTTTTGGATGCCTGGTCCCCAAAATTTATCACGTGGTGGGTAGGGGTGGGCGGAATTTACGAAATTAACTTTCGCAAATTATCGCGAAAATGTTTAAAATTATCGCAAACAAGCGGAAATATCGCGAAGATGCAGAAGTTTTTTTCCGGCATGTTCGCGAGATTTTCTGCATGGTTGCGGGTCGCCAACATACCCATGTGGTTGCTTGCAGGCGCGGCCATCTTGTTTTGAGTTGTTCTCACGGTGCATGATCGCGAGAAGAAAGACGTGATCGCGTGACGCATGACGTCACTGCGGGCGCGAACTGTCGCGAGACAGCGCAAATGGCTAAAAACAATACAACATCTCATGGAGAACGCGACCGGATCAAGAAAACTTGTCGGCGAACGCAGGGATTCAGGTAAGGCGATCGCGCGCGCGCGAGAATGTATTATTTTACAGCGCGAGCAAGAAACAAATTATCGCCAAGCTGCGGAAACCGGAATTTTTGACATTTTCGCGCTCTCCGCGGAACGCGAAAATGTCAAATCATCGCAATTTCCGCGAACGGAACGAAATTTTCACCCAGGCCTAGTGGTGGGGGAGAATTGAGACTGTCAAGATGATGGTTACCCCTTTAGTTAATTACCTCATAAGTATGCTTCCACTTATGTTAACTGACTCCTTTCATCATAAATTAGATACTCTTTTAACATCCTTCCTTTGGCGCGGGAAAAAAGCCAGAATTAGCATTCGAAAATTGAGGCTCGATAAGACGCTGGGAGGCGTTAACCTGGCTGACTTTTGTCTCTACCAATACGCCTTTCTGGCGAAACAAGGCCTACTTTGGGTTTCTCCTCCTGGTATCTATATACCAGTGTGGTTGGAAGTGGAAAGGGCCCTCCTCAATAATATACACCACCTGTCGATTCTCACGGCCAATCGTCTTGTCGCCACCCATTCTAGGTCCATCTTTAAGAACACTAAATTAGCTCTCTTGAAAATAGATAGGACCATGGAAGTCAGTATGAAGGGCTCCAACATGGAATCGCTTTGGCTAAACTCCAAAATCCTTTATAATGGTAAACCACTATTCCTTGACTCCTGGTGCAAAAAAGGTATTTTTTTTCTCCATCAATTGGATAATACTGCATACCCATTGACGTTCCGGGAACTTCAAACTAGATATCAATTAGCTGATATTGAATTTTATAATTTCCTGAAAGTGAGGGCTGCCATTGCGAAATCCAGACTGTCCCGTAGTTCCCCATCGTTACCCACATTTGTAACAAAACTTAATAGGCTTGGCCATCAGATCTCCCAGATCTACAAACTTTTGCGTCCAAAATCCTCAAAGCTTAATACTAAGGTAGTCGATTACTGGAACTTGCTTTCGTCTACTCAGTTAACCGAAGATTCGTGGCCCTCATTATGGAGTTCAGTTTCACGCAATAAGATTTCCCCAGTTCTATCTCAAACTAAATTCTGGCTATTACACAAGGCTTTTTGGACACCGGCTAGGCTGTTTTCCATGGGGATCCGGGAGGATGACATGTGTTGGAATTGTAATCAAGGCAGAGGAGATTTGGCTCACCTTATTTTACACTGTTCTGTAGTGAAACCCTTCTGGGATAGGGTCTACTTATTTTTGAATAAACTATTTAATTGTGTACTTCCCAGGAATCTGCCGACCGTGGTAACTGCTTTTTTACAGGAGGATTTGCAGTCGGAGGATGACCGAGCTCTTCTTGATCTATTGTTGATTTCTGCAGTTAAAATGGTACTCACCAATTGGAAAGATACTAGCAAGGCCTCTTACAATTGCTGGATGAACTGGGTCATACACTTCAGGGGGGCAGACAACATTGTCTTGCAACATTCGCCTTGGAAATCCTCAACGAGGAGTATATGGTCTTCCCTGGACGAATACTTTGCTTCTCATAAGCCGCCATGAACTCTTTATTTTGAACGATAATTCCTATGTGGGCTTTACATTTATGAAAATTGTGCTTGCCAGATACTTGCTGTATTATGCTATGTTAAGTATAGGGCTCGAGGCGCTGGACAGTCTCTTCTCTCTTTTCTCTTCCCCTTCTGGTTTTCCTTTCCTCTTTCCTTTACTCATTCTATCTTTCCATCCTTTCTTGAGCTGGTGATTAAGAGGTTATTTCACTGTCAAGATGTACATCTATTGCCAGTAATTGCTTTATGATCAGTTGAAATACCATTTCATGTACATTGTGGTACTCGACCATGTTACCAGCTCCTGTTATGATTCTACATAAAATTTAATAAACATAATTTGAAATAAAAAAAAAATATATGCTTCAATGTCTTTAGTGGCCCTGGAATTACGAGAAGGAGCATCAGCCTTTCCATGTTAGTTTTCCGGTCTCTAGGTATAGAGACACCAGGTAAAGATGTGGACTGTCTTGTATGGGATTTAATAGTCTAGTAAAATATATTTTTTCGAATTTGTCAGTTTTCATATCTTTCTGTAAGTTTTGAATAGCTTGTACAAGAGAACCAAAGGTATTGGCTGAGGGATCCATTAGTTTATGCCTGACAAACTGTTATGGTCCATGGTACGTTAATACTATGGTGGATGCCGGCAACCCATCCTTTGTCTTCCAGGAGCCAAAAATACGAGCGCTGGGTAGGGTGAAAAAGATCTATATTTCTGACCCAGGCGAAACAAGGAAGAATGAGAGGGAAAGGGAGAAACACTTCAACACCCAGGATGCTATACCACCACATAGTAGCAAATACAAATAAAGATATCATTATTATTACTTTAAGGTTGTGTTAATACATAAAAGTTCATAAAATGCTGTACTCGCTGCTGCAGGTTGCAGAGGCTCTTAACCAAAACCGTCAGCCAGAATGGACTCGAGACAGCACAGTCAAAGAGGTGTAGAGGTGCAGCAAGAAGGTAAGTCTTTGCACAGGAAGTATCAACTGAGTACAAACAAGAAGCAACCCAAACATATCAAAATGACAAAACTCTTGGAAGGAAGGCTGGTGATGAGCTGGGTTAATGTGAGAAACCCAACAAGACTCAGAGTTGGTAGGTGACTTGCTGCTACAAGTGCTAATTCTTTTATAACTGACCTGCCAGTTCTGACCCAGATGTTTCTGTACTGATCACAAGGTGCCATTTTGTTTGGGAAGCCTATGTCTGAGTCACCTAGGTCTGGGACGAACGCCATATTGATGCAGCCTTTGGGAAACAGGACAGCACAGATGCCATGTGTAGGAAATTGTGTCATTAGTGGTGCAGCCTGTGAGACCTGCAGGCGTAAGAGGTCTACCATTTCCCCTTACTGGGAACAAAGCACCCTATTATAGCGCTTGACTCTCAGAGTAACGAAGCAAAGCAGTCCAAGGCATACTCAGGGGAGGTTGTGTGGGCTAGTTATCACCATTCGCTAGCACGTAATAATAACACCCAATAAATGATTGTCCAGTCAGTGTTTTTTATTTAGAAAAAGGAAAAGTACATTTATTATGCACACACACTACTTAATACTATACATTACTTTACAAATCTTTACATAAGGCAGATTGAAAATACCATAGATGATATTATGAAATCACATTTGATCCCTAAAGGATCATGAGCCCCACAATCACAAAACCCCCCACCTATGCAATATAGGGGGGCATCACTTTAAATGAAACAGGCCTGTGGGTTTACCCTGTTACAAGAACACCAAGCCACATGTTAATAACACCATCATTTTGACGTAAATGCAATAATCAATATTAACTATATGTAAATGGAATTATTAATGTCAATAAAGCATTTTAACCTTGATCACTAATCACTGTCAAAATTATTATATTAGTAAAAGATTTTAAAATAAACATAACGTGTCTCTGTGATTTATGTATCCGTCTAGGCAACATAAAGTGTAATCATGCAAACAGCCCCTAGAGGGTGCCACTTTCAAGCAATATAAAATAAAACCATAAAACTATCCCCTAGATGGTGTTGCATTCCATGAATCTACATTATCCTCTTATACTTTCAGGCCACAAAAAATGCAGCCATATCACCAGCTCTTATAAGGTGCTGCACTCCCAGATGTATAGCAAAAGCTCCAGCTTTGGAAGTGATTTGAAAAGAAAATATGAGAAAATCCTATATATTCATCTTTTCCTAGAACCTCCAAACTTAGGGTCTGTTCCTCTCAGAACATTCTTGGCATTCCTTTAGGAATGCTTTGGCCTTTTATTGCCCTTTCTCACTTCTTTTTCTTTGTTTGGTGGTGGCCCTGCCATCCTAGAGCTGCCGCTGGCAGTAGAAATTGCATTGTCTATTTCAAGCCCAACAAGTCATTATGGGGCGCTCCCTCAGAGAATAAATACTAAAGCAGCGGCTACATCTGCTTACTTTTGATGTGTAAATCTGCACTGTGCCGAGTGTCCTGCCTTACTCCTTTCTTCTTTATTTCCCAGCGGTGCCTGTCCTCACCTAGGCACTCCGTATTGCGCCATGTGCTGGGGCCGCCCAGAAAGTCCTCCCTTGGCTGTCCCACCAGCTTCCAAATGCCAGCCTCAATTCTGCTGCTGCAGTGGCTAGTAGCACTTTCACTCCCTGCTCGCTCCTGCGGGCAGGGCACTGGCATTGGTGGTGGCCACCTGCTTCCCCTAGTCATGGAGATCTGAGCAGGCCCACCACTGATGAGGGGAGTGTGGCAGCACTCCCCCATCCTTTTACTCTCTGTTGAGGCTCAGAGATGGGGATCCCGGTCCCAGCTCATTGTCCTTGAGGGGCACGACAGTGCTCCCTGCATTCCTCTTTGTCGTGGGGGCCTGGAGTTGGGGGTCCTGGGCCCCCAAGAATAAAACCTGGCCTGGGGGTTGGGATCCCCCTGGCCTCTGAACTCTTCAGAAGGGGGCTCCATGCACCCCCCTCCAAGGATTAAAAATTGTAAATGCTGCTTGTGGCGACCCCTGGACCCTGGCCCACCCCGGGGCTATTGATCAGCTGTACAGTGGACCTCCACATACTCTGTGACCTATCTAGGGGTCAAAGATTAAATCAGTTTTCTCTTCATATCTCTCGCCCCATTGAGCTGTTGTGCCTGATTTTCACCACAATTGCTCACAGTGGCGAGCCCTAGAACCTTTTGCTTAGGCCTCCTGGCCTTTAAGGTGGCAAATGTATGGTGAGCTGGTTCCACTGCCTCCCTGCCCTGTCTCCCTTTGTCTTTCTCCTTGGGTGCTTCTCTCCTCCGCAGGGGGTGTAAGGAGATCAGCTTCACTGGCCCTTGGAGAGATGCACTGGTCTTGAGGTCAACTGGGGCAGAATCCTTGGCCCTTTAAGGCACAAAGGGTTTTTCCTTCCAGTTGTGCATGGCTGTAACAGTCCCGGGGTCCAGCAGCGAAAAGCACAAACAGCACCATCAATCCTCTCTCTCTCTTGTGCAAATGTTTTTTTAAAGGGGGTGGAAGGTTCCAGAAACCCTTGCCCTAACCTAGTGTGCCACATCAACCCTCCACCGCTGTCCCAACCCTCCTTCACAGCATACTGGGACAGTTCAAGGTGGCATCATTCAGGAGTCACTGGTCTCATCCGCAATTGGGGTCTCAGGTCCGCCCCTTGTTGGTATCACTGTCAGGGCCTTCCCCACCAACATTTCAAAGAGGAGCCCCCTCCTGTGTGGATCCAGTTGACTGGGCGTCTTCCTTTGTGCAATGGGCTTGGGCTATCCCTAATCCTGGTAAAGTGTGACAGGTAATTAACAGATACAGATTTTGATCCCACCCCTTCCTTCTCAGGAGCTGAGGAAAGCACTGTTAACTACTCCTTTTCTGTGGGGCGCTCTTTGTTCATGCTGCTGGAGATAAATGTAATAACATGGCCCAGAAGGGTGACAAAAGGCCTGGGCTCTGATCAAAATGCCCGGGCTCTAATCCTGATCTGAGCCAGGGAAATATGACAATCTTGGATAACCCATAACTTGTATAGACACCTTCTTGTAACTCTCGGATAGCACACATGTTCCATCCCATTCTGATATGTTACTGGACTTTGTAGGACAAAGGGAAGCGAAATTGCAGTCTAAGGCAGTTTTCCCTCTATGTGCAATAAAGCATCACTTCAGACATAACAGTTTACCACACTGACTCTCCTTAAGATTGTACACTAACATTATAAGGAATGTCTCAGGTCAATATCTAACCCTGCAGAGTTCCCCTCCGCCAGGCTACCTGTGTGCAGTTTCCGGACTCCGCACAATGGTAGTCTCCCACGCGCAGCCCACACATGTGCCAGATAAGTGCTCCTTACCGTAGTTGAGTCGCAGTGGCCTTATCTGAAAAAGTGGACACTCGTGGTAAACATGCGCAATTCATTTACAATGTTATTACAGTGGGTGAGACACATGCAGTGAGACTCACCCACAGTAAAAAATTCAAAGCTGGGTGATATGAAAAGCAAAAGTATCTGGCCATATTACATGGGTGAAACCCATCTTGCAACACCATGCTCTTGTTAACCTGTTCCTGTGGCCTTTCTCACCTTGATTCCTGGAACACTTTGCAAATCGTAAAAATTATTCTTGACAGTACAGTTGTTTCCTTGGTTTTTATGGAAGCAGATTACGTCCACTGGCATCCAGTGCACTGCAGTCCTGCTAGACGAATCTCTTGATGATTCCCAACTTAGCCAAAAACCAAATTGGTGTCTGCAGCTTCCCGGTTCTTGCAGCCACACTGAGTTCCTTGAGATCGAATGCTTGTTTATCTAGTTTAGATTTAATCTGAAAACGTGTTTTTTTGCTCAAGATAAGAATTCAAAAGGAGCTGGAACTGGAGACTGTGAGGGATGCTGGCATGAAGTTCTCCTCTGGAATTTGTCTCCTGATGGATTTGCATCCACTGCTTGCTCATGTACAGTAGCATCGCCCTATTGTCTTTGACAGGCCATTTAGCAGGCTGTCTGAAAAACGTTTTGAGGGGAAGGGACAACTGTGGCATATAACAGCACTTGCAGTTGTTCCCATAGTCAGATTTTTTTACATCACCGTAGTTGAAGCCTGTTGCTGACTAGGGGAATCTCCAGTCGTCATTGAAGGCTGCTGCTTATTGTGTAGCCTGCAGGCTCTCTCAAATGGCCAGTTAGGCTTGGAGTTAGGATACTGACCAAATGTTTTGTCTATTGAATGCTCAGCTGGGAAACAGGGGAAAAGGAAATATTTTTCTGACATGCTACAGTGGTCTTTTGTCCACCTATCGACCCCCAAGATGGTGAGGGCACAAAGAGTTGGCTCTGACTGGAAGTTATATGTGAGCTTCCATTTCATGTGTCAGACCTATCACCAGTCCTAACACTTTAATTAACAACACTTTGCATGCTGAGACCTAGGTGTTTGGAGTCCATGCTTTGCCTTACAAGCAGACACTTAGGGCCCGATAACGAGTCTGGCGGTCTGAGGACTGCCAGACTTGTGGTGGTGCAGCGGTGGCGTTCCAGCCTCCGCCGCACCAGCAGTCCGATCGCCCCATTACGCGTTGGGCGGTCAGACCGCCCTGGGACTGCTAACACCGCCAGGGAACCCTGGAGGTGGTGTGGCATCAGAGGCCGCAATAACGGCGGTCCTGCCAAGCATATTAGGATTTTCCTCTAATCCAGGGTTTACATCGCAGTTTCTCCTCCATGTAAACCTTGGATGAGAAGAAGCAAATGGGGCCCTTCAGGGCCTCCTGTGCCTTCTCCTTGTGTGCAAGCACAAAAGTTAAAGCACGGCATTGACTTTTGAGTCCATGCCGTGCAGGAACCTTATGAGGCGTTCCCATTGCGGTGCCTTTTTCAAAGGCACTGCGGTCTTTAAAAGAGGCACCACCCTGGGTACGCCACACCTCCTGCCTGCCAGACTACAAACAACTTGTAATCTGGCTGGAGGGCAGCAGTGAGTCTCGGCGGTGTAGTGGCACGGCGATGAAGTACCACCCGCCCGCGTCGCGAAACTCGTTATCGAGCCCTAAGAAGAAAACTAAGAAGACTGAGATTACTGCCTGCCTTCAAAATCTGTTTCTCTTGATCAGGCCACTGAAAGGAAGTACACTTTGCATGGAAATGCATGAAGTTTGATTGCCTAAACTATTTACAGTACCAAATTAATCCACGCACTCGGCTGGTACATATCTTTCTGTGCAGAGCCTATACTTTTAACTGAACTGTGACAAGTAAATAAACAGCACAATTGCATTCCTATAATTGAAACTCTTAAAAACACAAATGATGTTTCATATACACAACCCGGAGCCCAATTAATTCAGCTTACATCCACTGTGCTGCGGCATAAATTCAGTAACTGACTGATTTTTATACATAAAGAGGTAATAAATGTTTGAAAGAGCTTCAAAGATAGATGAAATGGAAATGCCAGCGCCGTATAATAGCCATCAAGTGGCACTGAAAAGCATCCTGACACAAGGCACACAATTACTCTGTAATTGAAAGTAAATGAAGAGTTACAGTGTGAGCTCTGGGGAGAGTCCAGGCTCACAACTCAAAGCGCCGCGTCTCCAAGAGAGACAACTAGAAAACAAGGAGCAATTGTACCCAAAATCCAGCTCTAAGCAGAGAAGTGTTGCTTCCACGAGGATATGAGCTTGCGCGTTTACTCAAGCAGGGTTCAAGCACTCCAACTCCAAGGTGTGTTTTAACCTCATGTCTGAGGTGAACTATTTATTTATTGCACAGTTACTTAAAACCATTTGCAATATAGCAAAGTAAGAAAAAAGGTGAATTAAATTACAGTTATGGCTTTTTCTTTTCCGTAAAAGCAGACAGGTCTGTTTCAAAGCTTTTCAGAAATTCCACATTTCACTTGTTTGCACCAATAACATTTACCTTTAAATTTGTTATTGAAATCCTGTTTTTGATACAGGAGAATGGCAGAGACTTGGATTGTTTTTAATAAGTCAGCACATTTTTCTTTATTAGAAATATGATTTTAAAGAGTGTAAATATAAATACCTTTTTTATTCTAGGCACTCACTCGCTACCCAAACCCTTGAATTGATTTACCATCATTGTTTAAATACGAAAGCAGCGAGAAGCAATCAATATATTCTATTTTAAACATGCACGTCAACTATACAACATAATCCAGCCATTTTAATGATAAAAGCAGAACATTTTAAAATGTAAAGTTGAACATTATAAAATCCTTACGCTTCCAAAATAATGTCCTGAAATTAGGAGCCTGTTACAAGTCGGAGACTGCCTTGAACGATTTCAGGTTTCACAGGGTGCGGATTTGCACTCAGGAGTACAGATATGCATCCGATAAAACCAAATGCCTGCTTTACTTACTAATCTTCATTACTCTGATTCTTCATTCATCGTTCAAGTACTTACTTATTTGAGTAATGTACCAGCATTACTAACACTTGCTCACCCAGTTCAAAGCAATCCTCACTTTCCATAGCCCCAAATGAGCTATCTCCCATAAGACCCCTCTCATACTTCCTGTCTTCTGACAAGCCCTCCATTGAAGGCTGATGAGGAAGTAGGGAGGAAAGGCGGTTGTAAGTACTGGGTCCATTGTCTTCCCATTCCTTACTTACTTGAGGTATACTCGCGCAAATCCCCCTCATCAGCCAAACTAAGACTAAGAGGAGAACTTATGTGCTTGAAAGAAAGGGAGTGCATTGCAATCATTCAACACCCTCCCTTGTGAAATCATATGTAGCTACTTAACATCTCAAATCAATAATTCAGCACTTTAACATCAATCCATAGTCATGCAACTCTTAATAATCCAACAACTAAAAGATAATTCAGACCTTTGTCAACATTTAGTCTATAAACAAGTGATATAGGTCAAGGGAGAAGCCCACGTGGCTGCTTTGCATAGATTTGCTGTAGAAACCCCTGCCCAGTTCAGCCAAGAGTTGAATATTTCTCTATTAGAGTGGGCTGTCATTATGCCAGGAACCTCTCTACCATCTTCCTGATATGCAAGTTAAATTACTGTCCTGATCCATATTGTCAAAGTGGATGCTGGCTGCTGATCTCCCCTTTTTTACCGGCTTAAAGTTAAGAAACAGACTATCCAATTTTCCGTATTTAGAAGATCTTTTAAGATAGATTGTCACTGCCCTAACTACATTTAGAGGAGAAAAGGGTTTAGTTTGAGAACCAAAGTTATAAAACAAGAAGGGGTGAATTATTTCCTGCTTTGTATGAAATCTGGAATTTATCTTGGGTAGGAATTTGGGGTCTAAGGACAGGACTATTACATCTTCCAAGATCCTTGAATAAGGATGGTGGTGAATTGATGTGCCCAGTTCCCCAATCTTCTTAGCCATTGTAATTGAGACTAAAAACAGCACCTTAATGGTTATTAAAATTCAGAGATCGAGTACAAAGGTTCTAATGGATTTTCCTCAAGACATGACAATACAAAGGACAAATTCCATGGTGGAAAGGGATTCTTAACCTTCTGACTAAAAATACTGAACCTCATGAAGCCAAAGGTTCAATAGTAGAGAGGTCAGCCCAAGACCCAAGGGATCTAAGAGCTGACCTTTGTAACTTAAAGGTGGCCACAGATCTCTTTTTGAAACCATCATGCAAACTCATAGGAGCTGAGGACAAGATTGGTGATATGTTCCAAGAGGTACACTTGGTATTAAAAGAATGACCAATGATGATTGTAGGCCTTGTTTGTTGATGCTATTTTAGAGGCCTGAAAAGATCTAGATAGGAAGACTGATAAACTTCTACTCATGAACCCCTACCTCTCAATCTCCATACTGATAATCTTAGTTGGGATAGGGACTTCAATGGAAGAACGGTATGGCTAATCGGAGAGGGGGATAATGGAACGATCCATGCCAGATATACCACAGTTGAAGTGGAGGGAATCAAGTCCTCCTAGTCCAACAGGAAGGGATGATTACCATTTCCACTGACTCCCTCTTCAATCTTGTTAGCATTCTGGGGATCAAAGGATCTGGGGAATGCATAAAGGAACCATCTGCCCTATGGCACGTTCCTCCTGAAATCTCGAGAGAAACTCTGGTAATTGAATTATATCGGTTGCAAACATATCTAAGTTGGGCACCCCACCTGTATATATCAAAAGAGAAGCGGGGGGGACTAGGAGCTGATTATGGTCCAGTACCCGTGGTCCTTGTGTGACTCTCGAATCAAACGGGGGTAGCTGTTCCAGGGTAGGGTGCAGTAGTCCCCCAAAATAAGAAAGGGAGAAGAAACAGGAGTAAACGAAATGGGATCCTAGGTTTAAATCCTGTAGGTAAGAGGCAAGTGCAAGTCTTGTCTCTTGATGCCCTCACACACCCCAAAGGATGTCATGCTTCATAATCGGGCAGTTGCTCCTCGTCTGTCATATTCCACCCCTCTGCTGTTAGGGAGAGCCGAAGGAGTCATAAGTACGCCCGCTTCCCCGCAGCTTTGCCGATAATTCCAGGAGCTACCAGGAAGGAGTTCGGACACTTTGGGAGCTGCTTCTTTATTTTTCCTTGTGCGGGTCTTGTAAGGGTGTCGTAACACCATCATTACGTTCGTTGGGGGGACCTGATTATTTGGTTAAGCGTGGACTTGGTCACGCCGTTGAAGGAATCTTGTTTGGAAGGCATTTCAGCCTCATTTTCATAATGCGGTGTTCCTCCCTGTTGGTGAGACACACGTTTGTCGTCTTGTGCAGTTGGTAGGGATACAGGCATTTCTCCTCAGTTCCGTAATGCGGAGTTCCTCCCGGTTGGTGGAACACACATTTGTCTTCTCGTGCAGGTGGTAGGGATACCGGCATTTCTAGGTGTGATTATCACTTTCACCATTTGGCCCTTCATGTGCCCGGACTAAAAAGAGGCAATAACAAACACTTCTAAAACTTTTTTTTTTATTGGTGTTTTTCATAAGCATAACACACAATACAGTTATCAGAAGGCAATGATGTCAATGTGCTTCAATAGACAGTATATTCAGTTCCATCAAGTGACTAATCCACTATAGTGCTACCATGGCAATTAGAAACAATTATTTAATTGTCTTGACATATGTAGTCTACACCCGTGCTACTCTTTCAGTGTTCAGTAATTAATATGGTTCATTTCAATCATGGGGGTTAGTAATAGCACATCTTCTCCAACATACGGGAAATATATAATGACAGTCTATACAGCTTTATGGACACCATCAATAACATGTAGTCGTATCACGCACTTCATTTTCCTGTTCCTAACTTAATATCTACAAATTTCAGACTTCTGTTCTGCATGCCGCAGAGTGTTCTATATGTCACTTGTTTTCATTGGATGACGCGTCTGGCGTATTTTCAGCAGCTTTCACTAAAAGGTAGTGTTTGAGGGGGCCCCATATGTCCTTGGGCCGTGAAGTACGAAGCAGAGTCTCAGCATGTATATTAACTTGTTCTTGACAGTATATTAAGTCATCGAGCCATTCTTTATACTTAGGGGTGCAGCCTCTGCCCCAGCTACACGCTACTCTGCGTTTAGCCAGTAAAAGTGATATTGTGATGTATCTGTGGTACGGCTTAGGGATTTGTGCAGTGTACACTAGCAACGCTAGGAATGGAGTGCATTCTAGAGTGTCAGACGTCATCTGCTTTAAAGCCTCAAATACCTGTGTCCAGTATTCCTGCACTTGTGGGCATTCCCATGCCAAATGCATAAACCCAGCCCCTGGCCTGCCACATCTGTCACAATGATCTGTCTCCCGTAGCTTAAATCGAAACATCTTGACCGGTGTGCAGTATATTCGCTGTATGTATTTATAATGAATAATGCGCAATCTGCAACTGGAAGATATGTGTGCAGTTTGTAGGCAGCAGTACTCCCATTGTTCAGGTGTTATTTTTATGCCCAGGTCTGCACTCCAGTGTGATTGGGCCGCGTGCGGGGGGGGCAGGTTGGTGCATGCCAATATTATGATAGAGAGTAGAGACTATATGCCCCGGGCTGGTAGCTCCCAACATGTTATGGAGTGGTGCACAGTGTGCAGGTTCCTGAGGGAATCCCGGAATGATGGACCTCATTCCCTGTTGCAATCGTACATATAAAAACATATCTAATGGAGTGCTCTGTGTGTCATGGAACAGTTGTTCAGTGGAGCAGGATGTACCATTGCAAAAGACATCCCCCAATTATTAATTTTCGCGCGCTCGCACAGTATGTGGAACCCTCTTTCTTGGAGTAAAGGCATCTGGGGATGATAGGAGAGAGGCAGTAGCGGTGAGTTTACGAGTGTGGCCCCAAGGCGTTTGCCTATACGAGGCCAGGAGTCCACTGTGCAAGTGACTGTTGTTGGCTCTGCATTACGGGACTGAGGCAGTGCATGTATCATCCCATCAAGGGGGATGGGGTCTGCTAGCCAGTGTTCTGTTGCAATCTGTGGCATATACTTTGGTGGGCTTATCCAATAATACGCACAGTGCACCTGAGCACATTCAAAGTACAGTTCAAAATCCGGGATATCAAACCCCCCTTGTCCATACGGCCTCATGAGCACTGACCATTTTAGTCGAGACTGTTTGCCCCCCACAACAATTTTATCAATTCCACACGGAGTATTTAAAATAAATGGCGCCCAGGGTTATATGGGATATTCATAAAAAGATACAATAATTGAGGGAGTATCACAATTTTTATCAGGTAAGCCCTACCTGCCATTGATAGTGGCAGAGAGATCCCTCACGCAACATTACCAGAGAGACGCTCTATAGCCGTTCCATAATTGAGGCGGATTATTTCATCTATGCTTCCTCCAACCTGGACTCCTAAGTAGCGCAGGTCTGTATCACACCATTCCAGCGGATAATCTAAGGTGAAACGTGTGACCGCTGCCGTGAGTGGAAATACTTGTGACTTTGCCCAGTTTATATGGATCCCAGAGAGGCTTCCAAACACTATAAATTCTGTAGTAATGGATTAATATTGTTTTGCGGGTCTCTCAAGTATAGCGTCATATCATCCGCGTAGAGGGATATTAGAATTTGTCGTAGGTTACACCTCAATGCCCGTTCCTGATGGTGTTGACGCAGTTTGCATGCCAGCGGCTCAACCGCTAAAGCGAATATCAAGGGCGATAGTGGGCACCCTTGCCTGGTGCCTCTTGAGACCGGGAAAGTCGCCGACATATGCCCATTGATAAGCACCCTAGCTGTGGGACATTGGTACAATAATTGGATCCAAGACACAAACATAGCGGGAAAGCCCATACGCTGTAATATGCCTGGTGCAACGTTCTGAAGGATTGAGAATAAGGTCCGGAGAGTGTGTGTAGTTGCGCGTCCAGGAATAAATCCTGATTGATCAGGTAGTACAAGTTTGTCCATTAATAGGATTAATCTATTGGCTATGACTTTGGCCAGTATTTTCGTATCACAGTTTAAAAGTGACAGCGGTCTATATGAATCACATGAGGTAGGGTTGTTGCCAGGCTTGAGCAGAGATGTGTTCAGCGCCTCCCTCATCGAATGGGGAAGTGTGCCACATTCTAAGGATTCCTCATACAGCTCTTTTAGCACAGGGGCCATAATATCTATATACGTTTTATAAAATTCGGCAGGACGGCAGTCTAGCTCTGGGGTTTTGCTAGATTTTTGCTGCATAATGGCTTCCCGAATTTCATCTACTTCAAATGGGGCACTAAGAAACTCTCTCTGGGTATCGCCCAACCATCCCAACGCCACATCATTAAGGAAGCCATCTAAGTTTAGGTTACCCTTACGTTGTGAGGTATATAAGTTGGAATAGTTCATAATGAAGGTGGATAAGATGTCCGCCGTGTCTCTATGTGTCTCTCCTTCAGGCCCACTAATTTCTGTGACATAGTGTGAGCATAGTGGTTTCTTAATCATATCAGCTAATGTCTTCCTGGGCCTCTCCCCCTCTCCATATTTCCGGGCTTTCCAATACTTCCCCTTGAATTTGGATTCTCTCTCTGCGGCCTCTGTATATTCTGACAGCTTCTCCGAAAGCCAAGCTGTGTCCGTTCTCCTCCCCCATTAGCCAGTTCAGCTTCTAAGGTCTTGAGCTCCCTCTCCAATTTCTTTATCAGTCCCTGTATATCCCTAAGAACCCCCAAACTTTTGGAAATGCAGTAACCCCTAATGGTAACCTTAAAGCCTCCCATATGATCTCTACCGAGTCTACTGAGTCCTTATTCCTCTGAAAAAAGTTACAAATTTCTTCTTCTAATTCAGATCGAAACACCTCATCCAGTAGAGCAGTGGGCTGTAGTCTCCAACTGTGCCTGGGCATATTGTAACCTAGCGGTGTAATCTTGAAGCTTTACTGGTGAGTGATCAGAGTATGTTCTTGCCAAATGTGTGACATCTATAATGCATGGTCCCAATCCCTTCGAGAGTAAGCAGTAATCTATTCTAACCCAAGTTGTGGCCTGGTTATTAAAGTGTGCACCTTCGCGAGTATTGGGATGATGTCGGCGCCATGAGTCTATTAAATTCCCCTCCCCCATAATCTCCTGTAGTACATTCTGGGATTTGGTATAGTGGTGTGATGCTGTATTCGATCTGTCAACAGCTGGGTTAATTTCTACATAAAAAATCTCCCCCCCCCAGATGATATGGGCAGATCCGATTTCCAAACTTTTCCCCCATAAGGTAGCGAAGAACTCAGGTGTATCCACATTAGGGCCATAACAACACACCAGTGTGATTGAATCCGTGCCTAGGCGCCCCCATAGGAGTACATATCTACCTTGGGGATCTGCATGTGAGCCCGCGGGGATGAACGGGGTGCGCTTTTTGATAAGAATCGCAGTGCCCCTCGCATATGTAGAGTACGAGGAGAAGATTCTGTGATCAGCCCATTTGCTTGCAAATGTGGTGATTTGCAGTGGATTAATGTGAGTTTCTTGTAGCATAGCTACGTGTATGTGGTGCCGATCAAGGAACGCTAAGATCTGTCTGCGTTTTCTAGGATCCGCTAATCATCTAACATTCCATGATAGTATCCCCACCTGTTTTGTATGCGTAAGATCAGCCGTAGCTCCCATGGGAGAGGTATTTATCTGTCCGTATGCATGTTTCTGTCTCATTCATGCCACGATTGTGCTAATTTGCCTGTACCATTTGCTGATTAAAATATCTAACAACAGTCAGAACTCCCAACTCCCTCCCACCCCTCGCCCACTGAGGCAACCCAAACTTGCCGGAGAATTCTTCACCTCCCTTCGCCCATTTCCCAAACATACAAGTCTCCATTAAGGAGTGGCTTTGGCCAACACAAAATATAACAATCTGTTTGATTGCAAGGGGATCTCCCGTAAGGGGGCCTTGCTTAGGTGACACACCGATATCTCTCCTGCCCCAGAGTACCTAGGTAGAGCAGTCCGCTTCTACTAGGGCTGGAGGGTGTCCGGCGAAAATGATCTAGGGATACCTATCAGTCATAAACGTTAGTTTGCCATCTTCATCGGCTGTCAGCAGCAATTGCAAGTTATGGTGACCCAGACATGGCACACATTTTGCCCATGGTGTAGCTCCACATGCCCCTTAAAGGTGTTGCTGTTGCACCTCCCTCAACCTAGGTCCGGTGAGTCCATAACCAATGCGCTGTCCGAAGTGTGTTTCTTAATCCGTTTCAGGAATTCTTCTGCTTGCTGGGGTTTGGTAAATATCATTTGTTTGCCTTGGTGGGTAATGCGAAGGAATGCCGGGTAGAGCAGCGCATATTCTATTTGAGCCTGTCTCAGCTTTTGTTATACAGGGAAGAAGCAACGTCTGTAATCTTGCACATTTGCAGTGAAATCAGGGTAGATAGTGAAGGGCATACCCTCATAGCGCAGCTGTTTCTTCTCACGGGCTACCCTCAGGGCAGCATCCTGTAGTTTAGGAGCCGAGATATGATGGGACACGGCGTGTTTCCAGGAGGAGGTTTCGGGCCTAAGGCGCGGTGGGCTCGCTGTACTATGAAGTGAGGGGATAATACTTTCGCCCCCATGACAGCAAGCAGCAGCTTCTCTACATAGGTCTCCATTTTGCCCGTGTTGGCACTCTCCGGTATTCCCAGGATTCCAATGCTATTTCTTCGGCTCCTAGCTTCAATGTCCTCGTTCTTTGCAGCTATGATTTTCAGGAGCTTGTCCATTTGGGTAACTGTGCTCTGCAGTTGTGTCGTTGCATCTTATGTATCAGAAATGCGTTGTTCCGTTTCTTTTATGCGCTCATCATGCTTTTCAATTTTGTGGACAATGTTATCCATACGAGTGTTCATAGCGGCCGTTTTGTCTGCTAACGTTGCCAAGCCCTGCCGTACCTCCCTGTTTTCATGTCGTCGCCCATTGGAGTAGTGGATTTCGACTGCGTTGCCTCAGCCCCATTTTCCATGTCCGGCTGTTGCGAGCGGGTAGTTTTATTTGTTTCAAATTGGAGGCGCAGTTGTTTTGCATCTGGTTTCCCCATCCCTTTGAGTACACCCCATTATTTGGGCCTGTTTTAAGTTGCGGGCCACATGGGCACTCTTCCGTGTGTATTCGCTGGAGAGGTGTCTCTTTCGGAGTGTTCTACACTATATCTGGATAAAGCAGGAGCAGCACACCTACGCCTTGCATATGGACTGTATAGCAATCCCCGATTAATTGGATTGTCACCTCATTAGGGAACAGTGTATTTTTCTGCAGGCCCAGGTTGTGTTCCCCCAATTACTCCCGCCTTCTCCCGTGAACACAAATTTTAAACATGCCTCTGCGTATTTATGCACAGACAAGCCCAGGTCTCTAAGGTCCTCTGCACAACCGGGTTGACTGCCAATGTCCCATCCGAGAGGAGGTATTTGTGTGCTATGCAAGTGGCACTCTATGCGCTGCCTGGCCCACACGTAGACAGTGTCCTGTACTGCCCCCTTGCCTCAGGCCTGCAACAGTGATATCTCCGACCCCAGGGCCATATATACTTCAATTGGGATGTCTCCTTGCAACGTCTTTGGTTCTACGCCTGTTTTTGCGCCTCTTATTCAGTTGGAGATGGCGTGTGCTGCGCAGCCCCTCAGCCCTTCAGCTACGCCTCCTGAGGCACAGCCTTCCCCCAAGTTTGGCCTTATTGGTGTTAGAACGCCGTTAATGCGGGATTCAAATGCAGTTTGATCAATGTTGCCCAATTAGCACCTCCTCATGTAACACGCCTTCCAGTCCCGTCTCACGCGGCGCTAATTAATGGCGCCTCCGCTTATGACCGACTTACCAAACGCGCGGCGTGTACTCCCCTCAGGCCTCCGCTATGCCGCCTCTGATCTGTGCATTCAAATCAATGTCGCATTCAGTTAGCGACGTGTTCCCTTGTCTGGAGCCTATCCTAAAGGTCCTCAAGCTGCGGCCTCCTGGAAAACAGCCTCTATTCTTCCTTTGCTCAAAAAACCTAACTTGGACCCAAAGGACCCGAGCAATTATAGACCCATCTCTCGTCTACCCTTACCGGGTAAGATGATTGAAATGGCTATGAACTGTCAACTTAGCTTGTTCCTTCAGACTAACTCTCTATTAGATGCCACACGGTTTGGATTTCGTGCAAAACATAGCACTGAACTGGCATTAACAAAATCCACAGACGGGATCAGGGAGGCCTTAGATCAGGGTGGCGCTGCCATACTTATCATGCTGGCTCTCTCGGCCGCATTTGATATGGTCCATCACGAAGTTTTGATGGACCGTCTATCAGCGGCGGTGTCCAAGGCAAGGCTTGGGACCTCCTGAAATCGTTCCTGGCCAACAGAACACAAACTGTGGACCTCAGTAGAGACAGCTCCAAGCCCTTCTCTCTCCCCTGTGGAGTCCCACAAGGGTCCTTGCTCAGCCCGACATTATTTAATATATATGTCGCTCCGCTGGCAACCTTGATTAAATCCTTTGGATTCCAGTTAACCTCATATGCCGATGACACACAAATTGTGTTGTCAATCCAAAAAGGGTCAGAGGCTGAGACTGGCTCAAAATGTCATAACTGCATGCAGGCGATTGCAGCATAGATGGCATCAAACTGCCTTAAACTCAATGCAGAAAAAACCGAGGTTATATTATTCGGGAACACTGTCAGCCTTTGGACACCGGACTGGTGGCCGAATACAATGGGTGGGCCTCCTGTTCCGGTGGAAAAGGCAAAAAATCTCGGTATGATTATTGACTCGAAACTTTCTTTTGATGATCATGTTAGCAGGGTTGTCTCATCCTGCTTTTGTATGCTTAGAATTCTCCGTTAAATCAAATTCCTCCTCCCAGAAGGCAGCCTGAAAACTGCAGTTACTGCGCTCATTGTGTCACGGCTGGATTATTGTAACAGTCTCTACATTAACATCTGTCCAGACTCCAGATCGTGCAGAATGCGGAAGCCAGGATGCTCACTGGTACACCCAGGTTTGTCTCAGTGAGGGCGGGACTCAGAACTCTTCACTGGCTCCCTGTGGTACTACGGATTCAGTTTAAGGCCTTGTGTATAGTCTTTAAAGCCCTTAATGGCATAGGCCCCGATTTTCTGAAACATTCAATACAGTGGTATGTTCCGGGGAGAGCCTTGCGCTCCCTGCAAACTAAACTTGCTATTCTCTTCCGCTATAATAAAACTAGCTGGGGTGGCAGGAGTTTTCGCTACTGCGCCATTAAGGCATGGAAAAGCCTTCCTTTCCATCTCAGGAACTCAACAGAGCTTCTTCTCTTCAGGAAGGGATTAAAAACTTGGCTATTTACCTTAATGGTCTTCTCAGACAATTGTCATAGTTTCCTCTTTTGGTAGGTAGCGTACAGCGCCAGGACACCTCAGGGTAACAGAGCGCTTTAAAAATTTCAGAAACATAACATAACAACATTTCACTTACCGCAACAGCGCTCTTCTCTCTGATCCAGTTCTAGGGCCCACACTCCACGTGTGAGCTCTCGTAGCTCGCATAGCTGTCAGCGCCGCCCACCAGGCCCGCTGTGAGCCAAGCCTCTGAGCGGTAATCTCTACAGGCGCCGCTTTCGGATTAATTCTTTCACCGATGTCCTTCAAAGTCACAGTATCGGCGCCCCGAAGTCTGAGAGCTAGATGGCTATTCTCTATTTGTGAAGTAATTCAGGTAATCAGGATCTTTGACAGGATAAAAGCACCGGACTGCGGGAGCCTTACACAAGTCTGGCCATTCTGCACGTGTGCCACATAGTGCCCCCAACACTTCTAAAACTTGTGTGCTTTTCGTAGAGGCGCTTTACCTACACTGTATGTTTTATGTTTGTGTGTAATTTACATGCTCCTTGTGGAAATTGGAGCTGTGCATCACAACATGAAGAGCATGAGTGTTGACAATCCATAGCATGCGCAAAATATTCTTATAGTATATTTCACTGCAAGACAAGTGAAAAAAGAATTACGTTTATGTATATATTATTTATGTGCTTGATCACATATGTTTCCCTATGCTCAGGCCGCACACAATAGCAGGGAATTGTAGAAGAGCCATTGTTCCTATCTCTTACTACCCATTGATGCAAGGCTTGGTGATAACTGGGTAGGTCTGGGTTCAGTGAGGAAACTATTACTGTTGGAAAGTATACATACCTCAATAGAAAGATTGTATGTTCTAATGGTTGCATATATCCTTTGTGTTCCCATGTATCATCATTATTGTGCCCTTACAAGAAGGTTTATGGTAATGGTCCTATGCTGAGTAAATAGGAGCAAGATCCTCTTCAAAGCCTCATCTGAAAAGATCACCTTTTTCTTTACAGGTACTTGATAGACTGCATAGTGGTTATATACTTGATAGAATACTCTCCATCCTGTTACTCATAGGATTATCATTTACTGTTATTTCAGGTCTCCTTCCCCGCTGTACCCACCCTTTCCTTCCCTCACTCGATCACTTCACTGATCTGTGCTATAACAGCATACAGACTTGAGGCTATTGAGAGGTGGCCTATTTTTGCGCATCATACCGATCCCGTGGAGTTGGAGCCAGCGCTGCAATGCCCTACGGGTCCCCCAAAGTGTCGCTTTGGCGGAGATCTTTTTTTGGTACTGCCGTTTGATGAGTGAGGGTGTGAGATAGAGGGTTCTAAGAACACAAGTGCATGAGTGAGTGAGTGTTTAAAACTAGCTAAGGGATACCAAAGTGAGTTGAGTTTAATGAGAGGGTTCCCTTGCCAGGTTAAAAAACCCGTAGGCTGTGTGTTACTGATGGGGCATAATGTGCTACAGTAACTTCAGGTCACCTGTGACATATTTCCTGAAACATTGATCGACTCAGCACAAACCTTTTGGGAACGTGGAAATGCCTTGCTCAGTTAATCTGCCTGTGAATTCAGAGTCCCTCTGATGAATACTGGCCTTAAATTTAGCAAATTGTGTTTGCCCCAAAGACCAATCTGTTGAGTCAGTCGACCCAAGGCAGAAGAACCTCTCCCAAACTGGTGATTTATTTATTTGAGGTTTTATAGAGCGCGAACGTGACCCATTAGGGTATCAGAGCGCTTTACAGGGATAAACACATTACATTCAGGTTAGGCATAGGCAAAATATAAGGAATGGGGGTTAGGGAATTGAACACAATAGGACAAGAGCAGAGAAATATACAAAAATCAGTGCAGTACCAAAATCAGCAAGCGACATGTCAGCAATAAAAAGGGAAAACTGGCAATTGTATACAAGGGGACAAGTGATAACAAAAGGCAGAACATTTGAAGGAGTGAGAATTGGTACACAGAGAGGGCTGAGCAGTACAGGAGATTATGCACAGAAACAAAAGCCACGATAAAAGGCGGTATGCGCGACAAAAGAGAGTTATTGGAGGAATTTGCTCATTAGGAAGGTTTTAGATTCCTTTTTGAAGATTGACAGAGAAGGTATTCTTCTGATGGAGGATGGTAGCGAGTTCCAGATTCTTGGTGCAGCCCCAGAGAACGCTTGGTTATTTGTTTTTTCTTTGTGGAAGCGGGGTGGCTGGAGCAAAAGGTCTTTGGTGGACTGGGAGTTTCTGAATTTCCCAGATACCACAATTTTCTGGGCGAGGTATGCCGGGGAGTTCATGTACAAGGCTTTGTGTGTGATGCAGGCCAGCTTGAGCTGGATTCTGGCTTCAAGAGAAAGCCAGTTCAAGGCCTTCAGATGTGGTGAAATGCGGTCGATTTCTTTTGAGCCAGATAAGAGTCTAACAGCTGCGTTGAGGCAAGCTTTTAGAGGGGCCATGGAAGTCTTTGGCAGGCCAGATAGGGTAGAGCAGCCATATTCACTTCTAGAGATAACTAATGCTTGAACAACGATTTTTATGTCAGCAGTTTCAAGGAAGAGTTTTAGTTTTCTCAAGTAGCTCAGGTGGAACCTGGACGTTTTGACCATCAAGTGGATGTGTTCACGCATATTCAGGTTGCTGTCCAAGGTTATACCAAGAGATTTGGCAGAATCCACTATGGTCGGTGTGCAGTTGAGTGCTGTGATCGAGTTATTCCATTCCAGGATGTCGTTCGAGTTATTAGTGGGAGAGATGAGCAGGAACTCTATTTTGTGGGCATCATTTTGAGCTGGTTATTGGTGAGGCATTGAACGGTCAGTTTCAGTGTGTCATTTAAGTAGGACATGGTTTCCATGTTGTCTATCCTTATCATTAAGGTTCTCCCTCAGAGGTGGTGAGGGAAAGTATGAATTGCCCTCTAGACTGACATTAGCTTGCTGCAGTTGGATAATTTGTAGGTTTCTAACACACACCAGACACCGTGAACTGTGTGATTGCCCATGACTGACCCCCAGCCTACACTGCTGGCACCACTAGTGACAATCACCAGGTTGAGGTAAGTGAATTTATTCCCCTGGAAGAGGGAAGATGGATTCCTCCACCACTGTAAGTGCCTTTGGATTATCTGGGTCACAGGAATGAGGTGTTCTTAATAGTCTTGTTAAGTGACCGAATAATCCAGTAAATAATGAACTAGTTTCCCCAGATGTAGTTGTCCCCAAGGGATAATTTTGAGAGTTGCCGCCAGAAGTAAAGAAACATCAGTAATCTGTAATTGGACATTGAGTGACAGGAAGCTCATTGAAGCTAAGGGGAAGACAAAGATAGTATTTACCTTTTCTCCCTGGATTCATAACCACCGTTTTGCTGGAGCTTCCGACCTGGACAACAACCCTGCTAGGTGATGCTATAACTTCTTCTTTCTGACCTATGGCAAGGAAACCAATCCAAGAGTGGTGTTATGTATTCCAGATCTGGCAAAGTGTAAGATTGGGTTTCCCCCAGTTGATCAGAAAACCAAATCTCTGAAGAATCTGAATTATGCTCCTTCTATTTCTCAAACCCTGTTTCTGTGTTGGAAGCTGGATTAAAAGGTTGTCCAGATAAGGGTGGATCCGAATTCCCTGTGATTGTAACAATCCAATGACTGGAGCCAGAACATTCGTATAGACCCTGGGGGAGGTTTTGAGACCAAACGTTAGGCTCTGAAACTGTCAGTCTGGTGGTCCATGGAAAATCTCAGAAATTTCCGATGGGATGGGATGATAGGGATGTGCAGGTACATAACCTGAAAGTCTATTTTGGACAAGAAGTCCCCTTGTGGTGGCACCTGCTGAAGGAAATTCATCTTGAATCAAACCTTGGGGATAAAGATATTGACAAACCTGAGGTCTATTTTTATCCTGTGGTCCCTGGTGGCCTTCTCCACTAGAGATACTTGGAAATAACATCCTTTCCCCTCTCTTGTGTGGTGGTTGGGATGATGGTCTTTGTGAGGACTAACAGAGCAATACTGTCACAAAAAGACTTCCTCCTCTACTACTCTAGTGGCCATGCTATTCTCAAGAAATGAGTCTCTAGGAACTGAGACAATACCTCAATAGAGTACTCTTGTAAAATGATCTGGAGAATCCAGTTGTCCCTTATCAACCTCTTCCATCTCCACTGAAATTGAAGAAGACGACCTCCAACAGGAATCTTGGAAAACTCAGCATTGTCAGGAGCTCTGTTTGTGTCCGACCTTGCCTCCTGGCTGTCAAGGCAGGGTATTGGCCTAAGCTCCATTGGGCTGCAATATTGATTTATTGTGGTAGAAGCCAGATTTCTTCTTTCTGCGACTGTTATGTTTCTTCGCAACACGTTCAACAGACCTCTGTGTGTAGTGAATGGTTTAGTATGTTTTTGCAATTTGAATGACTTTCGCAGCACCTTTCTAATTCCTCTCCAAATATTAAATTGCCAGAGTAAGGCATCCCTAAGAGAAAATTTGTCTGGGAAGCATCCGCCTTCCATCTTCTTATAAATAAATTGCATCTAACCTCCTGCCGTTGCCACAGCTGAAGCTCTCAAGTTGACGAACATTAGACCGGAGGAGTAATTGGCATGAATCCTCATCCTTCCCAGGAATTGAGCGAAATCTTCTCCCTCTTGAATGCTAAAGGATAGAAAATAACAATGATCCATCCCAAGTGATATGGTACTGTTTCAACAGGGTCATGTGATATCGGTGAAGGGCTGATATCAAACACCTTTTCCTAAATCTCATAGTATTCCAATCCATTGAAGCAATGCAAGGGTTACTAGGCTACAATTTTATGTTGTCTCTTGTTTGAACGCTTCATGAGCTACAGTGTCACTTAGTGCAATCTTGGAACCCTATGCATTTGGAAGGATGGTAGGCCAGTATGAAAAGCATTGTAGTTACCCAGTCGGGAGTTAATAGCGTCTTCCACTATCAGATCCCTATGATGACAGGACTGTAAAGGAAAGAAAACTCACAATTTGTTCAGATGATGGAAACTACTTACAAATGCTCCAATACAGGTTTTGAGCTATAGATGTTCTTTGAAGCAAAAAATTAAATTTCTAACTTTGTACATGTATGGAAAATTGTGTCCAAACAGTTTAGCAATGGTAAAAGACGCTATACCTGATTTCCCATCCCATCCAAATATTTTACACTCAGTCCTAGAGGTATTTCTCTGTAGACTGCTATCTTCCTTCCACTTTTTGAAAATAATATTGTTTGAGGCTACCATCAATGAGAGGCCATGGCATCATCTGCGTAATGCGTCACAGAGAAAGTTAGTCCAATGAAAATCTTAAAACATTATGCCAAATTTTATTACATCCAGTCAGCTAAGGAGTGCAATTTAATTTCCCCATCTTTAAATATATCTGCCTGATATGTTATGGCATCAGACAAAGGGAAGTGTTGGACATTGCCCTTTCTACAGGATCATGCCCAAATGTTGTGCCTCCCTCTGCCTGTTTTCTGACCTTCATTTTGTTGGCTCTAGGACTCTGGGAACTTTACCACTGCTAATCAGTGCTAAAGTGCATATGCTCTCTCCTTTAAACATGGTATGCTTGGTTTTCACCTGTTTGGCATATTTGATTTACCTGTACACCCCTTGTAAAGCATACCATTGACCCAGGGCCTGTAAATTAAATGCTACTAGTGGGTCTGCAGCATTACTTGTGCCACCCACAGAAGTAGTTTTCAACCCTGTCTCAGGCCTGCCACTGCAGTGCCTGTGTGCACAGTGTACTGTCACTTTGCCTTGGCATTTAAAACGAATTGCCAAGCCTTAAACACCCCTTTTATTATACGTAGGTCACCCCTAAAGTAGGCCCTCCGTAGCCCTGTGGGCAGGTGATGTATATGTAAAAGGGAGGACTTATGCCTTTATGTGTGGCATGTCCTGGTAGTGATAAACAGCGTATTGCATTGTTCACTGCTGTGAGGCAGACTCTCAAAGGCTAGCTTTGGGAATGCCTTTATATTTTTTAAGCAGTAATTCCTGATAAGAAAGGAGTGGTGTTGCCATGTTTGGTATGTTTGGAATAGTAGTAATAAATCCGACTTACTAGTGTAGTTGGATTTTACAGTACAATTTTAGAAATGCCACCTTTAGAAAGTAGGCATTTTTCTGTACTTATGACTCTTTGTGCTTTGCAGCCTCACTCCAATACATATTTGAGCTAGGTAACAGCTACATGTGGCGCATACTTTCCAGACAGTCACAACACTGAAAGGGCTGGGTGTGCCAGGGGATACATCTGCATTAATCTGCATACCGACAGTTTTCCTGGGCTGGGAGAGGGAGAGGTTGTTCACACTTTACATTTGTATAGGTTGAGTACTGCCCTCAATCAATGGGCTGAATTTCCCCCTACGGATCGTCTAGAGCCAGGGCTGGTATGAAAGGGGTTGTTGCTCACTTCTAAGGGTACGTTTGAAGTCACCCCTTCATCAGACACTTATGAATATAAGTGCTGGGGCTCTGACTCCACGTCTTTAGACACTGCGTGGCACTTGTAACCAAATCCTGCTGGCTCTACAAACTGCACATTGCCAGAGTGCTGCTGATGTCAGGAGGAACTGCCATTGGAACCACTGGCTTTGTTGTGCTAACCTGCTGCCTGCTGGACTACTGGAGGGACTGCCACCCTACCAAGTACTTTTTATGTGCTGGACTTCCTGCCTGCTGCTCCCTGTCTGCCCCCAAGTGCTATCCAATGGCGTGTTGGCTTGCCCCCGTGTTCTGGTAATCTCAGGGCCAGAAAAGATGCCTGTCAGCCCCACCACAGCGCAATGTAAAGGGGGGGACGGGGAGCTCATAGAAAATGGCAAGGTCCAGTACCAATGCTCCCAAGAACTAAAGTAGTACTCACTAAGGGGTAACTGTTCCTAAAGAGAGAAAGAAAGACAACCTATTATGGTTGAAAAAGTATCAAAGTGGTCTCTCAAAGCGGCTGGGTTTTGGTTGAAGGTGGGGGAATTTCTTGTTTTGAATATAGCCCCCTCACACACCCTTGCGAGTGTCATGCTTCATCATTGGGCGTTGCTCCTCGTGGGGGTGGAGCTGCTGTCCTCCATTCTATTTGACACTATCGCGTGCTGAGCTCTTTGCCTAATTATGAAAAGTGCATGTTCAGCACCTCTTATGCTGCAGGACGCGGCATGTGTTTTCTCCAGAGCGGCCCGTGCTGTAACTTCTCAGGACTGCGACTCCAGGAGGAGGAGAGCTGCCCAATCGCCAGCTGTGCTCAAGTGCTCCGTTTTCCTTGTTACTAAAGGGGGCTAAACTGGTAGAACGTGGCAGGGTCCCAAGTAGCAAGAGCGCCCAGCTGTCCTACGCTGAGGGGTTGCCAGGGCAACTTCGCGCCCTGCCTGGCCCCGAAGAGAGGCTGTTTGCAGCGCCACCTAGATAGACCAGAATGTGGCTCCTGCGTGACTCCGGAAGGGAGGAGTACAATGTCTCCAAAGTCCAGTCCTGCACTCCTTTGCTTTGCTGTAAGAGAAGGTCCCCAGGGACGCAATCACTGCTCTGACTCAGGAAAGGCATTTACCCCGGAGTATAAACCCGCGCTGTCCCCTGTGATCGCCGGACCAACGCAGTGTTGCCCCGTGTTAGCCGCTCTACTCTAGTAGGTGGTTGGATTTCCTCTTACTGTCAGGGACAACTCCTGGAGGACTCGGGGAGCATTGTGATTTTGCTGCTCCTATGTGAGGGGAAGTCCTCTGGTAGGGTCCTGGTCGCAAGGAATTACCATAAAGCCCCCAGTAGAAGGGGATATACTTGTCTCGCATTCGACAAGGTCACCTTTTACCTTATCACATGCAATAGTCACGCAGGAGCTCCTGCAGCCTATATTTCATGCCTTCATATGATCATTTCAACAAGGCTCACAAGAATTACAGTATAAAGTGGAATAGGAGTGCAGGGGGGATGTGGACTGTCATTTGAATGATTTACCCTAACAGTCTGCAATATTTGCTCTACTGATCTGCTCTACATCATTTTATCTTGCTTTGATAAGTACAACGAGTAATGCATTTAAAAGTACATGCACTGTGATGTTTGACAATTTCGTACCTGACAAAGTATTCGTGTATAATGTTATTATATATATATATATATATATATATATATATATATATATATATATATATCCACCAAAACTCCCCCTTGACAAGGAAGCAGAGCACACGCAGGACTTCAGATCAAACTGCTTTTAATCACCAATGGCTTCGCATGACGCGTTTCGCTGTGATAGCTTTTTCAAATGCTGCCAAACAATTCACGGTTCTCCCGCCCTCTCTTTAAGCTACCTGCATCATTTCGATTGGTTGATGCAGTGCTGACGTCATGCCACCGGGAGGGGCCGAACCCAGGAGTCCAGGTTCAGACAGAGCAGCTACCAATGTAAGTACTTGCCCCAGTGGGCAGTGTCTGCTCCCGTGTCCCAATGGCCGCCTAGTTCGTGAAGGCTTCGATGTAAAAGTGAGCGGGGTAGCGTTTGTCTTGGGCCCTTCACCCCACCGCTTTAAATCCCGATGTTCTCCTGTGCGCACCGCCTCAGTAAGCAGTGAGTCTCCTGCAAAGTCGCGGTCCGTCGTTGACAGCCAGGTACTGTTCAGGTAAGCGGTGATCCGGCGTTTACCACAAAGTCTGTAGTCTCACCAAAGTTTAGCCACAAATTCGCCGGACACTTGGGGGTTGGTACTCACAAGGTGCTCGTGGCTCGCACCAACAACATCCACCAAAACTCCCCCTTGACAAGGAAGCAGAGCACACGCAGGACTTCAGATCAAACTGCTTTTAATCACCAATGGCTTCGCATGACGCGTTTCGCTGTGATAGCTTTTTCAAATGCTGCCAAACAATTCACGGTTCTCCCGCCCTCTCTTTAAGCTACCTGCATCATTTCGATTGGTTGATGCAGTGCTGACGTCATGCCACCGGGAGGGGCCGAACCCAGGAGTCCAGGTTCAGACAGAGCAGCTACCAATGTAAGTACTTGCCCCAGTGGGCAGTGTCTGCTCCCGTGTCCCAATGGCCGCCTAGTTCGTGAAGGCTTCGATGTAAAAGTGAGCGGGGTAGCGTTTGTCTTGGGCCCTTCACCCCACCGCTTTAAATCCCGATGTTCTCCTGTGCGCACCGCCTCAGTAAGCAGTGAGTCTCCTGCGAAGTCGCGGTCCGTCGTTGACAGCCAGGTACTGTTCAGGTAAGCGGTGATCCGGCGTTTACCACAAAGTCTGTAGTCTCACCAAAGTTTAGCCACAAATTTGCCGGACACTTGGGGGTTGGTACTCACAAGGTGCTCGTGGCTCGCACCAACAACATCCACCAAAACTCCCCCTTGACAAGGAAGCAGAGCACACGCAGGACTTCAGATCAAACTGCTTTTAATCACCAATGGCTTCGCATGACGCGTTTCGCTGTGATAGCTTTTTCAAATGCTGCCAAACAATTCACGGTTCTCCCGCCCTCTCTTTAAGCTACCTGCATCATTTCGATTGGTTGATGCAGTGCTGACGTCATGCCACCGGGAGGGGCCGAACCCAGGAGTCCAGGTTCAGACAGAGCAGCTACCAATGTAAGTACTTGCCCCAGTGGGCAGTGTCTGCTCCCGTGTCCCAATGGCCGCCTAGTTCGTGAAGGCTTCGATGTAAAAGTGAGCGGGGTAGCGTTTGTCTTGGGCCCTTCACCCCACCGCTTTAAATCCCGATGTTCTCCTGTGCGCACCGCCTCAGTAAGCAGTGAGTCTCCTGCGAAGTCGCGGTCCGTCATTGACAGCCAGGTACTGTTCAGGTAAGCGGTGATCCGGCGTTTACCACAAAGTCTGTAGTCTCACCAAAGTTTAGCCACAAATTCGCCGGACACTTGGGGGTTGGTACTCACAAGGTGCTCGTGGCTCGCACCAACAACATCCACCAAAACTCCCCCTTGACAAGGAAGCAGAGCACACGCAGGACTATATTACCTACTGGCGGTCGCCAGTAGGTAGTTATAGTTAGGACCACGTTTCCATAGGAAATCCGCAACATTCTATTTTGAATAACTTTTGCGCCGGTCGATGAATCCTCGCGAATTTTTCAAAATAGGTGGGGCGCTACGCTCCGCTCCTACCCTGAAAGTCTCGGGGGGATTCGTCAAGCGGGGGCTGAGATAAAAGGGGGGTCCCAAAACGCGTTTTTCCCATGCATTTTTCCATAGGACCTTTAGACACAGCTACAGCCCGAACGGCTGAACAGAATTACTTGAAATTTGGCAGAGAGGTAGTCCTCAGGTCAAGGAAGTGCCTTTTGTAGGTTTGGTGTAAATCTGTTCAGTAGATTCTGAGAAAATAGCCTTTAAATCAATATATATATCTGAGCCAGCTTACGGTGCGCTTAAGGTGCGCTTACCGTACGCGTACGGTGACGTGCGCGAGCGCGATTCTGATTGGCTCTTAGATCTTAGTAAACATTCGAATCGGCCGAAACCAGGAAGCGGCGGCCGCCATTTTCTCTCTCTCACTCTGAGTGGGGCAGCATAAATGAAGCCCAAAAATGTGTAAAGGGGCAGTATATTGAGATAATAATGACCCAGCAGTGATATACGGGCCCCCAAACAACCCCCAAGGCCAAAAGAAAAAAAAATTTTTTTTCGAAAAATCGCCGATTACGCTTACCGTACGCGTACGGTAAAATTTTTTTTTTTTTAAAAAAATTATCCACACTCTCCCCACCCCATGTGCAAATGGTGCCCGAAGGGCACCCTTTGTGCATGGCATATCAAAGCAATGAAAATAATAAACAAAACATTTCACAACGATGCGCATAATATGTCCCCCATGTGCGCACGGTGCGCGAAGCGCATCGTGCGTATATGGCCCATCCCGCATAATGTGGGCACGCGGTGCGCGCAGCGCACCGCGCGACCACCGTGCGTGCATGGCACTAACTGCGCAAAGTGGGCGCGCACGGTGCGCGAAGCGCACCGTGCGCACACGGAACGAACTGCGTTAACTGGGCGCGCACGCCACGAATGGCGTAAAGTAAGTTAGCATTTAAAAAACCGTACAAATTCACAGACAAAACAATAGGTTTCACACACGTTATAGTTAGGAATTAGCATTTAAAAAACCTTGCAAATTCACTGAAAAAACCATAGGTTTCACACATGTTATAGTTAGCTGTACATTTTACTGATAAAAAACCAATGAAATTCCCCCGTTATAGTTACTGTAGGCAACTATAACTCACGCGACCGTAATCCTCTGCTGATGACATATGTGTCTTTATGAAAAAAAAATATTTGTAATATATGTATAGCTAAAATTTAATGGAAGAAGACATGGGCAAATAAGTGTCTAAATACAGTATTAGCATCAGCAGAGGATTGCGGTCGCGTGAGTTATAGTTGCCTACAGTAACTATAACGGGGGAATTTCATTGGTTTTTTATCAGTAAAATGTACAGCTAACTATAACATGTGTGAAACCTATGGTTTTTTCAGTGAATATATATATATATATATATATATATATATATATATATATATATATATATATATATATATATATATATATATATATATATTATCTACTGGCAGTCGCCAGTAGATAGTTATAGTTAGGATCGTGTTTCCATAGGAAATCCGCAACATTCTATTTGGAATAACTTTGGCGCCGGTTGACGAATCCTCGCGAAATTTTCAAAATAGGTGGGGCGCTCCGCTCCGCTCCTTCCCCGAAAGTCTCGGGTGGATTCATCAAGCGGGGGCTGAGAAAAAGGGGGGGTCCCAAAACGCATTTTCCCCATGCATTTTTCCATAGGACCTTTAGTCCAAGGTACAGCCCGAACGGCTGAACAGAATTACTTGAAATTTGGCAGAGAGGTAGTCCTCAGGTCAGGGATGTGCCTTTTGCAGGTCTGGTGTAAATCTGTTTGGTATTTCCTGAGAAAATAGCATTTAAAAGCATATATATATCTATAAGCGCGCACCGTGCGCGTACGGTAAAACTTACCGTACGCGCACGCTGCCGTGCGAGAGCGCGATTCTGATTGCTTGTTAGATCTTAGTAAACATTCCAATCGGTCGAAACCAGGAAGTGTCGGCCGCCATTTTGTCTCTCGCAGTCTGAGGGGGTGAAAAACAAAGGTGGAGAACGTGAAAAGGGGGCAGGGAGGACAGTTCCTGACCCCCTAGCCTTAGTCAGGGGGTCCCATAAGGACCCCCAAGGGCCAAAATGTCCTTAAATTTTTTTGCGAAAAATCGGGGAGTACGCGTAGCGTGCGCGTACGGTGGAAACGGAAAAATTCCGCGAACTGCGTAACGTGGGCGCGCGGTGCGTGAAGCGCACCGTGCGCGTACGGTAAGCGCACGGTGAAAAACCTTAAAAAAAAATAATAATAAATACATAACTTAGCATTTAAAAAACCGTACAAATTCACTGAAAAAACCATAGGTTTCACACACGTTATAGTTAGGAATTAGCATTTAAAAAACCTTGCAAATTCACTTAAAAAACCATAGGTTTCACACATGTTATAGTTAGCTGGACATTTCACTCGTGAAAAACCATTGAAATTCCACCGTTATAGTTAGTGCAGGCAACTATAACTCACGCGACCGCAATCCTCTGCTGATGACGTCAGATATTACATCACTGATGACATATGTGTCTTTCTGAAAAAAAAATATTTGTAATATATGTATAGCTAAAAATTAATGGAAGAAGACATGGGTAAATAAGTGTCTGAATACAGTGATGTAATATCTGACGTCATCAGCAGAGGATTGCGGTCGCGTGAGTTATAGTTGCCTGCACTAACTATAACGGGGGAATTTCAATGGTTTTTCACGAGTGAAATGTCCAGCTAACTATAACATGTGTGAAACCTATGGTTTTTTAAGTGAATATATATATATATATGTATGTATTATTTATATATATATGTGTGTGCGCGTGTGTATATATATATGGTGCAACAACATTGTTTGTTGGTGCCCCCCAATGACCACATCTACCACGGATTCTCTAACTACCACCATTTAACAGTGCTTCTCAAGTGTCTAGACCCACACTCTCTCAGACTGATTTAGTTTTATACCGCCACTCATACCAGTGTACAGTGTCAGAGCACTTTAAATCATACACACATTGACTTAGAGACAATCACACGTGTAAATAAGTGTATAGGAAATGTTACATAAGACAGAGGACTACAAGTTGTAGGAGTCACATGTCATCCATACTGGTTGCCAGGATAGTTTAAGAGTCCTTGGTCTGGAAAAGCACAAATTCAGAATTTAAAAAATAACATCATTGTTTGGGGTTCTCTTTAATAATAAGAATTGATTTCTACCCAAATGAATCCTTTTTGCAAGCTTAGGAGAATGAAAGGCAGGGCAAAAAAACATATAAATTTGAGATATATCTTGGAGTTTGCATTGCGCTCTTTCATGACAGTTAATAGCTCCTTATGCTTATAAACTGCAAGTAACTAAAGGATCCCTGGGACACAGGCAGTAACCCACTGACCTATTTACATTTTATTCACTTTGTAATCTGCATTGTACACATTATTTGCAACAAGCATATTAACCCACTGCACTACTTTAGGATGAGTTAAAACGTCCACTAGACGCACCTCTGATCTCTCTCCAGCTGGAACATTAATCACTGGAGTGATCTTGACGTTTTTATTGATGGCTGAAAATTTCTAGAAGCAAGGAAAGTGGCAACAGGTGCTTTTAAAACGAAAATATATTTGCAAACAGGGTGCCCCCACCCCAAGCCAGCGCCCGGTGCGGTGGCACCGATCGCACCGCCCTAGAGCCGGCCCTGCATGTACCTGCTCTCCCCATGTCCCTCCTGTTAGGTTTACAATGGTCGGCCAAGGGTCAGTAATTGTCTACCATGGCCCTCTGAGTCATAGGGCTCCTCTCAGTGTCTATTCCATCATGTTGGTCCTGCAGGAAAGTCTGTAGCATGGCCGTCCAGCACGCATTGTACTCATCTGCCCCTCATCTTTTTGTACTCTTTTAATCCTCACTTCTTCCTATTTTACGATGTTTATAGTCTACCCTCAGAGAACTTTAAAGGAGGGTTTAAATAAACGAAGTAAAAAGCAGTTTGAACAGATTTCAGTGCAAAGCACAAAAAATCAGTTTTTTTATAGTTCTTTCAAAATGTTGGGCACTTTTTTCGAAATCCCTGTCCAATGTTTCTTGGCAGGATGACACGCTCATTAAGAGTTTATAATTGCATGTCCAGACAGACGGTGCTCTTGACTGATTGCTGACCAAAGTTATGATTACAGTCTTCTCATCAGGTTGCTGCAACATATGCTTGTTTGCGGCTGCACTCATGCACAAGTCGTAAAAACCTGAGCCTAGTGGGTTAACACGCCTGGTTGGGGTGTATGACTGGCCAAGCGACAGGTCTCATTCCAGATATCATTATTCGTCGTTCATTCCTCCTGAGATAGAATGGATGCCACTCAATTGGCAATATTATAACATCTTCATTTCTTTGCCATGAATCTGAGCTATCTCAAAAACATAGGTTGAGCATCTCTCTATGGAATGCATGATTGAGTTACATCGATGAAGGAAGCCACCAATCTGGTGCCTTACCCTATGAGGACATCACCCGGAACAGTATCTCGTAATAACATACATTATAACAACCAGCTTTTAATTCTTTTCTAAGACGAACAGCACATACAGTGTTAAAACCACTAAAATAATCAGGGTTAAATATCAGATGGGGAAAGTTCTTTATAAATGCATGTTTTTGTTTCTAAATTCTTTCGACCACTTTCTTGAAGAATGTGAGCATTCTCTGTAATGGTGGTCCTAAACTCCTATACTAAGTACAGGAAAAAATATGACGTACACACTTATTTTTGAACCGCAACATGTTGTCTTCAAATAAGTGTGTTTTCCTTGTGTAATGCTTTTGTATTGGTATCCTGGTATGCTCAGAGTTATGCTGCATTTGACAGGCCATGGTTGAGTTTTACAGCAGAGTAAGAGTTCACAAGTATTTTTTGCTACCAATTACACTCGGCTGTAAAGGCAAGGTACAGTGATGCAGTAAGTGCCGTTGTTACGCTGTACTGCCTCTCCATAGACACAAATTCCAGCAAATTCTGCGTTTGTTTGAGAAACTGATCATTGAGCTGTGAACTTTAACCAGCAGAGTTTATTCATCAAGTTACACATACACGTTTCTTACAGCCTTCACATAGCCAAGTTATCTCAGTCTACCTAGAGATAAGGCTCATGGGACAATGCTTCTTCACCAAAAGACGAGCCACAACCTACTATTCCTGCTTGATGTCATTCAAAATTGTCACCAGCCCTGCATTTAGCAACTGTAGGCAACCACTGACCAATGAAAACATATATATTCTATGTATCACCGCAAATGACCACAGCACAGAAACAATGCTCATCTCCATCACAGATGACTTATGCATGATTCTGAACAGATGAGACACAGTGACCCTCATCCTCCTTGAACTCTCTGCAGCATTCAACACGGTTTCCCACCCCATCCTTATCCAATGCCTGTGTGACATTGGCATACAAGGACCCGCTCTCCAATAAATATGGTCCTTCCTGACAGGCTGAACACAAGCTGTCAGCCTGGCCCCATAATCATCAGAAACCCACAAAATTATCTGTGGAGTACCACAAGGCTCATCCCACAACCCCACCCTATTCAAAGCTTACTTGATCTCTCTAACCAGGGTCGCCCACGGCCACATCAACCTCTTCTCTTATGCAGACAACATGCACTTGATACGAAAAGAAAACTCTCTTGGACATGCATATATATCCACCATTAGTCAAGTATGCAATACTACATCACACATACATGCATACACATCTACATCAATCAAAACTGGAACCCAAAAAACAACTGCATACCACAAAAAGATAAGAAATTCTGATACACACAACACAATCAGGGTTTATTAAAATAAATAGTTACACTAGAAATCACAATAAAGCAATGACAATGATAAAATGCATATATTCCTAACATTAAAAAACATCATGAGAGACAAAACAATGTGTGAAATTATTAAATTCATCAACAAACGGTTATTCCCAACAGGAATCAATTCATAAAAAGCCATCAGTCTATTAATTCATCATCATATTAGACATGAGGTAGTTCCTGGATATAACCAAATCTGAAAAGACAGGCGTCAACGCGTATCGGTGGTAAAGAATTATTGAGGTACCACCTTCATCAGGACAAGAACAATACTTTTCTCTCTCCCTCTGAGTCCAGGGATTCCAATATTCTGCTACCAATCTACACTAGCCCATAGTCCAGACATAACATCCATAAGAGATAAACTTCAAGACTGCGCTTCCGCTCAACTTTCTTCTGAAATTATCCACCTGTGCTGCACCCAGGGGGTGTCAATGGGCACCATAAAACCTGTGACAAATAAATGGCAATTATTGCCACAATTAGGAGGTGGAAGGAAATCAACAGCCTCTACTGACTTGTTCATTTGTGAGAGGCGTAGGTGATACATTCCCTCTTTTTCTAAATCTGCATTTCAGGAGTTTTAATATGACAATTGTATCAACTGACGCAGTGAATTCCCTTAGCCACATTTATTTCTAGTAATATGTTCCTGCAAAGTTGCAATGTACAGTATGAACTAATATAGGTCTAGATTAACACCCCTAACTCCATTTTCTGCAACAACCTACCCCATGCACACTCATGGTGTGGTCCATTTATATCATACATGAAGTGACAGTCTGTTCCTCTCCAATACCTAATGTTCAATGCAATAATAACCTATGCCCTTTCTTCAAACAAATACATGAAGTGCTCTGTGATGGTGTGGATGGTGACCTAGTGCTTCATCTCAGACAGGTATTCAACCAAAGGATTCCAAATCTTATAACATTACCTATTTGTCTATGCCAAAGTGTGTGTAATTTCCTCTAGAGCAATCTTCTGCCATAGATTGCGAATCTAGCTCATTATGTTTACATCTTAATTTATGTTAAAAAAGATTATTAACCAAACCAAGGGGTTATATTTGTGTTGCAAAGTAAAATCACATTGAAGGGGTCCCTTGACAATGAGAGAGTTGTTTACAAGTGTATAGCATATGGAATATGAAATCTGTTTCAGCTCTCTGAGTCTTTAAACTTCAAAAAGAAAAACCTTTATCCATTGGGGTTTGGCACAGCAGGTTTCATGCGCATTCATCAACTGGGGACAAAACAAATAGAGACGGGGTCCTAAAAAGTAAAAAAAGTGATGTTTCCCACTTTAATTCTCACAGGAAACTGTTGAAAGAGGTAAAAAATAGCTGAACGGAATAGCACCAAACTTAGTATGAAAGTAGAATTTTGATCAAGAAATACTTTTGCTTGGTATGGTGTAAATCCATTCAGTAGTTTTAGAAACATTAATATTAAAAAAAGTGTTTTCGTAAGCCTCAAATTGAACCAGTCTGTCAATCAAGCTGCGAAGGATAGAATTATCTGGACCGTTAGTTCATGGATGCTGTATGAACTTAGCTTCACAAAATATCTGAAAGATTTCAGTTTTAAAAAAAAGAAAATAACCCAATTGGACAAGAAGCTTTTTCTCCCATTCTACATTTTGGGCCTGCAATCCCAAATCTGTGTTTGGTGGCCCAAAGCTCTCAGACTGCAATTTGAACAAAAATATTGCAGCTGCCATTACAGGGACTGAGTCCTGGGATAATGAAATCAAATGAGGGCGTATAAGGGGCAGAGGTGGCATCCTCTGACCAGTTGGCTAAGGTAGAGGGCTCCAAAGGGAACCCCCTGTGTTTTATTTTTTGTGTTTTTTAAAAATGTTGCCACCAAGTTTGCACACAATGAGGCTGGGTTTGCGGTAATCCTCAGAACAACCCCTGTAGTGTACGAACCATCAGCAAGAGCTCCCGGCCCCTTGTTGAACATGTGGAGTGCCAGTTATGGTTTGCATAGGTGGTGCACAAGCTATGGATTGTGGTTCTAACCTAAACCTATATATTTCAGGGGGTTCTAGTATCTATCTATCTATCTATCTATCTATCTATCTATCTATCTATCTATCTATCTATCTATCTATCTATCTATCTATCTATCTATCTATCTATCTATCTATCTATCTATCTATCTATCTATCTATCTATCTATCTATCTATCTATCTATCTATCTATCTATCTTAGCTTTATGTACCTTAAAGATATCATTGTAACACATGCAAAAAGAGAGATATGGGATATAAACCCTGATTCTGTGTTGTACCTAATTTGAGTGATAATTACAGCACCTGGTAAGGACCTGGTATAACACTCTCAGGTAACTACCGGCAAATAGCCCTATTAGATGCGGCGGGAAAAATATTTGCTTGTAGTATCCTTGATCATCTCATGAAATGGGTGGTGGAGAAGAAGGTCCTCCCTATGGAACAAGCAGGTTTTAGAAAAAATCATTCCACCTTAGATAACATCTCCATGTTAAGACTAATTGAGGAGAAATACACAATTTTCCGTAGTTCAAATGTATATATGGCTTTCATAGATTTTTCAACGGCCGTCGATAAGGTAGATCATCCATTACTATTGAGAAAATTGCAAAAAATGGGCCTGCCCTCTCCCCTGCTATCCTTAATTATCGCACTATACTCGCAAACTTGGTGCAAGATATGAATGGGTGGAAATCAAGGTTTATCAGATGTTATCCATACTGAAAATGGCTTGATACAAGGTTGCTTGTTAGCTCCGCTGCTATTTTCTTTATATATAGCAGATTTACCTGATTGTTTTAATCAAGCTGAGGGAGATGCTCCAAAGATAAGTAACCAGCCTTTTGCATGTCTTTTATATGCAGATGATATAGTAGTAATGGATCTAACCCCTATTGGGCTGAATAGAAAGCTGAAATCCTTATAGAACTATACAGTGGGCCATTTTAAAAAAAAAATAAACGTATCTAAAAGTAAAATTTTAATTATGAAATGTAATAAAAGTAGAAGAACATGTAATTTTAATTGGCATATTGGACCTGAAAAGCTAAGCTGGAGGTGGTAGATTCATATCTTTATTTAGGGAAACTAATAGCGGGTAGTACAAAGAACAAACTTCATATTGAACATTTCTCCTGTAAAGCTGTATCCCACGCTAATGGTATGCGTATTTTTTATAGTGCTATGGGTAGAAGGCATTTTTGACATCCATTAATGGTTTTTAAAGTAAAAATTCCACCAACACTGCTCTTTGCCATTGAATCAATCCCTGTCAAGGATTGGAGTTTTTCGGACAGGATTGAAGGTCAGATACTATGTAAATTGTGTAACTTTAATACGTTAGTTCCAACGGCTGCTATTAGACTGATATTTGGCTTGATAAGCTCTTATATTCAAGGTTTAGCCAGGGTTTTACGCTGGGGATACCAGTTAAAAAATAGCGAGCCTGACACATTTAGAGGTATCATGTGTCACGAAATCTTCGGTGTTCAGGCAAGTAATTACTCCTTGTATCATGAGTTCTTATTTGCACTAAAAAACTTTTGTGTACAAGAAGAATTAGTGATTACTCTCTTACCATCAGAATTTAAATCTTTTTTAAAAACCTCTAGTGGTAAAATTAGTTTTAATAGAGATATTAAATTTTGTAATTCTAAAAAGAGATTAAAGCTAATAGCCAGGACAAATTCACCGAAAGTTTCTCAAAAATACTTATACTGGAATTTAGAACATGGAACCCGTCGTTTTCTCATTTTATGTCACATGAATCTTTTACCTTTAAACGATTTAACAGCAAACTGGTCCCAGAACTTGAAAAATTTAAAAACCTGCAACTTTTGTAAGCTGAGCATCCAGACCCTGGATCATGTCTTATTCGTCTGTCCAGCATTGGTTTCGTGCCGCCGTCGCTGGCTTCAGCCGATGTTCTTACAAAATTGTGTTAAAAATGGAGCTTCAGCTCGCAATTTCCTTTTTTGCCCAAAAAAATTAAGCAGTGTGTACAAAACTTTTTAATTATTTTAAGGAGTTTATGTATATACATTTTACATTTTTTATACATTTTTTAGATGGTTTGATACCTCCCCTTCGGTCATCTTTTTATGGAGTATTAATATTTCCTCTGTCAGATTGTATTTTGCACACTGATTGCTGTTTTTGTTGTTGCTTGCACAGTAATGAGATGCTGTGCTTATTTTCCACTTTTGTTCTGTCTAAAACTCAACCGAAGTGGGATTCTGGACCGCACTTTGCACATGTACTGGCTGCTAGTGAATTGCTTTTTGCACAGGTTGGGACATGCCCTGTTATTCCTTTTCGTGCAGCTAACTCCAAATTGAATGTTCTGCTGAGGATGAATTTTGGACTCTATTTTGTATTCGAAATAACTGCTATTTATTGCCCTTTGTACATTTTTTGCTCTATTTAGGATAGGCCCTGCCACTTCAATCTATCCGCTGCTAATTCCAAATGTTTTTTCTGTCGAAGCGGTTTCTCTTGTTGTTGCCCAAATGCTTGAGGTCATTGTGCCCCTGTTTTTGTCCATGAGCTAAAAAGATTCCATTGGTGAAAATCTTAGCTTTTGGTCTATAAGGATAACTGACAATATTGATTAATGTTTTCCAAATGAATTTTTAGAAATGATAATGCAGGTCTCTGATAATTTATGATGGTTTGTGGAATGAGTTTTGATATGTTTAATTTTTTTCTGCAATAATTTGTATGTACTTTTATGTGGACCTCATACGAGTTCCAAATCTTTAATAAATGAATTGAAGTGGTAAGGACTGCTTCCCTGGTGTGATTTATTTACCAGACTATGCAATCTTTAGAGTTTGCTACCTTAGAATGAGGCATAACATGTTGAATTAGCCTTTACTGCACCAAGTACTGCATGGTTAGCATTTCAATATGACCATTTCCCCTTATTACAGTTCCCCAGATTTTTTCTTGGTGAAAACTTTCAAGGGGAAAGGGTGGAGTAAGGTGATAGATACAGAATACAGAACCTGATCAGTGCACAGACTTCCTTCCACCTGAGCTATGATCAAACTGAAATACACAACTTGGAATCAGGGTCTGAGTATAAAGTCTGTAAAACTATAGAAATCAGAGATAGTTTATGTAACAGAAATGTGTCTATCTCTGAGTTGTGATAATTATCCCCTTATAGTGATGTTGGGTTCAAGTATATTGTACTGTGTTTTAATTGTATTTCTATAAAGCTTAATTCTCCTTACGAGACGCTGAAGCTTGCTGCTCAGTGAGAGTGCTTTGGATTGAGCGTGTTTGTCACACTGCCTACAGAGGTTGTGTATATGTTGTGCATGACGAGTTGTGCTCTTCCCATGTATTGTTGCTGCTGTTTTGTATGACTTTAAAGTGAAAAGGAATGAGAGATAGGTGCACCTGACCGATTCTAATGAATGTATGCATGGATAGAAGTATGTGAGTGCATTGTGGCTTATGTTTGGAATATTTTGGCATGAGAGGAAAGGTTCTATTCTTCAGAGCTGCAAAGACTCAAGCACTTAAAGGGCATGGACGTTTGACCAATTACCAAAGCAGCTTTCAAGGAAGGAAAATGCCAGATACACCTCACAGTTCATCCAAACCTACTGCACTGTTAAAGAACGGAGGGAGGTGGAGGGCTAGGCCATTAATTCAAATCAATGATAGAACCTTATGACAGAATGCAACTTTTTAAGCAGCGCCTTAGGTTAGGAATGGTTTCAAGGCGAGAAGAGAAAGAAAAAAGTTCAATAACATTTATGTTCTAATGTTCTAAAGATTTCTTTTACTTTTAATTGGAATGCAAAATCCTTCTTAAATTGTTTCTGACATAAAAGCGCATTGGACCTCACAAGCACTAGGAAAGAGCTATGGGAACGACAATGGAGCTGTGTTGCTCAATTACTTTTTAAAGGAAAGATACGTTTCTCCCATTTTCAGAACTTAACGTGACACGGTACCAAAGCAGAGGTCGATGGGGACAGATATGCAAAGGTATCTTTTAATCCGCGTGTATCTGTCCCAAGTCTTTGGCGCCTTCCAGTGAGCTGACAAGAGACGGGGACTACAGGGGGCACAAGAAGAGATTAAAAAAACAAAGCCTCCTCCGCTTTTCAAATGCGTTTGGATGGAATTAACAAAATATACTTATAAAATTAGTACAGCCAGTGTAAATAAACTCCAGCTCATTCTTGGAGTAAGTCAAGCGCCACACAACACCAACCACTGCCCCTGCAACACAATTCCATAGAAAGAAACGTGGAGGCATGTAACTAAACCTATGGGATCTAATGCTAAATGAGTGTGTGTGTGTGTGCGTGTGTGTGTGGGTTTGTGTTACTATCCTTGTGGGGACTTGGGTGTGATAACACACTCACGCTGTGGGGACTTGATTGCACTGTGGGGACCTGAACCCAAGTCCCCACAAGGCAATGTCCTCTAAATGATAAAAAATGGCTTCAGGAACATCTGTGTCAATTTTTACAACTTTTTAAAAAATTGCCTTGTGGGGACCTGTGTTTCATAAAGTGTGTTTATATTTTTGCTCAGCTCTGCCCCTGTAGACAGGAGGCGGTACTGCAGTCTTAAACACACTTTGCATTTAAACACACTTTGTTCACCAGGAACACAAGTTAGCAGCAGAAAGCACAGATATTTCAAAGGAAAAGCTGCAAAACCCTGTGTTAAAAAATATTTTTACTGCAAAGTAACATTTTCCCCATTTAATAAAGAGAAACTTTATTGACATGAAAATTTTAAATTCAGAATATTTGAGTTTAAAAATTGTTAGTGGTTTTATAAACATTGCTAAAAGCAATTTGGGGACGCTTTGAATCCCAGATTACATCACTATTGCCGTTTGATCCTTATCTGCAATTAAAGAATGATGGTGCATTAAAACATGATACAATATAAACTGATCTGATAGTTTTTTACAAATTTGATTACATATTAATATGCACTTTGGAATACGTTCTTAAGATGATAGCACAATGCAACTCTAGGCACTCACTCATCTAGCTAACAGCTATGCTCTCTTAAACGCCGAACTGCAGTAATGTCATGCCCACAGCATGGGTAAGTTTAATTTTAACAGAAAAAGCATGTTCTTAGAATATTGACATTCGTAGATAATATTTTCAAATATTGCCGTAAGATGACATCACATGTAAATCCTTTGTATTGCTTAATTTCCAAACTGTTCCCAATGCTTTACAAATTAAAGCAGCTTCATTCCCATAGATGGGTGAAGAACAGTCATATAACAAGCATTGGCAAAGCCAACTGGTGTCACCTATGAGACAGCTACTGGCTTTGACAGAGTTTTTTTGCCCTGTTGTTCAGCAGCGTTCCTGCTCTGCCGCATGGATGAAATTGAAATTAAAATTTTAAAAAGCAATATGATGCAGCCAAAACAGACCACATCATGACACTTATTTTTATTGCTGGCAGGAGGGTGAGGGCGTGTGAGGGGTCAACACTATCAATGGAGGGGGTGGGGAAAAGAAAAATCACTGACGCTGCCACTACTGATCACAGTATATCAAGAAGTTGTCAGAGCCTCCTTGGACTTATTCAATTATAAAATGCAGACTTTGATATATATCAACCTTAGTGAAGTAGGTGCAGAGGCACAGGGTCCTGGTTCACCTTAATTAGTGGCTATGTTTTAAAAGACGAAAAAGGGGAGGTGAATGGGTGACCAAATCCCTATATTGCATTAGGGCTCACAGTGCCCTTACTACTGCATTGGCACCCACACGTATTACAGTTTGGACTTAGTGCTTCAGCTAAGGTGCAAAGTTCTGCTGTAAAAATTGGCCACCTCATGTTGGTGTCCACTTCAATTTGCCCTTCCTGTGTATTTAAATATAGTTTGCCTTCCAAGATCCTACCAGTTTAACTACAACATACTGCAGTAGCATAGGCTGTGCTCAACCACCTGCCTTATGAGTAAGAAGGTCTTCCAGCCGGAAGTGTGGAAAGGATGTGGCGTTATGCTAGAGCTACAAACTTGGAACTCAATTCTTGATGTTGGCTTGACATTGTGTGATTCTGGTCAAATCACTTAATCTCCCCGTGCCTAAAGAAATTGTACGCAACTTAACTGGTGCACATGTAAAGTGCTTCAAAGTGGAGTGACCCAAGCACATCACTAGTAGGAATGAGGCATTTACAGAAGTATGTGAGAAGTGGCTTCTGTTGCTTCACCATGAGAACTTTTGTGTGGGTCAAGTCTACTAATGCTACCACAGCCATAGGCAGGGATGAGATAGACTACTGCTCAGGTCTCGAGATCTGCCATGAGGTAGCTGCAGCCTGTCCCACATCAGTACTAGACCACCTTCAATTGGGAAAGTTAATATCTGCCTTGAGGAGAAACTCAGTCAGGGCTTCAGGGCAATGACCCTCGCACATAACAAGTTTCCCATTAACAAGAGAATAGGCCGGTACACCTGAACATCCTCAAGTTGATTCCACTCCCATAGTGGGAGATGGGCCCTGCTGGTAAGAGCACACCTTTGAAAGAGAAGCAGAATGGGCTGTGCCTGACCTAAGACCTTGAAAGCAACTAGGCAGAGAATGAAGCATCTAAAAGGCCTCACCGATCAAAAACATTTGCTCACAACATAACATACATCAATATCAAAATGTCAGGAGCACATATTTGCTGTACACAGCTGAAATATTTTAGCTACTACTCAAAGCCCCTACTATGACTATACACTTATTCTGTATAAAAACAACTCAATCCTGGAGAGCCTCATACTCCACCCAAGAGAAGAAGGGCTTTCACCTCAGACAGAGTGCATAAAGAATGGACCAGTATATCACAATTAGGGGTTGAAAAATGTCTTGTTTAGAAGTGAAATATTCCTTTGGACTAATATATTGTTTATGATCATATTGGTCAGCAGTTGGGAGCAGAGATTGTGGGATTCGCTTAAGTGCAGACTATTAAGAGTGTTTATAAGTTTTGAAGGCCTACCTTTAGCAAGGAATCTACCATACGTGTATTGGAATTGAAGCATGAATGTTGCTGTAATTAGACTGTCATTTAAGGAGGGCAGCACTTTTTAAAATAAGGCACTACACTTAATATTTTGGGTAAGCTTAGAAAATTATTGGTATACATCTAAGAAGAAAGAGCCATAGCAGAAAACAGTAGATGTGTGTCTGTTTTGGAATGTAATTGCACTACATTACCTACAGCTCATACCCTAGCATGGAAATAGTCTAAGTTAGTGGCTAAGCTGTAGACAGTATATTATATAAATACAGCCATGATTTACTCACATTTTGATCATGTACTCGTGTGGCAATGAGGGGAATTCAACTTTGCCACACAAAATGCTTTTTGTGTCAAACGTTGATGTGAGTGCAGCACCAAATTCTCTGCTCTGTGGTGCACAACCCACTATCAGGGTGGGAACAGTTCAAAGACAACTATAATCCACACAAAGCCAGATCTACTTAACTAATGTGTCCTGCCTTTCCATGAAGCTATACCACCAAATGAAACCAGGAGCAAACAATGGGTATATGGAAAAGCCTAGGATATTTCCTGATGTAATTTCTTCAAAAATATCCACTGGACACAGCTTACCCTTAGCCTCTTGACATTGTCTTGAAGTTTGTACTGGAGAGCTTCATCGTATATACATTTCACAAAAGACACTACTAGCTTGGCTTAGCACTGCCGTGCAATGCTTAGAATCACACAAAAAGGCATCATTGGCATGCAACTCTTTGAAAATATGGTGCTGTACTATTTTTACTATTTGTCCAAGGGAGTGCAATGGAATATTACAAATGTTTATATAGCACTGCCCCATGTTTAGTTTATTTAGATCACAGGGTGGCACCACAGCTCCATGTTTCTGACCAAGAAAGTCGCCAGAAAATGAACATACTCCCTGATTTTGAACTAAATCTCTGATGGCACCAAGTAAGCGAGCCCAACCCGCCCTAGAAGAGCTCCCTTGTCTCTTCCATCCAGGCATCATTTCACCCTATCGGTTGATATCCACTTTTTCACCTTTACATTGTATCAGTCATTTATTCTTTCATCCGTCATTCATTCTTCACCATTACATCCATAAAGCCATCCATCTATCCAGCCTGCCATCCATCCATCCACTTTGTCATTCATCCACTCTGCCATGCATCCATCCATCCTTCCACCCACTCTGTCATCCCTCTCTCCATTCTGCCATTCATCCATCATCCACCTTGCCATCCATCTGTTATCCAATCTAGCATCCATCCATTCACTCTTCCATTTATCCTCTCTGACACCCACCCATCCACTCTACCATCTATCTACTCACTCAGCCATCCATCATCATCCATCCATCCACTGTGTCATTTATCTACCCACTCAGCCTTCCATCTAGCCAGCCATCCATCCACTCTGCCATCCATCCACTTTGCCATCCATTCAGCAATCCATCTACTCTTGTCATCCATTTACTCATTCATCCAGTCTGCCATACATTAACTCATTTCATCCACTCATCCATCACTTTAATCTGCCATCCTTCCACCCGCCCATCCACATATCCATTCATTCATTTATACATACATACAGCAATACCTTTACTCTTCCATCATTTCACCTGTCCATTCACCTATCTATCCAGCTTTACTCTGCCATCTATCCATGTCTTACCTCTGCCACCCTTTCACATGTTCATCCACCTATTCATTCCCTCTGTCATCCATCTAGCCATTTACTATCCATTCATTTCATGCATCCTTTCACCCACTCATCCATCCACCCACCCACCTACTCATACACCCATCTTTCTTTCTTTCACCCATCCTTCCTTTAAATATTCCTTCTTTCTTTCCTTTTTCTCTTTACCCATCTTTTGTTCTTCCTTTCTCCTGTTTGCTTTTCTATTGAGGCAGTATTCCTTTATTGCATTAATTACGACATTTTGTCCGCCCAGGTGAAGACAGAATAGGAACACAAAGAACTATAGCCCCGCTGTAGCTGCTGAAGCAACACAACACCCCTGTTTCTGAGCTGTGCTAGCTCCAGTTTATTCACTAACTTGTACTTCAAGTTATTTCATGCCCACATAGGCATTCTGGGTTAATTCAAAACAGGTACACTGCTCCCTTCAGCATGGCATGCCTTCCAGACACTTTAAGCATGTAACTTGAGTAAGAAGAGTCTTAGACTGCCCACTGAACTGTGATCATCCACAACAGGTGTTTTTGTGGATTTGCAGCCAGCCAGGGAAGACTTCTCAAGAGTGGCTGAACATCCCAATAACTACACAGTATCTCTGTTGGGACTTGAACATGTTAGTAACCACACATTATTTATGGGGAGATTTTAACCTTAAATTCACACACTATCTTTGTGGGGACTTGAATAAGATTAATTTCACACACATTCTGTGTGAGCTCTTGAACAGTCCTATCATCACACACTATTTGTGTGGGCACTTGAACATCATACTCTTCACACACAATTGTTGAGGAGACTCGAACATGACTGCCTTCACACTCATCTTTGAGATCTTAAACATTCCTATAATCACACACTATCTCGGTGGGTACCTGAACATCATTTACTTCACAAACAATCTTTTTAAGACTTGAACATTCCTATAATCTTCATTATGAGGTAGTTCGGAAAGTATCTGACCGGCAGTCGGATTCCCCTAGACCGTGTTGGAACCCATCCGCCCGACTCAGTAAGAAAGAATTCCGACTGACCGATTATGATGCTCACGGTCGGAAGGTGAATTCCGAATCGGAACTGATTCGTACAGCTCAACTGCCAGCATTTCTGCCTGACTGATTACGATGTCTGATTCCAACATCCTTTCTGACTTGGTCTGTCTGACACGAAAATGCTGTTGGAAACTGACTATGGGGCCCCTAGAAGGCCCCCCTTCATCCTGAGTCTTCTGGTTTGGGCTCAGGGGAATATCCAGGGGACCCCCCCTATGTAACCATGCACAGTGTGGCAGGCACCATGGGGAGCCAACAACAGGGAGCAAGGTTTTCCGCAGCCACCCATTTTTTTCCAATAGGAGCCTGTGTTGTCGGTCGGAACAGAGGCTCCTATTGAAGTCAATGGGAGTCCTTCCGAACGGTGTTTGGAAGCATCGTTATTGGTCGGGCAAGAACCACCGGCCACAAGTCAATCAGAACCGAATCCGACAAGGAGTCGGGCGGTGTAGTTTCTGACCAACATCGTAATGAGGCCCTAAGTATGTGCAGGGTTGAACATGCCTATAATGCATGTTTGAACGTGAACAATTGTACGTTCACATGCTATCTGTGTATGGACATGATGATTATCTTTAAACACTTTCACTGTAGGGACTTGAAGACTACAATAGTTGCACACTATCTCTGTGGGGACTTGAACATAATAATTAACACACACTATCTTTGTGGCTGCTTGAACACCCCAGCAACCACCTACTATGTCTGTGGGGAGATTTGACTATTATATTCACACACTATCTTTGTGAGGACTTGAACATGATTAACTTCACACACAATCTGTGGGAGGTCTTGAACATTCTCATAATCACAAATTTCCTGATTCACAGGTAAACTTACACTTCTGTGTATGTGGAGTCTCTGCCACGGGTTTAGAGGCTCTGCAGCCATAAAGATACTACTCGTAAAATGCCTTTGTGAATTGCAAAAATTTGTAAGCTTAAACAAAAGTTTAATTTGACCTTTATGAATCAGGACCACAGTATCTCCGTGACACTAGAACAGCATTTTTGTGAAGACTTTAGCATGATCATCAACCACTATATTTGTGGTGACTTGATTACCTTCACACACAATGGCTGTGAGGTCTTGAACTTTCCTGTAATCGTTTCATTTCTTTGGGGACTTAAACATCATTATCTACACACAGTGTCTTTGTGGAGCCTTGAACATCATCTTCATGCTCTATCTTTGTGGGAACTTGATCAATCATTATCTTCTCACACCATCTAATTGAGGTCTTGATCATACCTAAAAACCCACACAATCTTTGGAAAACTTGAACATCCCTATAATCACACACTATTTATATGCAGATTTAAACATACCTATAATCAGATAGTATTCCTTTTTAAATGTGAACATCATTACCTTCTCACACTATCTGTGAGGAGACTTAAAGATCATATTTAAACTCTACCACTATACGGACTTAGGGTCTGATTTAGATTTCGGCAGACGGGTTACTCCATCACCAACAGTGATGGATATCCCGTCCACTAAAATATAAATCTCATAATATCCTATGGGATTTATATTTTGGCGGACGCGATACCTGTCACTGTTGTGACAGAGTAACCCTTCCACCGAAATCTAAATCAGGCCCTTAAACACTATTATCTTTGCAAACTATCTTTGTGGGGACTTGAACATCCTAATAAACACACACACTATCTTTGTGGTAGCTTGAACATCCCATTAACCATACACTATCACTGCTGTGACTTGAACATCCCTGTAACCACACGCTATCTTTGTGGGGACTTGAAAATCCTAATAAACACACACTATCTTTGAGGCAGCTGAACATCTCAGTAACCACACACTATCACTGTGGGGACTTGAGCATCCCTGTAACTACACACTATCTTTGTGGGGACTTGAAAATCCTAATAAACATACACTCTCTTTGTGGGAGCTTAAACATCCCAGTAACCACACACTATCACTTAGTGGAGTGGTGTGGCTCACTGGTTAGAGGCGGCAGACCCGGAAGCAGAGGTCGGCCCGGGACCAGGGTTCGATTCCTGACGCGGCAGGGTCTTGGGCCAAGGTCACCGGACTCGACAATTCTCGCCTCGGTGCCTACTCTAACCATGGATCCCACTCAGCAACTCTGGGCAATAGCTTGCTTAATCTCCACTTACGGCCCCATCAGCGCCGGGGATGCTTGTCTTCACCTTGGAGATGCCCAGTAGGGGCCATCTCACAGGGAAAGCCAGGATGGGTTCCCCAGCGGTATACAGCGCCGGGACGCCACGTTGCTGGGGCAGCTGTGCGCTTTACAAGTATACAACATTTACATTTACATTTATATCACCGTTGGGACTTGAGCATCCCTGTAACTACGCACTATCTTTGTGGGGACTTGAAAATCCTAATAAACATACACTCTCTTTGTGGGAGCTTAAACATCCCAGTAACCACACACTATCACCGTTGGGACTTGAGCATCCCTGTAACTACACACTATCTTTGTGGGGACTTGGAACAAGATTAATTTCACACACAATCTGTGTGAGTTCTAGAACAGTCCTACAATCATGCACTATCTGTGTGGGGACCTGAACATCATTTACTACACACGCAATCTTTTTGAAACTTGAACATCACTATAATAACGCTATGTATGTGCAGGGTTGACCATGCCTATAATCCCTGATTGAATGTGAACAATCTTACTTTTATATACTATCTGTGTAAGGACATGAATATTATTTAAACACTATCACTGTTGGGACTTGAACACTACTATAGTTGCACACTATCTCTAGGGGTATTTGAACATCATAATAAACACACACTATCTTTCTGGCAGCTTGAACATCCTAATAACCACATGCTGTCTCTGTTGGGACTCAAACTCATCACTAACCACACACTATTTGTAGGGATATTTGACCAATATATTCACACACTATGTTTGTGGGGACTTGAATATGATCAACTTCACAAACTATCTGTGAAAGGTCTTGAAAATTACCATTATCACACGGGGCCTGATTCACAAAGGTGAACTTAAATATTTGTGTATGTTTATGACATTTTGCAATTCACAAATCAATTTTACGAGCGATATTTTTACGACTCTATATCTTTTTATGTGTGGAGTCTTTGCCCCGATTGCAGAGACGCATCAGTCATAAAGATACTACTCATAAAATGCCTTTGCGAATTGCAAAAAATTCATTTTACCTTTGTGAATCAGGACCACAGTATCTCTGTGATATTAGAACAGCATTTTAATCACACACTAGCTTTGTGGAGACTTGAACATGATCATCAACCACCATCTTTGTGGTGACTTGAACATGATCACCTTCACATACAATCGTTGTGAGGTCTTGAACTTTCCTGAAATCGCTTAATTTCTTTGGGGACTTAAACATCATTATCTACACACACTATACTTGTGAAGAGTTGAACATCATCTTTATGCTCTATCTTTGTGGAAACTTGATCATCATTACCTTCTCACACCATCTCTGCGAGGCCTTTATTGCACCTAAAAACATACACAATCTTGGGAAAACTTGAACATACCTATAATCACACACTATGTATATGCAGATTGGAACATGTCTATAATCATATACTATCTCTGTTTAAATGTGAACATCATTATCTTCACACACTATCTGTGTGGGGACTTAAAGATTATCTTTAAACACTACAATTGCAGGGACTTAGGGCCTGATCTAGATTTCGGTAGATGGGTTATTCTGTCAAAACAGTGACAAGTATCCTGTCCACCAAAATATAAATCCCATAATATCCTATGGGATTTATATTTAGGCAGGTGGGATCTTTGTCACTGATGTTGACAGAGTAATTCTTCTGCCAAAATCTAGATCGGGCCCTTGAACATTATTATCTTTGCACACTATCTTTGTGGGGACTTGAACAGCCTGATAAACACACTCTATCTTTGTGGCAGCTTGAACGTCTCAGTAACCACACACTATCACTGCGGGGACTTGAGCATCCCTGTAACTACACACTATGTTTGTGAGGACTTGAAAATCCTAATAAACATACACTCTATTTGTGGCAGCTTAAACATCCCAGTAACCACACACTATCACTGTTGGGACTTGAGCATCCCTATAACCACACACTATCTTTGTGGGGACTTGAACATGTTGATAGTCACACAATTTTTATGGGGAGATTTCAAAATCATATTCACACACTATCTTTGTGGGGACTTGAACAAGATTAATTTCACACACAATCTGTGTGAATTCTAGAACAGTCCTATAATCATGCACTATCTGTGTGGGGACCTGAACATCATTTACTTCACACGCAATCTTTTTGAAACTTGAACACCACTATAATAACGCTATGTATGTGCAGGGTTAAACATGTCTGTAATGCCTGTTTGGATGTGAACAATCCTACCTTTACATGCTATCTGTGTAAGAACATGAAGATTATTTAAACACTATCACTGTTGGGACTTGAACACTACTACATCTTAAAACCTGGCTTTTTAAAAAACGAATCCTTCTCTGCAGTATGTGGTCCGCAATCTGCCATAGACACCTACGGGTAGTAGTTAGCAATATAAATGGTTATAACATAACATAGTTGCATACTATCTCTGGGGGTATTTGAACATCATAATAAACACACACTATCTTTGTGGCAGCTTGAACATCCCAATGACCACATGCTGTCTCAGTTGCGACTCAAACTGATCACTAACCACACACTATCTGTGGGGAGATTTGACTATTATATCCACACACTGTCTTTGTGGGGAATTGAATATGATTAACTTCACACATATTCTGTGGAAGGTCTTGAACATTCCCATAATCACACAGGGCCTGATTCACAAAGGTAAACTTAAACATTTGTGTAAGTTTATGACATTTTGCAATTCACAAAGCAATTTTATGAGCGTTATTTGTAAGACTCCCTACCTTTTTATGAGAGGAGTCTCTGCCCCAAGTGCAGAGACTCCCCAGTCATAAAGATACTACTCTTAAAATTCCACGGGAAATTCTAAAAATCGTAAACAAGTGTAAGTTTACCTTTGTGAATCAGGACCACAGTAAGTCTCTGATACTAAAACAGCATTACAGTCACACACTCTTTAAGGAGACTTGTACATTATTATCAACCACTATCTTGAAATGGAAAGGCACTATTCTACTGCAGCTTTGAAAACTGATCATGCTGTAAAACAATTGTGTAGCCACACTCCAGTCGCACCCTACATGAGATTACACCTGTTCTGACCATTGCAGTTGCTTTCAGAAGCTCAGACAAATTATATCATTTGAAATTTGCCAGACCATGTTTGGCTATGGAAACCCTTATTGCAACTTAGATTTGCAAACCATCTCTTTTTTTATTTTAAACAGTACCATATTATGTGATCTCTCTGTAAACACAAAAATCACTGAACTCTGTAGTGCCTGCCCCGCCTGTAACAGGCAACACTGCTGGAAAAATGCTGCCTTGGGCTGACGCTGTTCTAGTAGTTTGTTAGCTGGGATGTGGTGTTATAAGTATACAATTTCAGTGATGGAATCATCCACGCCTTCCCTTTACAACAATATTTTAACTCTGCACCTATATACTTATTTCTTCAAAATTACCATTTTACTTGAAGCTGTTTATTTAATGTTAATTGGCGAGAAAGCAACGTCTGATGCGAACCTGTTAACTACCTCGACTGCACAGTGCGAGCACCACATAAATGCAAGAAGCCATGCAGCGCCTCGAAGTCCACCTTTTAATTTCATTAGTAGAATAGAAGCAGTGATTAATCCAGTGGACTACAGAGTGGGCAATAATCGGCACACTGAAGCCCAACAAGAACCCAGAGTACAGAGAGTGATTGCACTTACTCACTACTTCCTGTCCTATGTTTTCCATCACACTCCAAGTGCACGCACACAGGGACATCTTAAAGATTTCGGGGGCCCTGAGCAAAATGTAATTTGGGGGCCCCTGTTAGGAACAGCTTTGGGATCATGATCTAATTTCAGCTCTTTTCTGCTCTCGTTGACCAGGTCACTCAACGTGCACAGGCTCACTGGTCCATATTCCATGTGTGTTTACATTTGATACTCAAGGATGGTGACCTGTTTTCACTATTAGAATGTACAGCGCCAGCTCACTAATATTATTGCAAATAGTCTTTGTAACTCCCAGTTTTGGCTACCTTGATGTTTTTGCATATGAAATATCAGATATCACTTAAAAATAACCCACGATGACACGAATGGTTAACTGTGTGCATGCTGGAAATCCTGCCATTCCCTTAGAAAGAACTTTAGTAAGAAACAAACATTATTTGAGAGTTATGACTAAACAAAGTAAATAACATCACTCTTGTAACCCCAGTACAAAGTGTTTTTAAATCGGTTTTTTATCTTGATATACTTTTACTCTGTTTTACTAAGTGTTGTGCACAACCATTGGTCCTCACCCATCTCAGAGCTGACATTTGCAATCATGTATTTTTGAGATATTATCCTGACAAATACATTCATGCATTGTAATACTTTGCAAACATATATTCATTTGACAGCAACAATTTGATAACTAACCATCTCCCTAAAAGTTAATAACATAAATAGCTAACAAAACAAAAATCCTTTTGGAAGTCCTTTATAGTTTGGCGGAGCAAGAGTGCAGCTATAAATTAGCAACACTTCTCCACTGCCAAACAAGTAGTGCGATCGCTGGGTTTCTGTCAGTTGAGCTTCAACCAACTCCAGTGGAAACCATTGCCCCAGTGGTCTCTCCACCAGACAACCACCAGCTAAAACTGGCACTTGCCCTAGGTTGTAGTTACCATAACTGAAATTGTCTTTCTGGAGCTGCCATGTGAAGCATGCCAGTCCTAGGAAGGAACATTTTTAAATAGCCCTGATGCACAAGAAGAAAACATCCTGTGACCTTTGTTTGTTGCTTGAAGTGTTTTATATTGCTGCAAGGAAAAGAGAATAATGCCATTAGGGCCAATACAACATAGAGGCCTGATCAGCATTAAGGGTAATGAAAGTTTAACCATGGCCACATTTTCATTACAGTGATCAACACTGAATAGTAAATCATAGCAGCCAATTAATGTAAACTGTGCAGACTATTTCTCTCCTCTCACTGATAAGCTCTACTGTCCAGGACAGGATAAGAACACTTCTGGTCACTCATGCACAGCACCAAAATGCTTTCCACATAGCTCTCACTGCAAAACACCATCATTTAAGCTAAGCCTATAGCATGCTAACCTTCTGATGATGCACTTCTGTACTCCTCAATGGGGTTTGAAGCATTATATGAAAACTATTACAATAATCCAGTTTAATGGTACTACATTCACCCACCCCAGAACGATGGAAGGCTGAAACATATTTAACTCAGATTCAAACTTGTGAGCATGCAGCTCACACAGACATCATACCACCTGGCAATCCACTAGACAGAAACTAGATGTACTTTGGATGAATATCTGTACAAAAAGTGATATTATTAACTAAGTGTTAAAGGTGTATTTTAAAATGCAATTATTACTTATCAACATTGCCTGCTCTTGTGTTCAATGCAAACTGAGCAGTTGTCCTTCTAGCATTAACATTCAATCCCATAATGAACACTCACTTTCAACATAAGAAAACACATTGATATATCCAAAAGTAAAATGTACTTTCTATAAGGGATTTGTTGTGGTTTATTGAAACTAATGGACTGTTGCTTAGCGTTAATACTGAGGCTTGCCCTTTTTAGTTATTAATTTCTCTAGCCCTGTCAAACGTTTCTAACCACATTTGAGAAATGGCTTGTCACCCGAACCTCTGACAAGAAGCTCATTTCTGATCTTTACAAGCACCTCCTGGCTACTACTACACTCACATATAATGCAGGTCAGGCACACAGGGAACGGGAGCTAGGCCGGTCCCTCACCCATAAGGAATGGGACAATATCTACTACAGGGCTCGACACTCAGCATAACACACAGGCCTCACTGAGACATTGACTAAGGTAGTTACCTACTGGTATTACACGCTGGAGCGCCTCCATCACTTTGACTCCCGTCAGAGCGCTCTGTGTTGGAGGGGTTGTGGGGAGGTGGGTACCCTAGAACACCTTTTGTGGAGCTGTGGCCGCATTCAGCCATATTGGTCCCCAATCCTTGACGAAATAGGCACTCACTTGGATACACAGCTCCCACGCTTCCTAGCCTACATCCTCTTGGGCCTTCCTAATCCGTTGATGTATCCGCTAAAATCCCGAAGAGGTTGCCTGATCGCAGTCGCCCTCGGAGCGGCCATTCAGAATATACTGGCGCTCCCCCCTGCCTCCACCTCACTCTGGATGGCTGCAGAGACTCTGGCTGGTACTGGGGATGGAGAAGCTCACTCTCACTCTGGCAGGCAGAGGGTCCAAGTTCCCGGAGTTGTGGGGTCCCTTTCTCACTCTGCTCATAACTGAATTCAGGGACCTGACTTGCCCCCGCTACTTAAGACTTCTACGCCTTGCTGACACGCAAATCCCACAGAAGGGTCTCCTCACGTAGAGTTACCAGGCTAAGATGATTCTCTGCACGTTTCATAATCCCTTCCCTTCCCGTGGGGCTTTAGTTGGTGGACGAGAGTGGAGGGAGGAGGGTGGATATGTTGGGGGTTTTCTTTGGTGCGCTGCCTTTTGTTGTTCTTTTTATATGTTCCCTTTTGTAGACCCGCTCCATGCCTTTTACCTGGGTAATGCTACTAGTCGCGACACTTGTGTCTGTAATACATTGTATCTGGGAGCTGGGGGTCTGGTTCCTTCTTCCTTTATTTGTCTTGAAAATCAATAAAAGATTTAAACCATAAAAGCTGCGGGGACCAAGAGACGAAGGCAAAACCCGCATTCCACTAGTGCCTGAACAGCCATGTAGGTACCCTGGAGAGCATCGGGCCATTGAAAAGAGGCAAAAGAGGCTGTGCTTTGAGGCGGCACAGCTTGAGCAGCCTTAAGCCCTAGAAAGCAAAGTATGGAAGAAAAGCAAGGTGAGTCTAATTGGCCCATTAAAACACATACCCAGGCCGCCACTTAACTTAAGGGTTGTGATCAGAAGTTTTGTAAGCAGGCTGATGGGAAGAGCAAATCCTATCTGGTCACATGACTACCTTCTCCTGCCACTAAATGTTTGGGCCTTGGAGGTCTGCAACCAGCACCCTTCTACAGTGCCATAGACATATAGCGTCCATTGATTACTTATATGTACAACTACCATATCTGAATACAGTATCTTTGTTTATCAAATACTCTCCAGAACACCTGCACAATCTGATGAATTACGACTTCACCAGCCCTGAAATTCTTATACTCTTCCTAAAAAATCAAGGGATCCAAAACTCTCATCATTTCTCTACCAATTGTCAGTGTAACACAAAATGTGCGCAAAACGTATATAATGTAAGGTATTGCCTTATTAATGCTAGGCATGCCACCGAGAACTTCACAGACCTGAGTATCAGCCTGGCATCAGACTATCCCATTGTCACTCAAACCTTAGTCACAGCCTTCTCTCTCCTGACATTTTACCACATTAGCCCACAGATTACTCCCTCAAACTCACCAACAGACCTAAAGGTAGAGTGCATGTCTCACTCATTATCCATAAGAGTAATGTTCACATTCTGAAGCTTACCATCTGTGACAGAAACTCTTTTGAATCCTTGGAAAGACTCTCTTAACCTTTCCATCAAAATCTGTACTTGCTCTCACCCACCTAGTCCTGCACAAATCTTCTTTGAAGACTTCTCTTTTCTCTTAATCAACTTATTCCTCATATCCAGTCACCTCCTATTCATAGGGGATTTAACTTCAGGCCAAGGACCAAACTATCCCACCCTTCAAAGAGTTATTTGGCAAATGCCATAGCAACAGCCTAGAAATAGCAATCACTGCGTTCCCTTAAATCAAAAGCCATTGTTTGACACTATAGTTCACCATGCACATAATATCACCCCTGCCATTTGGCATGACCATCACACCATCTTTGATAACCACATTCTTCAATATAGTTCTCTCTGTAACCAGTGCAATCATTAATAAACACTACACCTCCTACTTCTGCTCCAAGAAAAAAATCAAGTCCTATTCATTCAAATACTTTCTGGGGATACATTTCTTGCTAGTGATCACCGCTAATTCCCCTCAATGTATCATGAACCGGATACACTCCACAATTTCCCTTACTGCTGTTTCATGTTACCACACCTAAAATTATCTAAAAGAAATATACACAATATGTGGTACTCAAAAGTGCTGAAACTGCTTAAAAAGAAAATCCATCAACTGGAATCTGTCTGTTTTCCTGCACTTCCGTCAAACATGCCAGAACCACTTATCTTCAAAACCAAACAAGGCTTTTATTCAGAGCAAATTTAAAATGCATTGAACTGCCCCTGAGATTTCTTCAAGATGTTTAAGAACGTTTCCTTACCTTCAAATGCAAAAATGGTTCATCTGCCTCTAACTAAAAGTTCAGAATGCAAAAGTATGCCTCAGCCAGACCATTGCATTTCATCAACTTCAACTTCCTCCAAACTCCCAAATCCAATTGCAGTTCACATGAGACAGATACTTCTCAGTTGTAAGGCCCCTCCTGTGGAATAGCCTTCTCATTCATGCATGGCAATCAGCCAATGACACTCAATGGACCTGCCTGACAAGTCAGTATGTGAGCCTGTTTTATGGCAAGGTGTGCTGGTTTTATTGTTAATTTCCCTGATATTACTGCAAGATTGGCTGCAGCGAACACAATTGCATGCAGTCTCCCATATCTTGCAAAGTATCCATATAGCGTGATTTTGCAAGTTCAACACTGGTCTGATTTGCAAGAGTGGGGGTCACTTTTCAGCTGACTGGTTTGGTAGTAAGGGACACTTATTTTGGTGCACAGACCAATTTTTCGTTCCCGTCGAAACCTGGCTCAGGACCACAACTACTACAAACCCTGCATTGTGTAAACCATTTCCCACCAATCAAACTCTGCTAACAAAGCCACAGCCCTCCATTCGACTTAGAACCACCATTCCCAGCAAACGCCATCTTTTGACCTGCTTCTAGTAAATTGGACAAAGCCAAGCATTGCTTTAAAGCACTCCCTGGGTTGCCCTCTACCGGGGATCATGGTAGACCCTAGTTCCAAATCCTCTTCTTCCATCTGAACAGCACCAAGCACCTGCAGGGTAATGCTGCCTCTTGTCAATCTACAGTTTGAACATATCTCTGGGCATCAAAACCTAACCCCCCAGCTTCCAACATTAATACCCTTCTTGCAAACTTCACTACATTCCGAGAAAACTATGCAGACTTTCATGGACACATGAATGCACATAAGTATATAACTAAATTATAAGCAGCCTTGTACTCCACGTAACTCGACGTCAACCAACATTAATTGACTAGAAAAAAATTGGAAGAAAAGCTTGCCTACCAATTAACTCGCTCTACTAAAATCTACACATTCGCATCAATACCATCAAAGATGCAGCAAACAAAAGTGGAATGCCCTTCAAGACAATTAATCATTTCACCAAACCCTTACCAGACAGATAAATACCATGTTCAACAGAGAAGTGCAATGCTATCATCCTCTTCTTCATTGAAAAAGGTATAAAGAATTGCCAGCACGTGGACTATACTTCAAATTAATGGCTTGGAAAGTCCCCTTCCCCTCTCTATGCACTGCAGCCCACCCTAAAACCATAGAAATAATCTCTGCCTATACTGTTTTTGGCCTTTCATATTTTGCCGTTAACTCTGGCTAGGTTTGGGCTACATACATACATACATACATACATATATATGTATATATATATATATTCACTGAAAAAACCATAGCTTTCACACACGTTATAGTTAGGAATTAGCATTTAAAAAACCTTGCAAATTCACTTAAAAAACCATAGGTTTCACACATGTTATAGTTAGCTGGACATTTCACTCGTGAAAAACCATTGAAATTCCCCCGTTATAGTTAGTGCAGGCAACTATTACTCACGCGACCGCAATCCTCTGCTGATGACGTCAGATATTACATCACTGTATTTAGACACTTATTTACCCATGTCTTCTTCCATTAATCTTTAGCTATACATATATTACAAATATTTATTTTTCAGAAAGACACATATGTCATCAGTGATGTAATATCTGACGTCATCAGCAGAGGATTGCGGTCGCGTGAGTTATAGTTGCCTGCACTAACTATAACGGGGGAATTTCAATGGTTTTTCACGAGTGAAATGTCCAGCTAACTATAACATGTGTGAAACCTATGGTTTTTTAAGTGAATTTGCAAGGTTTTTTAAATGCTAATTCCTAACTATAACGTGTGTGAAACCTATGGCTTTTTCAGTGAATTTGTACGGTTTTTTAAATGCTAAGTTATGTTTTTTTTTATTTTAAGGTTTTTCACCGTGCGCGTACCGTACGCGCACAGTGCGCTTCGCGCACCGTGCGCGCGCTGTGGGCGCGCGGTGCGCTTCGCGCACTGCGCTCCGACGTTACGCAGTTCGCAGAATTTTTCCGTTTCTACCGTACGCGCATGCTACGTGTACTCCGTGATTTTTCGCAAAAAATTAAAGGAAATTTTGGCCCTTGGGGGTCCTTCTGGGACCCCCTGACAAAGGCTAGGGGGTCAGGAACTATCCACCATGCCCCCTTTTCACGTTCTCCACCTTTGTTTTTCACCCCCTCAGACTGCGAGAGACAAAATGGCGGCCGACACTTCCTGGTTTCGACCGATTCGAATGTTTACTAAGATCTAACAACCAATCAGAATCGCGCTCGCACACGGCAGCCTGCGCGTACGGTAAGTTTTACCGTACGCGCACGGTGCGCGCTTATAGATATATATATTGATTTAAATGCTATTTTCTCAGGAAATACTGAACATATTTACACCAGACCTGCAAAAGGCACATCCCTGACCCAAGGACTACCTCTCTGCCAAATTTCAAGTAATTCTGTTCAGCCGTTCGGGCTGTAGCTTGGACTAAAGGTCCTATGGAAATATGCATGGGGAAAACGTGTTTTGGGACCCCCCTTTTTCTCAGCCCCCGCTTGACGAATCCACCCGAGACTTTCAGGGAAGGAGCGGAGTGGAGCGCCCCACCTATTTTGAAAATTTCGCAAGGATTCGTCAATCGGCGCCAAAGTTATTCCAAATAGAATGTTGCGGATTTCCTATGGTAACACGGTCCTAACTATAACTATCTACTGGCAGTCGCCAGTAGAATATATATATATATATATATATATATATATATATATATATATATATATATCCTCGCTCAGTTTCCACTGTATTCCATACGAAGCACTCTCGGGCGGGTGCGGTTTGCGGTAGTGGGAACCGCTATAAATTATGGCTCTAATTTCTCTTACTTTTTGAAGAAATTACCGCACTCACGGGGGACATTGAAGTCGTTCTTTATTAACGGCTTACAGCAAACAAAACAGACGCGTTTCGGCGATAGCCTTCTTCGGTGTCAATAACACATCAGAAGGGGCATGTTTAAAAACGTAATCGTGGAGCATGGAAATCAAGAAGGGACCAACTTTGCAATTCATAGCATGGGTGCCATTTTGTAACGGTACATTTCATATATGAATATATACACAAAATCATTGAGTCTACAATACTTTAGTCTATATGACATGATATCCTTTAGACCAACATTGGATTTCAAAATATACCATTGGGTAGGCGACGCCTCTAAGCACATAAAGCCGTGTATCGGCATACAGGTAAATACTTAAGAAGCAATTTCCTCTCAGCCGCCCCTAGGCACTTATATACACGATTGCTTATGTATATATTCATATATGAAATGTACCGTTACAAAATGGCACCCATGCTATGAATTGCAAAGTTGGTCCCTTCTTGATTTCCATGCTCCACGATTACGTTTTTAAACATGCCCCTTCTGATGTGTTATTGACACCGAAGAAGGCTATCGCCGAAACGCGTCTGTTTTGTTTGCTGTAAGCCGTTAATAAAGAACGACTTCAATGTCCCACGTGAGTGCGGTAATTTCTTCAAAAAGTAAGAGAAATTAGAGCGATAATATATATATATATATGCAAACATACATACATGGCTTTAAGTGTGATGGAAAAACTGGGGTCTCTCTCAAAGGGGCGTGGTCAATGCAATTAAAGGCGTGGCTTAAAAACACGCAAGCTAAAAATCTGTGTTTAGCACAGTGTGCTGCCCGACTTGTATTTTGCTGTTCCTGTCATTGCATCCAGATATATGATACAACAAGTCACATCATACCCAAAAGTCAGGACTATTGGCTTTGTCAGTGGTTGCTAATTGCACAAGATAAATTAGCAGCAACTATGGTGTGTATATAATATTGAAAACATTTCCACTTTAAGCCCTGGTGACACCACGACAATGTTGCTGCTCCTGAGTTTCAAAAAGAGAAGGGAAATCCAGAGAGAAAATGACTCTCTTTAAAGGATTTCCCTTCCTCTACAACACTGAACACAAGCACATCGATGTGCCTGCTGTCACTGCAGTCAGGGAAAAAATTGGACCGCATGTGCCAGGGCACAATACAGAGCCCGATAGGGCCGGTGCTCAGACCCGGTGAGACCCGGGCCACTTAAAGCCCTGCATACATACATACATGTATACACACAAAGACACATACATACAAATACATACATGCATAGATACATACAAACATACATACAGTTATCAAGTTATTCTTCATTCAGCACTTGACCCATCTGCTTTTCTCATTGTGGTGCTGGTAGTACTATATCTCAGGGTAAAAAGAAAACTACAAGTATCAGAATGCAAAAAATAAAACAATGAATACAATGCTGAGAACCAATGCCAACACCACATAATAAAAAAATATTCATAGACATTGGACCTATAAAATTGATAATACGGAAAAAGCACACACTAGTTCACGTTTCAAAAATTCCCTCTCGCTAATACCTATAGACAATGTATTATTCTAAATGAGATTCGAAATTAAATTTATTACATTTACTAGGAGTGTGAATATAGTTTAGCGATTTGAATTTCATAGTATTCTTAAAAGCACCTTAGAGTTACTACTGGATTTTCACAATCGATTCCCTAGTCAAAATATCAAGGCTCCAATGCACGCTTTTAAGAACCAGGAAATGAAAGTTCCCGTGCCCCTGTCCCTGCCCCTTCTGCTGACTAGAGAACACACAATGTGTATGAATCCTGACTGAGGAGGACAGGCGCGTTAATCTGATGTACTCTGTTGCTAAACTCGCCCTCCTTCCGAAGTGCCCATCCTTTGTGGAACCCTCCCCCACAGTCAGGTTGATGCAGGGGAGAGAGCCTCTTCTGTCTGTCTTTGTTGTCATGACTATGGCCGTGAATCAGGTGTGAATGGGCGCTCTCCCAGGTTCAGCATAACAAAGGGCTGGAAACTTGACGCTCTCAGCTTCATTCTGACCTGGCCATTTCACACCCTGAGCCAGGGCGTGCACAGCAGCAAGACATCCCGGGGCACCTTGCATCCCAGATTGTAGTCGTGTGGGAGGGGATTCAATGGGCTCAACATAAACACCCAAGCTGAAAAATGAACTTTACACGCATCTCTGCCTTTTCAACCTTTCATTGTGGGAACGGAAGGCAGCTGTCCAGCAAAAGGTTATCAAGTGCATCTTCTTACATATGCTAAGACTATTTTCTCTCTCATGACAAAAAAGATATTTCTCAGGCTAGGACCTTTTTCGCTACATGTGAAATGCTGCCATGCTGCTAGCTAGCATCATTTTTATTTTACACTAATTAATTTTAAATTGTAAAATACTTGAGGACCCTAATCAATTGTGACAGGAATGTTGAGATTGCTATTTTTTTTTTTGCTTCTGGAAACATGGGTTCTATTCGTGAATTCTGCACAAGGCAAAACGATTTTTCAGTTTTGTGCAGTTCCTTTATCTCCCTTCTTAACTGTTCTGCTACTCTCAGTCCCTATCACATCATGCTTTCTATAATAAAACGTTACTGATAATGCAGACATATTTTCTGCAAACAGCATCTCGTTTTAAAATAAACTAATACAATAAAATCATTCTTTATACACCTTAAAACTATTCGTTGAATTATATGTCAGAGGTTCAGCAAATGCAAAACATTACATGGCAACAGGATAAGGGGAGAGGAAAGTATACGGAGATTGGAGTTAGAGATCTCGGCATCGGCTCAACATCTTTTGATTCTGGGCAAATAACCTAATCTTCCCGTGCCTGAAAAGTGAACGTGAGCGTAGTGGCATAGAGTGGTGCAGAATAGAGTGGCATAGAGTGGCGCACAATAGAAGACAGGGCTGTAGTGTGCAGTGGCATAGAGTGCAGTGGCATAGAGTGAAGTGCTGCAGAGTGCAGTAGCGTAGAGTGGAGTAGCGTAGAGTGGAGTGGCCGGGTCTGGTGACTTAGTGGACTGATGCGTCTACTGTAGGGGCCTGTGTTTGACAACATGGTCACAGGTTCAAATAATGGTTTAGAGTGCAGTGGCATAGAGTGCAGTGGCATAGAGCGGAAAGGCGCAGAGTGGAATAAAATTACATAGATTGCAGTGGCATAGAGTGCAGTGGCATAGAGTAGATTGTTTCAGAGTAGAGTGAAGTGACAGAGTGGAGTGGTGCAGGGTAGAGTGTCAGAGTGCAGTGGTGTAGAGTGGCATAGAGTAGAATGGCAACGGGTACAATCGGGCAGAGTAGAGTGCATTGGCATAGAGTGCAGTTGTTTCGAGTAGAGTGACAGAGTGCAGTGGTGCCAAGTGGATAGAGTGATATAGAGTGCAGTGGCATAGAGTAAAGTGACATAAACTAGATTGTTTCAGAGTAAAGTGAAGTGCCATATAGTGTAGCGGCACAGAGTGACGTTGAGTGGCATAGAGTGCAGTTGAATATAGTGCAGTGGCGTGGAGTAAAGTGTTTCAGAGCAGAGTGAAGTGTAGAGTGGAGTTGTTTAGGTAGAGTGCAGTGGCATAGAGTGCGACAGCATAGAATTCAGCGGCGTGCAATGCAGTGTCATAGGATGCAGTGGCGTAGATTAGAGTGGTGCATAGTAAAGCAGTGGTGCGGAGTGGAGTGTGCTGAGTAGAGTGGCATAGAGTGCAGTGGCATAGAATACAGTGGTGAAGAGTAGAGTGGCAGAGAGTGCAGTCGCATAGAGTGGTGCAGAGTGGAATGGTGCAGAGTGCAGTGGCATAGAGTGGAGTGATGCAGATTGCTGTCATGCAAAGTAAAGTGTCATAGAGTTCATTGGTATAGAGTGCAGTAGTGCAGAGCAGAGTGTCGTAGGGCCCGATTCACAGAACTAACTTAAGACAAAATCCTAAACTTACTACCATTTTCGTATTCACAGAAGGCACTTACTTATTTTGGTATTCACAGAAGACACTTACTCACTTCGGTATTCACAGAAGTTAGGAGTCCTAACTTTAGGACTCCTAAATGCCTTCTGTGAATACCGAAAGTCTTAAAATTAGGATTTTTCTCAGTTTAGGAGTCCTAAAGTTAGGACTCCTAACTTTACTACTACTAAACTGAGAAAAATCCTAATTTTAAGGCTTTCGGTATTCACAGAAGGCATTTAGGAGTCCTAAAGTTAGGAGTCCTAACTTCTGTGAATACCAAAATAAGTAAGTGCCTTCTGTGAATACCAAAATGAGTAAGTGCCTTCTGTGAATACCGAAATGGTAGTAAGTTTAGGATTTTGTCTTAAGTTAGTCCGGTGAATCGGGCCCGTAGAGTGCAGTGGTGTAGTGTGGTGTAGAGTGCATTGGTGTAAAGTACAGTGGCATGGAGTACAGTGGTGCAGAGTGGAGTGCATTGGCATACAGTGCATTGGCATATAGTGCAGTGGTGTAGAGTGCAATGGGTTTGGGTAGAGTGGCATGGAGTGGAGTAGCGTAATAGAGTGCAGTGGCATAGAATAGATTGTTTCCGAGTAAAGAGAAGTTGCGTAGAGTGGAGTGGTGCAGGGTAAAGTGCAGCAGCGTAGAGTGGAGTGGAGTGGATTGGTGTAGAATGAATAGGGCAAAGAGTTGAGTGTTACAGAGTAAAATGCATTGGCATGAAGTCTATTAGCATTATGTGCAGTGGTGCAGAGTGGTGTTGAGTGGCATAGAGTGGAGTTGTTCAGAGTAGATTGGCGTGAGCTAGATTGGAGTGATGTAGAGGGCAGTGGTGAAGAGTGCAGTGGTGTAGAGCTGAGTGGCATACAGTTCATTTGTACAGAGTGGAGTGCTGCAGAATAGAGTAGAGAAGCGTAGAGTGAAGTGGCATAGAGTGTAGTTGGGTGGAGTGCAGTGGCATACATTGATGGGGTGCAGAGTGGAGTAGAGTGCAGTGGCATGGAGTGGTGTAAAGTGGAGTGGTGCAGAGTAGAGTGCATTGAAATGGAATGGTGAAGAGCAGAGTGGAGTATGCATGGTATGGTAGGACACTGCCATTACAGACAACACATTTTTTATTGAAATGTCCATTACATTTGCACAGACATTCCATTTTACAAATAAAGCTATACAGTACACAAACAATATTGTGTGAAAATTCCATCACCTAGTGCATTGATTTGTTTTGATCATATTAAAGAATTTGTTTCCAAAACACTTCAGAGTTAACAAAAAATGTGTTTCTCCTGTATGTTGCTATTTTACAATATTCAGAAATACTTGCACAGTTATTTTAAATGTTGTATGCTAGAAAAAAACCTTTCTTACATCTAGTATCCAGCAAGAGTGTCACATAATTCCTCTCACTTTTATGTCGGAAAAAGAAATATAAACACCAAGCTCCCTCAGAAGACAAAGCCTGACATTTGACCTCTGTCTTTGAACACAGAGCAAATGTGACAAGATACGACAAGATGTGCCGTAAGTTTCCCTAGACATTCTCTGATGACATTTTATTCAGGAGATGTTCATTCGCAATTGTTTGATTTGCCTTTTGATGAGCAAAGATTGTTCAGCAAGTTTAGACTCTTATCTCCTATCTTTTTGGTACCTGGACATCCCTATAATTAGACAGCTTTCTTTGTGGGGGCCTAGCATCTCTATAATCACACACTATCTCTGGAGGGATCTGGGCATCCCTATAATCCCATACTATCTCTGTGAGACCTGGGCATCAATATAATCACACACTATCTTTGTGGGGACTTGAACATGGCTATTATCATGCACTAATTCTATAATCGCACACATTCTCTTTGGCAACCGTGGTAATACTATAGTCACACACCATCTCTGTGGGGACTTGAGCATTCCTGTAACTACACACAAGCTCTGTTTTGGCTTGAGCATCATCAGCTTCTCATTCTCTGTATGGGGCTTTGTGAATAGTGATAAGTATTAAAGTTAGACTTTTGGTCTAAGTTTACATTGTTGAAACTGAAAAGTAGAAAAGTTAGATTTTTTGTCTAAGTTTACCATTGTGAATCGGGCCCTATTTTAATGAGGACTTAAACACAATCATCTTCATGCACTATATCTGTGGGGAATTAAACATCGCTTTAATAGCACTCTATCTTTGTGGTGGCTTGAAAAAAACTATATTAAAGCACTATCTTTGTGGGGACTTGAACATCACTATAAAAACATCATCTCTGTGGGGACTTGAGCATTCCTGTAATTAAACGCAAGCTCTGTTTTGACTTGAAGCACCAGGGGGTGCCATGAGGCACAGGGTTAAGACTGATATGCATATAACTGGTCTGAAATGGGGTGGCAAAGGGAGCTAAAGAACTATGATGGATTCAACTCAGATCTGTGACTGGGGGTGAGTGACTGAAAAGTTTCAGCACTCGGTCCATAATTTCTTGTTTTTGCTTTGTTCGCCCTAATTTGGCAGGGTATGCCCAGACGTGGGTCCCTTGCTCACTGTGCCACAGGATTCGAGCTAGCCTGGCTGATGAGGAGGTGTTACCCGAAATTGGTCCCAGGATGCGTGTTTCCGGTCCAGGGAAGACCTGGCCTGGAAGTTCTGGCTGGAATGTTCCCATGAGGCACAGTGTCAAGACTGATTTGCTTATAGTGGGTCTGAACTGGGGTGGCGAAGTGAGCTAAAGAACAATGATGGATTCAACCCAGATCTGTGACTGGGGGTGAGTGACTGAAAAGTTTCAGCACTCCGTCCATCATCTCCTTGTGTTTGCTTCGACTTGAACATCATCAGCTTTACATTCACTGAATGGGGCTTTGTGAATATTGAAAAGTAGTAAAGTTAGACTTTTGGTCTAAATTTACCTTTGTGAATACTGAAAAAAGTAGTAAAGTTAGACTTTTTGTCGAAGTTTACCTTTGTGAATCAGGCCCTATTATAATGAGGACTTAAACACAACCACCTTCATGCACTATCTCTGTGGGGACTTAAACATCGCTATAATAACACAACATCTTTGTAGGGACTTGAACAACACTGTAATAACACACTATCTTTGCGGGGACTTCAACATCACTATAATAACACACCATCTCTGTGGGGACTTGATCATCACTATGATAACACACTATCTCTGTGGGGACTTGAACACTGCTATGATAACACACTATCTTTGTGGGGACATCATTGTTTTCACACTCTTTATAATGGGATTTAAGCTTTGAATGTACACACTATTTCTATGGAGACTTAAACAAAATCTTCACCCACTATCTCTGTGGGGACCTGAACATCTATTTTGGCAAAAATTTAAGCAGTTAATCAAGCTTTGGGTTCCACTTGACCATATTCCTTGGTTCCATATGTTAATTTCTTTATGTGTTAGTTCCCTTATCTCCTCAGATTTTAGGAACTAATAAATAGGTTAAATACAGCTTAAGTCTCTTTCTTTAACCATGATATGATATTTTCTGGCACATTAACATAATCTGTCTTTAATGTATACCCCTAGTACAGCAATTCACTTATGAAGAGATTATGATGTTGTTTGTGTACATTGTTGATAAAATAAACATTTAGCCATGTGCCTTCGACTGAATTCAATCACAAATAGTGTTACGGACTAGGTCCCCACAAGGATGGTAGCACTTGTTCAAGTCCCCACAAGGATGGTGCTGTGCGTACGATTAAATAACAATATATTTGCAAATTTGAAGCAGGATCCTGTATCATGAATTTTTTCTTAACATTTTTCTGTTATTAGTCTGTTGTAAAAACATTCAGAAAGGTTAGTCCCCACAAGGCAGGTGTTCACACATAGTCCCCACAAGGATGGTAACACGTGTATGTGTGTGCGTGTGCGTGTGTGTGTGTATTTTGTATTGTAGATACATTTAGCCATTAGTATACCAAGAGGTGAAATACCTTCTCCCTTAATTTTCCAAGCATTGTTGCGCTGATCTTTGCAGCCATTAATGCAAAGTCATTCCATGGACTTTTCAATGCAAACTATGTATAGCACATCCACGCTTTATATCTAATTGAAGGCATATCAGTTTACTGTATCTTGTGGATGTTAGAGTGCCTGGAAATAGCGCCAAAACATTGGTCAAACCTTAGCCTCAGACAGTGACACAATTTCAAGCATGGACAAGTCAATCCTTTTCAAACCTGAGGAACTTCATACGCTTTTAGAAGAGACTTCAATGAGGAGCTGCCATGCAGTTGGTTGAATCTCCTCAACCAGTGGTACACATCAGTTCTAACTAGAAGATTAGTATCGATACCATTAGCTCATATCCGCACTGATATAATCTCATTTCAACACATTATCTAATTTAGAAGTCAAACTATTTATCTTAGCCGAGTCACATAATGCATTAACTAGCCTCTGGAGACCCTTCTGCATTCTGTCCCGCAGAACAGCATCATCTACATATTGCACATTGTGAATGTTTCTGATGTCCAGCTTCAGAGGATACACATCTGCAGATTCCAAACATCTGGCCAAGTTGATGGCATAGAGATTAAAAAGCAATGGCTCCAATGGGATCTTAAGGAAAATTAGCCAGCTGCCTACCTCAACCATTCACAACTGCACATCTACATTCTTATCCAAACGTATGGCTACCAACTGCCCAAATCTCTTGCTATAATTTTCTGTAGTTGCCAGGTATATTTCCCCCACTTGGCTATTTTTACTATCAATTTCCTTTCAGCAATAGACTTTTTGTAGCCTGACGTTTTTCTATGATTTCATGCTTGCCTCAGGAGTGTGATAAGCATGGAAAATTCAGCTTTTTGTATTGTTTTTGATTTTATAGCAATAGCACAACAAGGATTGTCACATTGGACACCCTTCTGGTGAAGCACCAACAGCATTGCAAACAAATAAAATAAATGGTCTGAAGCAATTCCTAGGAGGGAAGAAGCCACCTGAGGGAATTTGGTCTTCTCCAAGCTGACAGTTTAGTGTCAAAATAAGGCACATATAGTTTAATATAGTTTTCAAGGGGAATTTCATATTGCAAGAAAGATCTTATTACATCAGAGCATTCTAAGTGTCCATTATAAACCCGTTTAATTCCGAGATGGAAATAGCAGATGTCCATTCTTGCTTCCAACTTAATTTGCCATGATCCTCAGGTAGTTAGCTATCACTCTTAGGCCCTAATTATGACCTTGGACCGCCAGACTTGGGGGGTGTGGGGGTCCAACTGCCCCACTATGAGTTGGGTGGTCGGACCGCCCTGGGACCACTGTAGCCGTCAGGGAACCGCTGTTCTTTGGAGGTGGAGTGATGGTCAAGAGGCTGCAATATGCTTGGCTGGACCCCTGTGGTCCCGCCAAATACATTACGAGTTTCCTCTCTGCCAGAGTTTACATAGAGGTTCTTACTCCAAGTAAATCCTGGAAGAGAGGAAAGGCATAACACTTCCTGCATGGCATGGACTTTCGAGTCCATGCCGTGCAGGAACCTCGTGAGGCAATTCAATTGTGGTGCCTTTTTCAAAGGCACTGCTGCCTTTGAATGAGGCACCACCACGCCGCCTGTCCATCTTTGCTGTGCGGGGGCGCTGCGGTGGCATACTGCCCGCACCTGCACCACTGAAACTCATAATATTATTTTCTCTGGTGAGCCTAGCTCAAGGACACGCTGCTGCTTTTTGACTGATATTATATGAGTCTATCCATTGATTGTTTACCTCTGGAAAAGATTCAGGGTAAGTTTCTGCTTGACATCTCAGCAAATCAGGGTAACATTCAAACTCATGTTTGAAAAGGGCAAAGGCCAAGCTAGTAGGGCCAAGGGTGGTGTAGCATTAGCAATTATATTATCATTATCAGCGTGTTGATACCGACTTGTCTTGGTACAAAATCCCATCCTTTCACTTTATGTTTACTCATCTACCTTGCTCTGCTTGAGTTAAAAATTATGAGGCAAGATATCTTGCCATATAGTATAATGGCATCAATAAAGCTTTTAGTTGAACTCCTGATTACTGGATAAGCCAGAGTGACTTTTATAAACTTGGGGTATATTCTCAAGAACGTGTCATAGCTACTGCAAAAGTAGGTTAACGCAACTCTTCAGATCGCAGTCTATTGCGGGAAATTAACACCGTGGTAACGTGGTATTCACAAGCCGGCAGTATCATGCGACAGGCTCATGATATTGCGTCAAATGTCCGCGATAAAGTCAACGTGACGCAGCAAAAATGGGAAACACGAACGCAAAAAAAGTTGCGATGAGGCCAATCGCTATACAAAAATCTGCGAAAACCAGCGACAGGCCTGCAATTCCCACGTGTCATGCGGAACAATGCACTATAAAAACATCAAAAAAAAGGGAGAAAAAATAAACAGCGTAGCACCATGGATGCACCCGAACCGAGTGCAGAGGCCAACGCGAGCCACACAGACCACCAGCAAGGAACCTCGGGTTGGGGAAGGCCAAGGAGAAGAAGAAGAGGCAGACGGGGTGTAGTACGCTGGAAAACCAGATCAGTGTCACGGAGGTGACAGAACACTATCATCCACTGAACGTCAAAATGACATACGTAAATGCAGTCGGAGTGTCGAGGAGGTCTATGGAGGAGGACAAGAGGCGCTGGTATGATGTGAAAAGCCAAACCAAGCACAAACCCGCTGCCAACAGCAAGGCAGCAACGGCAACAGGAGGTGGGAGTCCTGCGCCACAGGAGGAGCTGGAGGAAACGGAGGCCAGCGTCATCAGGGTGGAGATGGTGCAAGTAGTTGGGAGTCTGGACACAGCTTGATAGGACCTGACACAACATCAACAGGGTGAGTAATGACCAGGGCCTGGGGGGATGGGGGATATGGGCACAATGTCACACATGCACAAAGATGTGTAGCACACTGCACACCTACAATGACCCTGGATCATGTCCCTGATCCCCATGGCACACTGCAGCACACACATAGCAATAACAGCACATCCGACGACAATGTAGCACAAAGTGCAACACCGACACTGGAGAACAGAGGACACAACTAGGTCCGCTCATGCACAGAAACGGGCCAATCACATCTTACACATCAGGAAACTGTGAGACGGAAATGCACGTGTACAACCACACATCCGTCATGTAGTCCAAATGTCCACTGTTCCGCATCAAATATACAGCACCTCCCACACAGTCACAATGTACATAGTCATACAGTCTGCATCTAAACTAGAACAATGTGCCAACATACATTTCAACACAATGTCAACATACATCTCCCCTTCACATTGCAGATGGAGAAACAACACCTCCTGCAGAGCAGACCAGACCACTCATCAGTGATGCTGGAGAGGACCACCACACCTTCAACACCGACGCCCTACAACAGCCCATGGACATCTTAGGCAACCCACCCCCAGGAGCATGGCAGCCAAGCCACACAGAGGAGACCCAGCCCCTGCACAGGCCACACAGCAGGGCACCCGCCACCACGGCTGTCTCCCAACACTTCACCTAGGCACACATCGCATTCCAATGCCAGGTGTCAGAATGCCAAAAGGAGGTGGCCGAACAGGTGCGGGTGGGGTCAGAGCTCCTGGAAGCTGAAGGAGACCACATACGTGGGTGTTCAAGTCCCATCAGGGACCACTTACACCCCACAAAGGAGACCCACACCATCACAGATACACATACATTTGCACATTTCCTGCAATGAACCATGCTCAGAGCCCCGGAATCATCATTCACACCCCCACGCTGGACCTCTGTACGACGGCCCAGTCCACTCCTCTTACGCATTGAGTGGCCGACGACAAAGCTACATATCCAATGTCTTAATCGCTGCCAGCGGTGACATGGTTGCGTCCGCTGTACCCAGCACAATGTGATGTTGGAGGCCCCCGGGCCCTCATGCATACATCAGGACCACATGGACACACGCAGGTAGTTCGTGGAACTGGCTACGGGCACGTGCGCCTGCACCTTTATTGGCAGGGCCACATGTACAGTGACGCCCGCCTTCCCACCAGAGCGGAACACACAATACTTCAATTGTTGTCATACCTTGACACAATTACCCCCTTTAGGCTTTACAAATCAAACCAGGCAATTTTTGAAATATTCTATAGTCCTGATGATGATCCCATTATACTAGGAGCTAGGGATCGAAACGTCACGTTGACTTGTTATAATAGTTCCACATTGTACCGAATATGTAAATGTATTGTGGAGACTATTGGGTAGAGCTTACTTTAAGTTGATTATTGTTTTGTAAGCCCCCATGATCGCTCCAAAGCCTCTTTGCCTGTTATTACTTTGTATATTTCTTTCTCTAATTTCTTGATCTTCCTCTTTCCTCTCTGTTGAAAACTCGGTACAGGATTGTGCCCTTGTTTCATCAGTCTTCACTATTATAATTTTTTTGATATTCAAGATTAAATGCTCCTCTGTCCGGCTGGACCCAGGAGGAACTCACATAGGTCTCATTGAAGTCTATGTAGAATTAGTTTTCCTAACCAAGATTACGCTAGGGACTATTGTTAACAAAAATATGTACAGAGTTGGTGGCACCACATTGAAGGGAGTATAGTGACAAACGCAGCCATAAAGTGTGTACTCTGCAATTGTATAATAAAGACTCAGTTCCAAATGTGTGACCAACCTGGCAGCTGTGTAGGCCGGTGGAGTATGTGAACGAGAAAGGAGTACTGCGGGCCTGTGTCGCGGAGGCCGTGATGGTCTGATGAGGCCGCTAAGCTCGGGGGCCTCGGGTTTGGGACTTGCGCCGGCACGTGGTGGGCCCTCCTTGACACACACCAGTGTTGGCAGGTGAGCAGTGAGGCCTGGATGCGCAGAGGTGGGCATGTCAGGTCGGGGACCAGCGGCCCGGGGTGCAGCAGGCGCACATGTTCGCAGGCAACACCGCTCACGACGACAGTGTCTGCCTCATGGCGGGCTGGGAGGTGCTGCCCTGGCAGAGACGTTGGGCATTTCAGAAGAGAACCACGCCCAGAGTTACGTGCTTTTTATTCACACCCCTACGCTGGCCTGGCATACGCCGGGTAAGCCCACTCTGCACACGCCTACAGGGGGGGATGTCACAAGCTAGATTTCCGTGATCTTCTCCACTGGCTGGCGTGACATGGTTGTGTCCAGTGTCCACTACACTCCATACACCAGCGGTGTTTGTGGACATAGATATGTCTGTGGTCTGCATACTACAGTCTGTCCAGCACATCTCCCCCACACTTGGCATTGTGTACCTTCTCATTCATGGGTCACTTGCCTCTGTCGCACATGCCTGGTTCCCACCTCTCCCCACATTCCGCTATTGTGTGGCTGAGGTGCCATGCCGTTGATGGCTCATGTACATGGCTAGCCCAGGTTGCTGCACTAAGTTGTGCTGTCGTGTCTGGTGGGTGGGCATGTTGTTTGGCATGTTGAATGTGAGTCTGTGACGTGTGCATTCCCAGAGTTGTGATTTGCATGATTGTGGGGTGTGGTGTGTTTATTTGGTACCTGCCAACGAGCAGTGCATTTCCATGGGTGCCATCCTGTTAGCGCTGGTTGATGATGGACTGTGGTTAGGAATCATGCACACTGCCTGGGTAGTTGGCGACAACGTTGGTGATGATTCCCAGGTGATCCACTGTTTCCTGCACATTGATGGAATGCGTGTGCTTTCTGTTGAGGTAATTGTGTGCAGTGTCACCAGGGGGCACAAGTAGGACATGTGTGCAGTCAATTGCCCCCTGACACATGCAGGAAGCCAGCTATGGCTTAGACACCTTGCTTGGTCTCCAGCTGTTCATGTACAGTGTGGTGGGAGTGTGGGTACTGGGGTACCAAGCTGATGGTGGCATCCGAGACAGTTGTGATGAACTTGGATTGTGCTGGCTGTGAGACTCCTCCGACTCTGGCAGTTGTTGGTTGGAAGGTACCAGAGGCCAACATGTGCAGCACAGCCAGCAGCTTTGTCTGCGGAGGGATGTTGGTTGTCCTCTGTGTTGGTACCGTCAGCCTGTGGGCAATGGTGGTCAGGATGCGTAGGATGGTTGTCCTTTTGAGCCCGTGGTGGACAATGACATTCTCTGGTGTTGGGTCTGTGAGGTTGGTGCGTTTTCTGGAGGTCCGCTGTCTTGGTCTACGCTGCCTCTGTGGTGGTCCGGGGGGGGGGGGTACAGGCGGGTGGCGGTCCTGGGTGAGGTGGCGGTGGGTGTTGTGGCCCTGTTGGGGCTCCGTGCTTCATGATCAGTGGCTCCATGGCATATGTTGGTCTTCAGGTGTGGCTGTGGTCTGGGCTCCCTTTTCTGGTGCCGGTTGTCGTCCGACTTTGCACCAGGTCAAAGCAGGTGTTAATTTCCTGCTGCTAACGTGCCTTATTGCATGTTTTGTGTTCTTATCGCAGATCTGGCTGGTCATTGAGAATGTTGAGGTGTGGTGTTGTCGTGGGTTTTTGCTCGGGAACGCCTACTCTGCATCTCATTAGCGATAGTTGCCGGGGTCATCAGTGGCGATGTTTTTTGAGAATGCTATCGCCGGAAAACTGATGATATTGGCTGTTAGCACCAGCTTGTGAATGGGGCGATAAATTTATTGTGACTTTGGCTGCGCTAAAGTGACGATAACTCGGCGATACCTTCTTGAGAATATGCCCCTAAGTTTTATGGTTTGTGTGGCAAATGTCTAAGCCAAAACGAGTCAAAAATCATTATTTATTTTGGTGTATGAGTAAACATTTATAGCACACCATTAATACTTGATCAGATGGGCATGAAGTGAGGGAATACAAGTTTTAAAAACATTTTTTTTAAAAGAATGTACAAAATGTTAAGAAAAACTTGCAGCTGATGGACTTATTAAGCTGATGGACTTCTTAAGCTGATGGACTTATTAAGTTACTTGACTACATTAATGCATACAATAACAGCAGTCGACAGCCACATATTGATAAAGTCTATATCAAACATGATTTTACAGCAGTTCTGTACTTAGCAACCGGACCACCAGCATTTGTTGAACATTAAAATGATATTAAAAAATACATAAATAAACAATTAAACAATTAAGATTTATATAGCGCTGATAATCACCCAAGAGGGTATCCAAACTCTTGGAGGTCCTGGAAGGCTCATTTGAACAGCTAGGTAGTGAGGGCCCTTCAGAATTCCAGAAGCTAAGGTAACAAAAACAAAACTCATCTCTGATAAATCTATGTTGCCCAAAAGAGGCCCCAAGTTCACGCAAGCAAAGAAGTCAAAACCTTCTAATAAGGGTAAGAAGAAGCAATTAATTGAGGACGAGCCTATAGATGCAAATACATCAACTCCACTAAATCCCCCAGGATGGCTACAATCAGTCATAGCTGATTTGCAAAAACATTTAGAATCCTTCATCACTGCTCAAATAAAGCCACTCTTTAGTAAACTAGATAAAATCACTAATGAGCTTCATAAACAGGCTAAGTTGAAGGAAAGTAACTCCAACCCTACTGGAAATTTAACCTCAATTGTAAATCCCCCATCAAGGCCACTACCCATGGATAATACTAGCACTAGAAATGAGCTATGCATTACTGCCCAGGTTCATGTTCCATCTATAAGTGCAGACCAGTTACAGGATAGAGGTCGCCCTGAAAACACTGAAGACTGTCAACTTAGAAATAAAGATCAGTCTAGTAGACCGCAGATAAAGTCAGGGCAGGTTGTGTCCCATGAGCAGGTGGATGCATGGCAGAAAGTACCTGTTAGTAAGGGAAAAACCTACCCCTCCCCCCCTGGAGTAAATCTACCCCCTGAAGCAAGCCCCTATGTTGTGATTTTCGCTGGGGTTCCCGAAGTCAGGGGGGGCCAAAGGGAGGCACACCTAGAGCTAAAAAATAAAATCATGTACTGGTTAAATATACACAGACCGCTCCAGGGGAGGGAAAGGGGAGAAATCATCCATGTAAGAAGAGTACCATGGTTGGGCAATAGAGGAAAAGACATTGAAGGGGATTGCATTATTGCAAATTTTAGGAACCCAAAGTTAATGGAGTATATACTGGGAAATTATAACAAAAATGCAACTAGCACTATTCGAACTTTGCCTCTGGCCTATTTTTATCCTAGAAATGGCCCTGTGCACCCTCTGACTCACAATTTAGGTGGGAAAGGAGGAGGTACAGATGGAGGCTGGATAAGGAATAGTGAATACAGTTATTTTCCACTATTAAACTCGATTGGCCCACAGTGGGAGAATAGATTCAGCCCCCTCCAATCACTGGACGAAAATGATTGACTGATTAAATCTGATGTATGCTTGGTAGGGAAGGAAATAAAGACACCCACGGAAATAAGTGAAATAACATCAGAGGGAATGCAAACATCAAATGACTTAGAAATCGGCCCGCAAAGCCAGATTGGGGAGAGGATAGATCCACCATTAGAAGGGAGGGAGGTACATGAATTGGTTACCCTTGGCTTAAGGTTCTCCGGGACACAGGGCCCAAGAGTGAAAATAACATCCTGGAATATTGCAGGCCTTGCTGGGAAAATAAGCAATATAGAATGGAGGAATCAATTAAGGGACTCCCATATAATAGCCCTGCAGGAGACATGGGCAGTTGAGCCCGACAATTATTATTTAGAGGGGTATAAATCCTTCTTTGTACCAGCTCGAGAGAGTAGGGCTGGTAGAGCAAAGGGAGGTCTATTAATATACGCTGATGTTAACCTGAAGGGGAGATGGACTGTGTCTGCTTGGACCTCAGATAACTTGCAAGCAGTTACCTTCCAGGGACATGGGCTGAGGGTACAATTGTTTAACTTCTATAACCCCGGCCCAGGAAGTGGCACTAATGCCGTGTTGGAAGAATTAGATCTTAGACTACAACAGGAATCTGATCTAAGAAAAGGTGGAGATAATTTATTCGTCCTCCTAATGGGGGACCTAAATTGTCATCTTTGCGCACGTTTGACACCGGTAACTACCCATTGGGATCTATGCCCATTTGAAAAGGGCCCACATTTGGAGCACACAGTCGAGGGTATACTAATATCAAAAATATTAGGGAGACACTCATTAGTACATACCATTGACCTGGTAATCCCAGAACCGGAGGGCACCTTGATACCGACTTTTAAAGGAAGGGGATGCTCGTCTATTATAGACTATATTTTGATATCCACCTTCGCTAAACACCTGATCGGGATGATAAATACCAAATGGAGTGCCTTCAGCGATCATAACCCTTTGGTTATAGAAATACCGTATAAAGACTATACTAAAATGAAAAAACAACTGGATATTATTCTACAACCCACCGATCAGGGAAGGCGGCTAAAATGGGCAAAAATTAACGCCCCTGAATTTTATATTTCATTGGTGCAAAAGGGGAGAAAGTGGCTTGAGGAGTGTTTAGACCTCCACATAGAGGGAGCTGACTTAGTTGCCGCTTTTAGGGAGCTAACGGAACGCGTCGGGAAACTATTGGTGGCAAAAGGCTCCAGAAAAGTAATGACTCACCCAAGATGGTTTGATGTAAATTGTGCACGAGCACTAAGAAATCTAAAGTCAAGCCTAAAGGTAAAGCCGAGGGATATTGGGGAAGTGGCAAAGCATAGGAAAATTTATAAAACAAAGATCCTAGAAAGAAAAGCCACACTAAAAGCGGAATTATGGGCCGATTTAAGAGAGGCTGGTGAAAACAGAGACTTCACTGAATTTTGGAAGATTATAAATAGGCCCTCTCTGTATGATTGTAACACACCGGTCGTCAGCACAAATATACTCCCACAGCAATGGGTAGCCCATTTTGAGAAGCTCTATAATAATTCCAAGGTCTGTAAACAAGAAGGGGAATGGGTTGGCAACAGGAACGAGGCACGGGACTTCACACTTACTGAGATTACGCAAGCAATTAATGGATTAACTTCAAACAAAGCACCTGGGCCAGACGGCACTCCCCCAGATTTGTATAAAAGTAATGTTGATCTGTGGGCACCTATTTTGATGAGAGTGCTAAACGCAGCCATTAAAACAGGACTCCCGAGGTCATGGTCCACTGCCTTAATAGTTCCTATTTTTAAAAAAGGAAACAAGGACAATCCCCAATGTTATAGACCTATATCACTAATTGATGTCTCGGCAAAAATTTTGGGGCGGGTGGTTTTAAATCGTCTAATGGCCTGGACGGAAGAACAGCACACAATAGTTGACACCCAGTATGGTTTTAGAGCGGGAAGATCGACCAGTGATCAATGTTTAAATCTATACTTACTGGTCGCTAAATATCCTTGTGCGAGGAATGGGACCATTTACATGGGATTTATGGACCTTGCAGCGGCCTTCGACAACGTGAACAGAAGTAAGCTTTGGGAAATGATGACTTCGTTGGGGATTGATCAGGGATTGATAAATATTCTGAGAGAGCTGCACTGGAACACTACGGCGAGGGTTCGCTATAGCATGGAGGGGGGACAAACTGATACCTTCCCGTGTTCAAGTGGAGTAAGGCAGGGGTGCATTCTTGCCCCCTTCCTATTCTCACTATATATAAATGACTTAGAGGCAAACCTCGTAGCCAAGGCAGCTGATTGTCCCAGGGTAGGAAAGCGCCAAATACCAGTCCTCTTATATGCGGATGACGCGGTCCTCCTTGCTCGGACACCGCGAAGTCTTCAAATATTGATTAATGGTTTTGTAGACTTTATGGAAAAATTAGATTTGTCTGTAAACCTGACCAAGTCATTTGCGTTGATCGCAGGCAAAAAAACGATTAAAAAACCAGTGTTCAATATTGGGACCCATGTCATGGATATAGTAAATATCTTCCCGTATCTAGGTCTACTGTTTGATCATAAAAATCAATTTGATAAATTGGTGGAGGAACGCTGCTCTAAACTAGCTTCGTCATGTGGTGCAATCCTGAATTTCGCACAAAGATTAGGCTGCTGGTCCCCCGAGCAAGTAATGACCTTATACAAGTCAATAAGTATAGCCAAAGCGGTATACGGAGCAGAGGTGTGGGGCTTCAGGGATGTTAAATATCTGCAAATGGAAGAAGATAAATTTATTCGCAGAATACTGAAGATCCCACACACGACACCAGCTGAAATCGCACACTCTGAACTTGGTATCCCATACATTGCTGATTTGGTCAAAACTAAACCAGTTTTGGCTTGGCTCAGCATCTGGGCAAACCCGGATGCTGAACTAAGCAAGGAAATTCTTAATGACTGCTTACAAAGAGACAAAGGAATGTCAATCCCATGGCTGAAATATGTTAAAGTAACTCTAGAATCTATAGGCCAGCACACACTCTTTAGCACCCCTGCTCTAATTTCAAGAAATAGTAAAACACAAATTAAAAGATTGTTGTTGGATAAAATGGAAGCCCTCAGGGAGACTAAAGCACTCACATTAAAACACTCAGTGGTAGCGCATTGTCTAGTCAAGGAGACAGGGGGCATGGAACCATATCTATTCCTGTTGCATAAACAACAGGATAGATTTTTAATGTGTCGTTTTAGGCTCAATTTGTTGCATAATATTTTATCTTATCCATCGGGTTTTACTGCAACTATTGAGCAGAAGGGTGCCTGCGGCTGCGACAACTTGTCTCCGCAGGACACCCTTCATTTTGTATTATTGTGTCCATTTTACCGTTTACCTAGACGAATGTTTTTAATTGATATTTTAAAACGTGGAAAATTTCGACATACAAAGGTAGCCTTGTTGTTCCTCCAAAAAGCAAGCGATATGTACACTTTATGTTCAGTGATAAGCTTTTTGAAAGCTGCAGTAAGATTAAGGAACACTAGAGACTAATTCACTATTCGTACCTATATGAATTGTAACAGTTCGGCTGATGGTTATTTTTATACTGATGATATGTATAATTGTATATGTTGTTGTATTTTTAATATGTACTTTTTATGATGATTTTTTTAACCATCGAAATAAAGATTTGAACTAAACTAAACTAATTCCAGAAGTGACGTGATGGTCCTGAGCTGCGTGGGGAGATTGTTCCAGGTCTTTGCCATGATGTAAGAGAAGGAGCATCCTTCACCTCTGCTTCGGTGTATGCGGGTGGTGTGGGCAAGTGAGATGGAGGAGGAGCATAGTGCTTTCAATGGTAGGTGGAAGTTCAGGCGGTGATTAATGTAGGTGGGTCCTTGTTTGTGTAGAGCCTTGTCCTTGTGTGTGTGGGTCAGCAGCTTGAATTGGCATATCTTCTGTACCTGGAGCCAGTGGAGTTGCCTAAACTGCTGTGTGATGTGGGTTTGTCTGGCTGCGGTGTTCTATGTGGTTTGAAGTCTCTGTAGGAGGTGTGCTGCGATTCCTGTGTAGAGAGCATTGCCATAGTCCAGTTGGCTGGTGTTGAAGGCCTGTGTCTCGGTGCGTCTCGTATGCAGGGGTAGCCACTTGAAGATCTTCTGTAGCATATGTAAAGTGAGGAAGCAGGGTGAGGAGACTGCATTGAACTGCGATTACAAGGGGAGCTTGTTATCAATGATGATTCTGAGGTTTCTGGCCTGGTTGGCGGGTATGGGTGCGTGTCCCAGGTCTGAGGGCCACCAGGAGTCATTCCAGGAGTCACTGTTGTTGCCGAAGATCAGTACTTCCATCTTGTCCGTGTTCAGCTAAAGACAGTTGTTCTTCATCCAGTTGGCGACACTTGTCATGCATGAATGGAAGTTGGTCCTGGTGGTGGTAGCGTCATCGGTGCAGGAGAGCATGATTTGGGTGGCATCTGCCTAGGATATTATGTTGAGACTGTGAGATCTAATGATGTTGGCAGTGGGGTCATGTATGGGTTGAAGAGTATGGGGCTGAGGGATGAGCCCTGGGGGACACCACAGGTTCAGAACTCAAAGGTGGTAGGCGGACCCTCTGTGTTTTACCAGTGAGGAAGGAGGTGATCCATCTGAGTGCGTCCCCTTGGATGCTGATGTGGTGGAGTCTTTTGATCAGTGTGTGGTGGGATACAGAGTCGAGGCTGCCAAGAGGTCGAGGAGGATCAGAGCTGCTGTTTCTCCTTGGTTGAAGAGGGTTTGGATGTGGTCGGTGGTTGCGATCAGGGCAGTCTTGGTGCCGCGATTGCTGTGGAAGTCAGATTGGGACGTGCTAAGCAGCTTTTTTGGCCCCAGATGTGTCTTGAGCTGCCTGTTGATTGTCTTTTCCAGTAAATAATAATACATGTCATTACCTAATTCATTACAATCAAATTACTTGATATCATCATCCTGAAAATGACCCCAAGATTTCTTCAATGTTCATACTGCAACAATTACTGTCTTATTATTTGTAATAAACAAATTCAAAATAGCATCAGCACTTTTCCAATTTGTAGTAAACAAATAACGTGCCACAATCATACAATAAAAATTAATTTCTGTACTCCTTTAGAGGATTTACAAGATGACTTCCGAAAACCTCATAGTTTGGTATTGCAATTTAACTTCACAATGTCTTGGCTTACATGGTAGAATATAAAGCACCAGCAGCACTCAAAACCTAGGGGCAATATCAAAACATATAATGCCATGACGTATTTATAAGCCTGTGACCATATAGAGTCATGAAAATGTCTGATATAAGTATAATCACATTCACAGTCACTATGGTGTAATACAGGATCTAAACAATTCCATCATTCTAAAATTGTTAACCCATATAGTACAATGAGAAAAACAATGAATCTTTCTTCACTCCACACGTGTAAAATACATTTTCACAAGGCTTTCCATTTCAACCTAATACTAATGACCTTGTCGGGTCAAGAATTTCTTTTGAATCAATTTATACCATTTCTTCATGTTCAATCTACAGCCACAATTCAGAAAGGTATTTGCACTCTTTCCTTACAATGGGAAATGCCCGCCAAAGGAATGTTATTAAAAGCACAGGAGAGTTAAAATATGAAAATTAAAACCAATTGCTGTTGGGAGACTGATTAATGAATATCTGTTTTAATGGTTTCAACTCTGTGCAAGGAAATATCTGATCATATTTTGCCTGATAGATTTCAATCCAGGAGATTTGACTTATAGTGCATATTGGAATCTATTAAAAAAAAATAACGCTGATTGATCAAATTCACAATGTGAGTACATCATGTTATTTTGGGTAATTTAGGTAAATGAATAAAAGATCCAAAATAGTTACTGGCTTGAAATTTACAACCTGGATTCAGGCAGTATTACTGGTTTGATAAACAAAAATATCTTGAAATAAGAACATCATGTCTAAAATATAGTCTACATAAAATACAACATACTTTGTATGTCAACTGCTAAAATATTGTTTAAAAAATACTATGGAATATAGGTAAAAAGAGGTAATAAATTATACATATTATATATTATATATATATACATATATATATATATATATATATATATATATATTTATATATATATATATATATATATATATATATATATATATATATATATATTCGACAGGTTCAGCTCCTCCTGGGATATCCGCCCATTGTCTGGTGGCGCGCGGGGCCGGTAGAGCCACAGCCGGCGTAAATTTCAATTCCAGTTTTCAAAGTAAAGCGCGCTCTCAGTTTAGGGTATATCAACAGCGATCTTTATTCCGACGTTACGCGTTTCGAGACTAAACTCTCGTGATCAAGAGAGTTTACTCTCGAAACGCGTAACGTCGGAATAAAGATCGCTGTTGATATACCCTAAACTGAGAGCGCGCTTTACTTTGAAAACTGGAATTGATATATATATATATATATATATATATATATATATATATATATATATATTATCTACTGGCGGTCGTAGTTATAGTTAGGACCGTGTTTCCATAGGAAATCCGCAACATTCTATTTGGAATAACTTTGGCGCCGGTTGACGAATCCTCGCGAAATTTTCAAAATAGGTGGGGCGCTTCGCTCCGCTCCTACCCTGAAAGTCTCGAGGGGATTCGTCAAGCGGGGGCTGAGAAAAAAGGGGGGTCCCAAGACGCGTTTTCCCCATGCAATTTTCCATAGGGATCTTTAGTCCAAGGTACAGCCCGAACGGCTAAACAGAATTACTTGAAATTTGGCAGAGAGGTAGTCCTCAGGTCAGGGATGTGCCTTTTGCAGGTCTGGTGTCAATCTGTTCAGTACTTCCTGAGAAAATCAAAAGTAAAATCATATATATATGTGGGCGGAGCCTAACCACACATCTCATCCTGAGATCTGATTGGCTGTCAGCACTTCATCCAAGAAGTGTTGGTAGCCATCTTGGGACCAATATACATGATAGCACCTCATTAAAAAGCATTGCAGTTAATAGAAGGTTTTTAGACTTTAGTTACATTATAAATCATTTGTTGATGGTACCATACTCATTTTAGGAATTGTGGTATGTTCTAAGGTGATTTCACCATGTGAAAAAGCCTTCTGCTGGGATATCATGATTGAGAGAAAAATATTTTCTCATGCTTTTCCCACAGAGGTTTGGAAGGTGATCTATAAGCTAAACTGAGAGCTTATTTTCTGTAAATTCACATTATCTTTCTCAGTCATGTGAGAATGAAGTCTGACATTCTCAGTAAAACATGTACATCCAACAAGGGCAGAGACTGTCAGTTGATTCCTTTGTGTTCTACTGCAGCTTCCCAGAGATTTCCAAAGAACAACTAGAGCGCTAACAGTCCTACTTATGATAAACGTATGGCACACCTGAAGCCATCTTGCTTGGATTAAAGTGGTAACTCTTAAAACATTTAATTTAAAAAGGAACAAAATGAGGGGGTTCATTTTTCCATAAAAAGTATGATTAGTGCTGCAGAAAGAAAAATTAGGGCACATTTTGAGTGACTTCTCAAATCCTCTTCTATTTAATTAAAAAAATCTGACATGCAGACTGAGACATGCTCTTTCAATACCAGCAGCAGTTTTTCCTGGTGAGCAGTAGCTTTACTACAGTGATCTAATGAGCAAAAAGAGTGCTAACATTCTGAATTTATGGCAAATGTGTGTCACATCTGAATGCCTTCTTGATGGAATCAAAGTAAAAACTGAAAGTATTTCCTACTGAGGAGACTGCAGTAAATGAGGAAATTAGGAAACTTCATAACAAATAAGTCTCCCAAGATGGCCACCAGAGACAAAAGAGCCCAAATGTAGCCCAAATATCACCCAGATGTAGCCCAAGTATAGCCCAATGACAGAATGTCCCAGAGTGTTCTTAAAAACAACTAGAGCGCTTACTGTCTTCATTATGACAAAAGTATGGCACACCTGAAGCCATCTTGATTGGAATAAACTGGTAACACTTAAAACATTTAATTTAAAAAGGAACACAATGAGGGGGTTAATTTTGCCATAGAAATTATGATTAATGCTGAAGAAAGAAAATGAGGGCACATTTTGAGTGACTTCTCAAATCCTCTTCTATTTCATTAAAAAATTCTGACATGCAGACTGAAACATGCACTTTTAATACCAGGAGCAGACTTCCACGGTGAACAGTAGTTTTACTACAGTGATCTAATGAGCAACTAGAGTGCTAACATTCAGAATTTATGGCAAATGTGTGACATATCTGAATACCTTCATGATGGAATCAAAGTAAAAAACTGAAAGCATTTCCTACTGAGGAGACTGCAGTACATGAGGAAATTAGGAAACTTCATAACAAATACATCTCCCAAGATGGCCACCAGAGACAAAAGAGCCCAAATGTAGCCCAAAATCACCCAGATGTAGCCCAAATATAGCCCAATGACAGAAGTGTGCAAAACACTTATTATTTTGTGTTTTTGCAGTGTTATATAGTGCAGACTTGTCAGGTATTGGAGTGCTTTACATGAGCATTGGTTACATCACACAAGAATAAATTCATTTTGGTTGTAGACATGGGGAGACTAAGTGATTTGACCAGAATCACAGAATGTCGAGCTGAAGCAGAAACTCCAACCTGGTTCCCCAGTTGCAAAGTCTGCAGTTCTGGAAGTAACACAACATACTCTCCCCTAAGTGCAACATTTAATCAAGTGGTAACAAATAATTTAAAAGTGCTTTGTCGCTATTTGAAAACTCAGAAAATATGTCCTTATTTTAGTCTTTTAGAGCACTAACCATAATTTTGATGCCAATAAGACCCTCTCATATATGTAATTGAAGGCAGGTAGGAGGGTGCAAAGGCAACAATTTAACCACACTTAGCAGGCAGGAAGGGCCGTGGCAGCACAACAGACTATGGAGGGCAGTGGAAAGGGGGGCAGGGGCAACAAACCAACAATGCAGGACTTGCAAGAGAGGCTGTGGCAATGTAATAGACCATTGTGGGCAGAAGGAAGAGGCAATGGTAGTACAACCATACATGCCAACAGACCCGATTCAGCCAGGAAACGTCCAATGTTTTTAAGCTCAAATGGGCTTTATTTGATCTGTCTCCTGTCTACAATCTCCTCTTTTTCAATGGAACTCAAAGGGGAAAATCAATACCCCAATTTTTTTTTCAAACTCTCCCTCTTACCAAGTTCAAAATGTTCGCAAGTATGGTACATTGGATCATGGAAGGAAATGGGACATGGACTTGGATAACAGAGGACAGGAGGGACATGGAGAGGTGCACGAAACTGACCCTGCAGGGCAGGCATCAGGGTTTGCAGCAGCACAATACACCACACTGGGCATGCGGGACGGGAGTGCAGAACAACAATCCATAGAAAGCAAGAGGGTGGGGACAGGACCATGCACATGGACAACAGAGAACAGAGGGGCAAGAGGCAATGGTAGCTAGCTGACCATAATGGACAGACAGGAGAGAAAGCTGCAGCATAACAGACCATAAAGGGCAGGAGGGACGGATCAGGGGCATTACAATGGAACAGACAAGCCAGGATGGAGGGAGTAGGGGTCTGCACATTTAAACAGAGGGCTGGGGGCAAGGGGGTAGGGCAGGAGCAGCAAGATAGCCATGGAGGTCAGGCAGGATGGGCACTAGAAGCAAGACACACCATGAAGAGCAACAGTGAGACTGTGATGGCATACACACAGACCATGGAGGGAAGGTGGGAGGGGTTCAGGGGCAGCTAAATGACCAAACAGGGAAGGTGGGAGGGGCCATGGCAGCACAGAAGACCATGCATGGCAAGTGGGAGGGTTAGTGGCAGCACAATGGCTATGATGGGCAAGAAGGAAGGTGCAGGGGCATGCACAAAGGACGATGGAGGATAGAAGGGAGGGTCAGGACCTGTGCACAGACAAGAAAGTTCAGGGGAAGGGGCCTCACAACAGACCGCACGGGGCAGGCAGGAGGAGCAGTTGCAGCACAACAGACCAGGGAGGGCAGAAGGGTGTGGCAGTACAATGGACCATGTAGGACAGGAGGAAGAGGATAGGGGCATGGCATGTGGACAGGTAGGGTGGAGGTGGCAGGGACAGGTTACAGTCATCTGACAATGCTAGGCAGGTGGGAGGGGAGTGGCAGCTCAACAGAACACTCAGAGTAGATAGGAGTGGCAGGTCCATGGAACATGGTGGGCAAAAAGGATGGAGCAGGGGCATGCACAAAGACATCGGAGGGCAGGGGGAAGGAGAATAGGGGCAGCAAGCTAAGCACAGAGTTTAAGCAGGAGGTCAATGATGGGGCATAGAATTGGGCAATGGAGGGCAGGAGGAGTGGACTGGTACATCATACTAAATTGAGGGCAGTGGCAGCACATCAGACCATGCATGGCAGGAGGGAGGAGGCTAGTCCATGGATTCACACAACAGAGGATAGGGAGGAGGGGGATGGGGCAGCAAGCTAACTGTTCAGAGTAGGCGAGTATTAGGAACTTTATTGTTTTTAAAACGTGTGTCTGTGCGAACTACTTAAAATATGAACAAGTATGCAGCATAATCTCACTTTTATTCAGGAAGAAGAGGACGTTTGTGACTGTGACTCCGGGCTCACTTGGCAGAAACACCCCCTGACCCTCCACCCCCTATTGCAAAATGTAATGCCCGTGAAAAGGGTAGGTGAACACAGTGTTATATAGAACATAGTCCTGAGAGCACGATTGAAAATGAAAACTAGATATAGTATATGGTATACACTATGCACTAAAAAGTGTGATATAAGTTGAACCGGGCGTGTAATATAATATGCAATACATTGTGCGCAATGACAGATTCATTGGAGAGCGCGAGATAGCACAGGCACTAGCGCGTGCTATGCGATATGCGCCTTGGAGTGTAATATGCACAGGGCAGTGTTGTGTAACCTAACTAGTCTCTAAAGTTGTAATATAAAATATGTGCTGGGGAGTGTAATGTTGCATATGCACTGTGACAAAGATATGGATCCCAGATTGTAATATGTATGGCATAGCACTGTGCGTTATAACATAGGCATCGAGGAAGGCACGTTAGATGGGGCAATATAACCCGTGCGAAGACAAGTGTGGCATGACATATTCACGGGGTGGTGTTACAGTGCACATGGACTAGAGAGTGTCATAGCATATGCACTAGCTAGTGGAATACAACACAGAGGTGTGTGGCACTCAGCAGGCAATGGTGGGTGTAACACAGCATTGGGCTCTGCCAGGAGCGCGCTGTGACTCTCAAGTGATGTTCGTCCCCTTTCCAGAGAGTAAAATAAAAAGTATTACACATCCGGCAGTGGATGTGTGTTTTATTAACCGTGAGGGGGGTTTCTTGCATAGTTTTGGTCGAAGTTTTTTCGAATCCCCTTTGAATGGCTTGGTGTGCATGTGTATTAAATGTGCCCGTCAATAGCTACCCATGTTTGTATAAATAAACGACAAGGGTGTCTACCCGGATTAGGCACTGTAGGGCATCAGACATGTCAGAGCTTCACTAGTGGTGTAAATACATTCCACGTGGATTCATTGTATGCATAGTCGCCTTTAAATGAATATCACGCAAATCGTCATGGTGATAGGTGCGTACGGTTTGTCCAGCATGTCCTAGGTGTGTCTATAAATATATATTTTTTAAAAATAATAAAAAACAGTGGCCGGCCCTGGGGATTGGGGTCAAAAAAATATAATTAGGAGACAGGCCCTGGGGGATGGGGTCATCAGGGCCAATAAATTAGAATAAGAAGGGGAACCACTCAGCCCCCCTTCTTAAAAAATTAAAATAAATAAAAGACTGGCATCGTGCCGGAGGCCACGCCCCCTCCTTGCAGCACTCTGCAAATGCGCCCCCTGGCGAGTTGTAAATTGGGGAATTAATTCCTCTTCAATACTGAGGGTCCCTGAGGGCCAACTAGCCCAACAGGCATCTCCAGTATGCGCCAGGGAGCTGCGCTGCAGACAGGTGTACTGAGGCCAAGCCCCTTTTTACACCTCTCTGCAACGCAGCTCTGTGGCGCTTACTGGAGGTACCTAGTGGTCTAGTTTGACCCTAGGGACCCTTAGGATTCAAGGGGACTTAATCTCTCAACTTAGAACAGCCACAGGGCGCGTTTACACAGTGGTGAAGGGAGGGGACGGGGCCTGAGGTGACGTTTGCAAACACGCACTATGGCACGTTTTAAATTGGGGATATAATTTTCCTTCAATACTGAGGGCCCCTGGGTGCTAACTAGCCCACCAAGTGCTTCCAGTAAGCGCCACTGAGCTGCATTGCAGAGAGGTGGTCCAGGAGAGAGGTGGTCCAGGCCGTGCCACTTTTCACACCTCTCTGCAACGCAGCTCTGTGGCACTTACTGGAGGTACCTAGTGGGCTAGTTGGACCCTAGGGACGCTCAGGATTCAAATGAACTTAATCTCCCAACTAAAAACGGACACAGGGCGTGTTTACACAGTGGTGAAGGGAGGGGACAGGGCCTGAGTTAACGTGTGCAAAAACGCCCTGTGGCCTGTTTTAAGAGGTAGTTTTAATCCCCCTGCCCTATTATATACTATTTTTTTTTATAAATACATTTTTTATTATTTTCCATTTCCATCTTCTCATCATCTCTTACACAGTTGTTGTAGGCATCATTCAGGAAGATTGTGCTCCACCCTTCATCCCCACATAGTTGTCAGATTATGCAATCACAATGATTTACATTAGTACCCACGGTCTCGTTGCCTATTATTCGCCAACTTCCGCTCTACTATCCCCCTTACGCCCTTTTCCCCACAACCCTCCCGAAATCCAGAACTACTATTTCTACCCACCCCTACCCTCCCCACCAGTGTGCTCCCCCCCAGTCGTTAATCTCAATGTGCCTTGATCTATAGGTGCTGCCCTATTATATACTAGGGGCTTACAGAGGAGGTCATGCTAATCACAGGGGGACCCCAACGCATAATGTTCCCTAGTGTATGTAGGTGTTTTCACTGTATTCTAGGTGTCTTTTAACATAGCACTGGCTCTAGGACTGGTTAGTCAGACTCAGTTACCACCAGTATCCGTCTGAAAAAGTTGAGGGTACAGGATGATTTTGCAACAAGGCTTCTTTCTGCTCTTCTTTTTGTTCTTTCTGCACGTTATCCTTCTTCCTGCACTTTTCTTCGTCTTTGAGGACTTCTGTTGCTTCTTTCTGCACTTCTTTTTTTTCTTTCTGTGCATTTTTTCTTCTTTCTTCACATGTCCTATCTCTGTAGGCATAGTTGGAAATTAGCATTTAAAAAACCTTTGAAATTCACAGAAAAAACCATAGGTTTCAGGCACGTTATAGTTAGGAATTAGCATTTAAAAAACCTCAGAAATTCACTGAAAAAACCATAGGTTTCAGGGGTGTTATAGTTAGAAGAACTTTTCACTTGTACAAAACCATTGAAATTCCCCCGTTATAGTTAGTTCAGCTAACTATAACTCGCGCGCCCGCAATGCACTGCTGATGACGTCACATATTACATCACTCATGACATGGTCAGTGACATCACTCATGACATCACTGATGACATCTCAAATGACATCACTAATGACATCACTGATGACATCATCCTTGTGACAGACCTCCTCTCACCCTAATATAACCTTTGATACACACATTCAAAAATAGAGACTAAACTTTTCAAAACAATGGACATACCAATACCAGTTACAACAACCTCTTCAGTAATTCTAAGATCCACATCCACATCCACTCATTCACCAACAGTCCTATACAGTCACTCATACATGTACTCACTCATCATATGTACTCATACACCTACACATCCTGTTACACAATGCCACTCATCCATAGAGTTACTCACACACAGTTACTCATGCTAATAAAGAATCAAACATACATTTAATTGCATATACAGTTATACACACACCACCACACTTACTTCTACGGAAACTTACACTTACTTAGTCTTTTAAACAATCACTTATAGAAACACATACTTATTCATACAGGAACTCTTTCAATCTCTCACTCTCACATATACTCACTTATATACACCAATAGTCACATATACTAGTTTAAAACATATGTAGTTACTCATAAAGACACTATTGAGACAGTCATTCACTCACTAACACACCCTTACACACACTCATCCACCCATACAGTCCTGCACACATGCTGTCTTCAACACATACAAAGAGTGAGTCACTCATTCATGCACCTATGCACTACGTAATACCCCCCACCGAACCATGCAGACACTCAGACTGATACTCAAAAAACCAACTAATAACCTATATAGACACCCATGTAGCTACTCACCAACCCATGGAGCCACTTATACACAAAGTGAGAGACTGATACAGATATTTACATATTTAAACATTACTCACTAAGCCATGTATTCACTATGATACACTTAATCAGTCAGTTACACAATCAATTTTTCAAAAACAAATCATCCATTTAGACACTTATATACCCATTTATTCTTCCATCGACCTTGAGATATACATATATAAAACATATTTAATTTTCAGAAAAACACACATTCACTGGATGATGTCATCAGTGATGTCATTTGAGATGTCATCAGTGATGTCATGAGTGATGTCACTGACCATGTCATGAGTGATGTAATATGTGACGTCATCAGCAGTGCATTGCGGGCGCGCAAGTTATAGTTAGCTGAACTAACTATAACGTGGGAATTTCAAAGGTTTCGAAAAGTCCAGCTAACTATAACACCCCTGAAACCTATGGTTTTTTCAGTGAATATATATATATATATATATAGTACAATACCACAGGGCCACAAACGGGTACTCCAGCACCTTAGAGCGATCAAAAATCAGGATCAATCATATCCTGTGGCGCGCCATTTTGCAGAATATCATAAATCTGATCCCACCCTTTTGAGATACTTTCTCATTGATTGAATCCCAAACAAAAAGAGAGGAGGGGACAGGGTTCGGGCACTGCGCCAACTTGAAACCAGGTACATTTTAAATCTCGACACCAAATACCCTAGTGGCCTGAATCAAACTGAAGACTTATATACATATCTATAGCATTGTTTTATGAGAATATATTATATTGGTGTAATTTTGTAATTCCTTGAAGATGGTCAATCTGTCGTATGAAGACACCACACTGTATTAATTTAAGAAATGAGGAGAACCAATCTATCTTTCTAAAAATCTATCAGATTAATCAGCTGCACCTTTAGTATTTAGTATTTTATACTTTAAGATGTTTCTCACGGTGTTTTAGTATAGGTAATTTAGAGTGTATTAGGAATTTTGTTTAGTTTTAACATTAGCACATTGCACTTTTCACTTATATACAATATGCACTTTAGGCAACCAGAAGCCAATGAATATCAGATGGATATATGCCAATAAGCACATTTGATCTTATACATTTGGGTCAAATTTACGATACATCCTGGTATTTAAACCTGGACTTGCAACAAAAATTTAAAACATCGACAAATTGCATTTTAGACTTTGGAGTAATTTTAAGAAAAACTTTTTTTAAAAAATTCTCTACGTGTTTACATCTTCTAACATTTGCACAAGAAATGGCAGCTATCAAATAGTCCAATGTATTATATTTTAGAACCATAGGAAAACTATTTTAATATGTTATTCAAACATTTATTGGTTTTAACCCCTGTGTTTCTGTATTGTACAATATGACTAATTTGGTATATCTATTATGTCTATGGTTGCTGACACTCAACGGATGTTGTTGTGCTTTGTCACTTTAAATAACACAAATAAACGAAAAAAGTAACAGCCTACTTAAACCTATCAAGCACCACCAAGCGCGTCATGTGATCAAGATCCCTAGAGGATCGAAACGCGTCAGGCGAGTGCGAGTGTGCAAGGGAAAAGAACAATAAATTGAACTTGCACGTATTTGTGGTCCGTCCTCCGTTATTGTTCGATGCTGGAAGCCTTGCAGTGATTGGAGCGTAATTTGCACATACCACAAATGCTTTGGGTGGTTCTTTCTTGTTAAGAACACAGTCCTAGAATTAGGACAGAATAGTGGCCCTTTTTTTTGTTGTTGAAGACAGGCTCGGCAGCATTATTTGCAACAATATTATTATTAATAATAGCTTTTTCAATGCTTTTAAAATATTTATACATATTTATATTTGTTTTATCTTTTGCCTTGTTACAGATGAAATTGGATTCATGAACTGTATCAATTTGCCGTCTACATAACTCCACAGTGTCATGAGATTTAACTCTGGACTTTTCTTTGCTGTGTTTCTAAGAATATATCGAATAGAAATCTATAAGGATAACATATGTATTTGAATATGTTTTTCTGTTATACGCTATACCTGAAATGTATTCTAATCAGCAAATATGTAGAACTAAGGGCGCTCTTTGTAAAGAAATAGAATGAAAACAACTATCCAAATGTTAAAACGGAAGTATTTATATTGTATATACATAGTGTTTTGTCTATGTCTATACGTGGTGTGTGGTCACATGGGTGTTGGCATCACTATTTAAAAATGGTCTAATTACCTTGCCTCGTTGATGTGAACAAGGGTGAGTGATGCCCGAAACGCGTCTTCAAGAGGACTAAACAGCTTCAATAAACAACTTGTTGCTTCAAATCGGTGGTTCGTGGTTCCTTGGTGTAAAAGGCTGGTGTAATGGACGCTGTTTACTGACCGAGGACCAGGTGTGCTTTGATACCAATTTGACGGAAGGTGGTTGCTTCCGTGACAAACCCCCTCCCCTGTAAGTGGCTGCCTCCCTCAACCGGCGAGAGTGTGGATCCGAGAAAGGAGTTTTTGGCGGCAACCCCCTTACAGAATTGCATTTCGCTTGTGTTGATACACCGGGTCACGGCTTCGCGGTTTGAACACTGAATTCCGTGGATGCCAAAAGATCCGAAAGCATTGCAATACGATAGTAAGGCGGTGAGGTGATTTGAAGCAACGTTCGACTGGCGGTACACGCTACAGTCAGGCAATCGCTGTGTGTTCCTGCTATGATGTCAGCCGAGGTGGTCCGCACCCGAGAGGCTGCGGCAGAAGAATTATTTAAAGATGTGCCTAACAACCCTGGTGCACGGGGAGATGCAGAGACTTCCAATACCGGCACGGAAACGGATGCAAAGAATTTACTCAAAAGGCTAGAAAAATGTATGAAAGCAGAAACGACTAAATGGTGGGAGCATAGATCACTGACCAAATACACTGAAGTGGGTCGTGTTCCCAGGGGCCTGCGTATCCTGTTAGCCCCTAGCTTTGAGAACCCAAATCCACAGATGTTAAAGGAATGGGGAGAAAGCAATCTAGCGGCATCGATGAATTTGGTATGCATTTTGGTCAAATACGCTGAAATAGACCGTCAGGTAATTTTGGAGGAAATAGCTACAATATCAGAACAATTGGCCAAACTAGAACCAAGTGAGTTCATCACCAAAACAAAGCGCGATATCGAAGAGAGAGTTAACAAACAGGAGGAAAAAATCAAAAATCGGAAAGCACAGAAATTCCTTCGTGACAAATACGACTATGAAGAAGGTCGTATTTTTACCTTCGCGCGCAAGTACGAGAACGCAAAAAAAGCAATCTTCGACAAAGGTCCTCAAAATGTGAACAAACCTATGATGGCAGGACCAAGTACCACTACCAATGTGGTCATCGACAGCGATTCTCTTACGAGTGAAGTCTCATCGGAATGTGAAAGCATAACCAGTCTGGAAACATCGGGACAAACAAAGATTTTGAATTTAGGAGAGGAGGTTGATTTTTTAGCTTTCGACAGACGCCAAACGCTAAGGCCTCGGAACCAAATCAACAAGAGACCAGAAAACGTAAAAACATACGAAGAAGGGAGCGGCGCAAAAAGAAGAAAAGCGCCAACAAGAAAAACATATTGGCGAAGGAAGTAAAAGCGAATACTATCATCAACCTCTCCCCACTAATTTTATTTCAAGCTGAGGAGCAACTTTTGAGCTTGGGACTTTCTTTTTGTCCGGTAAGCGATTTTAATTATTCCCAGACTAGAGTTGATGTCTTTTGCTTTATTAGAAAATTAAAGCTTAAAAAATTCTTCGCCATTAAAGACGGGCTAAAGGAAATACAGACTAATCAGGATACATGTCAGGCCAATGTCACAACACTCAGTAAAGATCTAACAGCTTCTGACGCTGCTCTTTTACGTGATATGCAACATCTCAATGAAGAAGCAGCATTGGGGATTGATTTGGATAGAGATTTATGCTCCACGCAGGAGGGTCTGCATATTGAATGTATTCCACAATTGGGAGCTGGGATAAGCCCATTCAAAGCCAAATCAAAATTTATACCAATGATGCCTAAGGACGCGATTGACATTTACCATGAAGTTGTTATTGAGGACATAAAAAAGCTTCATTATCGCACCAGGCATAAAAAACGGTATAAAAGTGAACATGAAGTTGAATATGCCAAGCTAATCAAAAAATTGAGCAACATGCATGAAATTATAATTACTAAATCGGATAAGGGAGGTAACATGGTAATTTGGCCCCAGAAAGACTATATATTAGAGGCCAAAAGGCATTTACAAGATGTGGAGTGCTATGAGAAAACTTCCCTTAATAAATATAATGTGGCCAAACAGACTTTAAAGAAGGAACTAATGTCTTGGAAAAGGGAAGGGGTCATCTCTATGGAGGAATTTAAATTTCTCAACATAGAACATCCAACAATGGCAAAACTTTACTTTATCCCGAAAGTACATAAAAAAACTACACCAGTTCCCGGGAGACCGATTATATCAGCCATCAACAGCATAGGGGAAACAGTAACCCAGTATGTTGATTTCTTTTTACAAGATTTTGTTAAAGCACTACCGAGCTACATTAAGGATACTGGTGACTTTTTATCTAAAATAGAGAATATCACATGGTCAGATGATTTACTGTTCATCACATTGGATATAGAATCCCTATACACCAGTATTGAACACTCCACATGTCTGGCTGCTATAAAACACTTTCTGGACCAAAGACCAATTGAATTTTATCACCACAACAAGATGCTTTTAAATTTGATTTCCTGGTGTTTGTATAATAATTATTTCATGTTTGGTAATGATTTGTACCTTCAAAAAAGAGGTGTGGCGATGGGGGCTTGCTTCTCCCCCAGCTATGCATGTTTGCATGTTGGTTGGTGGGAGGAGCAGGTCCTCAAAATCACCCATGCTAATGTGTTCAAAGAAAATGTTTTGTACTGGATGAGATACATCGATGATGTGTTTATAATTTGGAAGGGCAGCGAGACTGAAGCTTCAGAATTTATTGAGGCAATGAATATCAATTCCGCAAATCTCAAATTTACGTCCAATATTAGCAGTACAAGCATTGATTTTTTAGATGTTAAAGAATATGAAAGAGATGGAGCATTAGCAACAACATTACATAGAAAAGAAACAGCGGGCAATTTGACTTTACATGCCAGCAGCTCGCATCCTAAACATATGGTCGAGAATATCCCATATGGAGAATTTTTGCGTCTAAAAAGGATCTGTAACAATTATGAAGACCTCAATAGATGCACAGAGGAAGCATACAGGAGATTCATAGACAGAGGATATAGCAAGAAGATCTTAAAAACAGCCTTAAATAAAACTAAGGAAAGATCCAGGGAATCTCTTTTCAACAACAAAGTAGACTCCTTACCTGATGATAAGTCTGTCCCTAGGATGATTACAGCTTTCAACAAACAAGAGAGAAAAATCCGTGCCATTATGAAACGTCATTGGCCAATCATCCTCACGGATGGAGTATTATCTACTAGATTACCATCTCAACCAACTGTCACATACAGGAAGGGCATTTCTATGCGAACACAAATAGGAAAGGCTTGCCCGGAACTAATTACAGCCAAAACGTGGCTACAGCCCAAAAATGGCTTTACCAAGTGTACTACATGTAGGGCTTGGAAGTTCGGCACCAATACTGCAAATTATTTTTCCCCTTTTAGTCCAGACAAAATAGCCATTAGGGGCAATTTTACCTGCAAAACTGAGTTTGCGGTATATGTCTTGACATGCACCTGTGGACTTAAGTATGTAGGTAGTACGAAGTTGCAGGTGCATGTTAGGATATTACAGCATCTACGCGCCATCGTCAATAACGACAGCACGTATCCAGTGGCTCGCCATTTTAAATCGACGCACAACAATGATCTTAGTTGTCTAAATTATTATGTGGCAACCGCCGTCCCCAAGTTACGTCGGGGTGGTGACCGTGAAAAAGCCCTTAGACAGTTGGAATCTAAACTCATTTTGGAACTCGATACTAAGTTCCCATCCGGTTTAAATAATACTGAGGATTTACACAACTTTCTATAAACTAGCACTTTAGAATTTCATGAATTTTTCAATATCCGTTTCAAGTCCGGTGTTTTTATATTCATATATATACTCTGTGTACATACATTCCATTCCCCTTTTTTTTAGATTTTTTATATGGTGTCTGTATATTTTTAATTCTCACACTTGGATTTTTTATGCTATGACATTTTTTGTACATGGCATATTCCAGTACAATGTGATAATTTGATATTTGCTGTTTTTAGATATACAAGCACCATAATAAGTTTAATACATTTCCTGTTATTTGCACAATCACACTCCTGCGTAATTTGCACATACCACAAATGCTTTGGGTGGTTCTTTCTTGTTAAGAACACAGTCCTAGAATTAGGACAGAATAGTGGCCCTTTTGTTGTTGTTGAAGACAGGCTCGGCAGCATTATTTGCAACAATATTATTATTAATATTATTGAATAGCTTTTTCAATGCTTTTAAAATATTTATACATATTTATATTTGTTTTATCTTTTGCCTTGTTACAGATGAAATTGGATTCATGAACTGTATCAATTTGCCGTCTACATAACTCCACAGTGTCATGAGATTTAACTCTGGACTTTTCTTTGCTGTGTTTCTAAGAATATATCGAATAGAAATCTATCAGGATAACATATGTATTTGAATATGTTTTTCTGTTATACGCTATACCTGAAATGTATTCTAATCAGCAAATATGTAGAACTAAGGGCACTCTTTGTAAAGAAATAGAATGAAAACAACTATCCAAATGTTAAAACGGAAGTATTTATATTGTATATACATAGTATTTTGTCTATGTCTATACGTGGTGTGTGGTCACATGGGTGTTGGCATCACTATTTAAAAATGGTCTAATTACCTTGCCTCGTTGATGTGAACAAGGGCGAGTGACGCCCGAAACGCGTCTTCAAGAGGACTAAACAGCTTCAATAAACAACTTGTTGCTTCAAATCGGTGGTTCGTGGTTCCTTGGTGTAAAAGGCGGGTGTAATGGACGCTGTTTACTGACCGAGGACCAGGTGTGCTTTGATATATATATATATATATTCACTTAAAAAACCATAGGTTTCACACAAGTTATAGTTAGCTGTACATTTCACTCGTAAAAAACCAATGAAATTCCACGTTATAGTTAGATCAGGTAACTATAACTTGCGCGCCCACAATAAACTGCTGATGACGTCACATATTACATCACTTATGACATGGTCAGTGACATCACTCATGACATCAATGATGACATCTGAAATGACACATTGTGCATTGCGGTCGCGCAAGTTATAGTTACCTGATCTAACTATAACGTGGAATTTCATAGTTTTTTTACGAGTGAAATGTACAGCTAACTATAACTTGTGTGAAACCTATGGTTTTTTAAGTGAATTTGCAAGGTTTTTTAAATGCTAATTCCTAACTATAACGTGTGTGAAACCTATGGTTTTTTCAGTGAATTTGTACGGTTTTTTAAATGCTAAGTTAGGTATTTACTTTTAATTTTTGCGCGCGCTTACAGATATATATATTGATTTAAATGCTATTTTCTCAGGACCTACTGAACAGATTTACACCAGACCTGCAAAAGGCACATCCCTGACCTGAGGACTACCTCTCTGCCCAATTTCAAGTAATTCTGTTCAGCCGTTCGGGCTGTAGCTCGGACTAAAGGTCCTATGGGAAAATGCATGGGGAAAACGTGTTTTGGGACCCCCCTTTTTTCTCAGCCCCCGCTTGACGAATCCCCCCTAGACTTTCAGGGTAGGAGCGGAGCGTAGCGCTCCATTAGTTTTGAAAAATTCGCGAGGATTCGTCAACCGGCGCCAAAGTTATTCCAAATAGAATGTTGCGGATTTCCTATGGAAACACGGTCCTAACTATAACTATCTACTGGCGACCGCCAGTAGATAATATATATATATATATATATATATATATATATATATATATATATATATATATATATATATCCAACGAAAGAAGTCGCTTCAACTCAAGCCGCTTGACGGTCGTCAGTAGATAGTTATAGTTAGCACCGAGTTCCCATAGGAAATCTGAAAATTCTATTTTGAATAACTTTGGCGCCAGTTGACTTATCTTCCTGAAATTTTCAAAACTAATGGGACGCTCCGCTCAGCTCCTACCCTGAAACTCTCGGGGTGATTCGTCAAGCGGGGGCTGAGAAAAAAGGGGGGTCCCAAAACGCGTTTTCCCCATGCATTTTCCCATAGGACCTTTAGTCGAAGGTACAGCCCGAACGGCTGAACAGAATTACTTGAAATTTGGCAAAGAGGTAGTCCTCAGGTCAGGCATGTGCCTTTTGCTTAAATGGTGTAAATCCGTTCAGTAGTTCCTGAGAAAATCAAAAGTAAAATCACATATATATCTGGGCGGAGCCTAACCACACATCTCATCGTGAGATCTGATTGGCTGTCAGCACTTCATCCAAGAATTGTTGACAGCCATCTTGGGACCAATATACATGATAGCACCTCATTAAAAAGCATTGCAGTTAATAGAAGGTTTTAAGACTTTAGTTACATTATAAATCATTTGTTGATGGTACCATACTCATTTTAGGAATTGTGGTGTGTTCTAAGGTGATTTTGCCATGGGAAAAAGCCTTCTGCTGTGATATCATGAATCATGTTTGAGAGAAAACTATTTTCTCATGCTTTTCCCACAGAGGTTTGGAAAGTGATCTATAAGCTAACTGAGAGCATATTTTCTGTAAATTCACATTATCTTTCTCAGTCATGTGAGAATGAAGTCTGACATTCTCAGTAAAAATGTACATCCAACAAGGGCAGAGACTGTCAGTTGATTCCTTTGTGTTCTACTGCAGCTACCCAGACTGTTCTAAAGAACAACTAGAGCGCTAACAGTCCTACTTATGACAAGCATATGGCACACCTGAAGCCATCTTGGTTAGAATAAAGTGGTAATTCTTAAAACATTTAATTTAAAAAGGAACAAAATGAGGGGGTTCATTTTGCCATAGAAAGTATGATTAGTGCTGCAGAAAGAAATATTAGGGCACATTTTGAGTGACTTCTCAAATCCTCTTCTATTTCATTAAAAAATTCTGACATGCAGACTGAAACATGCACTTTCAATACCAGCAGCAGACTTCCCTGGTGAGCAGTAGCTTTTCTACAGTGATCTAATAAGCAACTAGAGTGCTAACATTCTGAATTTATGGCAAATTTGTGACACATATGAATGCCTTCTTGATGGAATCAAAGTAAAACACTGAAAGTATTTCCTACTGAGGAGACTGTAGTAAATGAGGAAATTAGGAAACATCATAACAAATAAGTCTCCCAAAATGGCCACCAGAGACAAAAGAGCCCAAATGTAGCCCAAATATCACCCAGATGTAGCCCAAGTATAGCAAAATGACAGAATGTCCCAGAGTGTTCTAATGAACAACTAGAGCGCTAACAGTCTTACTTATGACAAAAGTATGGCACACCTGAAGCCATCTTGAATGGAATAAAGTGGTAACACTTAAAACATTTAATTTACAAAGGAACACAATGAGGGGATTCATTTTGCCATAGAAATTATGATTAGTGCTGCAGAAAGAAACATTAGGGCACATTTTGACTTCTCAAATCCTCTTCTATCTCATAAAACAATTCTGACATGCAGACTGAAACATGCACTTTGAATACCAGCAGCAGACTTCCCTGGTGAGCAGTAGGTTTACTACAGTGATCTAATGAGCAACTAGAGTGCTAACATTCAGAATTTATGGCAAATGTGTGACACATCTGAATGCCATCTTGATGGAACCAAGTAAAAAACTGAAAGTATTTCCTACAGAGGAGACTGCAGTAAATGAGGAAATTAGGAAACTTCATAACAAATAAATCTCCCAAGATGGCCAGCAGAGACAAAAGAGCCCAAATGTAGCCCAAATATCACCCAGATGTAGCCCAAGTATAGCCCAATGACAGAATGTCCCAGAGTGTTCTAACAAACAACTAGAGCGCTAACAGTCTTACTTATGACAAAAGTATGGCACACCTGAAGCCATCTTGATTGGAATAAAGTGGGAACACTTAAAACATTTAATTTAAAAAGGAACAAAATGAGGGGGTTCATTTTGCCATAGAAATTATGATTAGTTCTGCAGAAAGAAAAATTAAGGCACATTTTGAGTGACTTCTCAAATCCTCTTCTATTTCATTAAAACATTCTGATATGCAGACTGAAACATGCACTTTTAATACCAGCAGCAGACTTCTGTGGTGAGCAGTAGCTTTACTACAGTGATCTAATGAGCAACTAGAGGGCTAACATTCAGAATTTATGGCAAATGTGTGACATATCTGAATACCTTCTTGATGGAATCAAAGTAAAAACTGAAAGCATTTCCTACTGAGGAGACTGCAGTAAATGAGGAAATTAGGAAACTTCATAACAAATAAATCTCCCAAGATGGCCACCAGACACAAAAGAGCCTAAATGCAGCACAAATATCACCCAGATGTAGCCCACATGTAGCCCAATGACAGAAGTGTGCAAAACACTTATTTTTTGTGTATTTGTGTATTTTTTGTGTCATCCTCGACATCCCACGAACCAGCCACATCTCCGGACATCTGAGAGACCTTCACTGGCTTCCCGTCAACAAAAGAATCACCTTCCGCCTCCTCACCCACGCACACAAAGCCCTACACGACCAAGGCCCGAGCTACCTCAACAGCCGAGTCAACTTCTACGCTCCCAAACGCCACCTCCGATCAGCCAACCACGCCCTCGCCGCCGTCCCCCGCATCCGAAGAGCGACTACAGGAGGAAGGTCCTTCTCCTACCTGGCCGCCAAGACCTGGAACTCCCTCCCGACCAACCTGCGCCTGACCCAAGACCACCTCTCCTTCAGGAAGAAGCTGAAGACCTGGCTGTTCGAGCAGTAGCGGCACCCCCCCCCCCAGCGCCTTGAGACCCTACGGGTAGGTAGCGCGCTTTATAAGTGTCCTTGATTGATTGATTGATTGATATTTGCAGTTTTATATAGTGCAGACTTGTCAGGTATTGGAATGCTTTACATGAGCATTGATACATCACACAAGATCAAATTCATTTTGGTTGTAGACATGGGGAGATTAAGTGATTTGACCACAATCACAGAATGTTGAGCTGAAGCAGAAACTCCAACCTGGTTCCCCAGTTGCAAAGTCTGCAGCTCTGGAAGTAACACCACATCCTCTCGCCAAGGTGCAACATTTAATCAAGTGGTCAACTGGATAAAAAAACATGAAGATTACAAATAATTTAAAAGTTCTTTGTCGCTATTTGAAAACTCAGAAAATATGTCCTCATTTTAGTTTTTTAGAGCACTAACCATAATTGTGATGCAAATAAGACCCTCTCATATATGTAATTTCTAAAGGAAATACTCTAGGTATTACAGTTTTGATTACATCAAGATGACGTCAGGCGTTCCACACTTTTGTAATAAATATAGAATGTTAGCAATCTAGTTGTTCATTGGGCTACTGTTGAGAGGCAGAGGCCAGGGGCACGGACTCTGAAAATTGAAGGCAGGTAGGAGAGTGCAGAAGCAACAATTTGACCACACTGGGCAGGCAGGAAGGGCAGTGGCAGCACAACAGACTATGGAGGGCAGTGGAAAGGGGGGCAGGGGCAACAAACCAACAATACAGGACTGGCAAGAGAGGCTGTGGCAATATATAATAGACCATTGTGGGCAGAAGGAAGAGGCAGTGGTAGTACAACCATACATGCCAACAGACCCGTTTCAGCCAGGAAACGTCCAATGTTTTTAAGCTCAAATGGGCTTTATTTGATCTGTCTCCTGTCTACAATCTCCTCTTTTTCAATGTAACTCAAAGGGGAAAATCAATACCCCAGTTTTTTTATCAAAATCTCCCTCTTACCAAGTTCAAAATGTTAGCAAGTATGGTACATTGAATCATGGTAGGCAGGAGGAATTGGGGTAGGGACATGGACTTGGATAACAGAGGGCAGGAGGGACATGGAGAGGTGAACCAAACTGACCCTACAGGGCAGGCATCAGGGATTGCAGCAGCACAATACACCACACAGCGCATGCGGGACGGGAGTGCAGCACAACAATCCATAGAAAGCAATAGGGAGGGGACAGGACCATGCACATGGACAACAGAAAACAGATGGGAAAGAGGCAATGGTAGCTAGCTGACCATAATGGACAGACAGGAGAGAAAGCTGCAGCATAACAGACCATAAAGGGCAGGAGGGACGGATCAGGGGCATTACAATGGAACAGACAAGCCAGGAGGGAGGGAATAGGGGGTCTGCACATGGAAACAGAGGGCTGGGGGCAAGGTGGCAGGGCAGGAGCAGCAAGATGACCATGGAGGTCAGGCAGGATGGGCACTAGAAACAAGACACACCATGGAGAGCAACAATGAGACTATGGTGGCATACACACAGACCATGGAGGGAATGTGGGAGGGATTCAGGGGCAGCTAGCTGACCACACAGGGAAGGTGTGAGGGGCCATGGCAGGACAGAAGATCATGCATGGCAAGCGGGAGGATTAGTGGCAGCACAATGTCTATGATGGGCAAGAAGGAGGGTGCAGGGGAATGCACAAAGGACCATGGAGGATAGAAGGGAGGGTCAGGACCTGGGCACAGACAAGAGAGTTCAGGGGAAGGGGCCTCACAACAGACCGCGCGGGCAGGCAGGAAGAGCAGTTGCAGCACAACAGATCAGGGAGGGCAGAAGGGTGTGGCAGTAAAATGGACCATGGAGGACAGGAGGAAGGGGATAGGGGCATGGCATGTGGACAGGAAGGGTGGAGGTGGCAGGGACAGGTTACAGTCATCTGACAATGCTAGGCAGGTGGGAGGTGAGTGGCAGCTCAACAGAACACTCAGAGTAGATAGGAGTGGCAGGTCCATGGAACATAGGTGGCAAAAAGGATGAAGCAGGGCATGCACAAAGACATCGGAGGGCAGGGGGAAGGAGAATAGGGGCAGCAAGCTAAGCACAGAGGCTAAGCAGGAGGTCAATGATGGGCCATAGAATTGGGCAATGGAGGGCAGGAGGAGTGGACTGGTACATCATGCTAAATGGAGGGCAGTGGCAGCACATCAGACCATGCATGGCAGGAGGGAGGAGGCTAGTCCATGGATTCAGACAACAAAGGATAGGGAGGAGGTGGATGGGGCAGCAAGCTAACTGTTCAGAGAAGGTGGGTATTAGGAACTTTTTTGTTTTTAAAATGTGTGTCTGTGCGAACTACTTAAAATATGAACAAGTATGCAGCATAATCTCACTTTTATTCAGGAAGAAGAGGACGTTTGTGACTGTGACTCCGGGCTCACTTGGCAGAAACACCCCCTGACCCTCCACCCCCATCGCAAAATGTAATGCCCGTGAAAAGGGTAGGTGGAAGCAGTGTTATAGAGAACATAGTCCTGAGAGCACGATTGAAAATGAAAACAAGATGTAGTATATGGTATAAACTATGCACCAAAAAGTGTGATATAAGATGAACCGGGGCATGAAATATAATATGCAATACATTGTGCGCAATGACAGATTCATTGGAGAGCGCGAGATAGCACAGGCACTAGCGCGTGCTATGCGATATGCGCCTTGGAGTGTAATATGCACAGGGCCGTGTTGTGTAACATAACTAGTCTCTAAAGTTGTAATATAAAATATGTGCTGGGGAGTGTAACGTTGCATATGCACTGTGACAAAGATATGGATCCCAGATTGTAATATGTATGGCATAGCGCTGTGCGTTATAACATACACATTGAGGAAGGCACGTTAGATGGGGCGATATAACACTGGCGAAGGCAAGTGTGGCATGACATATTCACGGGGTGGTGTTACAGTGCACATGGGCTAGAGAGTGTCATAGCATACGCACTAGCTGGTGGAATACAACACAGAGGTGTGAGGCAATCGGCGGGCACTGGTGGGTGTAACACAGCATTGGGCTCAGCCAGGAGCACGCTGTGACTCTCAAGTGAGGTTCGTCTCCTTTCCAGAGAGTAAAATAAAAAGTATTACACATCCGGCGGTGGATGTGTTTTTTATTAACCGTGAGGGGGGTTTCTTGCATAGTTTGGTCGAATTTTTGTCGAATCCTCTTTGAATGGCTTGGTGTGCGTGTATATTAAATGTGTCCGTCAATAGCTACTAGGGCGTCAGACACGTCAGAGCTTCACTAGCGGTGTAAATACATTCCATGTGGATTCATTCTATGCATAGTCGCCTTTTAATGAATATCACGCAAATCGTCATGGTGATAGGTACATACGGTTTGTCCAGCATGTCCTAGGTGTTTCTATAAATATATATATTTTTAAAATAATAAAAAACAAAGGCCGGCCCCGGGGGATGGGGTCCCCGGAGCCATAAGTGGCCTGAGGAGGGGGGCAACACAGCCCCCTCCTAAAGAATTTTAATAAAAAAAAGGTCATGACCCGGGGGTTGGGGTCCCCGGGGCCGATTAAGGCCTTGGGAGGGCCAAATTAATTTTTTTCTACAAAAAAAATTAGGGTGCAGGCCCTGGGGGATGGGGTCCCCAGGGCCAGTAAATTAGAAAAAGTAGGGGGGCCACACAGCCCTCCTTCTTAAACAAATAAAATAAATAAAAGACCGGCATCGCGCTGGAGGCCACGCCCCCTCCTTGCAGCACTCTGCAAACGCGCCCCCTGGCCAGTTGTAAGTTGGGGAATTAATTCCCCTTCAATACTGAGGGTCCCTGAGGGCCAACTAGCCCAACAGGTATCTCCAGTGTGCGCCAGGGAGCTGCGTTGCAGACAGGTGTTCTGAGGCCATGCCCCTTTTTACACCTTTATCCAACGCAGCTCTGTGGCGCTTACTGGAGGCACCTAGTGGGCTAGTTTGACCCTAGGGACCCTTAGGATTCAAGGGGACTTAATCTCTCAACTTAGAACGGCCACAGGGCGCGTTTCCACAGTGGGGAAGGAAGGGGACGGGGCCTCAGTTGGGGAAATAATTCCCCTTCAATCCTGAGGGCCCCTGGAGGCTAACTAGCCCACCAGGTGCTTCCAGTAAGCGCCACTGAGCTGCGTTGCAGAGAGGTGGTCCAGGCCGTGCCACTTTTTACACCTCTCTGCAACGCAGCTCTGTGGTGCATACTGGAGGTACCTAGTGGGCTAGTTGGACCCTAGGGACCCTCAGGATTCAAATGAACTTAATCTCCCAACTAAAAACGGCCACAGGGCGTGTTTACACAGTGGTGAAGGGAGGGGACGAGGCCTGAGTTAACGTGTGCAAACAAGCCCTGTGGCGCGTTTTAAGTTGGGGAAATAATTCCCCTTCAATCCTGAGGGACCCTGGGGGCCAACTAGCCCACCAGGTGCTTCCAGTAAGCACCACTCCGCTGCGTTGCAGAGAGGTGGTCTAGGCCGTGCCCCTTTTTACATCTCTCTGCAACGCAGCTCTGTGGCGCATACTGGAGGTACCTAGTGGGCTAGTTGGACCCTAGGGACCCTCAGGATTCAAATGAACTTAATCTCCCAACTAAAAACGGCCACAGGGCGTGTTTACACAGTGGTGAAGGGAGGGGACAGGGCCTGAGTTAACGTGTGCAAACAAGCCCTGTGGCGTGTTTTAAGTTGAGGAAATAATTCCCCTTCAATCCTGAGGGCCCCTGGGGGCTAACTAGCCCACCAGGTGCTTCCAGTAAGCGCCACAGAGCTGCGTTGCAGAGAGGTGGTCCAGGCCGTGCCACTTTTTACACCTCTCTGCAACGCAGCTCTGTGGCGCATACTGGAGGTACCTAGTGGGCTAGTTGGACCCTAGGGACCCTCAGGATTCAAATGAACTTAATCTCCCAACTAAAAACGGCCACAGGGCGTGTTTACACAGTGGTGAAGGGAGGGGATGGGGCCTGAGTTAACGTGTGCAAACAAGCCCTGTGGCGCGTTTTAAGTTGGGGAAATAATTCCTCTTCAATCCTGAGGGACCCTGGGGGCCAACTAGCCCACCAGGTGCTTCCATTAAGCACCACTCCGCTGCGTTGCAGAGAGGTGGTCTAGGCCGTGCCCCTTTTTACATCTCTCTGCAACGCAGCTCTGTGGCGCTTACTGGAGGTACCTAGTGGTCTAGTTGGACCCTAGGGACCCTCAGGATTCAAGGGGACTTAATCTCCCAACTTAAAATGGCCACAGGGCGTGTGTACACAGTGGGGAAGTGAGGGGACGGGGCCTGAGGTGACGTGTGCAAACACGCCCTGTGGCGCGTTTTAAGAGGTAGTTTTAATCCCCTGCCCTATTATATACTAGGGGCTTACAGAGGAGGTCATGCTGATCACAGGGGGACCCCAACGCATAGTGTTCCCTGGTGTATGTAGGTGTTTTCACTGTATTCTGAGTGTCTTTTAACATAGCACTGGCTCTAGGACTGGTTAGTCAGACTCAGTTACCAGCAGTATCCGTCTGAAAAAGTTTCATTCATAGTCACATTCAATAACAGCTGAGTAAATCCCAAGGAGAGAGCTGACTGGGAGTTCCACTGCTGGTGGGATTATCGGCGGAGTGGATCAGTCTGGCTCAATATTTGAACGGGGAGGAAGTGTGCAGGTACACCCGTGATTAATGGATTGACATTTTATTGAAATGACTGCCTTCAGCCCACTTGGGATGTATTTTGAAAAGACTGCCAGTCCCAGAATTCCTTGGGATTTACTCAGCTGTTATTGAATGTGACTATGAATGAAATAAAGAAGGGACAAACACTGGTAATCTTAATGGTGGCAGTCATTCAGTAGCAGAAAAGCCTTTGAGGAAGGGCGTATGCCCGAAACGCGTCAGGTTCTGCTGATGCTGGTTGCACCTGTATCTTCCCTTACTTGGAGAGAGCTGACTGGGAGTGCGCGCTGCATTTGGGTGCTTGTGGAACTGTTTATATATATATATATATATATATATATATATATATATATATATATATATATATATATATATATTCAGCTCCAAGGTTGTCCACCAGTCGAGCAGCACTCAGGCAACAGCAGCAAGACAACAGCCTTTAATTGGTACGGACGGATTCCTCCTGCAGTACTTGAAACAGCCGTTCCGTATAGGACTGCCTGACGCGTTTCGAAGTTCCTCAACTTCTCCTCAGAGGCTTTAACGGAACGGATGTGTGCATATTCCAATCCCAGTTGCATTTGAATATTACACGCCCTCGCATGGGCCACTCTTATGAGACTGTGCAAGATGGGGATTGTAGTTTTCGGCAATGTCCATGATTGGATGCAGACACATAATATCCTGTAGGATGAAGTCCTCAATGGACCCCGCAGACAGGTCCATCCTAAATCCTCTATTGTTGCCCCACATTTACAATTCGGTCAATACCAAATCGCGTGGCCCCCTCGAATCACGGAGTGGTGCTAGCTCCGCGGCAGGACGGCCGCGTTAAAGATTTAGCTCCAAGGTTGTCCACCAGTCAAGCAGCCCTCGGGCAACAGCAGCAAGACAACAGTCTTTAATTGGTACGGACGGATTCCTCCTGCAGTACTTGAAACAGCCGTTCCGTATAGGACTGCCTGACGCGTTTTGAAGTTCCTCAACTTCTCCTCAGAGGCTTTAACGGAACGGATGTGTGCATATGCCAATCCCATTTGCATTTGAATATTACATGCCCTCGCATGGGCCGCTCTTATGAGTCTGTGCATGATGGGGATTGTAGTTTTCGGCAATGTCCATGAATGGATGCAGACACATAATATCCTGTAGGATTAAGTCCTCAATGGACCCCGCAGACAGGTCCGTCCTAAATCCTCTGTTGTTGCCCCACATTTGCGATTCGGTCAATACCAAATCGCGTGGCCCCCTCGAATCACTGGGTGGTGCTAGCTCCGCGGCAGGACAGCCGCGCTAAAGATTCAGCTCCATGGTTGTCCACCAGTCGAGCAGCACTCGGGCAACAGCAGCAAGACAACAGCATTTATTTGGTGCGGACGGATTCCTCCTGCAGTACTTGAAACAGCCGTTCCGTATAGGACTGCCTGACGCGTTTCGAAGTTCCTCAACTTCTCCTCAGAGGCTTTAACGGAACGGATGTGTGCATATGCCAATCCCATTTGCATTTGAATATTACACGCCCTCGCATGGGCTGCTCTTATGAGACTGTGTATGATGGGGATTGTAGTTTTCGGCAATGTCCATGAATGGATGCAGCTGTTTATCACAATCAGCACCAGGGACACCATCCATACCTGAATAAAGACTTTTAGTTGTGCTGAGGCTGGAGTGCTGCTTATTGTTTTGGGCAAGTTTTGTGAGCGTGGAATATTAGGCGCCGGGCCCCGCTGCCGAGCAGCACCACCCTGCGGATTTAGGGGGCCACAAGCCCGGTATTTATCGGACTGTTATGTGGAAGCATCAGCCAAGGATTGAGGACGGCACCCTGTTGCTGAGGCCCATTTGCGGGCTTGTAAATAACATTGAACAGGAATCAGTGCAGCCATCTACGGCAGGATTGTCCGGTACTACATTTCCCACAGTGCCCCACTGTGGGCGTGGAATTATGCACTAATTTAGATTGTAATTGAAACAGAGCACGCAATCTCTTCTGTCCAGGAGCCTCTGGGGAAGAAGGCGTCACCTTCGAAACGCGTAAGGCGATACTCGACGGAGCAGCTGTTTATCACAATCGGCACCAGGGACGCCATCCATACCTGAATAAAGACTTTTAGTCGTGTTGAGGCTGGAGTGCTATATTGCTTTCTGCAAGTTTTGTGAGCGTGGAATATATATATATATATATATATGTATATCGCACAGCGCCGCTTGTATGCTTTCCTTCCTCCGGAAAAAACGGACGGTGAGACCACAGCTTCGTGCTTTAATTATTATTTATTCAGCCACCTTGTCCACCATGACGCGTTTTGGCCTTGCGGCCTTGTTCACATAACGCGCTACGGGGTTGCCATGTTGTATTTAAAGTGACATTGTTACCACACGTGATTTCATCATAGACATCAACGACATACTATGCGTATACTTTCACAATGACAGTGTGCAAAATTGCTTTCATAAATAAGGATAAAACTTGTTTAAAAATTGTTTTTAAATTCCAAGTTTAGAATAAATAGAATAATTTAGATAAAATATCATTTTTAATTGTTCTAAAACCTCCTTATCTAAAAGCGATTTAATTATGCGTGTGCAAGACCGTCTTCATGCATTTTGAGATTTTTTACTATATATGCCTTATCTCATTGCTTTTATGTAGACCAATATATTTGGATCTATTATGTTGGACATTGGTATATGGGTTACATTAGCATTATCCTTGAAAGTATACACCGCCGTTATAATTTATTATTTTCTCAGCATGTTTTTATGTCATTATGTGTTTTGGATGTCTTAGGATAAAGTGCAAGTGCAAAAAACTAAATATATAAATAGTGCTAGATTATAAAATTTGTGGATGACGTATGCTATTAAAGAAAATGTCATTTTGACCTAATGTCATGACAGCAAAAAGACAGTTTGAACAATTGTATATATATTAATATTTGTCATATATACACATACTTGTTTTTCTTTTTTGGGTTCTTCATACTGCTCTCCTGGATTTATTTATAGGCATGTATGAAAATCTTCACTGGAGTTGTGTCCATTTTGAGTCTTCGTATCTAATTCTAATATGTATTTGGTTTCCAAGAGACGAAGCTTGGCCTCTCGGTTACCTCCTCGTCTGGACACAGGGATACAGTCAATTAGAAAATAAGTTAGTAAATCCAATTGGATGTTATGTCTCTTTTTAAAATGTCAGGCCACCGGGTACGCGGGATCGTTGTTGGTGATTGCCCTCATGTGCTGCAGTATACAATTTATATATATATATATATCAAAGCTCCAAGGTTCCCACCTGTGGAGACGCACTCTGACATCTACTGCAGCAACCTTCATGAGGTAAAAGCCGGATCGGCGAGTGGATCCAGTTTACAGCATGCCTGTCAATTCACGCCTGGCGCGTTTCGTGCTCATTGCACTCTTCAGAGGCGCGACAATCACTTTGGCATAGAGGCCACACCTCCCACTTTGAAATATGAGCCCTCCAATGGGCGACTCGAATGAGTCTGCGTTGGTTTGTGGGTATAGTGGTGTGTGCCTCAGATATGTGCCGCTGTCTGAGACATTTCAAGCCCACCAATCAACAGGCTTTTACCTCATGAAGGTTCCTGCAGTGGATGTCAGAGTGCGTCTCCACAGGTGGGACTGATTAGGATCAACGATACTTCATTTTTCTTTTAAAACAAGAGAATAGTATATTCTGTTTGATGTGTGACCCACATATTTTGGTATAGTGATAGGAATACCTGTATTTATGGGGCACTGGTTATGGGCATTGTAGCTAAAGAGATGTTAAATAAGGGTGAATTGAAGAGTCTGTCTATGTACCCTATTTTGAAACATACAATTTTAAAATTGAATATTTTTGGGCACTCGCTATGGGCTCTAACAGCTAAAGAGTGTCTAAATTGAGTTGATATTTAAAGTTTACTGATTTCGATATCTAGAGGTAGTACTTCTTATGCAGATAGATAATGGGAGAAATTCTTGCACATTCTAAACTCTAATGTCAGGAAGTACAACTTAACAGGCAACTAGGAATTATCTTCTTTCGTTCTATTTTTGTTTTCTCTGGCTACTTCAGATCTTATCAAGGAGCGTTAGATTCAGGACATATTATGAACAATTCCTAACTATGAAGATCCACTTGTTTCTAGTATTATAATTTTAAAGATGAGAATGCAATTTAAATATTAATAGCAAATACCCATAATATAATGTAAAAGCAAAGTGGCTAAATTAGCATATGTTGTTTTAGGAATTACAAAGGAAGATGAACAACTGTATGGAAGACTTTCTAAAAAATATTTCAAGAACTGGGATAAGAGACTTAGTAGAGGTAATGAATGCTCCAGCAGTAATGCATTACAGCCCCTCCCCGGTTGTGGGTAATTGATTGATCAATGGAATAATGTATAATGAAAATGTATAGGGAATGTGAAGAGGAAAACAATGTTTTTGTTAATGAAATTAAGTAAAAGAATGTTGTTTTCTTTGTTTAATAATTAGACAACTGTATGAATTAGTAAAATGTGATGAGGGGATCCTGCTTTGGTGATAATAGATATCAATCTAACAGCATTGTATATTTGTGCAACTACACTAATTTGTTTTAAACTGTAAAAATTGTTGATTCTAAAGTGTATCAATTTTGTTTATGTGACAGCCCTGAAGAAGTGCAGTGTGCGCGAAACACGTGTTGGCATTTGGCATGTCTATGTAATTTTGGCTTCAAAGGAAAAAGAGAATTAAACTTCTTAAAAAGGAAATGGACAAAGAAGACTCTCTTCATTATTAATGATTATAATATGCAAATGTGGTTATCTCAGTTTTGTTTGTGTTTAATATATATATATATATATATATATATATATATATATATATATATATATATATATATATATATATATATATAGATAGATATATATAGATATATATATCCATAAACGAGGCACTCCTTTTGGGAAGCCAGACCCGTGGGAGGTGGCGTGTAACGCTGGCGGAGACACCAGCTAGTCAATCCCAGATACGTTTAACATGTATACACGCACTCAGGAAACCAGGCAGATTCCGATACCCAAGATTTGATTTATTGCTTCATAAATCCAACCGTGACGCGTTTCGGCAGTCCTGCTGCCTTGATCACAACAAAGTAATGCATGCAAATATTACGTGATTTAAAGCATTTCATAATAACTGAAAGTGCAGGGATAGTGCACTGGAGAATGTCTCCAGATATGTTGCTCATTTTCTTATTGATAAGGTGTACACATTACCATCACATGTCAGAGATACGAAGGACTTCCTCACTAAAATCAAAGATATCCAGTGGCAACCAGAATTTCTACTGGTGACCATGGATGTCAGTTCACTATACACGATAATTGACCATGAGGAAGGGATAAAAGCTTGTGAAAAATATCTTAAACAGCGCCCTATACGTTTCCTGGAACATAGCAAAATGATTGTTGAGATGATCTGCTATTGCCTCACCAACGATTATTTTCTATTCAATGGTGACATCTATAGGCAGACCCTTGGTACTGCCATGGGGACTTGTTTTCCCCTCAGGTTTGCTAATCTTTTTCTGGGGGCATGGGAGGGCGACATTAAGACTGACCCTAATGTTACCAATGATTTTGAACAGGTTGTCGTGTGGCTACGCTTCATCGATGACCTGTTCATGATATGGAGGGGTACCGAGATTTAAGTCAACCATTTTATTGACAAATTGAACTGAAACAACAAAAATCTCACACTCACCAGTAATGTTAGCAGTAATTCCGTGGAATTTTTAGACACCAGAGTGTTCATTAAGGACAATAAAATACATACAGAACTCTACAGAAAATCCGCTGCTGGTAACAGCCTTTTACACGCCTTGAGCAGTCACCCAGAGAATCTTAAGTGGAGCATCCCCTATGGGGAACTCCTCAGGGCAAAGCGTAACTGCAGCTCTGAGGAGTCCTTCATGATGGAACAAGATACCATGCTTAGAAGGTTTTCAGAAAGAGGATATCCAGAGTAGGTTCTTCGCAAGACGGTAGAGAAAGTGAAACTGAAAGAAAGAGATACATTATTGCAAGAATCTATCCAAGCTACCGATGATGAAACTGGTATAACTAGAGTCCTTCTTACTTATAACAATGATTCCAAAGAAGTTCAAAAGATTGTGGCAAAAAACTGGGAAATACTATCTAAAAACCCTATAATAGGTAAAACCATTCCAAACAGGCCAAGAATAACCTACTGTAGGGGCCACAATCTTAGGGATGCACTGATGCATAATGACATTACCAGCAAACCCAAACATAATGACATGAATCTCAAAGACTTTTACCCATGCAGTCACAGCAAAGCCTGCAAAAATAGTATCATGGTAAAAGAATACGATAATACCTACAGAGGCTTGACTATACCCATAAATCAATTCATTATTTGCAGTTCCTCTTTTGTTGTGTATGTGTTGGTGTGTCCCTGCAACTTACGTTATGTAGGGAGCACCAAACACATGGCAAAGAAGAGGATTATGGAACACATGCGTGCAATCACTAATAAAGATCAACATTATCCGATTGTACGTCATTTTGAAATGCATCATTACTCGGACAATTCAAAATTGAAATATTTCGCCATCGAACAAGTACATGCTAACATCCGAGGTGGTAACAGGTTACTCCAGCTATGTAAACATGAGTCCAAAGACATCATAGATTTAGGGACTCGTTACACAGGAGGACACAATATCGATGAGGAAATGACGGTACATTTACACAACAATTGAATGTTCTGTTATGTTTAATTACCTGGTTCTGTATAATCCTGAAATGTGATTATTGCGCAGCTGAATCTAATATTCATCTATCTCTTTTTTTACTCTCTCTATAGGAGGAAAGGAAGGGACCCTGATAATCGTGCTGTCAGTCTGGGAGATCCCTACCCTTATCCTTCTTGTGTGGCAGGCATGCCAATCTCAGATAAGACTTTTCTTCATTCACGTTCATCTTTAATTTTCATTCTACTTCTCTTTTTTTGTGCACTTTTATGTTCACCAGGCAGCAACAAGCAATGTGATTTTTCTAAAATAATGATATTTGGACTGTGGGCTACATTTTATGGTGGGCCTTAAATTTAAAAGCACTTTGCCTTGAAATACGACAATTAATCTTTTGGGGTTGTGCCCGATTCAGCCAATTATTATCTTGTTTTGTTGAAAACTGACACTTTGTCTCACAGGAACAGGTCTAACATAGGCACAAAGGGAGCATGCTTTACAACATGTACATTAAGCATTTGCATGTATATGTCCTGTATTGACAGTATATAATGAGTTGTTCCTCGTATTTACCAAACCGTTAATAATTGTGCAGCTTTGTCAACAGTATCTTTTGACAAAGTATTACTTTGTTTGATTTTCCATGCCTTTCATACTGGTGTGAAATATTGGTAACAGGTTATCATGCCATTCGTGCTAGATAAGCAATGCGGACATACAGATTATCATATTATGTATTTTACAACATGTATGTTTAGTGCCTTATATGATACCAATTACATATATAGTCCTGCATGTATTATACATTTGAACAATTATCTGGCTGTGTGGACACTATTGTGGCAGAATACTTCACCAGGCAGTAGTAATTTGGATTAGCTTACTCCACTTTAAAATGACCACCTTATTTGTTATTTGTTGCCGGTGATCCCTTCATGTGCTAGCCCATCTTTTGTTAGTCCATTTTCAGTTATTATGAAATGCTTTAAATCACGTAATAGTTGCATGCAAGACTGCCGAAACGCGTCACGGTTCGATTTTTGAAGCAATAAATCAAATGTTGGGTATTGTAATCTGCCTGGTTTCCTGAGTGCGTGTATACATGTTAGATGTATGTGGGATATATATATATATATTCACTGAAAAAACCATAGGTTTCACACACGTTATAGTTAGGAATTAGCATTTAAAAAACCTTGCAAATTCACTTAAAAAACCATAGGTTTCACACATGTTATAGTTAGCTGGGCATTTCCCTCGTAAAAAACCAATGAAATTCCCCTGTTATAGTTAGTGCAGGCAACTATAACTCACGCGACCGCAATCCTCTGCTGATGACGTCAGATATTACATCACTGTATTTAGACACTTATTTACCCATGTCTTCTTCCATTCATCTTTAGCTATACATATATTACATGTTTGTTTTTTTCAGAAAGACACATATGTCATCAGTGATGTAATATCTGACGTCATCAGCAGAGGATTGCGGTCGCGTGAGTTATAGTTGCCTGCACTAACTATAACAGGGGAATTTCATTGTTTTTTTACGAGGGAAATGCCCAGCTAACTATAACATGTGTGAAACCTATGGTTTTTTAAGTGAATTTGCAAGGTTTTTTAAATGCTAATTCCTAACTATAACGTGTGTGAAACCTATGGTTTTTTCAGTGAATTTGTACGGTTTTTTTAAATGCTAAGTTATGTATTTATTAATATATTTTTTTAAACAAAACTTTTTCACGGCGCGCGTACGGTGCACTTCGCGCACCGTGCGCGCACGGTGGGCACGCAGTGCGCTTTGTGCACCGCGCGCCCACTTTACGCAGTTCGTGCTGTGCGCGCACGGAGTGCTTCGCGCACCGTGCGCGCACGGTGGGCACACGGTGCGCTTCGCACACCGCCAGGCCACTTTACAAAGTTCTTGCCGTGCGCGCACGGAGCGCTTCGCCCCAAGGGCCTAATTCATTTTTTTTTCGATAAATCAAGGAGTGCGCGCACACTGCGCGAACTTCGCAGAATTTTTTCCGTTTGGGTGGTGCGCGCAGGGTGCGCACACTCGGCGATTTTTCGAAAAAAAAAATATTGTTTTTTGGCCCTTGGGGGTCCTTCTGGGACCCCCTGACCACGGCTAGGGGGTCAGGAACTGTCTACCCTGCCCCCTTTTCACGTTCTCCACATTTGTTTTTCACCCCCTCAGAGTGCGAGAGACAAAATGGCGACCGACACTTCCTGGTTTCGACCGATTCGAATCTTTACTAAGATCTAACAACCAATCAGAATTGCGCTCGCGCACGGCAAGGTGCGCGCACCCAGCGCGCACGCTGCGCGCGTACAGTTATATATATTGATTTAAATGCTATTTTCTCTGGAAATACTGAACAGATTTACACCAAACCTGCAAAAGGCACTTCATGGACCTTATGGCTACCTCTCTGCCAAATTTCACGTAATTCTGTTCAGCCGTTCGGGCTGTAGCTGCGACTAAAGTCCCTATGGAAAAATCCATGGGGAAAACGCGTTTTGGGACCCCCCCTTTTTCTCGGCCCCCGCTTGACGAATCACCCCGAGACTTTCCTGGTAGGAGCGGAGCGGAGCGCCCCATTAGTTTTGAAAATTTCGCGAGGATTCGTCAATCGGCGCCAAAGTTATTCAAAATAGAATTTTGAGATTTCCTATGGAAACTCGGTCCTAACTATAACTATCTACTGGCGACCGCCAGTAGATAATATATATATATTTTTATATATATATATATAGACACACTTATATTTATATATCTATATAATTATAATTTTTTTTGGGACTCTTCCATTAGGTTGGTAACAGAATGGCACTCCACGTAGTGTTGAAAATCGCGTTTATTCAGCACAGCAGATCAAAATGTGCAGTGTCAGAGGTGTTTCAGCTTCAAAAGCCCTTTTACGACACCAGAGCACATTCAGCACTTCCTATTTACAATAAAGTGCAGACACTGAAAAGGGACTACATGTCCTGATTTCTATTACTATTGACTCTCTACTGGATGCCTGGCGCCGGGAAACCCACTGCGGGTAGCTGCGCGCAATACAAGTTCAATAAAATAAATAAAATAAATAATGATGTGACATCATAATAACATTGCTTTATTTGATTATGCCCCATTGGGCATAGGCACTTATTAACCCAAAAAATGAACTATATACAAATCAACTCATCTGGAAATGATAAAGACTAAATGATCATCTTCTCTGTTCAAGCACACTTAATTGAAACAAAATGTAGTAATATGTAGATAATTAAAACTCGCAAAATAAAGTGAAAGGCTTGCGTTCAGCCTCTTTGGGCAAAAAATAAACCTTGCTGTGTGAAACACATTACATTGAATGCCCCAGGCAAATGCCACAAGGCAACCTAAGAGCTCCTTTACCTGACTAAATTCAATTTGTCTCAAGCTCAAACAGCCTACATGACACTCCATTGGGCAAATGTGACATCAGATTAAATAACGAAGTGTAAACAAATTTTCATCGCACAAATTCGGATTTTGCCCCATTGGGCTTAAAATGATATAACTCAGAAATACAATGCAAAAGAAGAAATAAAAAAAAAAAGTAAATAGCTCTTCTGCATTCCAAGTGGTTCACAATCATATCAGGGTGCAATCCTGAGTGCGTTCCTGTCGATAAACATAGAAAATAATATGATCAGTTTCATTTACAAATAGACATGAAAGTGCTTGTTCCATGCAGTGCTCAAATGCAAAATCTAAAAAGCATATAAAAATACTGAGACAAAGACTATTCAGTTTCTTTCATAAATATGTATACATTTTCTCATCAGTGTTCAAGACTACAGGCTCGCCTGTACCTATTTTCAGGAAGTATCTGCATTCTAGTTGCCTTAATGTTTTTTCTCTATCTCGTCCTCGCTGGGATTTCTTTATCTGGTCTAACACTCTATAGGTCAAAAGGGTGGAATTACTTCTGTGGCATTCCTTGCTGTGCTACAGGATGTGAATGAATGAATGAATGAATGAATGAATGAATGAATGAATGAATGAAAGAAAACTTATAATGCGCAACTAAGCCCAAAGGCATCAAGGCGCCTAACACAAAAAGATCAAACAGACCAGGAACCAAAACTACGGGTAGGCCTTGGCAAAGAGCCACGTCTTTAATGCCTTCCTAAACGTAGGGACAGTATATTGATTTTTAATTTCAGTGGGGCAGGTATTCCACAGTTTTGGGGCTAAAGACGAGAAGGCCCTCCCTCCCCATTTGACTCTTCGATAACGGGGAACTGACAGCAGATTCTTTCTCAAAGAGCGAAGGTTTCTGCCCGGGACATAGGGTACAAGCAAGTCCTTCACCCCCTCGGCCCCCATGCCAGATAAAGCCCCATAGGTCATGCAAAGGATCTTAAAAACGATCCTGTCTTGGATCGGGAGCCAATGCAGACTCTTCCTGGCAGCAGTAGCCGAAGAAATCCTAGGAGCATTAAGCACAAATTTGGCTGCCGCATTCTGGGCTGTTTGCAAACGTGCCACAAGGCTCTTATTTATGCTGGCATAGAGAGCATTGTAGTAATCAAGCCGTGAGGCGACCAATGCAACAACAATCTGTTTGCGGGCATGCAGAGCCAAATAATGTCTGATTTTCCTAAGAATCCTGATAATACCCCAACAGGTTGCAACAGTCCTGTTAACCTGCTGCGACATGGAGAGAGCGGGATCGATCAGAACTCCCAGATTACGGGCCACTCCCAAAGAAGGGGGCCACCACTCGGAGGACCAGATGTCCCTGTTTCCACCAAAAATAAGGACCTCGGTTTTTTCCCCGTTCAGCTTTAGTGAATTATAAATCATCCACTGAGAAACTGCCTCCATGCAGTTCCTAAAGCTGAGAGCGGAGGTAGTGCCTGAGTGGGAAAGGGACACCATAATCTGGGTGTCGTTGGCATATGATACCACCTCCATCCCATAAGATCTTATTAGCTTGGCAAGTGGGGCCACATAGACGTTAAAAAGGGTAGGACTTAGGGCCGACCCCTGAGGCACCCCCCATTGAACAGGTAGGGATGGAGATAGGTATTCACCCAATTTGACCCTCTGTTCCCTCTGGTCAAGGAAGGAGGCCAGAAGGCTCAAGGCCAAACCCTCCACCCCCATCTCCCTAAGACGAGATATTAGGACCAAGGGAGATAGGGTATCGAAGGCGGCTGTCAGGTCCAACAAGACCAGAAGAGCGGTATGGCCCTGGTCAACCTCCTTACGGATGTTATTGAGTACCACCGTAAGAGCCAACTCCGTACTGTGATGTCTCCGGAAGCCATGCTGGGAGTGATCAAGACAGCCCGAGTTGTCCAAGAATGCCGTCAGATGCTCATTAAGATGGATTTCGAGCATCTTTGCAGGAGCAGGAAGCAGTGAAATCGGGCGAAAATTTTTAAGGATTGCGGGGTCTAGAGATGGCTTCTTTAGGAGAGGCTTAACCACCGCACTTTTCCACGAAGAGGGAAAAGTGTCCTCCTGTATTGCCCGGTTCATGATACTCAGAAGCGGGGGCAGAAGAGTTTCCCGACATTCCTTAAAAACTTTAAGAGGACAAGGGTCCAAAGGGGACCCTGACCTGGTCTTGCTTAAAAGCAGGTCAAGCTGTTGAAAGGAGAGCAGTGGAAAATTAGACAGATACGCAGAGGGGGCCACCGTTCCATCACCCACACCAGGTATGACCAAAGGGAGGGGAGACAGCGCAGCCCTTTGCAATTCAAGGGCAGAGTGAATGTCGGCTATTTTGGAATGGAAAAATTGGGCGATCTTATCACAAAGATCCTGGGAGCTGGAGATAGGGTCGGGCACTTGCAGGGTGCACAGAGAGTCTGTGATTTTAAAGAGTTCTCTGGGGGAGGTAAGAGAGGTAGTCAAATTAGAAAAGTACTCCTGCTTTTCTTTAATAACCTCCACTTTATATCCCTTAAGGAGGAGTTTATGTTTTTCCCTCTCCTGATAGTCCCAGCTCGCCCTCCACAGCCTTTCCTGCCTCCTACAGCCTTGTCTTAAAGCTCTCAGAGACTCTGAGAACCAGGGGGCCGAGGGTCTCTTCCTAGCAGGGTAACGGAAAGAGACAGGAGCCAACAAATCCACCGCCAGAGTGATAGAAGCAGTCAATTTGAGCGCCTCTGTGCTGACATCCTTTGCTGTGGCAGTTGATAAATTGGAGATTAACGGAGCAAGAGTGTCATTAGAAATGTTCCCATAATTGCCCTTAGGTTCTCTCTTGCTAGGGCCCCTCAGCTTAATATATGCCGAGGAGGCCTGAAGCTTCAAAGGAACCGCTAGATGATCAGACTAAACCAATGGTATAGGCACGTCTGTCGTCAACCTTGAATCATTGAAGAACACCCCATCCAGGATGTGACCTGACCGGTGGGTGGCACTGGTAACCAATTGCTGAAAACAACAAGCGGACAGTGACTCCAAGAGGGAAAGGGTTTCCCTGGAATCTAGGTTTTCAAGATGGAAATTTAAATCTCCCAGAACAGTAAGTTGGGCGCAGCCAAAATAGGGCTCTAGGAGATTAAACAGAGAATGGCTAAAATCCCCTCTAGGTCCCGGCGGTCTATAGATCAGTATGCCCGCAAAAGGCATACTGTGTATCATCTTCATTTTTCACAGCCCGTATAAAATGTGCTTGTGGTGCTTGTGGACCTGTAGTTTCATGCTTCCTATATATGTTTTGGGGCAGGGGCATTTGAGTACGCACAGTGCATAGTCTGATTTGCACTCTAATGTTTTCTGAATCTGTATTCTTTCACCAATACCAGTTTTGATATCTGTGATGTTTCTCCCTGTAGACAGAATTTGCTTTACCTACATTTTCTGAAGCCATTCTTAGGTTTTAACCAGCTAAACCTGGTACTAATCTAATTCCTTACCAAGGTGTATTTGATAGATTGTGATTTCCTGTAATTGTTTGAAGGTTTGGGGCTGATCTCTTGTCCAACTATTGGATCATTAAAGGTAGTGGTAAATCTACACTTGCTATCAATATGAGATTTCTGTGATGGCTTCTTAAATAACAGTTCTGCTCTAGTCTGTGTGGCTACTCTAGATCTTGCTCGTTCCTGAATTTCTTCATTCAACCCCCTTTCCCTCAATCTCTTAGTCATGTCATCTTCTGTCTTTTCAAATAATGATTGGGAACTACAGATTATTTTTGCCCTTAAAGGTTCACCGTCTGGTATGGTGGTCATGAGTACTGTAGGGTGAGAGCTCATGGCATGTAATATAGTGTTGCCTGATCTTTCCTTTCTGAACACGCTTGATGTGAGGTCAGTACCAATACTTCAAGTCTAACATCTAAAAATTCAACGCAACTATTACTAATGCGCCTGATAAATGAAAGGCTCAAATCGTTAATATTGATTTGCCTGACAAATTCCTCAGCTGCTTTGCATCCAACAAATGTTACACAAATTTGACAACTGTATTGACATGCGCAATTAATTATGAAAAGTATGTATTTAACTTGAGCTTGTTTGATAAAAAAAATTATTTAAAAAAACTAAAAAATTCCTTAGCTGGCTTTGGCTACCTTTCCATAAAAGAAAAAGGTCATTAATATACCTTGTCACATTACAATGTGTGGGGACCAATCCTGAAGCTCTGTGGTGTGTAGCAACTGCTCCTCCCACCAGCCCATATGCAAATTCCCTTAACTGGGGGCAAAGCAGGTGCCCATCCCTGTCCCTTGCATATGTTGGTAGATTTCCTTATTAAATAGAAAGATGTTGCTTTTGAGGCACCATATGATCATGTCCAACAACATCTCAATATGCTTGTGGAAGTGTATTGGCCTAGATTTAAAAACAATTCTCACTGCTCTTAATCCATCTTCGTGCCTGATACTAGTGTACAAAGAATTCATGTCAAAGCAAACCATTAAATAGTCTTCCTCCCAATGTATATCAAACATTCTCTTAAAAAAATACATAGTATCCCTGATATAGGAGAGCTAATTAAGGGCCAGTGGTCGCAGAAAATAATCTACAACTTTGGACAAATTTTCTAATAAACTGCCTATGGCGAATATTCAAAATAGTCATGCAAAAATGGTCCCTCAATGGTCAATATATTATTTGCAGCTCTGATAAAGGTGGCAATGTGGTCATATGGCCTAATGAGATGTACCTAGAGGAAGCTTATGCACAGTTAAATGATGAAGCCTGTTATCGTAATATCTGAAGAAATGAATATGAGAGCCTCAAAGAGGACTTTTACACGTACAGAAGAGTAACATTTTTGGAAAATCTTGCATCTTAAATTACCTTTATTGTATTTGTTACCCAAAATACATAAAAACACAGATCGCCCCACAACAAGGCTGAGCATTTCCACAATAGGCAGTTTACTGGAAAATGTGTTCAAATTTGTGTCTCGATGTGAAAATGCCTAGGCACGGGCTTTCGACGAGCACCCCCAACGTTTTGGATACACACTCATATTGAGATATGTATATCTATCTATCTATCTATCTATCTATCTATCTATCTATCTATCTATCTATCTATCTATCTATCTATCTATCCATCCATCCATCCATCCATCCATCCATCCATCCATCCATCCATCCATCCATCCATCCATCCATCCATCCATCCATCCATCTATCTATCTATCTATCTATCTATCTATCTATCTATCTATCTATCTATCTATCTATCTATCTATCTATCTATCTATCTATCTATCTATCTATCTATCTATCTATCTATGTATCTATCTATCTATCTATCTATCTATCTATCTATCTAGATATATATGTGTATGTTAATATATATATATATATATAGATTATATATATATAAAATATATATATATATATATTACCTACTGGCGGTTGCCAGTAGGTAGTTAAAGTTAGGACCTTGTTTCTATTCAAAAAGCATTTTTTCTTTTGCGATGATCTTTGGTGCCTTTTGAAGAATCTTTTCGAAATTTTCAAAACTAATGGACCCCTTACTTTAGCTGCTGGCTTTGGCAGAAAGGTAGCTCTTGGTCCAGACTGCACTCTTTTTGTTAAATGGTGTAAATCCATTAATTAGTTCCTAAGCAACTTAAACATTTCTCAGATATACAACTGTGGCCGCGGAGGTTCCATAAACCCTCCCGATCTCTTTGGCTGCCAACATTTTAAACCAGGAAGTGTTGGTAGCCATCTTGTGACTTGGTTGAACTGAGTAACAAGAAAAAAGGTCAAAAAAGTTCAAATCAAGAAATGGGGTCAGGGTGTTTCTACAGGGAGCCAAAGGGCCAAAAAAGCATTTTAATTTTCGGCGCAAATCCAATCAAAATAGTTACTCTGGGTGGTCCAGGTAAGCAAAAATAATGATGCAGGAGCCCTCTTGGGCCCTCGCAGCCCTGGGGCCCGCCACCTCCCCGGACCTTATACATCCATTGCAGGAGGGCTGCAAAGCCCCCCCGCAGCCCCAGGGACCACCATCCCCCTGGGGCATTATTTTGAAAAAATGCGCGGGGGTTCCTGCCCCTCATGCAGCTCCGGGGACCACCACCTCCCCGGGGCTATGTATGTGCGTGGCCCCCTGCAACCCCAGGGACCTCCTCAGGCCTATGCATGTGTAATGCATGGGGGCCACGGGCCCACCCAAAGCCCGGGGACTGCCAACTCCCCAGAGCTATGTAAATTATAATGATAGAGGGCACCTGCCCCTCCACACTGCACTGGGGCCGCGGCCTCCCCGGGGCTATGCTAAAAAATAAAGTGTGTGGGGGCTGGAGCCTCCCCACACAGCCCCGGGGACCACCTTCTTTCCGGGGATAAGATCAAGATAGGAGGGGGACACATGGCCCCCCTCCTGGAGCCGTAAATGGCCCTGCAAACCACAACCCCCCGGTGCTGGCCCAGCAATGTTCTGGGGTACCCAGCACCGGGACATTGCAGTTTGCTATGGCTTGGCGGGAGCACTGCTCCCGCCAAGCCATAGCAAACTTTGCTTTGCTTCATGGAAGCAAGAGCAGATAAAATGCTCTTGATTCCATGAAGCGGAGCAGAATTGCTTTTGGGCAGAGGGAGCTGCATGCTTGCAGCTCCCTCTGGCCAATAGCAATACTGGCTCCCATGGGAGGCGGAGAGCCAGCAGGGACTGCGGGTGCCTTGAGGCTCCCCCCGCAGTTCCCAACGATGTGCCATGCCTCGGGGATGGGGTCCCTGGGGCAATATCGGCCCGGGTAGTGGGGCCATGCAGGCCCCCACTCTCTTTTTTTTTAAGGATAAGGCCTGGCCCCAGGGGATTGGGTCCCCGGGGCTGACATTGGCCTCAGGAGGGGAGCTGTACAGTCCCCCTCCCATAAACAAATTAACAAAAACATGGCGTTGCCCAGGGGACGGAGTCTCTGGGGCGAATTCGGCCTAGAGAAGTGAGGGACGTTTAATAAATGTTTTTCTCACTTGGTAGGAGTCACAACCCTATTGCGGTGTGCTGCGCAGCTTCCCAGTGTAACATTGCGGTGGATTCGTACATCCACCTTAAATAAATTATTAAATACTATACAATTCCAGAGGTAGTGTTATAGTTGTGAACTTTTTTATAGAGCTAGTGAGATTAAACTTCATAATCACATTAAAATTGAGTTAAAAATAATATTAAAAATATAAATGAAAAGTTAAAGTTGAAAAGTGAATTGTGTAGTACATTGAATTTGTGCTTTTGTTGTCCTGATTTGCGATGGGTTTGCGAATCCGGAAAATATTTATAAAGAGTAGATAAGTTTAACCCTTTCAGTGCTCATGACGGAATGGTTCGGTCATGAGCACAAGTGATGCTGTGCTCATGACGGGACCATTCCGTCATGAGCACATTCTCAGACAATTTTTTTATGCCTGGGGAGGTGGGGAAGAGCTCCCCCTAACCTCCCTAGGCCTATTTTTAGTTTTCGTTGCAATGACGTTCGCGCGCATGGTGCGCAATCGTCATTGAAATAAAAACGAAACTGAAACTTAGTTTCAGTTTCCGGGTTTCAGTGCTCGTGGGGCTATCTCAGCCCCTGAGCACCGAAACACTTGGGAGAGGTATAGTTGGAAAGGGGAGAATCTCCCCTTTCCAATGTTACCCTTTCCTAGTGGATCCCTGCTTGGGGATCACCCCAAGAAGGCGATCCCCAAACAGGGATCCACCCACTAGCACCAGGGAGGGGGGAGCGGCCCCTTGGGCAATGGCCTTTGCTCCCCCATGTGTTTTGGGCCAAATTCAGTAGCCCCCAATCTGCCACCCCTGGGTGGCAGGAAGCCCACTAGAAGCCAGGGATTTTTTTTTATTGACGTTGGGGTGGGGGCTGCCCAAAAAAGGGCATGGCAATGCCCCCACTCCCCAGAGAAATGTCAGTTTTCTGCCCCCCAGGGGGCAGACGGGGACAGTAGCCCCCAATCTGCCCCCCGGGGGGGGGGCAGAAAGCCCAGTAGAAACCAGGGATTATTTTTTTTATTCACTTTGGGGTGGGGGCTGCCCAAAAAGGGCATGGCAATGCCCCCCCAGAGAAAATTCAGTCTTTCCGCCCACCCTGGGGGGCAGATGGAGCAGTAGCCCCCAATCTGCCCCTCGGGGGGCAGAAAGCCCACTAGAAACCAGGGATTCTTTATTTTTATTGATGTTGGGGTGGGGGCTGCCCCAAAAGGGCATGGCAATGCCCCCCCTGAGAAATGTCAGTCTTTCTGGGGGGCAGTAGCCCCCAATCTGCCCCCCAGGAGGGCAAAAAGCCCACTAGACGCCAGGGATTTTTGGGGGAAAATCTGAATTAGGGTGGGGTCTGCCCAAAATGGGCATGCCAATGCCCCCACCCCTCCCCTGTAAAAATGACAGCCTTTCTGCCCCCCTGGGTGGCAGATGGGGCTAAAAGCCCACTAGAACGCCAGGGATTTTTTTGGGCAAATTTTAATCAGGGTGCGGGCATGGGCATGCCCGTTTTGGGCAGCCCCCACCCTAATTAAAATTTGCCCAAAAATATCCCTGGCGTGTAGTGGGCTTTCTGCCCCCCTGGGAGGGCAAAAAGTCCACTAGACGCCAGGGATTGTTTTTGGGCAAATTTGAATTAGGGTGGGGGCTGCCCAAAATAGGCATGCCCATGCCACCACCCCCTCCCCCGCAAAAATTACAGCCTTCCTGTCCCCCTGGGGGGCAGATGGGGCTAAATGCCTACTAAACGCCAGGGATTTTTTTTGGCAAATTTTAATTAGGGTGGGGGCATTGGCATGCCCGTTTTGGGCAGCCCCCACCCCAATTAAAATTTAGCCATAAGAATCCCTGGCGTCTAGTAGGCTTTCTGCCCCCCCCCGGGTGGCAAATGGGGGCATTAGCCCCCAATCTCCCCCCCCCGGGGGCAAAAAGCCCACTAGACGCCAGGGATTTTTTGGGGGCAAATTTGAGTTAGGGTGGGGGCTACCCAAAACGGGCATGCCCATGCCCCTACCCCCGCAAAAATACAGCCTTTCTGCCCCCCAAGGGGGAAGAAAGCTCACTAGACGCCAGGGATTTTTTGGGGCAAATTTGAATTAGGGTGGGGGTTGCCCAAAATGGGCATGCCAATGCCCCCACCCTCCAGCAAAAACTACAGCCTTCCTGCCCCTCCTGGGGGGCATATGGGTCAATCGCCCCCTAGACGCCAACGTTTATGCGTGCTTTTTTTATGCGTGGGGTTGCCCAAAATGGGCATACCAATGGCCCCACCCGCCAAAAAAATAGCCACAGTGTTTCTGCACCCTTGGGGGCATATCGGGGCAACCCCACCCGGGCTCGGCAGTCATCTTGGGAAACCTACCAAACCCACACATTTCTGAAACCTAGACACTCGAGGGAATCCAGCCAGGTATGGCTTGCGTGGTTCCCCCAACGTTTTCCTACTCAGAATCCCCTGCAAACCTCAAATGTAGCTGAAAAAATCACTTTTTTCTCAAATTTCTGTGTGGGAAAGTTCTGGAATCTGCGTGGATCCACAAATTTCCACCCACCCAGCGTTCCCCCAGGTCTCCCAATATAAATGGAACCTCACTTGTGTGTGTAGGCAAAGCGGCTGAAACAGGAAATGGCCCAAATCGTATTGTGGAGACTTCAAAATTACCTATAACAAAACTACCTAGTTTTGGGGGGGCACCTGGTTTTTTGGCCCTGGGGTAGCAGCCTTCTAGGGAAACCTACCAAATCCACACGTTTCTGAAAACTAGACATCCTGAAGAGTCCAATGAGGTATGCCTTGCATGGATCCCCCAACGTTTCCCTACCTAGAATCCCCTGCAAATCTCAAATTTCGCTGAAAAAAACATATTCTCCACATATTTTTGCATGGAATCACCGTGCTCGCACAAATGTCCTACCACCCAGCGTTCCCCTTGTTCTCCCGAGCAAAATGATACCTCACTTGTGTGGGTGTCCAAAGCAGAATTGGGTAAAAACTTACTTTTTAAAAAATGTAGCGTTTAGAATTCTCGGTGCTGTACGCTAAATCCCTGTGTTTTGGGGTCTCCCTAATCACAGGCCTTTGGCCCACCCACACAAGTGAGGTATCATTTTACTCAGGAGAACAAGGAGAACGCTGGGTGGTAGGACGTTTGTGCCGGCAAGGTGATCCCATGCAAAAATGTATGGAAAAAGTGATTTTTTTCAGCTAAATTTGAGGTTTGCAGGGGACCCGTCGCAAGCCATACCTTGCTGGACTCCCCCAGGTGTTTGGTTTTCAGAAATGTTTGGGTTTGGTAGTTTCCCAAGATGACCGCTGAGCCCAGGGACAAAAACCCAGGTGACCCTCCTTGCAAAACGAGGTTGTTTTGTGATAGGTAAGTTTGATTTTGGCTCAATAGGTTTTGGGCCCTTGCCTGTTGCGGGTACTTGACCCACCCACGCGAGTGAGGTATCATTTTTATCGGGAGACCTAGGGGAATGCTGCAAGGGAGGAAATTTGTGGATCCACATAGAATCCAGAACTTTCCTACACAGAAATTTGAGAAAAAAGTGATTTTTTTCAGCTAAATTTGAGGTTTGCAGGGGATTCGGGGTAGGAAAACGTTAGGCGACCCACACAAGCTATACCTCGCTGGACTCCCCCGGGTGTCTCGTTTTCAGAAATCTGTGAGTTTGGTAGATTTCCCTAGATGGCCACTGAGCCCGGGGCCGATAACTCATGTGACCCCCCTTTACAAAACCAGGTTGTTTTGTGCTAGGTAATTTTGATGTCACCTCAATAGGTTTTGGGCCCTTGCCTGTCACGGGTACTTGATCCACCCACGCGAGTGAGGTATCATTTTTCTCAGGAGACCTGGGGGAACGCTGGGTGGGAGGAAATTTGTGTATCCACCTGGATTCCAGAACTTTCCACACAGAAATTTGAGAGAAAAGTGATTTTTTCAGCTAAATTTGAGGTTTGCAGGGGATTCTGTGTAGGAAAACGTTAGGAGACCACGCAAGCCATACCTCGCTGGACTCCCCTGGGTGTCTAGTTTTCAGAAATGTGTGGGTTTGGTAGGTTTCCCTAGATGGCCGCTGAGCTCGGGGACAAAAACTCATGGGACCCCCTTGCAAAACCAGGTTGTTTTGTGATAGGTAATTTTGATCTCGCCTCAATAGGTTTTGGACCCTTGCCTGTCGCTGGTACTTGACCCACCCACGCGAGTGAGGTATCATTTTTATCAGGAGACCTGGGGTAACGCTGGGTAGAAGGATATTTGTGGATCCACGTAGATTCCAGAACTTTCCCACAAAGAAATTTGAGAAAAAATTTATTTTTTCATCAAAATTTGAGGTTTGCAGGGGATTCTGGGTAGGAAAACTTTGGGGGATCCACGCAAGCCATACCTTGTTGGACTCCCCTGGGTGTCTAGGTTTCAGAAATGTGTGGGTTTGGTAGGTTTCCCTAGATGGCCGCTGAGCCCGGGGTCAAAAACTCATGGGACCCCCCTTGGAAAACCAAATAGTTTTGTGATAGGTAATTTTGATGTCGCCTCAATATGTTTTGAGCCATTTCCTGTTGCGTGCACTAGGCCTACCCACACAAGTGAGGTACCATTTTTCTCAGAAGACTTTGGGAAACGTGGGGTGGGTGGAAATTTGTGGATCCATGCAGATTCCAGAGGAAAATGTGTTTTATTTCCACATTTTTAGGTTTGCAAGGGATTCTGGGTAACAGAACCTGGTGAGAGCCAGTCAAGTCACCGCATCCTGGATTCCCCTGGGTGTCTAATTTTGAAAAATGTATAGGTTTGCTATATTTCCCTAGGTGTCGGCAGAGCTAGGGTTCAGAATCTACAGCTAGGCACTTTGCAAGAAAAGGGTCAGTTTTTACTCTGAAAATGTGGTGTGTCGACGTTGCGTTTTGAGCCGTTTCCTGTCGCGGGCACTAGGCCTACCCACACAAGTGAGGTACCATTTTTCTCGGAAGAGTTTGGGGAACGCAGGGTGGGTGGAAATTTGTGGATCCACGCAGATTCCAGAACTTTCCACCACACAAATGTGAGGAAAATGTGTCTTTTTGACAAATTTCTAGTTTTGCAAGGGATTCTGGGTAACAGAACCTGATGAGAACCAGTCAAGTCACCCCCATCCTGGATTCCCCTGGGTGTCTAGTTTTAAAAAATGTATAGGTTTGACAGGTTTCCCTAGATTCTGGCAGAGCTAGGGTTCAAAATCTACAGCTAGGCACTTTGCAAAAAAAGGGTCAGTTTTCACTCTGAAAATGTGGTGTGTCCACGTTGCGTTTTGGGCCGTTTCCTGTCGTGGGCACTAGGCCTACCCACAGAAGTGAGGCACCATTTTTCTTGGAAGACTTTGGGGAACACGGTGTGGGTGGAAATTTGTGGATCCATGCAGATTCCAGAACTTTCCACCACAGAAATGTAATGAAAATGTGTTTTTTTGGACAAAGTTTTAGGTTTGCAAGGCATTCGGGTTAACAGAACCTGGTGAGAGCCAGTCAAGTCACCCCTTCCTGGATTCCCCTGGGTGTCTAGTTTTAAAAAATGTATAGGTTTGACAGGTTTCCCTAGATGCCGGCAGAACTAGGGTTCAAAATCTACAGCTAGGCACTTTGGTAAAAGAGGGTCAGTTTTTACTCTGAAAATGTGGTGTGTCCACATTGCGTTTTGGGCTGTTTCCTGTCGTGAGCACTAGGCCTACCTACACAAGTGAGGTACCGTTTTCTCAGAAGACATTGGGGAATGTGGGGTGGGTGGAAATTTGTGGATCCACGCAGATTCCAGAACTTTTCACCACAGAAATGTGAGGAAAATGTGTTTTTTGGTCAAATTTTTAGGTATGCAAGGGATTCTGGGTAACAGAACCTGGTGAGAGCCAGTCAAGTCACCCCATCCTGGATTACCCTGGGTGTCTAGTTTTCTAAAATGTATAGTCTTTCTAGGTTTCCCTATGTGCCGGCAGAGCTAGGGTTCAAAATTTGCAGCTAGGCACTTTGGTAAAATAGGGTCAGTTTTCACTCTGAAAATGTGGTGCGTCCATGTTGTGTTTTGGGCCATTTCCTGTCGCGGGCACTAGGTCTACCCACACAAGTGAGGTACTATTTTTCTCTGAAGACTTGGGGAAACGCGGGGTGGCTGGACGTTTGTGTATCCACTCAGATTCCAGAACTTTCCACCACAGAAATGTGAGGAAAATGTGTTTTTTTTGACAAATGTTTAGGTTTGAAAGGGATTCTGGGTAACAGAACATGGTGAGAGCCAGTCAAGTCACCCCATCCTGGATTCCCCAGGGTGTCTAGTTTTCAAAAATGTATAGGTTTGCTAGGTTACCCTAGGTGCCAGTAGAGCTAGGGTTCAAAATCTACAGCTAGGTACTTGGCAAAAAAGGGTCAGTTGTCACTGTAAAAATAAAAGTGTGTCCATGTTGCGTTTTGAGGCATTTCCTGTCGCGGGCACTAGGCCTACCCACACAAGTGAGGTACCATTTTTGTCGGGAGACTTAGGGTAACACAGAATTGTAGAGCAACTGTTATTACCTTTTGACTTTTGATGCATTTCTGCCTTTCAAATGAAAAACAATGTGTCCAAATGAAGTCATTTTGAAAAATGACCTCTAATTCTCATGCTTGTATGGGTACTCACAATTTCAGAAATGTGCAAATATCTACTGTTTCTAAACTTTATATTTTTTTCCTATTTCATAAATACATAGGTGCCTTTCATACCTATTTTTCCCTGTATATATTTTCCCAAATGAATTGCTCTATATCCGGTACATAATAAAAAACAGTTCCAAGATGCTGCTCAGTTATTGGCTCAGGGTTCGTCGGGGTCTTGGTGAACCTACAAGTCCTATATATCCCCACAACCAGAAAGGTCCAGCGGATGTAACAGTATATTGCTTTCAAATAGTTCTCATAATTTGAAGAAGTTACAGGTGAAAACGTTGGCACAAATGGCTGCTTTTTTCATCTAATTTTCAATTTTTCATATATTCAACTGTTAGTTTCTATAAAGAAACCTTGAAGGATCTACACAAATGACCCCTTGCTGAATTCAGAATTGTGTCTACTTTTCAAAAATGTATAGCTGTCCAGAATCTATTATTGCTTTCATTCTCATTTCTACCATTAACTGGAAGAAGGCTGAAGGAACAAAAAATAGCAAAAATAGGCTATGTCCCAGAAAAATGCCAAAACTGTGTAAAAATGTTTGGTTTTCTGACAACGTCTGCTTGTCCCTGAAAGCTGGGAAGATGGTGATTTCAGCACCACAACCTCTTTTTTGATACCATTTGCAGGGAAAAAAAACAGACTCTTTCATCTGTAGCCCTTTTTTCCCATTTTCCTCCCAAAAAAAGAATTGCTGTATTTTGGCTAATTTCTGAGTCCCCTCCAGGGGAATCCACAAACCCTGGGTACCTTTAGAATCCTCATAATGTTGGAAGAAAAGGACGCAAATTTGGCGTGGATACCTTATGTGGTCAAAAAGTTACAGGGGCCTAAGCGCAAACTACCCCAAATAGTCAAAAAAGGGCTTAGCACGGGGGGGGGGGGAAGGCCTAGCAGCAAAGGGGTTAATAAGATATAGATATAGCTGTTGGGTTATAGGGTGGTTCTAGGAAGAGCCGTTGTGTTCATTATGCCTTTGTTACAGGTACATGTAAGTTTGGATGCACAGCTTAAGGTTGTTGAGAAACACTCTGTTCCCTTCATCTGTGAAGTGAACTCCATCACTTCTGTAGATGTTTTGCATGTCAAAATGTAGATTGTTGTTATAGCTAGAGCCCATGTTATGGCCTCTTAGGTAAACAAAAATAGCTTTATTAACATGCTTCCTAGCTTTTTCAATCTGTGGACAGAATTCATTTGACCGTTTCCATATCTGTATTTGGCATATATTAGAGTATACAAAGACAGTGTAAGGGAAAAGCAACATCAGATGTGCAAATGTATCCTTCATCAGTATTCCAATGCTACCCCAGTCAATGTGCCTAGGTCATTGCCACCACATTGCACAATCATGAAGTCAGGGAGTTGGAGATGCAAAAAGGTTTAACCAAAGGCATCAATTGGTGCCACTTTAATCCTCTCTGCACAAACCATTTAATATCCACATTTTGCAAAGTTCTTTGTCAATACCTCTGTGTTCAGCATACGTTTTGCCCCAGAAGACATATCTATGTCCTATAATCCACACTGTAAGCATGTTGAAGGGATGTGTGGAAGGAATCAAAAGACATCTGTAGCTAAGTAAGTCAGTTGGTAGAATGAGAGGTATCTAAATGGTGGAGAAGATGCTGTTTTTGAAAAAGCAGATAACTAATTGGTTGATCATAAACATTGTGTGCTTAAAAAAAGATGCATGTTTATTTGCAGAACAAGCATCTTTCTGATTGGTTACAGAAAAAAGTTTGAAAGGTTCTGTAGACGGGAAAAGCTTATATTTTGCAAAAGTTAACCACACCTGCTGTTTGCATGTGTTATCTAGTTTGCTGAATTAAAAAATATGGTGAACTTGTGACCTGCTGGTACAGATGAATGTTGCAGAAACTGTTACTATGGAAACTAGGATTAAGCAGAATGGGGGAAGGGTTGAAAGTTAACTGCGGTTTTAAAATATAAAGTTTTTAGTTTACTCATACCCTCTCTTTACCACTACCCACTCCTAAATCCTAACATTATCCTAACCTTTCTTTACCACTGCCCACCACTGAACTCTAAAATTACTCTTACCTCTCTTTACCACTGCCCACCCCTAAACCCTAAAATTACTCATCTCTCTTTATCACTGCCCATCACTAGACTTTAAAATCATCCTTACCTTCCTTTACCACTGTCCATCCATAAATGATCTGAGACTTTCAGTTCTGCAAACAAATTTTTAAATGCATAGCTTGTTTTGCCCTGAGCTTGGTCTTACCTCCCTTTACCACTAAACCCTAAACTTACACTCACTTCCCTTTATGACTGTCCACCCCTAAACCCTAAAATGATCCCTATCGCCCTTTATCACTACCTGTCCCTAAAGTGTAAAATGACCCTTACCTCTCTTTACCACGACCTACACCAAAACCTTTTTTGAAAAAATTACTTAATAATTATTTTATTTAAAAGCATATTTACCCGCGTGGTGCAGGCATATCTGGTACGGTTAAAATGTTTACCTGCGTGGCAAATCCTTCATGGTAAAAAGTAATTGTAAAGCCGTTCCCTTTTAGAGGTTCCGAAGAAGAACATCTGCATAAGTAGGGAATTTACTTCCTCATATTGTTTTAGTTCTACCAGTAATACCTTCTAAAGAATTCTGATCAGGAAGGGAGTATTAACAATCAGCCATCAGTTTGAGGATTATTGATTGTTCCAAATGCTTCTGTCAGAAACAGTTTTACCTATATTTACTCTAGTACGTAATGACAAGTACACTTTAGAATGGAGATGTTGACAACATTTTCAAATGAATGGCTAGGCAAGTCATCATATTTCTAGGATGGTTACTGGTTCCCTAGAAGGCTCAGTGACATAGTATCAATGAAAATGATATCCATGCACAAACATATTGGAAAAAATGTGTTTTACAAAAATAGATATCGCCATCCTATACTTTATTAACAAAAGTACAAATATCATGACCAAATAATTGAAGAAAAAAATATATTTTTACAAAAATGAAAACCACAAATATCGTAAACAAAAATATAGTTACCTATAAATATATATAAAGTGAAAAATATGAAAACACACAATATTGATAAGTGAAGGTGTGCCGCTATGCTGCTTGAGTAGCGTCGCCTAGGTTCCGGTGTTCTGGCCCGTTTCCTGGCTGTGGAGCTGTGTGCGGCGTCTGTGGCCTGCCTTGCTTGATGACAGGGCTCCTGCTGGCTTCAAAGTTGTAACAGGGGTAAGTGGAGGCAAGTGGAGGCTCACAAAATTAAAGCAGGCTCACTGGGAGCTGTTATGAGGCACCACACCAAGCAGGAGCTTGTGAAATGTGGCGTGTTTGTGTGGTGCTGACAGGAGTGTGAATAGCTAATGGCAAATGGTTGGGTGCATAAGGCAGCGTGGCAGCAGTGGGCAGTGGTGGTGCCACACATGTGGATGAAAGAAAGACTGACTCTTTAAGTTAGCGCACTGAATGGCTAAGTAGCTGAGTGGTTGACAGTGGTGGCTGGGTGGGATCCTGTGTTCACCTCAAGGAGACAATAAGCAGAACTTTGGTCGGTAATGCATTTATTCTATTCAACAGAGATTGGAGAACAGTTTTATCATCACTGGCCTCTGTAGCCTGATTAATTTAACCTCAAGGAGGTGTACATGTATTTAAGATAGGTACAGAAAGGCAGACAATTAACCTCACACATAGGCTACACTTATAGCCAAGAAACCTCAAGCACCAAGAATGTTAATTGGAAATTGGAAATGTACAAAATACTACTCTAAAGCATGTTACGGAGGGCTACTACAACAAAAGATGTTATTCACGCTTAAGAGCACAAACTAAGAAAGCCACCAGTGATACCCTGCTGCCCCTAGAAAATACAAAGACATCCAAATTCCTGAAAACTCAACAACCACACATAATGATGACCCTTTCCTCCTGCATGAAATACAATATATTGACAAACACATTAGTATACTTGATACAGCTGATAATTTAACAAGACTAATCCAATGGTAAACATGGATGATGGATGTAACATTCAAGATGTGCCCTAAACCATTCACTCTGACATACAAGATTGGAATAAACCCAGCTTGTCACAGAAACACACATCTCAGGACACACACTGAACACCATCTTCACCACTAGTGACAGCATTAAATACAACTCCGCTTCGTCGCTGATGTGGACCACCTACTCCATTATCCACTTGCAGATCAACACACTGCAAGCCAAGGCACCACCAGTGGCAGCCTACCCAGTCACAGCTGGGGCAAAATCTCAGAAGCATGCTGGCTCAACACCCTCCGCACGGAACAACCTAACCTCAAGGATAACTTCAAAGAGGACATCACTTCAACAACTGGATCAAGAAATGTGCAGACTCTCCCACACCTATCAAACCCAACAAGCAAAGGAGAACTAACAAGAAGGCCAGCTGGTACACAGAGGACCTTTGAGATTCTAAACAACACTGCAAACAGCTAAAAAGAAAATGGAGACCCAGCCATGGAACTACCGATAGAACCAACTACAATCTGCACTACCACCAGCAACTGAGAGACACCAAGAAAAGAAGGATAACCAAACGCATCTAAGGGAGCTCCAACACCTGCAGAGAGATCTTCTTGATCGTCAAGGAATTCACCAAACACTCAGCCTCTGCCAGCAGCATCACCCCCTACCAAAACTTATCGTCCACCTATCAAGATTCTTCCACAGCAAAATAGCAAACATCTATAGCAACTTCACACACATAGCAATCTCATCCCCAAACTGCCCCTCACCAACCAAGACGGTCACCAGACAGAACGGAAAGAAGACAGAGTGACGATCATGTAGACCAGCCAATCAGGAGCCCCAACAGATCGATACCCCCATCACAACTACAACCTCAGAGCATCACCAATCAGCACCGCTTTCACCCACTTCCTTAATGTTTCCATCACATACACCACATTCCTGGAAGACTGGAAGCATGCAGTGGTCAATGCCCTCCTCAAGAAGCCGTCGGCTGACCTGAGCCAACCAAGCAACTGATCTCTCCACTCCCCAACCCAGCCATAGTGATAGAGAAGGCCATCAACAAGCAACTCACAAGCGACCCTGAACTACACGACCGACTGGACAACACTACCAACACCTGCCCTGGTGTCAGCAACTCTGTGCATCGTGAGCCAACGACACCTGGCTGTGGGCCACTGCTGACAGCTGCCTCGTGCCTACACTGCGGTCGAGTAGGTCACACATTTGGAACTGAGTCTTAATTACACCATGGCCGAGAACATCAAGAATGGCAGATTTAACTCACAATACTCCCTTCGATGTGGTGAGACCAAGCATGTGCATAGCATCCCAAACACACATGTATGTGGGCCCTTGATGACTACGCCGTCGGCCAAGACTGCAGTCCAGGAGGCATCACGCCAACCCAATCCAGTCCATACCAGGCAGGACACATCATTGTCGCTGACTAAACACACACTCGGCTCTGGTACTTTTGCCTACGTCAACCACAAGTCACCCCCAAATGTCATATCAACTTCGTGTGTTAGAGTTCCAGGAGGAGCTCGCTGAACCACGCTGACCGCTGCCTCAGGCCTCCACTACGGTTGAGTAGGTCACACACTATTCAAATTCAGTCTTGATTTATTTATGGCTATCTTGATGTCATTGTACAGGCCTCAACGCAGACTGCATCCCCTTGCAGCCCCGGTGCCACTAAGTCTGTTCCCCGAGACCCATGGACACTTTTAGGTTGAATTTTGGTGGCGACTGAGTCCATGGACTTGGGGTTATCATCGCCATCATGACGGTGATACTAACTTTGTGGCGAAAACGATGCCATTTGCTGCTTCTGGACAGTTTCCACCCTCTGCATCATGACCTGGAAGACACCTTCCACTGTCCCCCGCAAGCCTCTGCCACGTCCACCTTGGACATCGATGAGGACCCGCTCAGCACTTTATGTGCCCCTATCTCACTGCACCACAAGTCACCTGGCTACCCTGGTTCTGGTAATGGGTTGCGTGGGATGTCAATGGGCTGTATTAGGGCGTCAGTGTCGTAGGTGTGGTGGTCCACTCCGGCATCACTGATGTGTGGTCTTCTGTGCTCTGCTGGAGGTGTTGTTTGTCCCTTTGCAATGTGGAGGGGAGATGCATGTTGACATGTGTGTTGGCGCATTGTTCTTGTTTACATGCAGACTGTATGACAGTGTACATTGTGACTGTTTTGGAGGTGTAGGATTTAGATGCGGACAGTGTACATTTGGCCTACATGACGGGTGTGAGGTTTTACGCGTACATTTCCATTTCACAGTTTCCAGCTCTGTCAGATGTGGTGGCCCTGTTTCTGTGCGTGTACGGAGCCAGTTGTGTCCTCTGTTCTGCAGTGTCGGGGTTGCACACTGTAAAACATTGTCGTCAATGTGGATGTGCTGTGATTGCTATGTGTGTGTGCTGCAGTGTGCCACGGGGATGAGGGACATGATCCAGGGTCATTGTGGGTGTGCAGTGTGGTACACATCGTTGTGCATGTGTGCCATTGTGCTCATCTCCCCTGTGCCCCCAGTCCCTGGTCTTTACTCACCCTGTTGATGTTGTTTCAGGTCCTCCCGAGCTGTGTCCACACTCCCAACTCCTTGCACCGTCTCCGCACTGTTGACTGTGACCTCTGTTTCCTTCAGCTCCTCCTGTGGCGCAGGACTCCCACCACCTGTCCCCATTGCTGCCTTCCAGTTAGCGGCGTCTTTGTGCCTGGTTCAGATTTTCACATCATGCCAGCACCTCTTGGCCTCCTTCATTGGCCTCCTCGACACTCCGGCTGCATTCAAGGTAGTCTGATTGTGGGTCAGTTGCTGGTTGTGTTCTGTCACCTCCTTGACGCTGGTCTTGTTTTCTTGCGGACTGCACTCCGTCTTCCTCTCCCTCTTCTCCTTGGCCTTCCCCGAGCCCATTGTTCCTTGCTGGTGGTCTGTGGGGCTTGTGGGGTTTGCGTTGGCCTCTGCGCTTGGTCAGGGTGCATCCATGTTGCTACACACTTTGACTTTTTTCTGGTGTGTTGTTTTAGTAGCTTTAATAGTGCATTTTCCCGCCAGACGTGCGGGATTTGCAGGCCTGTGGCGGGTTTTCGCAGCTTTTTGTATCGCGCTTGGCCTCATCGCAGGTTTTTTGGCGTTCGTGTTTCGCATTTTTGCGGCGTGGCGTTGATTTTAACGAGCCATTTGACGCATTATCTGGTAACTATCGCATCGTAGTGCCGTGTTGTGAATACTTTGTTAACACAGCGTAAATTTCCCCCGATAGACTGCGATGTTGTAGGTTGCATTTAGTTACTTTTGCAATGATTATCATACGTTCTTGAGAATATGCCCCCAAATTATACATGATCATTAGTACAAACATATTTTTAAAATCTCCCCATCCTTTTCCCCTATAAATCCACACATCTCACTTATTTAGCATTATAAAACATGTAATATACAAAGCAAATCTAACTAAATCTTAAGAAAATAATTACAATATTCACAAATTACATTAATCAAAATAAAAATGAAAAATTACCAAAATAAATAGCATACACTTATTAGATTCTGCAAAACAACATAATAAAATACTCTTAAAATGATATTACAAACAACAATGATTTGAAAAACTATATTTATAGAGCAATACTAAAAACAACACTTAAAACAATATTCTTACCATCAATTTTTCTGGCCAAGATATTTTTAAAATCGCGATATGCTGGACGCAATACTTTCGGTTCACAATATTTTGTATTCAATATTTTATCTAAACTCACACTAGAAAGGAGGTAGGTTCCCTAGGCTTAATTATATTTGGCAGAGAACCTGCAATGTTATGGTAAGATTAATCCCTCCTATTATGCATTTCTTTTCCACTTTATTTCTAATATAAGCCAGAGAACAGATAATGTCAAAAGAAAACAGTAGGTGAATAAACTACATTTTCCAATGTTTAAATGGATAGAACTACTAAAAGTGGTATAAGACCATGTGATAGTGCCAATCAGTGTAAAAATACAAGACTCAAGCACAATTTTAGTTCCTCTTTTTTCGCTGCTCAGGCTGTCATGTAAGTGCTATAACATGTTCTTTGGGAAGGGGGCGTGGCTAAGCGAGCCACGATGGCGGTGCAGCTTTGCTTAGGCTCCGCGTCTGGGCGCCTCTCGGCAGTTATATGGAGTGTATCACCGGGAGCTGATCGATGCACAGGGCATCGGAAGGTGGCAACATCACGGCGGGGGAGACGGCGGATGCCTGGGCGCATCCCTAGCCCTCCGGACGAGACTTGGTCCGGCTGATGCCGCTGGCGCCGCACCCCGAGCCGTAAGATGGCGGCGGAGCGCTTCTGCGCGATGCGAGAGATGCCGTGAGAGGAGACGGGGAAGTTGGCAACGCGTCTCGCCCTGATCGCGCTGACGCTCGGAGGGTGTAAGCGGGAAGCGGACCCCCGGAGAGAGACGTTGGGCACCGGAGAACGGAGGGGCATTGCTGGCCCGGGCGCACCCGCCATTTTGAATCTGCTGAGCCCACTGAGACCCGGAGTCGGACCCCTGGGCGGCCCCTGTGTACCCAAGGTACTCCGTGTGACTGGCGCTGAAGGGGGCTAAGAGGGAGCTGGATTAGGATGCGGATGGCAGGACCTGGAGGCATTCAACCGACCCGACCAGCGCTTGCCTGACCCTAACATGGCCGCCTACGGGACATTGCATCCCTCTCAATACAGCCGGTGAGGCCTTGCTCCTTGAGCCTACTGAAGTGACGTCCTTCTGGGAGTAACCCGCGGGAGCTGCTGTGCCCTTGCCAGACCTGCTGACCACCTACCCGCCACGGGACTTTGATGGCCTCGCCTCGACAGTAGACCCTGGGAGAGACTTGGGCTTGCACGGGGACCACGAGGACGGTGCTTACGCTCCCCCCCTTGACCTTGAGGCGGTCACGGAGGATCCCCAGTGGCACCAGCCGTCAGTGGAGACCCCGCGGGAGGTGGACTGGTGTTGGGAGCGCCCTGAGTCTGGTGCCTGGTGGCTGGTGCGGACGCTTCCTATGCTTGGTTCACGGAGGGGACCTTAGTGGGCCGGCTCGAGCGGCGGCTTCCCTGGGCGTCTTCACCCGTGAGACGGCGCGGCTGCGCCTCCCACCCTTCCGTGGATTCCTTGCGTCACTGTGGCTACTACTACGACCCGGTGGACACTGCCGACTCGCCCAGACCACGTGGACTCACGATGGGGAAGTCAAAACCCGCGCAGCATCAGGTGATCCCGGAAACGGCCCCGGAGAACATGCCTCGGACCTCGACGTGGTCCCCCAGCACGGTGGCCTCCACAGACTTATCGATCTCGGACAAGTTGGATAAGGTCCTCGCCGCCATTGAACTATCCCGTCTGTCCATGGAAGAACGCCTTGGTACCCTGGCGACGGATGTAAATCTCCTTCGCGATGACCACCGGAAGTTGGCGGACCGGGTGCGTACGGAGGAGCGGACACTTACGGAAATACAACCCATATTAAAAGAGCAGCAACAGACGCTCCAGGGGGTCCTTACTCGCCTTGCTGCGGTGGAAGAGCACGCGCAGGATTTGGAGGGCCGCTCGAGACGCTGCAACATCCGAGTGCTGGGGCTACCGGAGGGAATCGAGGATGCCGACCCCATTGCATATATGGACACGTGGCTGAAGTCGTTTACCCCGCCTGCAGACCGCACACCATTCTTTTCCATAGAACGGGCTCACCGTGTGCTGGCCCGAAAGCCCCCACCCGGCACGTCTCCTCGACCATTTCTCGCTAAGTTCCTGCACTTCCGGGATAGGGATGCGGTGCTCCGGGCGGCGCGACTAGCTGCACCGTTGCTAATGGAAAACAGCCACATTATCTTCTTCCCGGACTATGCTCGAGCGGTGCAACAACAGAGATCTTCCTTTCTGGACGTAAAGCGGAGGCTACGGGACAATAAGATCCAATACGCGTTGCTCTTCCCGGCCCGCCTCAAGATTATCTATAAAGGATCCTCCCTCTTCTTCGCATCTGCGGAGGCCGCGCAAGATTGGACAGATCAACACTGCTCGCGGGCATCCGATCCTCGTCCCCAGAGGAGCTCCCCTCTCAAAACTTTCCACGCCCGGAAGCGGCCCAAGAAGCTCCGTAACATCGAGTCCCGACCAATGCAAGGCACCCACGACTCGCCGGATCTCGAATAGATTATGCGAGAGAGACGGGAAGTTCTACAAGCGGTGATTGACCTGCGCACCACACAACCTTCAGACTCTATAGATCGACCTCCGCACCTGTTCTCATCCGATGGTGACAACGACAGCGACAGCACCGTCTCGGGGGCGGACCGAGCGGCACCCCCCCACGCCACTCCGCAAACTGCAGATGGACTATTGGATGGATCGCCCTCCCCTCCTCTCCCCTGAGGCAACTCGGACACACGGACTCTTGGTATCCTTCTCTACGATGCACACCTAGCACCCATGATATTGCACCCACGGAGACAGTCACTCTGCTCCAGATACACGGTGATCCTACTACATGCCCACTCAGCGTGCGGCCTCGCACTAGCACATCGTCACCCCCTATCACATAAAGCAGTTCTCCCCCTATAGTGTTAAGGGAGGTAGTTTGGACACATCGTTACCCACACGATGAGTCCTAAGTATTGGGACAGTTTCCCGCATCCCCATACGTTGTTCACACCCCGGTTTGCATATGTCCCACTTCGCCATGGAGTTTCACACCTCAGCACATCCTTTTTCCAGGCTTCCAGTCCTCCTGCCCCCCTCCAACACAGCACGTCCCTGAGGGTCTACTATGCGATTTCTCTAAGGGGCACCACACCCCGCCCCCACACAGAACCGACCATCTATGGCACGACTGACAACTAGCGCAGACATTAATATACTCACACTCAACACACGTGGTATACATACCCCACGTAAGCGCTACGCGATATACGCCTATGCGAAACGACAGAAGGCATCTATCCTCTGCTTACAAGAAACCCACCTTAATGCAACCGAAGCCGGCAAACTGCGCTAAAATGGCACGGACTTCTCTGCGCCACGACCTACTCCTCGTTTGCCAGAGGGGCACTGATATGGATCCACCCGGGAACCCCTTTTCGGGAACTAAGACGGGTGGTGGACGACGAAGGCAGATACGTCCTACTAGAGGGTCTCTTAGACGGGAGGGCTGTCCTCTTAGGCAGTATATACGCCCCAAATGTCGACCAGGATAAATTCTGGGACCGACTCACAATCTCGTTGGCTCAATTCACACAGGTGCCTTGGCTATTAGGAGGGGACTACAACTGTATCCTGGACCCGGTGCTGGACCGCTCACACCCTCCACTCCCACACTCTCCCACCTATAGACAAATAGACCGCTTTAAAGCGTGGGCCGCACACTGGTCCCTCACGGACGCATGGAGGCTGCACCATCCCCAGACCCGTATTTACTCTTTCCACTCCATCCCTCATAATTTACGAGTTCGGCTTGACCGATTCTTATGCACGACGGCGCTTCTCCCGCAAATATGTCACTCGGACTATCTGGGTAGAGTCGTTTCCGACCATGATGCACACCTCCTCGGCCTCCAGTGGCGACCCCCGCACCCCCCTGTTCCTACGTGGCGGCTGTCACGGGAGTGTCTCACGGACCAGACCTTTACACATGACCACCAACGTAGCATCCAAGACTACTTTACGCATAATGTGGGGACCGCGTCGTCAACCCTGGTCGAGTGGGATGGTTTCAAGGTAGTAGCCAGGGGAGAATGCATTCGGTACAGAGCCGGGGCGCGACACACCCTGGAGCAGGCCCTAGAGAAGGCAGAGCAGCAACTGGCTGCGGCCACGAAGGCCGCAGATCAATCAGTGGCGACAGTAACTCAGGTCACCCACGCCAAATCTGAGTACCAGGTGGCGTGCATGGACCTGCGTCGTCACAATTTTCGGGCCTACGCAAACTGAATGCATCGGGAACGTGATAGGTCGGGCACACTCTTGGCATGGCTTGCTAAGCAGGATACCGAAGTCCGGCCTATTACTGCAATCATAAACCCCCAGGGTACTCTGGTGCAGTCTCAAGATGAGATCCTCCAGGCGTTCTATCACCACTACTCGGCAGTCTACACCGCTCCCACGGCTCTCGATTCCAGGGCCATCGACCACTTCCTCGACCCTCTACCCCTTCCCCGAATTGCCTCTGCAGACCGGAAGGGGTTGGACACAAAGATAAACACAACTGAGATTACAAGTGCGGTACGAGCAATGGCCCGCGGCAAGGCCCCTGGCCTTGACGGGCTCCCACTTGAATATTACGCCACTTTTGCCCCACAGTTGACCTCTCGGCTATCGGCAGTATTGGACTCGGCGCTTAGACTTGGCGAACTGCCCGGCTCTATGAGAGCGTCGGTGATTGTGACATTACCGAAACCCGACCGTGACCCTCAACTCCTCGCCTCCTACCGTCCCATCACACTGCTCACAGCTGACTGTAAAATCTTGGGAAAAATTTTGGCGGACAGATACTCTCAAATCATATGCCCGTTAGTACACCCGGACCAATGCGGTTTCGTCCCAGGGAGGAATACCTCTCATAACATTCGGCGCCACTTTCACATTCAGGATCAGATTGGGGATCGCTTCCCGCACGCGGCGTGTCTGATCTTGGACCTTGAAAAGGCGTTCGACACCCTAACGTGGCAATTCCTCTTTTCAGTCCTCGGGCGGGCGGGTTTCGGCCCCCCACTCATAGCCTATACTCGCCTACTCTACACCGATCTTACGTCCCGGATCCACCTTGGTCGCTATATCTCCCCGGAATTCGCGATACACCGGGGCACGCGACAGGGATGCCCCCTCTCGCCCCTCTTATTCGCACTCGCGGTAGAACCCTTGGCCATCCGGCTCCGTGGGGATGGGCAGACCTGGGGTATCCCACTGGCGGATGTCACACACTGTGTATCCATGTATGCAGACGATCTTCTCATATATATACGGGATGTGACGACGGATCTCACCGCCGTTGAGACCGCCCTGTTGGAGTTTGCGGAGGCCTCTGGGTTGAGGGTGAACTGGGACAAATCGATGGTCTATCCCCTCCACCCGGACGCCCCCTCTCGGGAGGTCTGTATCGGCGACCGGAAACTGCACTGGGCGACGGAGGGTCCCCGATACCTCGGGATCCGATTATATCACTCCCCAATCGACATTTTTGAGGGGAACCATCGGAGGGCACTAGCAGGGATAAGATCCTCCATTGGGTTCTGGCGGAGTCTACCGTTGGCCCCGATTGGCCGGGTAGCCCTGGCAAAGATGATACTGGTCCGCGGCTTTTGTACTACTTCACCAATCTCCCAGTGATTCCCCCCGCTCCTTCTTCAAAGATTTAGATACGCTCCTCAGCTCTCTGATATGGGGGCAGGGACGGCACAGAATCGCGTTGGCCAAGCTAAGACTGCCCACGACGCAAGGGGGGCTTGGGGCGCCCTCATTCGAAGCCTACTTCCTGGCGTCGCAGCTCCAATGGCTCTCATATTGGATGGCGGAGCGATGCCTGCTTGAGACATGCACTGTCACGGGTTTTGTGCCCCTGCCCGAGTTGCGACGCCTGCTTCTGCCGGGTTCCCGTCCCACGCGAACCTACCGCCTGCAGGTGGACGTTGCCCGGAAATGCGTGTAACGTATCCACCGCATGGCACCGCGCTGCCCTCCGTACACACCAACATTACCGCTGGTCGGCTGGCCCAGAAATAACGGATTCTTCACACCCGCCATGCTTCGGGAATGGATGGCGAGGGACATTATCGAAGCGGAAATGCTATTTGACGAGGGACAGCTCAGGCCATACCGACAGCTCATGGAGGAATACGATTTGCCCCCAGGCCAGTTCCTGCTTCACCATCAACTCCTCAGCCACTTTCGACCATATGCTGACCTCACGCACGGGGAACCTCCCACACACCCAGTCCTACACACACTCTTACAACTGGGACGGGGTCGACACCTTATTACGTGGTTGTATAAATCAATCGGGAACCTAACACCCCCACTGCTGGTGCATCTCCGAGCCCTATGGGAGGAGGAGACGGGACGACCATTTCACGACAGCGAATGGGACAGAGCGATAGAATTCCCCAAAAAAGTATCCAGGAATGCCCGCTTTAAAAATATACAGTTTCACATTCTCCATAGGGCCTATCTGACGCCAGCGCGCCTTCAACGTTTTTATCCCGACACTACATTTCTATGCCCTCGTTGTCAGGCGCAGGATGCTGCCTTCTTTCACATGTTCTGGACCTGTCCAGGCATCCAGAACTATTGGACTTCTATCCACTCAACACTCAGAGACCTCACTGGGCTGACCCATTTGACTACCTGGGAGGGATGCGCGCTGGGTATCCTGGGGCGGAGAAAACGACACAAGGTGTCGATGCGCTTCGTCTTCCTGGCCCACCTATTGGCCAAACGCTGTATAGCAATGCACTGGCGGTCCCCTACTGGTCCTCCGCTTGCAGCTTGGGTAGGGGCGGTTCTTAAATGGGCTGCTGCGGAGGAGGACGCAATACGAGAGGAGGAGGCTAAAGGCACCCGTAAAACCCCAGTCTCTTTAGAGTGGGCGCTCCTACTACACCAATTCAGACAATCTCAGACCCCAACTGCACTGGTAGCCGACATGAATACCCCCGACGCCGCACCGCCTCACACGGTCCGAGTCTCCGCGGCGGGGGATCCCCCCCCAGTGTCCCCCCGCACCACCCCCGGGCCAGCTGAGTTCCCCCCTCTGCTCACCTGATGCACCCCACGGCTCCTCATCCCGGATTGTGCACACACCCACCCCCCCTAGATGGGCGGCAGCTATATAGCCGAACAGGCAATGGCAGACTTGGGACATAGCCTAGAACACATCACCCAGAACTTCATGGCATCCCCCAGTTTGGTTCTCCTCCCCAGTTTTCTTTACAGGCACTGCTTTGCAATCATACAGACCACTTCCACACGGAACAAGACATATATGTACCCTCTATATTGACGTTGGTCTATTTGTCCGCTAATGTAAAGTACCCATTTACACGGCAAGGGATGTATGTATACTCATATTCTTAAATGCCAATAAAAAGAATTTTCAAAAAAAAAAACATGTTCTTTGGGAAGCTATTCAAAATCTTATATTTTCTTACTTAGAAATTATTATTTCAGATTCCAAAACCTCCTACTTTTGTTAGCAAACTCTGAGCCTTTTTCCCTGGATTTCCTTCTTTCTATGGTGTTTTGACCTGCTGGAGCTCATTGTGGCCAGTTATCAACTATAATTCTTAGGGCTACCAAGTGACTATTCATGCACATCAGTTGTTTAGAGATGCTTTCCAGTCAGTTCCTTTGCAATCCAAACATTCACAAAGGAACACGCTTGATGCTCTGTCCTCTTAAGAATGGGCAATCTGACAGTGGCGTGTTACATTAATCCTTTAGGCGGCACCAAATCAAACATTCTTGCAGAAATAGCTAAACAATTCTTGGAATCCTGCCTCCAATATTAGTGAGAGCAGAATATTTTCCAGGAGCAAACAACTTTGTCATATATTGGTATTCTCACCATCTTTCAGATCACCGTGACTGGAAACTTCACATGCCAGTTTATTCAGATTTCCAATCCCAGTGAGGTTTATTCACCATCGATCTCTTCGTCTCTTGCCACTGCCCGACTTCCAAAATTTTTGAGTTGGAAACTAAATCTGCTGATGATTGCCTCAGGTGTGTTCTTTCACCGGTTTGTTACAAAACTTCCTTTTGCCTTTCCCCCTATTCTCATGATATTCTGATGTCATTTTATCCAAAGTAACTCCATTCTGGAGCTCCAAAGTCTCATTTTTTACTAATGTCAATATTCTTTCCAATTCTTCTCCCATCTTACAATTATCTTCTAACCAGCCATTGGTGACAGTGTCATCATTTGGTAACAATGCACCATCTTATATTGAACCATGACGGATATCAGGCCAGCTTTTGTCCAGGACTTTCAACAGAAAATATCTCCTTCATTGACTAAGTCTGGGTTCGCTAAAAAAATAAAATGAATAGATCAGTTTGGGCTCTCTGGTCTAGCTGGTGTCTTGAATCAAACACCGATCCTGTATCTGCAGATCTCTCACAGGTAGCAAATTTATTAGAGTGTTAAGCTTCTAAAGGTAAATGTTGAGAATCGTCAATAAATTCTGATCTGAAATTTCCTTTCAACATCAGTTTGTCACAGGTAACCCACTGAAGAGCACCCTATAGTTAGGAGACTCTTAACGGAAATTAGGCTAAGTATATCTTTTTTTCTTAAATATTGCACTTAATGGGATGTCAATTTCTTTTTACAAATATTTGAATTCTGGTCAGATAGTCCTAGTCTTTTGCTAAAGGATTTATTTTCTCAATTAACTATGTTGTTGTGTTTAATACCTTTTAAGAGAGAACTCAAGCGGTAGGGCATCCAGCACTAGCGCACTAGGTGTTTTCATAAATCAAAAAAGATTAAGTAATAAAGACAAAAAAATAATTATTATGCTCACTTCTCGTGGTTTACCGCTCAACAACCACACTAACAAATGCTCAATTAAGAAGAAGGAACAACACAATTTAAAGACAATAACATCTATATTAGAATCAAATCCTCAAAATGAAAAGCAGTCATTAGGCAGATAGTTCATGATTCAAATCCAATCTTCTTTATTGTAATTCAAGTCAAGTTCTCTTCATGAAAAAGTCATTTGATTTTTCAAATTAAAGAATTGCAGCTTTCTTGCATAAGTCAGATCATTCTTTGTTGTGATACTTAAGTCAGCCAACGCGTTTCTTCTAAAAAGATGTCATCAGGGCTGAAATAATAAAAAAAGCAAATATAACTATTCAATTGTAACTTCAAAGAGAAACATGATCTTAATAAAAGTAGAACTCTGCCTATATCCATTCTAATATTGTGCCAGTATCAGATGGAGGTACTATATTTCAAAAGGTATAGTTTTAGATTATTTCCAATGTGTTCACCATCTTTACATGGCGATTAGTTCGTTGCCAAGGCACATTTCTGTATTCGTAATACAATGGAGAAGGGCCTGTATCCAATGATAAAGCATTCCTGAACAGTTGACACAAATCCCAATTTCCATAAATTAAAGCAGTGTTATATATCTAATCAAATGATGGCAATAGAATAAGTCTTCATTTTAAGGTCTACAGTAGTTTAAGAACCGGTAATCCTTATTAAATTAGAACTACATTCGTACCTTTAGTAATTTAAGGTATATCTTCTCATTAAAACGTTTAAAGGCACCGCATGAATCAAATATTAAGTGTGCTAGTATTCTGAGAGGAGTTTCATCTAAGATGAAGGGGGAGAAAGAAGAAAACATGGCAAATCTTTACGGCTGTGGTCAAGTTAGACCAATATGGTTGCAGTTAATGGTCTAAATGAAATGATTCTTACCTATTTAATACCCGTTAATTTTGCGCGCATATTTTTCAAACAAGTAATCTTATTCAAATCTTGCTACGATGTGATGTTCTTAAAAATAAACATATTAAGTATTTTAGTGATGAAATTTATAAAATATAAACAATTATTCAAAGCTATACGTTAACTTATGAATACATTTTAGTGCAATTCCAAAATAGCTGAATACAGCTCGAAAAACTCAATGCAAACCTGATTAAAAGTGACCCAAACAACATTTACCACAGTATACGAGGCAAAGTCGCCTCGTAGACCCCCATTTGTGCTAGCACTCACCTCAGTAGTAGTAATGGATCGTCAGCGTGGCCCGAAAAATCCCGCTGCAACCGTTTGGTCAAAGCTAGCATCTTAAATACCTCCCATTATCCAATACCTATTTAGATGCAAAATGTAGAGTAGCCAATCGTAAAGCTGGTTATTCTATTCTTCATTTAAATAAACTGTTCCCTCTCTGGTCCGCTAAATATATGGTAGCCAATCGAAAAATGGTTGTTCTATTCCTCATTCAAATAACCTGTTCCCTCCCTGATTGATACTATCCAGTGCGTGAACCAGTAGCTGTGAAACTCTTTGCTATTGGCAAGAAAACATGTTCTAACCAAAAGCCTGACTCTCACTGGTTATCCCTTAAGCCAATGGTAGTCATTAATACTTATCGGCATCAGAATTAAAGGCGAACAACACATCATGCTATTGACATTATCCAAATTACTCCATCGGTTACGGTGCCCAATTCAGTAACCAACCCACTGTATTCCCTTTTATTATGTAAAAAAGTACAAAATGAAAAAAATAAATTGTGGTTAAAGAGAATTATTAGTTGAAAGAGTTTAATAAAAAATAAGGGCGTCTATTTAAAAGATGTATTTAAAGGAAAGGAGATTTCTAGTTGGGAGGAGTCAATGAAAAGAATACGTCTATTAGCAACGTACTAGTAAAAATTAGTCCATGAATGCATTCCCTTACTATTGTGAACCTAGTTAGCACAGGGGAGAGATGCCCAGCCTAGCAACCCGAGTGATCCCAATTCCACGTGTTCAAACCTGCTATTGAGAAAAGCAGGCAAGAATTCAAAAGTGCTGATTATGACATGACATATATTTCTTATTGTATTTATTACAAGCAATAAGAAGGACTTGTACCTCAGTTTGTTCATTCATGACGGTGCCTTTGAATTGAAATACAAGAAAATAATAAAAATAATTGTAAATATCATTCAACGAGAACAATATACATTATGTAACAATTCAAAAACAATGTACAAACAGTACATTTACACAATATCACTAAATTCGCATTCTACACCACAATATTATTCCGTTACATTTAGATATTGAATACATTTTCTTGATACTTAGCTCCTGCTGTATAAGTGAAAATTAATTCAATTTCCTATATTTCCATAAGAATAATTTGAACATATGCAATTTCTCAATACATTGTTACCAACCTATGATTTCATGCAAATACTATAAGTGAATTATGTGTAGTTTGTCATGATGATTAATGACAACTATTAAAAAAAAGTTTAATTCATTGTCACTGCTGAGGCCAAGGATTGTGGCCCTACATCTACTATTCCATTGTACCTCTTGTTGTTGCAGTTCTAGTTCCCAATCCCCTCCTCTCATTTTTGGTGTGATTTTCTGTAAACCATGAAACTTGAAACTACCACTATGTTTGTGATCCTGCTTTACATGTTGACACAAGGGTGAATTTGTATCTCGGTTTAATATAGCTCTTCTATGTTCTTGTATTCTAGGTTTCAAGGTACGTTTAGTGCTTCCTATATATATTTTAGTACATGCACAGATTAAAACATATATTACGCCCGTACTGTTACAATTGATGAATTCATTTATATTATAACTTTTCTTAGTGTTGTAACTAAATGTTTTAATACGATTGATGCCGAAGTCACATATGTTACAATTTCCACATGTAAAGAAGCCTTTAGCTTGGCTTGTCAGCCAATTCGAACCTTCTGATCTAATAGGTTCCACATAGTTTCTAGTGACAAAATTTCCAATAGTAGCACTTCTTCTATATGTCATTTTAGGTTTGTCAGAGATGACACCGAACAATCCCGTTACTCCCTTCAGCTAATTCCAATTCTTATTTAAGATCTTGAAAATCTGATTATGGTGTGTATTGTATGTGGTAATAAATGCCACACGATCAGTATTTTCGTGTCTCATTTTTTGAATCAATGTATCTTCCCTTTTAACCTTTTCAATTCGATGTCTTGCCTGTACAAGGCTACTTTTAGGATAGCCTCTATTTTCCAATCTACATTGTAATGCATATAATTCCAATTTGAATTCTATGTCTCGGCTACAGTTTCTCTGAATATGAATCATTTCCCCGTAGGGAATGCCTTTCACTACTGAGGCCGGGTGGGAGCTGTCCGCTCTTAAAATAGAGTTAGTTGCTGTTTTTTTTCCGAATAATTGACTGTGAACCTGATTTTTGACTATGAACAGCTCAATATCTAAAAACTCTATCCTGCTCGGCTGATGGCTCATTGTAAATGTTACATTAAAATCAATGTTGTTCAAAAACTGGTGGTAGTCTCTCAATTCGATGTCTGATCCTTTCCAGATGAGCAAAACGTCATCAATAAAACATCCCCAGAAAACTATTTGATCCATCCATAAGGTCGCTCTTCTGCTCCAGACATGCTCCCTCTCAAATCATCCCATATAAAGGTTGGCATAGGAGGGAGCAAACCTGGAGCCCATAGCGGTGCCTCTTATTTGTTGAAACCATTCTCCTTCAAAGATGAAAAAATTATTCTGTAAAATCAAAAACTCGTGTCTATCAACATTTTGGAGTTGTTTCTTAAACTCGCACTTCTTTGTCCAGTGATGCATGTGTACAGCCCTACGACATCAAAAGTCACAAAACTCAAACTTTCATAGTCAAAAATCAGGTTCACAGTCAATTATTCAGAAAAAAAACAGCAACTAACTCTATTTTAAGAGCGGAAAGCTCCCACCCCGCCTCAGTAGTGAAAGGCATTCCCTACAGGGAAATGATTCGTATTCGGAGAAACTGAAGCAGAGACACATAATTCAAATTGGAATTAGACACATTACAATGTAGATTGGAAAATAGAGGCTACCCTAAAAGTAGCCTTGTACAGGCAAGACATCGAATTGAAAAGGTTAAATGGGAAGATGCATTGATTCAAAAAAACGAGACACCAAAATACTGATCGTGTGGCATTTATTACCACATACAATACACACCATATTCAGATTTTCAAGATCTTAAATAAGGCTCCCTGATTTCCGTTTTTACAGATAAATACAGATAAATACAGACGGAAAACAATGTGTTTTCTGTTTGCATTTATTTCTAAAAGTGGATAAATACAGAAAATTGTGCTTCTTTTAAGTGACTCTTCATGCTGTCTTTCATGAATTATAGCCCAATAGCTGCGCAGATGGACAGCATAGGAAATTAAAAAACAGGATGACGTTTCTTTAAATAACTGCATGTGTCAACATACATTTGTGGTATAATGCTAATATTTGCCAGTGGATGCACTGTTATGTAATATTTGGCAGATTAAATAGCTAAAACACAACAGAACTCAAATTAGGAAAGCACGCCTATCGGTTAAATAAATATGGAAATGTAGTTTCCATATTTCATATGCAAAACTCAAAATAAATATGGATAAATACAGATAAAATGCCCAAAAAATAAATATGGATAAATACAGACGGAAATGTCAAAAAAATAAATACTGTAATTCCGGGAGCCCTAATCTTAAATAAGAATTGGAATTTGCTGAAGGGAGTACCGGGATTGTTTGGTGTTATCTCTGACAAACCTAAAATGACATATAGAAGAAGTGCTACTATTGGAAATGTTGTCACTAGAAACTATGTGGAACCTATTAGGTCAGAAGGTTCGAATTGGCTGACAAGCCAAGCTAAAGTCTTCTTTACATGTGGAAATTGTAACATATGTGACTTGGGCATCAATCGTATTAAAACATTTAGTTACAACACTAAGAAAAGTTATCATATAAATGAATTGATCAATTGTAACAGTACGGGTGTAATATTTGTTTTAATCTGTGCATGTACTAAAATATATATAGGAAGCACTAAACGTACCTTGAAACTTAGAATACAAGAACATAGAAGAGCTATATTAAACCAAGATACAAATTCACCCTTGTATCAACATGTAAAGCTGGATCACGAACATAGTGGTACTTTCAAGTTTCATGGTTTACAGAAAATCACACCAAAAATGAGAGGAGGGGATTGGGAACTAGAACTGTGACAACAAGAGGCAAAATGGATTAGTAGATGTAGGGCCACAATCCTTGGCCTCAACAGTGACAATGAATTACACTATTTTTTTATAGCTGTCATTAATCATCATGACAAACTACACATAATTCACTTATAGTATTTGCATAAAATCATAGGTTGGTAACAATGTATTGAGAAATTGCATATGTTCGAATTATTCTTATGGAAATGTAGGAAATTGAATTAATTTTCACTTATACAGCAGGAGTTAAGTATCAAGAAAATGTATTCAATATCTAAATGTAACGGAATAATATTGTGGTGTAGAATGCGAATTTAGTGATATTGTGTAAATTTACTGTTTTGTACATTGTTTTTGAATTATTTCATAATATAGATTGTTCTCGTTGAATGATATTTACAATTATTTTTATTATTTTCTTGTATTTTGATTCAAAGGCACTGTCATGAATGAACAAACTGAGGTACAGGTCCTTCTTATTGCTTGTAATAAATACAATAAGAAACATATGTCATGTCATAATCAGCACTTTTGAATTCTTGCCTGCTTTTCTCAATAGCAGGTTTGAACACGTGGAATTGGGATCGCTCGGGTTGCTAGGCTGGGCATCTCCTCCCTGTGCTAACTATGTTCACCATAGTAATGGAATGCGTTTATGGACTAATTTTTACTAGTACGTTGCTAATAGATGTATTTTTTTCATTGACTCCTCCCAACTAGAAATCTCCTTTCCTTTAAATACATCTTTTAAATAGACGCCCTTCTTTTTTATTAAACTCTTTCAACTAATAATTCTCATTAACCACAATTAATTTTTTTCATTTTGTACATTTTTACATAATAAAACGGAATACAGTGGGTTGGTGTATTTCCGCCTCTCCTTCCTGATAGCAGATTCAAACCCGTAAGGTTGATGGCATTGGGTTACTGAATAGGGCACCGTAACCGATGGACTACTTCGGATCATGTCAATAGCATGATGTGTTGTTCGCCTTTAATTCTGATGCCGATAAGTATTAATGACTACCATTGGCTTAAGGGATAACCAGTGAGAGTCAGGCTTTTTGTTAGAACACGTTTTCTTTCCAAAAGCAAAGAATTTCACAGCTACTGGTTCACGCACCAGATAGTATCAACCAGGGAGGGAACAGGTTATTTGAATGAGGAATAGAACAACCATTTTTCAATTGGCTACCATATATTTAGCAGACCAGAGAGGGAACAGTTTATTTAAATGAAGAATAGAATAACCAGCTTTACGATTGGCTACTCTACATTTCGCATCTAAATAGGTATTGGATAATGGGAGGTATTTAAGATGCTAGCTTTGACCAAACGGTTGCAGCAGGATTTATCGGGCCACGCTGACGATGACGGTCCATTACTACTACTGAGGTGACTGCTAGCACAAATGGGGGTCTACGAGGCGACTTTGCCTCGTATAATGTGGCAAATGTTGTTTGGGTCACTTTTAATCAGGTTTGCATTGATTTCTCGAGCTGTATTCAGCTATTTTGGAATTGCACTAAATTTTATTCATAAGTTAACGTATAGCTTTGAATAATTGTTTATATTTTATAAATATCATCACTAAAATACTTCATATGTTTATTTTTAAGAACTTCACATCGTAGCAAGATTTGAATAAGATTACTTGTTTGAAAAATATGCGCGCAAAATTAACGGATATTAAATAGGTAAGGATCATTTAATTTAGACCATAAACTGCAACCATATTGGTCTAACTTGACCACAGCCTTAAAGATTTGTCGTGTTTTCTTCTTTCTCCCCCTTCATCTTAGATAAAACTCCTCTCAGAATACTAGCACACTTAATATTTGATTCATGCGGTGCCTTTGAACGTTTTAAGGAGGAGATTCACCTTAAATTACTAAAGGTATGAATTTAGTTCCAATTTAATAAGGATTACCGGTTCTTAAACTACAGTAGACCTTAAAATGAAGACTTATTCTATTGCCATCATTTGATTGGATATATAACATCGCTTTAACTTATGGAAATTGGGATTTGTGTCAACTGTTTAGGAATGCTTTATCATTGGATACAGGCCCTTCTCTATTGTATTACGAATACAGAAATGTGCCTTGGCAACAAACTAATCGCCATGTAAAGATAGTGAATACATTGGAAATAATCTAAAGCTATAACTTTTGAAATATAGTACCTCCATCTGATACTGGCACAATATTAGAATGGATATAGGCAGAGTTATACTTTTATTAAGATCATGTTTCTCTTTGAAGTTACAATTGAATAGTTATATTTGCTTTTTTTTTTATTTCAGCCCTGATGACGTCTTTTTAGACGAAACGCGTTGGCTGAATTACGTATCACAACAAAGAATGATCCGACTTATGCAAGAAAGCTGCAAGTCTTTAATTTGAAAAATCGAATGACTTTTCATGAAGAGAACTTGACTTGAATTACAGTAAAGAAGATTGGATTTGACTCATGAACTATCTGCCTAATGACTTCTTTTCGTTTTGAGGATTGGATTCTAATATAGATATTATTGTCTTTAAATTGTGTTGCTCCTTCTCCTTAAATGAGCACCTTTTAAGAGAGTATCTAAAGTTAGAAGACTGGATTTGTCTGCTAGAAAATGTAACCCTTTGGGGGTATTGATTTTTTTCCCCTAGTAGAACCAAGACCATTTAGCCTTTTGTCCAATATCCTTGCATTCCAGAACATCCGCAGCTCTGTTTAGTCTAATGTCTCAAAGCGTACAAGCTGCAGCCCAGTCCTCTAAGATCTTCTGCTCCCCAAGTGTTAATCTCACACAGAAGGCCCCATTTACTGGTATCTATTTTTACCTTTTCTAGATGTGTTAAATATGTTACAGGCATAGCAGGTATAGACATTGCATCCAAGGCAGCCTGGGTTTATGAAATGTTATTAATACATAAAGTTTTTCTTGCAGTTCAGGCATCCTCTATCTCAAACGAAGAGGATTTTCAATACAAGAAACCTTTTTTGTGATTGTTCTGTTTGACAGTTGTTCCTGTTTTTTCCTGTAGGCATTTTTGCAGCATCACAAAAACTTTAGCCTTCGCATCTGGAAAAGAGGAACAAAAGTGGTGCTTGGCCCTTACATTATTGGACTAACTAGCAACATCACCTGGACCTATATATCTTTCACTAGTACTATCCCTTTGCCTACTGGGAAATGCTGTTTTTTTCTTATACTGTTTCCTTTTGTCATTATCTGTTATCTTGCTGCTGTTAAAATTAAAGTTGAAAAGTGATGTATAATACTCTTCTGTTAGGACTTTCCCATATTAAATTTGGAAAATTTACATTCCTATCTAAAAAGAGACCTACGTGATTTGAGTGATAGCAGCATCTTTTACCAAAGCAGGCATGTGTGGGCAATATTATCTAAGAAAATATGCTGGATGCTCATGCTTTGCATTTAGATATTGCTGAATTGAGCAGAGGCAGGTTGAACTTTGCCATGAATGTTTGTTACATGAAAGTGTGTGCCCTTCTATTTTTATAAGGCAAATATATTTGTTTTTTCTTGACTTTCTATTTAGGGGGATATGGTGGTGTCTTTTGATGCCATTCTCTTCACTAAAACTAAAATGTTTTTAGAGTTGGTTTACTTGTGTGCAATGACGTGGAATTTGGATTTGTCTCAGATCTTTTTTGTTTATCAAAGGTGAAATAGTGTTCATTTATTGATTTGTTGACTTATGGGGAGCAAATACTTCCTTTGTGGGGGATGTAGTGTTTATAGCATATTACAATGTTTTACATTCACTTGATAAAGTACCTAAATTCATATCAGTAGAAGAAAGCATATCTTTAGGAAGAGATTCTCAAACAGTTCTAAATATCTTTGTTTTTAGTCTTACTTATTTCACTCTGAACTTGTTTAAGGGCCTCATTATGATGTCGGTCAGACCGGCTTCCAAGGCCCTGTCGGAGGTGGTCGGACCGCAAACGGTCTCTCCGGAAGTGGTCGGTCCGATTGCTGGATTATGATGCATGCATCCTGTTCTCAGACCGACCGCTAAAAAACCGCCTATTCCGACAGCCTAACTCCAACCACCGGGATGGCGGTCAGAGAAAAACAGCATCCATAGGGCAGTTCAGGGATCTCCGACCGCTGTCCGGATTATAATGTGGACTGCCGCGGTCGGGTTTCCGACAACCCGACCATGGCGGTCCAACCGGCAGCGTCGAGTCATCGTAAATTAAGTCCTTCTGTGGTATGTATCCCCATTGACTGGACTGTGCACATTCCACCACACTCCAGCAATGGTGTACATGGTGCACTAGGAATATGCCCACATATGTCATGCATGTGTGTAAAATTCACATATTTTTTGTGTGTTTTGTACACATTTGCAGCAACATATTTGGGAATATGTGCTCCGCCGTTGCTGCGACAGCTGTGGTAGCAGCGGTTGCATTGTAATACAGCAGGGGGAAGCTTCCCATCCTTGGGAGTCAAAAAGGGCGCACGAGGTTGGCGGTCGGTGTTACACAGCATTGCTTGCATATGGACATAAGCACACCTGTTTTGCACAATGAGAAGATCAGTAATTAAAGGGACTACTGATTGCACAGTGCTGGACAGAGAGAACCTTACGTAGAGTGTGGCCTGAAGATATTAGATCAAAAAGTGGCAGATGTCTTGATCACCCGTATTTAGAGTGCCATTGGCTATAATGCATTTATAATATGGCTGATGGATATCTGCCCTATTTTTGTCAGAGTACCCTGTCGCCCAAACTATAAAAAAGGCCCAAAGTGGGGAAGTAATAGTTTTAAACATAATAAGCCTTGTGTACGAAATTTCTGTTCACAAAAAACTGTCACAAATTACACACCGATCTTTTTTGAATGGAAAGCATTTTTGCGAATCAACCTAAGTACTAAAAGCATGGTTCACAAAATTCCCAATCGTTTTGGGTTGCATACATTGTAATTCAGTAAGATTGGATGCCTTTACAAGGATGGTAGCCAGATGGATTTAGCAGAGCACCATGGCATTTTAAATAAATGCAACTTTTTTTTAAAAGGCAGCCCGTTTTTCTTAAAGGAAACAGGCTGCATCTAAAACGAAAAGTTTTTTCTTTTTATTTGAGAGCTCAGTGATACAGTGGACCACTGCTTACTCCCCAACAAACTGTGTTTTAAATATTCACAACGTGTGCAAGTGAGCGAACACCTTCTTTAAGTTGTCAATAAAATGTCAATATTTTGCTACCAAATTTTGATCGCAAAACATTAGTACATACATTAATGAGTAGCTATATGGAAGGGACTCTCTAAACACGCCCATTCCAAATAGTGATTCATTACGGGCTTCTAAACTCATCTTGTGCTTTGGTTACGTATCAAATCGGAAAATGGATTTTGTACATAAAAAAGCAATTTAGTGGTCACAAGCACTGTGATTTTGCAAATCACAGGCTTCGCAACCACAAAATGGTTTTGTACCCAGGCCTGCAGTTTGTTGAAGGAGACATTCAGTGTTTGACCCCCAAGCAGATTTGTACCCAGGCCTGCAGTTTGTTGAAGGAGACATTCAGTGTTTGACCCCCAAGCAGACATTTTCACACAAACGAACATTCTGGAATGCCTATTCTTGATAATTGCTAGTGAAGCAGGTCAGGAAAGGAGACCTGTATTTATGGTCTGGCTTGACAGCACAGCCTTTTCCAGACAATTATTTGAGCATTTCTAGAGAGGGGCTATAGCTCCACCCTCATGTTTTGAGCCAGGTGTACATGTTTTGGTTGGGCAGAAGTTGTCTGCTTCCACAAATACAGTGCCTGCCTTCTGCACAGCTGTGATCATGTTGTTTATTTATGCAGCTCTCTGAGTTGGACTTACAGGGGCACACTGTAATGCTATTCAAGTGTCTTAGATACCTTGATAATGTCTCTTGTTTTTGTTTGGCAGCAGCACAGATGGGAGGAGAACAGTCATTAACTTACATGGATCTTTAGATCTGGCTTCATACTGCAACTTTCATATGACCTTTTAACCTATGCAAATATTGTTTTACTTTACAGTTCTTTGCTTCCACACAAATTCATGTCAATTCTCATGCAATATACCTGTAATGGTTCACATTACCATACAACATTCTTTTAAATGTTGGCATTGCCAACTTGTTACTGTTTTTCTCTACACTGGATGTCCCCTTAAACGTGCAGCATAGTTGAACGTGGTGCATTTCCCATCGTATGGACCTTTTAAAACTGCACCTCAGTTGAATGTTTCCCCAATACAATATTTGGTGTAAATCACATTCCACGGTAGGGCTGCTTGGGACTTGTATAATGCTAGTGTTGCTCATTCTCTGCAGCGAAAAATGCAAACTATTTAAAAAGATGCAACTCCTCACTGTCTATTTAAAAGAGCCTCTTTTGCGTCACAGGCTTTGTAATGACTATGCATAGGAATAGATTTGGCTGTTTACTCATCTGATTACATCCACCACTATTACTCCTTGTCCTACTGAAATAAAACACAATGAAACTGCTATGGCTTTTATTTTAATGCTATCGGACTTTTGATTTGTATGGGACGTTTTCGTTATTTTATTGTTTACATTTTAATAACTGGCATGGTGTTCCTACTGAGATTAGGTTAGTCATTCTCTTATCGTCTGTAGCAATGTTTCATAAGGGGAATCAAATGTTTGTCCGTTGCCTAGCAACTAATGATTAGCAATTACTGTGAAACAGTCGTGTACTCATGGTGACAGTAAAAACCTTGTTGAATACTCGGCACAGCCTTTACTAGATTTAGCTGACTTTTATGTTACATCTCTTTGAGGGATTCTTTTTGGTTATGCGTTTTATTTTGTTACTAGATATATTAAGCTGGGGTCTACTAAACGAAGGGGCGTGGGTGCATATACATAGATGTATATTTGTATTACACAGTGGCAATTGCCACTGAGTAGTTAAAGCTAGGTCAGAGTTTCGACAGGAAGGGTGTTTTTGTTATACTATTCATTGGGAGATTAAGGGGGGGAGGGGGGGCAAGCCGACACCAGACCATTTTATTGTGTGTGAAAAAGGCCGCTTTATTGAAACAGGTGCATATCACAATTTAGACTCCTTGGCCACTGCCTTACAAAACTAACACCTCGCTATACAACAATTTCCTGACCCCTTGTTTCTTCCCCCACCCCTACGATCCCCACATCAGTTCCCCCATCCCCCAAAATACAACATAACATTCCATAACCAACATATAACCCAATCCTACACCATGTAGCCTTTCCAACTCCCAAACTCCCCTGACCGTAACCCCTACCTGCCTTCTGTGCAACTGTAACTATCCAACCTCTAATCTAAACGTATCCAACCTGGTTACCCTTTCCCTGTTCCTGGACCCAAATTACCAAACCTATAACAACAAACTCTAGCCAATCCCGGCCAACTGTCAACCACCCCGCTTGCACCTGTTCCAAACGACAATACATCAAACTACCCCTATGTACCTGTTCCAACAAATGCTGCCCGCCATAATTCCTCATTCGCAATCCAATGCCCCTAAAACTAACGCCCCTTCAACCCCTAAATATTAGGGTGGGTGGGGGGGAGATTCTTTTACACTAGCGCTCCCAGCCACCAGGTCACCAAACCTAAAATGGTGGCTGGGATAGCGCGGAAAAGGCTAAATACCCCTTGGGCTACTTTTATGAAATTGGGCTACGGATGTATGTCGTTACAACGCACACTTTTACAACGCATGCACTTACAACGCATTTTTTACAACGCAACATCCATTACAACGCATTCCATTACATAGCATGACACTACAACGCATTTTTAAAAACTACCTTTACAACGCATTCCATTACATCGCATACTACCTTTACAACGCATACCATTACAACGCATAATATTAAATTGCATTTAAGGTAAGTATTAGATAGTATAGGGGTAAAAATTACTTTTCTAACTCCAGGGGGTGCAACAGTAGGGTAAGTGTTGGATAGTATAGGGGTAAAAATTACTATTCTAACTCCAGGGGGTGCAACAGTAGGGAAAGTGTTGGATAGTATAGGGGTAAAAATTACTATTCTAACTCCAGGCGGTGCAACAGTAGGGAAAGTGTTGGATAGTATAGGGGTAAAAATTACTATTCTAACTCCAGGGGGTGCAACAGTAGGGTAAGTGTTGGATAGTATAGGGGTAAAAATTACTATTCTAACTCCAGGGGGTGCAACAGTAGGATAAGTGTTGGATAGTATAGGGGTAAAAATTACTATTCTAACTCCAGGGGGTGCAACAGTAGGGAAAGTGTTGGATAGTATAGGGGTAAAAATTACTATTCTAACTCCAGGGGGTGCAACAGTAGGGTAAGTGTTGGATAGTATAGGGGTAAAAATTACTATTCTAACTCCAGGGGGTGCAACAGTAGGGTAAGTGTTGGATAGTATAGGGGTAAAAATTACTATTCTAACTCCAGGGGGTGCAACAGTAGGGAAAGTGTTGGATAGTATAGGGGTAAACATTACTATTCTAACTCCAGGGGGTGCAACAGTAGGGTAAGTGTTGGATAGTATAGGGGTAAAAATTACTATTCTAACTCCAGGGGGTGCAACAGTAGGGTAAGTGTTGGATAGTATAGGGGTAAAAATTACTATTCTAACTCCAGGGGGTGCAACAGTAGGGAAAGTGTTGGATAGTATAGGGGTAAAAATTACTATTCTAACTCCAGGGGGTGCAACAGTAAGGTACGTGTTGGATAGTGTAGTGTAATATTATGCGTTGTAATGGCATGCGTTGTAAAGGTAGTATGCGATGTAATGGAATGCGTTGTAAAGGTAGTTTTTAAAAATGCGTTGTAGTGTCATGCTATGTAATGGAATGCGTTGTAATGGATGTTGCGTTGTAAAAAATGCGTTGTAAGTGTAGTGCGTTGTAAAAGTTGCGTTGTAAATGTTGTTCCCCTTGGGCTACATTTGGGCTATCCCCAAATGTAGCCCAATATTTACAAAATGGCCGCTCCGGCCCCTCCCCCCCCTCCCCCTCCCAATCTGCCCGGGGGCAGACCTCGCTGTGCTCGGCTGCCCCCCAGGCTCCCATTTTGGCGCTGTTTGATGAATCGTCCCCAAAAAAGTTCATCCACTTCAGCTCTTTCCTGGAAAGTTTCGGGGTAATCCATCCAGAGGGGTCAAGAAAATGGGGGTGGGAGGATGAGGAGAGTCCCAAATCATTGATTGCCCATATTAATTCCAGTAGAACACTTTGGGAAGCAATACAGAAACAAGCATTTGCAATGCAATGGGTCTCGCTTCTACGCGAGTTTCATCTATTGACATTGCAAATAACAATGCCTTTTATTTTTGTTTTAGTTTTTAGCACATAAATAAAAGGCATTGCCATTTACGATGCCAATAGCTTAAACTTGCGTAAATGCGAGACCTATTGCATTGCAAATGCTTGTTTCTGGTGACTCCGGCCTCGTGATTTTTGTAGGGAGAAACCGAAGCTGGGTTAAGGGTAGGAGTGCTACATCCTGCAGCCTGCTCCTACATTGTGCACCCAGCGTCTCCAGCCCCTCCAGTGTGTTAAGCTCACGAACAGGGATCAGTTTGTTACAAGAGAGATGTTTTATTGCATTTGCCAATGTTTAAAGTCTACTGGGGAATGAGTGACCTGAGAGCTACAAACACCTTGTACAGATTGCGATACTAAGCACTTTAGAAGAAGGTTTCCAAAAGCAGGGGTTCTGGAAGGGGTCGGGGTACAGGGCAGCTTTTCCCACAGTGACTTGGGTACAGGGCAGCTTTTCCCACAGTGACTTGGGTACAGGGCAGCTTTCCCCACGGTGATTAGGGTACAGGGCAGCTTTCCCCACGGCGACTTTACCTGCCGGAAGTTGGTTTCGTTTTTTTTCTCACACCGAGTGTTTACGGTGCAGTAACGCTAGGCTTTTTTTTTTAAATATGTGGGTTTGAGCTCCTCTCCCACATTCCCGATCGAGATCCAGATCTTTAATAAGCACCTTAGAAGTGACGTCGGACTGGAGCTCTCAGCATTTTCACGACTGCTAGGCCGGGAACGGTGGTATTCATTCCTTTTACAGAGTGCGGTGCTCCCAGCTGAACCTGTCTCCTTTAACCGGATGGCAAGCTCACTTTAGCACAAAGAACTCATTCAGCCCTATAAAATGACACAGAGGCCTTAAACCTTGAGGGTTTCATTTTCAGAAATTCAAATGCAGAATTCAATTGGGTTAGTAAAGATCGAGTATTAATCAATAGATAAGTCTGCAAAGGTCAGTTAAACTACAAACATCGAAGAACTCAGTAAAGTTCAGGCCAGCAAATTGCAAATCTAGAATGGGAGAGGAACCCGACATCCAAGGGTCAGTGTGAAAAACGCTCTCCTCGTGCCAGAGAACACACTTCTATAGAGTTCTGAACATCAGATTCCATTTGTTTACTACAGCTGTACATGGTCCTAATGACTTTAACTGATCAGGACAACTGCAGATTAATATATTTAGAACATCTCTGGTCATTCTACCACATGGAGCGTCTCACGGACCCCACCGGGCTGGGACCAATAATTCTATGACACGTGCAATTCTTCTGAGACTTCGAAGTGCAACCTTGAATGAAAGCAGATTTCCTTCAGAAGGGTTTTCAGGCCGCTGCCCTCGCCCATGAAGCCCATTCAGACTTTATCCTACAAAGACTTAAAAATAAAAATGCTTCCTCGAAAAGCGCAAGCAAGGTGGGCGGGCCCTAATGAACAGGGCGGACACCAACAAACACCGAGAATGCTTAATGAAAAGCCCGAGCAACGCTTGCAAAATATGCAGGCAGGGTGGGCGGGGCCTAATGCAGACAGGGCGGACACCAACCCCGCTTCCACAGAACCCAGACACAAGAAGCAACGACAATAGATCTCGCCAAGGCGAAGCAGAGCATGCGCTGCATTCGCAGGCGAGACCTAAAAAACGGCTGAGTGGAATTACAGCAAATTTGGCAGAAAGCTAGAACTACGTGCTTCGCTATTTCATGTAAATGTGTTCAGAAGTTTTTGAGAAATTTGTGTTTAAAGAAATGCTCAGAGTGGTCATGAAGGGCTAAAAAACTAAGTACTGTGGCAGTCCAGACATGCTTTGATTGGATACTTTAAAGGTCACTAGTCAATTAATTGGATACTTTAAAGGGTACTAGTCAATCCATGATTGACAATATGTTGTATCAGCCAATATAGGACAGAGGGACATAGTCCTTGCACCCTGAAATGAATAAAAAAAATATATATAAGGGGTTAGGGTGAGCACACTACGGCCCCCAAAGGGTATGGGGGCTCCCGAAGGGGCTACCCCCCTGGATTGGCAAGCCACAAGATGGGCAACATGTTGAGTTAAAATTAAAGCTGAAGACCGATAGATGCACACAATTTTATCCCTCAGAGACCACTTGAATGTGTGCATATAATGTGCTGTCTTGGTGTGGGCACTAGTTATACTATGACAATGCTGGTAGCAGAAATCTTCTGGCTAGTCCCAAGACGCACTGTCTCAAGTCATCCCGAATTCCGAATGTAAATTGTTTCATACTTAATGGACGAATTAACTTTGTACAATGTACTTGCTTCTAACAAAACATCAAACACTATAGAGCATGTGTTGTTTGATACATCCATAACTCAAATGCATTCTATCCAAATCCCAATGCATTTCACATCGGCATGAACCTTCATCAGTGGATACTTAGAACACAAAATTTAAACAATTACCCATATAAAAATGCAAGGTAGTGGGAAACTGTACATCACACCTCGTTAACCAATGTGAAAATGTTTAACAAGATACACTTGTAAAATAGTGTCTGACCCCATGCACATATTTTATCAAGCGAAGCCGTAAAGTGTGTATTAGTATACTTGTGTGCTAGTTATAGTATACAGTTATTAAATGTTAACAAGCCTACGCTCAAACTATCATAAAGATCAACACCATCATGGCTCAGATATCATTGAAAGTGGTGGATTTTGCCAGAATGCTGAACGCACCATGTCAATTACCTCCATGCGGAATGCCGTAAAAAGTTAACTGTTGCAATGTGGCAGATTATATCAGAATGTTGATTGTGTCACATCAATAACCTCCATGTGGAATGCCGTAAAAAGTTCACTGTTACCAAGTGTTAGACCACCCATGTTCAAGTAGTCGTAGTGATTTTAGGAAATCACATGCAACAAATATATAACAGTTGAGTTTAAAAAAATCTCCTGGAATCCTCATGCCTGGGAACTCAATGGAACCCCATGTGAGTGCCTGACTCGTGCACGTCTTTCATTTTATCAATGAGCATGTGTTCTATACACACCTACCATGAAAGCGGAAGCGAACAAAGTGAAATATACTCACATTAGTCCACTTCCGGGTTCACAGTAGTATATTGTACCTTCTGTCTTTGATGCGAGGTGTGCGCAATGTTAGTTTACTGAGCTTTGTGTCGCTCTGTGTCTGATTCGATGAAGCTTTCACCTGTGTTGCAAGGCTTTTGGAGTTTCACGTCACTTGGCGTCAGATCTGATGAAGGCTTCAGGCAGGAGCTATTGGGCTCTGCAGGGCACAGCGTCACTTTGCATTGAATCTGGTGCAGCTTTCGGATGGGATCTGCATGGTGTGGCTCTGCAAAGGCTTTGCTTTGCTTTGTGTCAGATCCCGTAAAGCATTTGAGAAGAAACTGTGCGGTTCTGCTAGGCTTTGCGTCACTTCACATCGGACCTGATGGGAACTGTAGTTAGGCAGGTTAAATGAAAAATTTCCTAGCTAACGTAACGGAAAGTTCTATTAAGGACTCGGAGGCGAGGATTATGCCTTCTTTCTTCACTTTAATTCCATTGGCAGCATTAAGATTAACAAAGACTATGTTTCCCATGAACCACAGGGAAAAGTAGCGAAGAAAACAACATGGTAATATCCAATCACAAACAGGTATCAGTGTCCAATCAGGGGCTGTTGAGCCCAACATAGTCCCATTGCTAGTGTCCCCTCTTCCTCTTTCGGAGCGCGACGACAGCTGTTCTGCACTCTTCAGACCTTTTGTTTCTGCGCATCAGAACCTACAAACAACAGGGACACATTGCCCAGAGAAACATACTGCTAAAGCCTGTAAAAGAGCATAAAGCAGTTTACGCAACTCAGCCAAGTGACACAAAATCAAACTCGAAGACAGGTACTTACTTCAGTACGGGGAGGAATCTCCTCCTGGAGCAAAGGGCTGGATAATCCTCGCCTCCGAGTCCTTAATAGAATTGAAACTTTCCATTACGTTAGCTAGGAAATTTTTCATTCTATGTCAGGAGTAGAGGCGAGGATTATGCTTGTTTAAAGCTTGCCAAGCAACCAGCTGAGCCGTATTAAGCACTGGCTTTAAGTAGAACCTCTTAAAGGTAGAGTCCAAAGACCAATCGGCGGCGTTAAGGATATCTTCCAGACGTGCACCCAACGAAACGCTTTAGAAGCCATAGCCCCTCGAGCTGAATGCGCCCCAAAGTCACGGAGGCTTATGCCAGCCTCTTGCATCACCCGACAGACCCATCTAGCTATGGTGGGTGAGGAAACTGCTTTAAAGGGATTCCGAAGCGCAATAAGGAGATGACGTTCCCCTGGGGGGCCGAACTCGTCCGTCATCTCTTCATATGCCTAGAGACATCTGACAACGCATAATTTCGGGGAGTCCGGAAATTCCGGGTATGATATAACCCTGGTATGGCATTTGGTGCAACGTAGCAGCGTGAAGGTGACCCCTTCAGGGGTGAACATCCTTCCGGAGATATCCAGGGCCCGGACATCCGAGACCCGCCTGCAAGAAACTAGGCAGAGGAGCATAACTAGCTTCGCAGAAAGCTTCTTTCTAGAGAGAAACCTATTAGGTTGCCAGGATAGAAAGAGGTTGAGGACCTGATTAACATCCCAAAGCGAGGAGTAGCGTGGCTCTGGAGGTAAGGAAAGCCGAATACCCCGAAGCAACCTGCAAACTAAGGGGTGCTCGCTTATAGGTGCTCCACTAACCGGAACATGGCCAGATGAAATAGCTGACCTGAAGGTGTTGATGGACCGGTATGCAAACCCGTCCGAAGGGAGATGTGCTAGAAAATTCACTATGTGAATAACATCTGCGACCAAGGGATCGAAACTCCGTCGCAGACACCAACGGGCCCATCTGCCCCACGTGGACTTGTATCTCTTGACTGTACTGTCCGCCCAAGCCTTGGAGATGAGGCTCTCACCTTCCCGGGAAAGTCCTGGGGCTTCCCATCTGCCCCGGAAATCCGCCACGCCATGAAAAACAGTGAGCCCGCTAACACCAGTGGATGAGGATTCCCTTCGGGATTCATGAGAAGAGTGGGATACTGGGGGAGTAGGGTTGGAAAATCCCAACAAAGTTCCAGAAGAACTGGAAACCAAACTTGCGACCTCCAGAGCGGAATAATCAGCACCAGATCTGCCGCCTGCCTGTGGATCTGTGCCAAAGACCGCGTGATCATCGCGAAGGGGGGAAACGCATATCCCTGTTCCAGACTCCAATCCTGGAGAAATGTGTCTGTGGCCACTGCAAAGGGATCCGGCCTCCAACTGAAGAACCGAGGAGTCTGATGGTCCAAACGGGACCCAAATAGATCTTTTGAGAAGGGACCCCAGTGGTCGCTCAGCATCATAAAGATGGCCCGGTCCAGCTTCCACAGGCTGGAATCCCGGAAGTGGCGCGATTGAAAATCCGCTTCCAAATTGTCCCGACCCGGAAGGTACTCGGCTGTGACCGAGATCTGGCTGTCCAGGCAATACTGTCAGAAACTCGCTGCCAGATCTTCGAGGGCTTTCGACCTGGTGCCTCCCAAGTGGTTCACATACTGGACTGCGGAGACGTTGTCCATCTTTAGCAGAACACACAACTACACCGAATCTCTCGTTCAGCACCGTACGGCAAACAAACCCGCCAAGAGTTCCAGACAATTTATTTTTAACTTCTGTTCGTCAGGTGACCACAACCCTCCTGTGGACAGATTCCCGCTTCGCGCACCCCAGCCTAGTCTGCTGGCGTCTGACTCGATCACAAGATCCGGAGCTGAGCCAAAGATCGCACGGCTGTTCCAGGCTTCCATGTGGTCTAATCACCATTGGATCTCGGCATTCGCCTCGGGTGTCAGGGAAACCTTGTGAGAGTAGGAATACCCTTTCCGGAGGAAATATGCTTTGAGGCTCTGAAGGGCCCTGTAGTGAAGTGGACCTGGGAAGATGGCTTGAATGGAAGCTGACAGGAGGCCCACCACCCAGGCCAGCTGACGGTGGGAGACCTGCTGTCTGGAAAGAACACGACGTAATTCGTGTCTGATCTTGGTAACTTTTCGGACGGGCAGACTGAGAGTGGATGACTTGGAGTTGATTACGAACCCCAAGAAGGTAACTGACTGGGCTGGCTGTAAGAGAGACTTGCTCTTGTTGATCACGAAGCCAAGGTCCTGAAGGAAAGTCACTGCCATCTGAAGCTGAGCTTCCAACTGACAGGGGCATGAAGCCATCAAGAGAAGATTGTCTAAATACACAATCATTCTGACCCCTTGTACTCTCAAAAACTCCACCACTGGCTTGAGTACCTTGGTGAAGCACCAGGGTGCCGAGGGGAGGCCAAACGGAAGGGTTGTAAACTCATAAACAAGGTGCCTCCAGGCAAACTGAAGAAACCGCCTGTGTGGGGGAAAAATTGGAATCATCAAGTAGGCGTCTTTTAGATCCAGGCAGACCATCCAGTCTTGAGGGCGAGGAACGTCCCGAAGGAGATGAATTTCTTCCATTTTGAAATGGCAATAGACTAGCCATTCGTTGAACTCCCTTAGATTTATGATGGGCCTCTTGCCGCTGTCTGTCTTGTCCACCAAAAAAATATTGCTTAAAAAGCCCCTTGGGTGGAGGGAAGTGGGGGAGATAGCGCCCTTGCGGAAACAAACGATCTTTATGAGGAGAGACCTGCGGCGCTCTGTGGAGAGGGCACAATTCGCATTGCCCGGAAATATAACCACTCTCTGCGCCCAGCTGGATAGGGCCTCAGGGGAAATAATGGAGCCCGATTCCTTGGCTTCCTCGGCCATATCGAGTATTTTGGTAGCGGGACCGAGGGCATCCAGGAGCTTGTCCTGGCAAGCCCTCCAGGACCTATTGATCCCTTTTTTAGGATCGCGAATACATTTTTGGAGAAAGGTGGACATTCTGGGGTCAATCTCAGGGGTAAGAGCCACCTTCCCCCTCAAAGAAGGGTGGGGCACTCAGCCCGTAGGCAGTTGCAGGCTGCGGGCCTCCTTTTCTAGAGGACGGTGGATGTGCTCTGCCACATATGCAGCAACTTTCTCCCCCGGGACCCACTCTGAAGAGCGAGGGTGGATAATATCATTAGGATCTAACATGTCAGAGGTGACTGGCGGGGGAACAGAAGGGCGGGTGGGGAGCCAAGGCCACGAAAGACCTGGGTTGGAGTAAGGGTCACCGGCTGTATCCGGGTCAGTAGATGGGAGGGCCAGGGGGGAAGGTTTGGGGTTCTCAGCAGGCTGCGCTGCTTGGCTATCCACAAAAGCCTGCCGCAAACGCTCAAAAGCGTCCGAATCCACCCCAGGCACCCGGGGGCATTTAGGTGGCGGGGAGCCAACAGTAGTGAGATCCGGAGGGGCTGTTGTCGTGGGGGGCGCCCCCATGCGTTGCTCCAAGCATGCAAACGCCTGATTGATCTGGCGTGAAAGCCTATCCTCCAAAGGGGAGATAGCCTGGCCCACTGCTTGATAAATAATGGAATCTACAGCCTCGTAAAAGGCATCCCCCCAAGGCATATCTGCGAGGGGACCCTCTTCCTCTGGGAAGTCATCGTAATAATCCATGACCCCAGCGGAGTAGACAAAAAAGGGCTATGTAAGTGGTAATCCACTAGGCCGGTAACAAGGCCTAAGCTGTTAAGGGCTGGGTGTTAGCCTACTCTGTGGGCAGAAGGAAACCGCAATTACACAGGGTTCTAGCCCCATGGGACAACTGCTGGCGGTATGGAAATACAGAGAAACGTCCCTCAACCCCAGTACCTGAGGGGTGATCGCCGGTCTGGGCTGTGTCCTCTTTAAAGCCTTCACAGGCGTATACTGGACTTCTAGCGAGACGTACAATTAAGGAAAAAATATGGACTCTGAAATCGCCTTCTTTCTGCAACTACACCACGGGGAAACAGAACATGCAATCAAACTCGGCAGTCCGCGGTAATCTATCCGCCGCTGCCTCTTACAGACCCATCATACGGGCGTTCTCCTCAGACCGGGACTCCGCTAACGCACGCGCGGTGTTTGGATCTCTGAAGAGATCAAACCCACTGACGCGCTGTAGACGGCCTCCCGTGCCCCCAAGCGGTGGGAGGTCCGCAGAGCCGAAGCCAGCAATGCGCCACGTAAGGTCGAGGAAAATCCCGTCCCGCGGCGCACTTTTTTCGAGAACAAAGCGCTGAATGCGCTGACACAAAGCGATCAAACGGCAACACGTGACCCCAAAGGGGGTCGGAAACAGCACATGAAAGCGCGATCGTGTCAAAGTCTAAAAACAGCGGGTGCAAACACCATCCACACAGGAGCTTACAAAGCGAGTTAAATCAGCATAATACAACATAAATCAGCATAAACACCATAGAAACCTGGAATGAACACAGTATAAATGCATAGAAGCACTAGACAGTAAAATAACTGAAGAGCACTTATCTAGCTGCAGAGCAGCGAAGAAAGAGGAAGAGGGGACACTAGCAAGGGACTATGTTGGGCTCAACAGCCCCTGATTGGACACTGATACCTGTTTGTGATTGGATGCTACCATGTTATTTTCTTCGCTACTTCTCCCTGTGGTTCATGGGAAACGTAGACTTTGTTAATCTAAATGTTGCTAATGGAATTAAAGTGAAGAAAGAAGGCATAATCCTCGCCTCCAGTCCTGACATAGAATTACACTCTGACAACAGCCAAAGGTCCAGGACTTTGAGGACACCTCTTGGGAGACAGCACTCACTCCCACAGAGGCCAGCAGAGGGGACCAGGTCAGGTCTGGTTGGGTTTGGTCAGCTGGAAAGCAGTAAAGGTCTCTGGAAACTTATTGTGTCCGTTTCGCTCAAACAGGAGGATTGCCAAACGTCCCTTGGGGTCACATCTGAGGTCCTGGGATCAAGACCAGCAGGTCAATTCTTCCTTCTTCAGACAGCTGGACATTTTTTCTTCTGAATCTTCTTGCGTCCAAGAGTGTTCTAAAGAGAGATTCTCAGGGTGCCACTTTTATACCAAGTGTCAGCCTGTGCGTAAAGAATACCCCCTTTATCTAACCCTAATCTGACTCTGGCCAGTTCTTCCCTTTTCCTGGATTTGGTTCCTATCTGTCTAGCGGACCAAAAGGGCAGGTAGGCACATGTGTGGGTTGCATTTGTCAGTGACAGGGCAGGCATCTTATGAAGTCAGGAAGGTGCTAGGTTCAGCCCCCAGGCTACCCTTCAAAGCTCAGGAAGAGCTGGGTACAACCCCCCAAGCCATTCTGTTCTGGAGAGGAACACCCATCCCGACACCCAAGGTCATTTTATCTCCTGTCTGGAAATCATACACATCACACCACCGGATAGCCTTTAACAGTCATGGGATCTTAGAAATTGGTAGAAAGGCATATTTGGTATAGTCAGAAAAATGCCAACTTTCTAAACATGGTATTTTCAGAATAGTATTTAAAATCTGACTTTACCATTAATGAGAATTTTAAATTACAATTCAAAGGAGTGGAAGACGTATTTCTCTAGCTTTTCCTAAACTGAAGTTATCACTTGTTGAACATAATAAGGAAACTCAGTGAATCTATGGGAGAGCTAGCATCACTGCAATAAAAAAAGTCTTACTTTTTATATACAGTGCTACCTGCCTTATGAGCCTTTAGGGCTTACCTCAGGGGTTACTCATAAATATTAAACAGGAAGGTTTAGGCCTGGCAAAATATTTATTTTGCCAGATCAAAATGGGAGTATAAAAATACATTATAGCCTGCAGTGGCAGACCTGAGACCTGTTTTACAATGATACTTTAGTGAGAGGCACAATGAATGCTGCAGCTCACTAGTAGCATTTAATTTACAGGTCCTGGGTACATGTAGTGACTTTTTGCCATGTTTGGAAGAGAGAGCATAAGCACTTTACCTCTAGTTAGCACGAGTAAAGTGTGCAAAGTCATCATGCCAACAAAAAGCGGTTAAGCAAAAATATGGATATGAGGGTACAAATCTGTGGGAATTCCACACAAAGATGGTGATTTCCAACGCAGAGGTTCAATCTCTACTCCATAAGAAGGAAAAAGAGATGACCAATTTCAATCTTCGAGATTTCTAAACACTATTTTCCTAGTGAAGAAGATAAACAAAAAAATTCATCCTGCATGAATCGCAAAAAAGTTGTAGTAAACCATCCTTTCAAAATGGAGATAACTGTACCTTTCAGAGATTCACTATTTGAGAGAAATTGGATGGTTTTCTCGGATCTTCAAGATGCTTTTCTCACAATTCCAGTGTGACTGCGGGTAGGAAATAACTTCTTTAAGTGTGAAGACTCGTTCATCTGATTCAAAAGTCTTCCTTTCAGTCTCTCTTGGACATCATGGTGAACTAAAAAAGGAAATGGTGGTGGCTCAGTTACAAACTCAGGGAGTTCAGCTGATTCTTTATCCAGAAGATTCTCTCATTATGACTCCAAGGAAAAGCATCAATTACAGTCTCACCTGGCTGTTTGTCTTCAGTTGTTACACAATCTAGAGTTCTTAGTAAATATGGAGAAATTCTCTTTGACACCTTCAACCAGATAGGGGTTTACTTGTAACACAAAGAAATCAGTCTAACAACTTCCACACATCAAGTTGTTTTGACAAAAAAGGAGATATAGCAAACTCTGAAAATGTTTTGTTCTAAGGTCTTTAGCACGACTAGTAGGCCTAATCACCTCATCTTTTCAAACAATATTTCAAGGTATTGAGCACTTCAAAGACTAAAAACTGGACAGCTTCACAAGGTCTTTCTTATTCAAATTTAATAAGGCTAGATCAGGAATCCAGAGCAGAGCTCCAATTGTGGCTAGACCATATGGTGGGGTAGAACTGAAGAGAACATTTCTTTACCGCTCCAGATCTTGTATTAGAATCCTATGCAGTTGGAAAGGTTGGGGTGTAAGATGTTGTCAGTACTCAACTAGCGGTACTTGGTTGTAGTCATCTCAGCACATACCCAATTTAGAAATGCTTGCAGGCTCCTTTGCCAGCTGAAAATTTACAAAAACCAGTGTTATAATCTGTACCTGTGTTCCTTTCTCTTCCCCCCCCCCCTCCTTTCCCTCGCCAGTGGATCAGCCCAACCTTAGAATGTTGGGGCTGAAGCTCGTTATAGAATGTTGGCGATAGCGTCAGTTAGAGGCTGAAGGATCCGTTGAATAAACGCCTGTTCAACTTACTGCTCGTTCTGGTAGTTATTCACAACATTTATTTGGCGACGAGTGACTTACCGTGCTGGGGACGGTCCGGATCCTTCCCCCAGTGCCTTTCTGCCTCTCATCTTACTTTTGCTGGCGTGGATGTCTTCGGGTTCAATTTCTGTAACCATTCCTGATGAGGATTTCCACGTAACTCCCGCTGATCCCTGGCTGCTGATCTACGCAAGGAGTTCCCGGCTGGTTCAGGTTGGAACTCTCGCCCTGCGCCTTGTCCAATGCGTGAAGGTGACTCCGTGCCGGTGAGTCTGTGACCGATGGTTGCTTCGCATTGCTGGTGGGGGTCTGCAAGCGCTATACTCTGCTCCCGGACATATCGAGCTGTGCTGCCGCTCATCCGGTGATATCGGTGGCCGCGTGAGTTGCGCAGAGGGTTGCTGCCTTGAAGGGGATCCTCGGGGATCAACTAGTGGGAACTCTCTTCATTATACTTTTCCTGCTGGTTGCACCCGGTCAGCTTTCTACGACGTTCGTTTCTCCTCACGAGTGGTGTGCTGCTTGTCGTAGCAATTCTGCCTGCTGATCTGCATCCTGTCAGCACTCCACGACGTGATTTCCTCTCAGAAGAGTGTTCCCGCCCCTTTTCCTCTGACTGAACTCCTCTGAGACCGTTCAGTATCAAGACACTGCTCTCCGTTTTCCCAGGAACTGCTCCACCTGCTGGGGACTAAAATATGGCACTCTAATCTGATTCCTTTCAGTTTCCAGCCTGTTCGTAATTTCGCTGACAGGCTCAGCTCATTAAGTTCTGTGTATTTAGTTCTGCGCCCCCCGGTACAGTGTCAGGCATTTTTGGGGTTACCTTACAACAAGCATTGTATACCATTTATTCCCCGGAGATTCCTTATTTTTGGGTTGTTTCTCGCTCTTCACCTTCCTCTCCTTATCTAATTTTCTGTTCTCTTCTTTCCCCTTTTCCATTTTCCTCAACATGTCCGCATTTGCAATGTCCCAACCCCCGCCCTTTCTTGATGACAGTGGGGATCCTGTTATTCCTTGGAAAAAATGGGTAAACCTGTTTGAATCTTACCTCATTGCCATTGGGGGGGATAGGTTTTCTGCAGTGCGGAAACAACATGTACTACTGCATAATCTGGGGAAGCAAGGGAGGGACATTTTTGATGACCTGCCTGATTCTATTGTTGAAAATGCCAATGTGGGAGCTGGGGGCGAGGGGGATGCCCAACATGATGTGTATCAGTTAACGTTATTGAAACTGGAAGCTCAATTTGGTGACAAAATTAACATTGTGTTAGAACGCCACAAATTTTTTTTGCGCATTCAAGGGAAAAATGAAAAAGTGATAAATTACATTGCAGTTCTAAGAGGTTTAGCCTCCACATGTGAGTTTGGTATGTTAACTGAGTCACTAATCAGAGATCAGCTAGTAAGGTGTACCTGTAACAAGAAGATCCAAGAAAGACTCCTTGCAGAAGCCCCTGATTTAAAACATGCTATTGATATTGCTAAGAGCATAGAGCATACTGCGTATTGTATGAATGAAATGAAGGAAGCCGTAGAGGGAAAACAAATGGTGGACAATAGTGTACACAAAATCTCCACTAAAGACCACAAATTCAAACCTTCACCTTCCAGTCCGGAAGTTACTGCATCAGGGAACAAACCTAAGTGTTACAGGTGCGGAAATCCCAACCATCTAGCCAACAGTGTAAGCTGTCCTGCAAGGGGTGTTGTATGCAGCAAATGCAAGAAAAGGGGACACTTCTCTAAAGTATGCCATAATGCAAAAAACAGCGTCACCCACATGATAGGTGGGGATCTGGATCCACAAACCCCTAGTGAGGATATAGTATTCCAAGTATCAAACTTTAATGAATGCAACAGCAATACTTACCCCACGTGCGATATATTTTTGGACAATGTTAGGTATGAGGTCTACGCAGATTCCTGTTCCCCATATACACTCGTGAATGAGGCTACGTTTCTTGCCAATTCGGGGACAAGAGTGTATAATCTCTTACCTCCAGATGTTAAACCAGGGGGTTATAATCAAGATCCTATACCACTGGTTGGAATGCTACTCATGAACATTAACTTTAAGGATAGATCGACCGTGGGAAAAGTCTACATCACAAGGAATGGGTCCAACCTACTAGGGTGGAAACACCAAAAGGAGTTAGGAATCAAACTAGACCCCAACGCACCGGAGCCGGTATACTTGATCGACAGGGCCAGTATTGGGATGGAGATCTGCAATCGTTTCCCAGAGGTATTTACAGACAAACTTGGACTCCTAAAAGGCTTCCTTCACAAAATCAAACTTAAAGCCAATGCCAGACCTACCATCCACAAACCAAGGTCTATTCCACTGTTGACGAGGGAACCGCTCAAGAAGGAGTTGGACAGATTGGAAGAGTGCAAGGTCATAGAGAGGATTGAGAGCTCTGAGTGGTTGGCACCCATAGTCGTAGCAGCCAAAGGCGGAAACAAAGGGATCCGTTTATGTGTTGACCTTAGGGATTTGAACTCTAACATTTGGGTGGACCGACACCCCCTCCCCAACATTAATGAAATGCTGTCTGCCATCCACGGTGCTAAAGTCTTCACTGTCCTAGACCTATCCTCGGCTTACCACCAAGTCGCTCTCCACCCGGATTCCAAGCCCCTCACGTCTTTTATAACCCCGTTTGGAGCTTATCAGTTTTCAAGATTACCTTTCGGCCTGGCATCTGCAGCGGCTGTGTTTCAACGCGTCATGCAACATATACTGCAAGGTCTAGGAAAGGTTCTCTGTTTCCAGGATGACATCCTGATTCACGGTTCATCAGCTGAAGAACACAATAGGACTCTGGAAGCAGTGTTGACCAGACTTAGTAAAGCAGGCTTCACCACTCAGAAAGACAAATGTAAAATCGGGGTGGAATCTGTTGTTTATCTCGGTCACACTATATCAAGTGAGGGGGTCAAACCCAAATCCAGTCTGGTGGACTCTGTTAAACTAGCTCCTGCACCCACCAACAAGGATGAGCTCAAATCGTTCCTGGGGCTGACGGAATACATGTCCAAATTCGTCAAAAACTTTGCGGATCAGGTGTGTCCCCTCAGAGAGTTGTTAAAGAAGGGGTCGGAGTTTGCGTGGAAACAAGAGCACCAGTCAGCTTTCCAACTCGTCAAGGAGGCCATTGTTAATGCACCTATCTTAAGCGCTTTCGACCCCAATGCAAAAACCATCCTTACTACTGACGCCAGCGCAAAGGGCTTGGGAGCCTCACTTATGCAGAAGATGGAGGGTCAAGAAACTGTGATTGCCTTCGCTTCGAGAACTTTGAAAGATGCCGAGCAGAACTACTCGACGATAGAAAAAGAAGCTTTGGCGTGCTACTGGGCAATAAACCACTTTAAGTATTTCTTGTGGGGCATCCCGTTCGTGCTGAGAACGGACCACAAACCGTTAATACCATTATTCTCCACTAAACGCCTGGAAAATACCACACCTCGTATTTCTAAATGGGTGCTGAGTCTGCAAGGGTTCAACTACACCATGATTCATGTCCCAGGAAGTGAGAATTGGGTAGCGGACTGTCTTTCCAGACTACCAATGGCGGATGAGAACCCGATGCACAACCCACCGGAGGAGACGATTCTTTTGGTTGAAATTCCGGCCATCAATCGTGAGGAGTGGGAGAAATCCATAAGTGATGATGGGGATTTAGCAACATTAAGGAATGTGATTCGCAGTGGTTGGCCTGTTAACAAGCAGGAGGTGCCAGAGTCCATTCGGCTTTTTTGGCCTGTGCAAGACGAATTATCCATCGTTGAGAACCATATTTGTAGAGGAAGTAAGATCATTCCTCCAAAAAACATGTACGAAAGGATAATACAGATTGCCCATGAGGGCCACCCAGGGAGGAACATGACGAAAAGCAAAATCAGGCAACACTATTGGTTTCCCGGGATGGATTCGCGTGTCGAGGAACAAGTAAAGAATTGTGCAGCCTGCGGCTCCTGCGACAAAACCAAAGTTGTCCGCAAGGCACCGCTATTCCCGGTAGAGGTCCCCACCGTACCTTGGGAAAAGCTGGGATTGGACATAATTGGTCCCTTAAACCTACTAAACCAATCTAATAGATTCATGTTTGTTCTGATAGACTATCACTCCCATTGGATTGTAACAAGAATGGTATCTTCCATCACCACCGCGTCGCTATTGAGCTTCTTGAGAGACACCTTTTCTAAAGAAGGTATTCCAGGGGTTATAATAACGGACAATGGTGTTCAATTCGCTTCTGAGGAAATGAAGCAGTTTATGTCCACGCTGTCCATCACACATCTCAAATCCCCACTGTATTGTCCCAAAGCCAATGGTCTGGTGGAAAGGGCGAACAGGATGATAAAGGACACCATCCAGCTCGCATTGAACTCCCAGGTTCCGGTGGAAGACGCCATAAGGAAAATGCTGTGGTCATATCATACATCGCCCAATGCTGTCTCTGGGGTGTCACCATTTGTTTCTCTCAAAGGCAGGAACCCGGGTTCCAAGCTTACTCCTAACTGGCTAAATGGTGGAACTCCCGTGTGGGTGGACAGAGATGCGGTGTCGGAGAGAACTAAGAAACATCAACAAGAGTACAAGCTCAGGTACGACAGTCGTTGGGGAGCCTCAGGAAAAGAGTGGAGAGAAGGCCAGTGGGTGGTTGTTAAGAGGCCGTCCCTGTCCAAATCCAAGATATCCTCATTTTCCAAACCACTAAGGATAACTAGAGTCAACAACAATTCAGTAGTGCTGGAAGACGGTGGCATGTGGAGTATGGACAATATAGCTAGCTGTCCTAGCACTACTGATTCCAAACCAATTTACGAGAATGATCGTAGTCTTGAAACACCCAGTGGAGGTGAACCCAAGGTGGCTAGAGTACGTAAACCCCCTAGTTGGCAATCCGACTACAAAATGGGATCCTGATCCTGCCATCTTGCCTCCCGTTCCCTTTCTCATGTTTAGAGATTGCCTAGCTTTGGGAAGTGGGGGGTTAAGTGGGGCATTTCTCTATCCACCCGCAGTTTTAGAGGATAGTGTACTCATTTGTACTTTTGTTCTGCAGACAATGTATGTATGTGGAGAAACCCCATCTGCCTGTATACTTTGGATTAACGCTATATGGGTACCTAACCGTTTTATATTTTTCTCTGCTCCGCAGGGAGATGTGTTATAATCTGTACCTGTGTTCCTTTCTCTTCCCCCCCCCCCCCTCCTTTCCCTCGCCAGTGGATCAGCCCAACCTTAGAATGTTGGGGCTGAAGCTCGTTATAGAATGTTGGCGATAGCGTCAGTTAGAGGCTGAAGGATCCGTTGAATAAACGCCTGTTCAACTTACTGCTCGTTCTGGTAGTTATTCACAACAACCAGAATAAGCAGTTCTATTCTATAACGAATGAAAAATCTCTGAGAAGTAAGATACATCGACTATTTAAAGGGAACAAAATCCAAACTGCTGACAGAAATAGCCAAAAGTTGTTGGGAGTGCTGTTTACAGCAGAAACTCTCTATCCAAGGAGAGTATCTTCCAAGCAATCTGAACTCGATTGTGGATTTGTGTTCCAGACACTTTCGAGACTCTAGCGCCTGGCATCTGCATCCTTCAATATTCAAAAAACTTTCTTCAAAATTTGGTCCAATGACTGTAGATCTGTTTGCCTCCCCTTTAAATGCCCTTCTTCCTTTTTCTTTAGTTGGATGCTGTATCACCAAGCTCTAGCAACACATGCTTTCCTTTAGAACTGGTCCCAGCACATCAATTTTGCCTTTCCCCTGTTTCTCATGGTCTCCTGAGTTCTAGTTCAAAGGCAATGCCAAAAAGCATCTCTGGTACTAATAACTCCATTCTGTCAAGGTCAACCCTGGTTTCTTTGGGTCTTGGCATTGTCAGCAGATCCTAATACCAACCTTTTTAAATCTGCTCTTGACGTACTAGATCAATGTCATGAAATGATACTCACTCAATCTGTAGTAGTACTGGCATGGAGGGTTTTGGATAAGCCTGGAGAGCCCCAGGGAAATTTGGCAGTGGCTGCTTAACTCTGCTGCCAGTCATGGACCTCAGGAACAACCACATTTTACAAATCTGCTTGGGTGGGATGGGATAGATGGATTCAGATTTCTTTTCAGCTGCTATAATTATTTTGCATTTTTTAGCCTCTCCTGAATTTCACGTTAAGACACGGAGTACCATAAACACTTAGAGATCAGCAATTTTAGCTGAACATGAAAAAGTGGGTGGCAGACCAGTAGAGGAACATTAGATAATTTGCCATATTTTGAAGGGAGCAAGATTTTAAAAACATCCTTTGCCAAAATATATCCAAATGTCGGGTGTTCTGAATTTGCTTGTGAGCTGGTAGGATCAAAATGACCTTTGTCAGAAATTCTTATAAGCAAAACTAGCAGTTTTATTATGCCTATTGTCTTTAAAATGTCTTTTGGATGTTTCTTTGGCCTACTATACCCCTTCAGGTGTTTGTTTCCATGTCCAGAGAAGAGTAAAAATCAATCAATCAATCAGGGGTTTTAAAGCACACTACTCACCTATGAGGGTCTCAAGGCGCTGGGGGAAGGGGTTGCGAGCGGCTCCATAGGTCATTCGAAGAGCCAGGTCTTGACGTCTTTCTGAATTGGTGCAGGGTTGGGCTTCGTCGGATGCAGAGAGGAAGTGTGTTCCAGGTCTTGGCCTACTGTTTTGTTTGGCTGATCGTATCACCCACCAACAGTGTATACCAACTATTTGTGGAGAAGATTTCTGTTCGAATATTTTAATGTGGTGAAGACGAATGTGTAGTACAATTGCTGGTTGTGAATGGTTTGAACGTTATGCATGGTTAGTATGAATGCGAGATGATAATTTATACACCCCTTTGACTCTTCTGTTGGGGCCAGTTTCGATATTGTAAATATTTATTGAAATATTGTATTTAGTTGTTTTTGGATATTCTATTTTTTCAATATACATCAACTAAATCACCAATAAACATTGTAATCCTTGACCATATATTTGGTGTGCCCCTTTTTCTTATGGTCCAGCCTGAGTGACCTTGAGGGGTGTATATTATAAAGATTTAGTCTGTTCATTATTATCTAGAAAGGTAGAGCAAACTTTTGTTCGCATTACCAGGTCTAGGGTGAGGTCGGCAGAGCCAAGGTATCTCTTGGGGGCGTGGAAGGAGATTCGTTCATTGAGGTATAGGGGTCTGGTGTTATGGAGGGCTTTGCAGGCGTGTGTGAGTAGTTTGAAGGCTATTTTTCTTTTGACGGGGAGCCAGTGGAGGTCGCGAAGGTATTTGGTGATGTGGTCATGTCGTGGGATGTCGAGGATAAGTCTGGCTGCAGAGTTCTTGACAGTCTGGAGTTTGCGGAGGAGTGTTTTGTTGATTCCGGTGTAGAGGGCATTTCCATAGTCCAGTCTGCTGGTGAAGAGCGCGTGGGTGACGGTCTCCCTGGCATCTGAGGGGATCCATTTGAAAGTTTTGCCAAGTATGCAGAGGGTGTTGAAGTAAGTGGAGGACATGGCGTTGATCTGGCAGTTCATGGTGAGTGAAGAGTCGAGTATGATGCCAAGGTTGCATGCGTGGTCGGTTGGGGTGGGTTTCTGAGGGTGGGGGGCCACCAGGTGTTGTCCCATGTGAAGGGGGTGGAGCCGAGGATGATGACTTCCATTTTCTCCGAACTGAGCTTCAGGCAGCTGCTGCTCATCCAGGTTGCGACGTCTTTCATCCCTTCTTGGAACCTGCGCCTGGTGATGCCGGGTTCCTTGGTGAGGGAGAGGATGAGCTGGGTATCATCGGCATATGAGACTATGTTGAGTCCGTGTTTTCTGACGATAGTTTCAAGGGGGGCCACGTAGACGTTGAAGAGTGTGGGGCTGAGGGAGGATCCTTGGGGTACTCCGCATCTGATCTCTGTTGGTTCGGAGAGGAAGGAAGTGAGTCTTATTCTCAGTGTTCGGCCTGAGAGGAAAGATCGAATCCAGTCTAGGACTGTTCCCAGGATTCTGGCATCATGAAGTCTGGTGGCTATTGTGCGGTGGGAGATGGTGTTGAAGGTTGCTGAAAGGTCCAAGATGAAGAACACTGCTGTGTGTCCTTGGTCAAGGCAGGCGCGGATGTCATTGGTGGTATCTATGAGGGTGGTCTTGGTGCTGTGGTTGCTGCAGAATCCTGATTGAGAGGTGTCTAGGATGTTGTTGGTTTCTATGAAGTGTGCTAGCTGGGTGTTGACGTCTTTCTCAATGACTTTGATGGCGAAAGGGAGTAGTGAGATGGGCCTGAAATTCTTGAGATCCGTCGGGTCTGCAGAGGGCTTCTTAAGGAGGAGTTTGACTTCGGTGCATTTCCAGTCATCGGAGAATGTGGCAGTCTTGAGGGAGCAGCTGATAGTTCAGAGTAATTCGGGTGCGATGGTGGTGTCGGCCCGGTGGAAGATGTGCGGCGAGTAGGGGTCAGTAGGTACTGCGGAGTAGATGCTTTCCATAGTATTAGCTGTGTCTTCTGTGGTGAGAGGGGTCCAGGTGAGGAGGGTCTATTGGATGGCATCACTGGGGGGGTGTTGAGGCGGTGCTGTGGTCTTGGTCATCAAAGTTGTCGTAGAGCGCCTTGATCTTGAGGTGGAAGAAGGAGCTGAGTCTGTTGCAGAGGTCTTGGGAAGGAGGGAAGTCGGTTGTTTTGCTGTTGGATCTGGAAATTCTTGTATGATGGCGAAGAGTTCCTTGGAGTTGTGGGAGATGGAGAGGATTCTGCCTTGGAAGAAGTTTCTCTTAGTTGATTTGATGAGTTGGTGGTGTGCTGAGGTGGCTGCCTTCTAAGTGGAGCGTGCTTCCAGGGTTTTGCTGTTTCTCCATGTCTTCTCCAGTCTTCGCCAAGAGTGCTGTTATTCTTGGAGGTCCGTGGTGAACCAAGTGGCTTTCGTTTTGTGTCGAATCATGGTGTTATGGAGGGGGGCGAGAATTTGCCTCAGTTGGCGATCCATTGGTGGAGGTTTCTCGCTGCTGTGTCGGCATCTGTTGTAGTAAGGGAGGGGTGCAGCTGAGGGAGGAAGTGAGGAGTTTCTCAGAGACTTTGTTCCAGTTTCTGCATGTGAGGAGGGGCGTTCGCTTGTGTGTGGCGGGTTTCGAGAAGGAGAAATGGAAGAAGTGGTGGTCTATCCAAAGAGGTTCCATGGTGTGGCTAAAGCGAATGTTGCTTCCTCCGGTAAAGATGGGGTCGAGTGTGTGCCCTGCTGTGTTTGTGGGGGTGGAGATAAGTTGTTACAGTCCCATGTTGGTGAGGGTCTCCAGGAGGGTGGTGGTGTTGGGATCGCTGATGTTGTCTAGGTGGAAGTTCAGGTCTCCAAGTAGTATGTAGTCCGTGGAAGCGAGGGCATGGGGAGCGATGTAGTCTGTGATGACGTTGGTGAAAGGGGTGCGGGGCCCAGGAGGTCTGTAGGTGAGTGTTCCACAGAGCGTCATTCTAGGTTTGGGCTGGATCTGGAAGCGGATGTGTGAGAGGCATCATCCGCGTAGGTGGTTGCTAGTCGGAGGGAGCTTTTGTGGACGATGGTGAGGCCTCCTCCTGGGAGGTTGGGGTGGTCCTTCCTCAGGATCTTGTATCCATCAGGGATGGCGGTTAATATGTCATGAGCAGAGCTGGCGTTGGTCAAGAGTTGAGGAGGTCCCAGATTTCTACAGCGTGTCTGTGCAGGGAGCGTACATTGAGGAGTGAAGTAAGCACAGGATTCAGATCAGGTGGATTCCAGGTAGATTTATTACCATCAGAGAGGACAGCTTATACAACCACACAAGACAGTACCCAACTGCTAATAAGCTACCACCCATCATAGAACCTAGAACCCTAGAAGAACAATAACATTCTAAACTAGAACATGACCACAGATAACATGGACACTACACACCTTCCCCCTTTGAAAACAAAAAAAAACCGAATATCTAAAATGTAACAAAATCATTCATTTTAACAGGTGGTTTTCTCACACGAGAACTTTTCCTTGGAGCAACTGAGGTAGACACTTCCTCTGAAGAACCAACATGTTGATTCCCAACAGGATCTACATTAGATGTTGCAGCAGTACATTGAGTTAACAGTGGTTCAGTAACATTACCAACTTTATCCATAATGTCAGTGTTTGAAGAAAACCCTCCCTCAGATTCAAAATTAGAACCACTCAAAGTGTCTAAAGAATTTTGAAAATCCCCATTCTCCTCCATAACCAAAGGTTCCGTTATTGGAGGTACAAGTGAATCACCACGAATATCTTTGGATCTAAATATAGATATCCGTCTAAAATTCCATACTTTACCTCCTTGTACCCTAACAGCTTTGCTGAAAACTTCAATTACCTTCACTGGGTCAGACCATCTAGACCATCTTTTGTCTATGCCACCCAGTTTAACACGAACTAAATCACCCACTTTGATTTTGCAATCCCTTGAACAGTTGTTATTCTTTATCTTCTGCATCCTATCCTGATATCTTTGAACACGCTCTCTAACTATTTTGAAATCCAAAATAGGATCATGAATCTTGTTCTTCTTCAGCCAGCATGGCATGAGCTTAGAGCACGGTCTCCTTCCTCTTAACATCTCAAATGGAGAACAACCTGTAACAGAATTAGGAGACATCCGGTATGTATGCAAAGTAGCCCGTAAAGCTTTCCTCCAATCAATACTATTTTTAATAGCTAACTGTATGGATTCTTTCACAACCCTATTAAAGCGCTCAACCTGGCCATTAGCCATTGGATTGTAATTAGAAACTCTTTTATGAGTGATACCACATTTGTTTAGAAACATTTCAAATTCATTACTGATAAATTGTGGCCCATTGTCAGAAATCAACTCAGAAGGAATGCCTTCCCTGCTAAAGATGTTATCTAAGAATTCTATCACATGATTAGAAGTTATTTTGTCCAACACTTTGACTTCTGGCCATTTTGAAAAATAATCCACTAACACCACAGCGAAAACCTGTTTAGCAGAAGGAAGATTCAAAGGCCCAATAATATCAATGCCCAACTTGCTCCAGGGGCCCTGCGAGTACTCAATAGGCGAAATCCCCACAGATAAAGGTTTAACTGATTTGTCACTCCTTGAACATTGAATACAATCTCTAACCCACCTGTCCACCATACCATCCATGCTAGGCCACCAATAAAATTCTCTCAGACGTCGTTTAGTGGAGGACATACCCAAATGTCCTTCATGTGACAAATTAACTAACTGTTCCCTGATACTCTGAGGTGGAACAATTTTATCACCTCTCATTACAAACCCGTGCAAAAACATAAGTTCATCATTAATTTTCCAAAACGAGCTCAACTCACCGCTCAACTTCCTCTCTTCCGGCCATTTCCCTTGTAAAAACTTTACAACATTTTGTAAAATGTCATCCTCAGACATTGCCTTTGCCCATATCTCCTCCGAGATGGCGTCCGAAATTACACTGTCCTTCACATCTTCCATGGGATATGCTATATCGCACTCCTCTGAAGTATTAGTACCCTCAGAACCCACATCTAAGGACAAGCGAGACATGCAATCAGCATGAACGTTCATACGGCCGGGAATGTACACAACTGAACACTGGTATTCTTGCAACTTAGCAGCTAACCTGGCTAAACGGGCTGTCAGAGTTCTACCACCCCCAGCCGCTAACATATTAATCAGTGGTTTATGGTCAGTTCTTAACCCCTTCAGCGCGGCGCGGATTTCCGCGCCACGCTGAACGTTCTGAGCGCGGGCGGGGCCATGACGGAACGGTTCCGTCATAAGCACAGCCCAACCGACGTGCATGACGGAACAGTTCCGTCATGCGCGTCGAAGGGGTTAATTGAAACTTTGTCCCCCATAAAAATTGCCTAAAATGCTGAGCAGCCCAAGTGCACGCAAGTAATTCCTTTTCAATAGTGGAATAATTAAATTCCGCTCCTCTTAAGGTTCTTGAAGCATACGATACAACATACTCCTCCCCATATTTCTTTTGCAAAAGCACAGCGCCTAAACCAGTATTGCTAGCATCTACTGCTACAATGCATTCCCCTCCAATAGTGAAAGGTCTCAAAAATGGAGCCACACAGATTTCTTTTTTAAGTGCTTCGAAAGCTAGTTTTTGTTCATCTCTCCAGATAAATTTTGCGTTTTTCTTTAGTAGATTGCATAAAGGGAATACTTTTGAAGCATAGTTTCTAACAAACTTACTGTAAAATTCAGTCAGACCTAAGAATGATAACAATTGATCTTTTGTTGTGGGAGCAGGAGCCTTTGCAATGCTAGCTACATGGTCCAACTTTGGTTTGATACCCTCGCTTGAAATTTCGTGGCCTAAATATTCCACATTATCTTTTCTGAACTTGCATTTTGAAAGTTTAAGTGTTAGACCTTTACACTGTATATTATTCAACACCTTTTTTAAATTACAATCATGGTCATCAAAATCTTTCCCAAAAATTAGAATGTCATCTTGAAAGGCTATGGCACCCGGACAATCTTCTAACACGTCTTTCATAATTCTCTGAAAGACCGAGGCAGCACTAGCCAATCCAAATGGCATCCGTTTAAATTGATACATACCCTCCGGTGTAATGAAAGCTGTTAGACATTTGGATTGTTCATGTAGCATGATCTGATGGTATGCACTTGCCAAATCAACAGTGGAAAACACACGGGCACCAGATAAGGTTGAGATCAATTCGTGTATGTTTGGTAACGGATGCCTGTCGATCCAGATCTCCTTATTTAAGCTACGGAGATCAACACACAGACTAAGATCCCCGTTGCCTTTAAGGGAAAGAACCACCGGAGAAACCCATGGAGATGACTCTATAGGTTCGATAATGCTCCTTGAAACTAGATCTTCTAGCATGTCTTTCAATTTATTGCGATATGCTAAGGGAACATTACGAACTTTATGTCTTACAGGAATAGCAGAATCCTTTAATATTATTTTGTGTTTAAAGTTTGCATATTCCCCCAGCTCATCACTAAATACCCTAGGAAACATTTTTTTTATATTTTCTACACAATCCTCACTGAAAATACTGTATACAGGTGGTGAAGCATTCGGATCTAACTTTATACCCAATTCTTGTTGATGGGGCCACCCAAGTATAGATACCCCTTTGGTGGCTACATATAATTTACCCTTAATTGTCTTTCCTTTGAAAGTCAACTCTGTCCACAAGTAACCTTCCAAATTGATTTTGTGCCCTGAGTAACTACCAGGTCTGATGTCCGGGGGTAATAGTTTTCTATTCTCCCTCAATTTTGTGAATAGATCTCTACCTATAATGGAATTCAAGCACACGAATCTATCATCATAATGACTTCTTTTCCATCTATTAATATGGAACCAGATGGAAACCCTTTACAATTATTTTCAGACACACAAGAAATGCAATTAAATTCATTAAACTCTGTTGCAATTTCATCTTCATCACAGGTAACACAATTGACTTTTTGTAGAGATCTGCACATCTTCCCAAAATGACCTGGCTTTTTACATTTTATACAAATTTTACTCCATGCAGGGCATCCTTTATAGTTTCCCACATGTTCAAAACTGCCACATCTATAGCAGATCACAGGATTTCTTCTGTTATTAAATTTATTATCCTTGAAACATGGATCTCTTTTAATGAAAGCAGAGGGAGTTCTCTTAGGAGTGAACTGAGTCTTTACGAGTGAAACTTCTGCTACAGGATCTTGTACCTTGACATTGACAGGTGGAGGTTGACCTCTGATCTCACTTACGAACTTTTCAGATTGTTCTATGCCTTTAGCGATATTCACCACAGCATTCAAAGAAGATTCAGTACCTAACCATAACCTCTCTTGTATCTTTTTACTTTTGGTTTTCATCATTATTTGGTCTCTAAGCACTTGCTCGTAATTAATAGTATCAAACGCACATGAACCAGCAAGGGAACGTAAAGCTGACACATAGTTTTCGATGGATTCGTCCTCTTTCTGAGCACGAGAATAAAATTTAAATCTTTCCATCACAATGTTTATTTTCTTCCCAAATCTGGTGCTCATTTTCTTAACTGCGACTTCAAACACATTTATTCCTTCAGTGCTTTCGAGAGGAGGCAGATTGTCAAATTCTTTGATCCCTTGGCCTCCTAGGCAATGCCTCAACAGGTCTAACTTCCTTTTAGGGGAGCAACCTTCCTCCTCCAAAACCTCAACGTAGGCTAAAAACATGGGATACCATAAGTCCCATTCCATTTTTGGATCTCCGGCTGTAGGCAAAAAATGTGGTGGTGCTGAAATATTAGACATTTTAATAGTAGAAACCCCCTTTTTTAAAAAAAAAAAAAATGAAAATTAGATGTAGATAAGCTGGATACTCTGGATAAAGCACAAGTGTATCTGACACCACGGTCACACTGCTACAATTGTTATTACTTAAAGACTTCTTCCATAAAGTTTCATATTAATTGAAAACAATTTTAAAAAAATTTGTAATAAATTAATTGGTAGTAACACGGTCCCTAAGCAAGATGTCATTGAAAAATAAACAAAAATGACTGTGTCACATATAACTGTTTGACACGCGAGGCCTTAGATTCAAAATTGAAGGTATTAATCACAATTCCCTTGTAGTTATACCAATCTAAAATGGCCGCCAAGCGCGTGACATCATCACGCTCCCAGCATGCTTTGCCCCTTATGGAATCTTCTACGAAGGTGAGGCGCGTTAGTGAACACTGAGAATGGTTCCCTTCCAAGAACGTGGAATGCGGCTCGAGCGGGTAAGTGTATCTTTTTTAATTTTGTCACGTTACAACCACGATCTCAATAGCGCATATGAAATGGTATTATACGCTGACACCATTTGCCATCAAAATCTGCCGCAGGCGCAATCACAGCGCATAAATAGTTTTACTACTCAGCCGCAGGCACAATCAAAGCGCGAGCATCATTTTAAATATTCTTTCGCTCAGAAGTCGAACGCTCTTGACCATCTAAGCAATAACCAGCCAGTCTCAATTAATTAGAAGTACGACTCAGCCGCTGGTGCAATCATGGGCACATCATTCCTAAACAGCCGCGGGTGCATTCATGCACAAATATAAAATACCTTAAAACGTCTCTAGGCAGTGTTGTCTTCATCAGTGAACGCTGTCCTCCTCTGACTCCCAGTCGTCGCCAGTGTGAAGTAAGCACAGGATTCAGATCAGGTGGATTCCAGGTAGATTTATTACCATCAGAGAGGACAGCTTATACAACCACACAAGACAGTACCCACCTGCTAATAAGCTACCACCCATCATAGAACCTAGAACCCTAGAAGAACAATAACATTCTAAACTAGAACATGACCACAGATAACATGGACACTCAGCTGCAGCTCAGGGGCTTGTATACAATGGTGTCTCATGGGTTGGGGTGGCTGTCTGGGTCCAGAGGTGGGTGTAGGTGCAGGGGCAGTCTCAGCAGGAGATCCGGCCTTGGATGTTGTTCGACATCGAGAGCCAGCAGTTGTTGTTGTGTCCAGGGTTGAGTACGTGGAGGGTGCTGGGGTCGTAGCGGCGGAGGGTCAGGGGACCAGGGTTCCTGGTGCTGGTCGCGGTTGGTTCACAGATGGGTACAGGGGCAGCAGTGGCAGGGTGAAGGCAACCACAAAAACAGGAAAAAGACAGAAAGAGGCAAAAACAGGAGGAGACAGAAAGAGGCAAAAACCGAAAAGGGATGACAGACACGTAGCGGTCTAGCAGAAGAGCAGACTCTTCCACTAGACCACCAGGGAAGAGGCATAGGCAGGTGCTTGCGGGTGGAGGAGGGCCTCGAACACCTACCCGGATCTCAAGAAGGCACTAAGGGCTGTGCCTTAACGGTGGAGCTGTGCAAGGGGAGAGCAGTGACTCTGACCAAGAGGTCAGAGGTCTTGCTCTCCAAGGTGTGCAGTGTCCGCCATTAAGTAGGGGTCAGGGGGAGGGGGAGCAGCTGGGAGGCAGGAACATGCTGGGGGTTTGGGGCCATGGGGGCAGCAGCAGCGGGGAAAAGGCAACCAGAAAAGGGCAGACAAGGGAAAACAGAGAAAAAAGACAGAAAAGGCAAAACCAGGAAAAATCCAGAAAGAGGCAAAAACAGAAAAAAAGACAGAAAGAGGCAAAAACAGGAAAAGGTTGACACACACAGCGGACTAGCAGAAGAGCAGGCTCTTCTACTAGACCACCAGGGATGAGGCGCAGGCAGAAGCATGCGGGTGGAGGAGGGTCTCGAACACCTACCTGGATCTCAAGAAGGCACTGAGGGCTGTGCCTTAATGGCAGAGATGCGCGAGGGGAGAGCAGTGAAATTTAATCACTGTTCGTTATCCACATTTTCATTCTCAACCTAAACTTTGTGTGGGAAAATTGTTTGAAAACATATTCAAATTTGAGAATACCCTCTTCCCTACCCTAGCTTGTTGAGTTAGATAGGTAATGAACTTGGCAGCGCATTTGGTGCAGATTCCTCTAGAGGAGCTATGGACTCAAATGCCTTCTGGTCAAGTGCTGGTTTAGAGCACAGTCTCAGATCGAGGGATTAGTCTAATATTTCTACTTTTAAAACATTTTATTGTAAACCAATTACTTTATTAGTGAATACTGTTGTTGGCTCTTCTTTAAACAAACATACTAGGAGTCTCCGGTCTTGCAATAAAATTAAGATTTTCCTAAATTTATTGAAGTAAAGATTGTATTTTGTTAAAGACATGGAGGCACGTATTATACCACCACTATATCATTATTGAACCTGCAGCCTTTTTCCATAGTGCTGTTGCACCCACAAATACTTTGACCTAAAGAGAATCTACAACTAAACAGCAAGTCGGATCATTTGGCAGAATTGCTCAGCATACGGGAACGTAAGGGAGAGCTTACACACTTACTTTCCCATATGCTGAGTAATTCTTCTTCCTCTCATCAGTCTACCAAACATTTGCATCTCAAATCAGTTGTCATATTGGAATTCGTCAAAGACTTTTTCACCTTCCTCATGGACTTCTCTTTATTATTCCTTAGTTTCGCAAGAAAAGAGGGCTTTTTGCTCCCAGTGAAGATAATTCATGATTAGACCATGTTTTATTGGTTATGGTAATTGTGACATCATCTTGTAGTTGTTTCCCAGTATTACATGGGAAATTTAGTTTTATTTATCTTTGCTATTATTTCATTTAAGCAAGAAAAGAATGCGGAACACTCGCCTCCATATCTTCAATGAAAATAGAGACTTTCATTCAACTAGTAAAATCTCCATTTTAGTCACAATATAAATAATTTGCTTGTGGCACCATACTAATTGTAGGAATTGCGGTGTGCTCTAAGGTGATTTTACGCAGTGAAAAATGCTAATCATCTGCTGGATCTTGATGAACTATGTTTGCGAGAAACCTGTTTTCTCCCAATATTTTCTCATTGAGATTATGGGAGGTGCTCCATGTTAACAGATACACCCACCTCTGGAGGATGTGAGCGTCTGATCCACAGGAGCGACGAGAATGTTCCCACACTCCCTAAACCTATCTACAGAAGAGTGAAGTAACAACACCCTTAAAGCAGAAAGACAAAGGGAGATGTGGGGACTCAAAACAGGGAAGGACAAGCTTCAAGTCCCCCAGCTGGTTTCCTTAAAGGGCGGGCGTAAGGAAGAACCTAAGAGGAGACAAAGAGGATGTTAGTAAGACCAACCTTTCTTTTGACTCTGTACACTACTCTTTAACTACATAAGTTTGTGTTACTGCAATTCTCTCCTCTCCCTTACCAGCTGGACATCTCACGGGGCTTTCAAAAGGAATAACTCTAAGGCAGCAGGGCAGTGTTTCCAAACAAGAGGTGGCTTCTGTCGGGCACCACGCAATGACTCTCCTGGAGGAATAGAAGGGGGCTGACTCCTAAATGGGCGGAAGGCAATTCTAAACGGGGAGTGGGAAAAAAGAGGAGAACCCTTCTATGAGGGGACCCAAACCACACGAAACTATGTAGCCCCAATGTCTCTAGTATAGGCACTATGAATGGCACAAGGTTGCTCAAGATGCTGCTTGCATAATATGCCCAGGGGTTGAAGTTTGCAGTTTCGAACTCTGCAGCGCACACCGCACGTTTACAATGCCTGCGGCATAAACAGGGACGATAAGGTATTGCCACTACCACCAACGCGCACCGCGCGTTTACAATGCCTACAGCACAAACAAGGGACTGTAAGATATTGCCGCTACCACCAACGCGCACCGCGCGTTTAAAACACTATGTCTAAATTAAATGCAGGTATGCCGCTCGCACAACCTATACACGTACCGCGCGTCTATTATCATTGATTTGTCCCACTAAAGAAATACACGAATTCGTGTTATAATCCTTCCAGCAACCGAAATCCCCAGGAATCTAAAATGGCGATGAGAGGGGTTTCAAACCTGCCACTAACTCTACCACGTCCGGAGGGCACAACAAGTGGAGAAAAGGAAGGAGGTAAACCCAGGAAAGGTAGTGGGTCATGAAAGGAAGCGTCCTAGTACATCAGCGGCCACAGCGGTATAACAATGCTTACCGCGCAATTACGGGACGGAACAGAAGTGAAGTCAAAAGCGGAGCAATCCTCTCGCTAGATGACACTAACCAACTTCACTCAACCTTCTACAGGGAAACAACAAGAACAACCAGCGAGGGTAATCAGGAACAAAGAGGGAGTAGACCAGCCAGGAAACAGGATCCAAGGAACTGAAAGCCAAGCACTGGCTTCTTGGCAACGCCCCTTATTTAAAGGATGGAGTGTATACAAAGTCCGCCTCTCTACTCTTCAAGCAGGGAGCGTCTGCAAAGAGCAGGCCCGCTTGTATTAAACTCTATTGTTCCTACACAGCCAAGAGGTCAGACACGAGGCCCGATGTGTAACGCTCCAGAAGCTATAAATTCACACTATCATGTGAGACTAAAGTCTGACATTCTGAATAAAACTTGTACTTCCAACAGAAGCAGCTGCCTACTAGTTGATTGCCCAATGTTCTACAACAACCTCCCACAGTATTCTAATGAACAACTAGAGTGCTAACATTTGTTTTTACTACTAAAGTGTGGCACACCTAAAGTCATCTTAATGGAATCAAAGCTGTAAAACTTAGAGCATTTGTTTTAGGCATTAAAATAATGAGAGTGTTTCTTTTGTCATAGAAATAATAGTGCTTTAACAGACAGAAGAGCTAACATTTGTATTTATGACAATAGGGTGGCACACCCAAAGCTATCTTGATGGAGTTTAAATTGTTAAACCTAAAGCTTTCCATTAGAAATTAACAAAATGAGGGGGTTGTTTCTGTCATGGAAATGAATGATGCTTCGTGCTCTAGAAAGCTAAAATGAGGACAAGCAGGTGGCAGTGGAAGAGGCAGCACAACAGATTATGGTGGGCAGGTGGGAGGGAGCAGGGTCACGTGTATTGTAGGGTAGTGGGGGTCAGCGGGTACAGCAAACTGACCAGGTGAGCTGGTGGCAGGAGCTGCACAATTTACTGCAAATGGAAGGAGAGAGGAGACAGGGGCCTGCACACTGAAAACTAAGCACATTGGGGAGTGGGGCAGGGAAATGGATAGAAAGATGGACAGGCAGGTCAGTCGGCAGAGGCATTGGCAGCACAACGAATCACAAAGGACTGTTTGCATGGGGTATTGGCAACACAATGGCCCACAGAGGGTATGAGGGAGGAGGGAGGAGACAGGGGCATGTAAACTGACAACGGAAAGCATGCATTCCAACATTTTCAACCTCAGAAGTGGGAGATTTTCAAAATAAAATCGGGGGAATGTATTTTCCCCATTGATTTATATTGCAGCGGAGGCAATTGGAGGCAGAACATACCTAAAATATAGCCATGTAAATCTACTGCCTGAATCTGGTCCATAGGCATGCATGGGAGAGTAAGGGGCATCAGAGCAGCAAGAGGGCCAGCAAGCTGATACAGCCGAGCAGGCAGAAGGAGCAGTGGCAGCATTAGCTACTCATGGCTTGCTGAGTTTTTTAGAGTGATGTGGAATACAGTACAGGACAGTGTTGTAGAGTGTGGTAGGGTGGACAGGCATACAGTGTTTTTTTATTTGTTTTTTATTATTTCAAAACAACAACAGAAGTGAAGCCAGTAAAATGCTGAAATCTCAGATCTGCATGTATACTGTACACAGCTATAGCGTTAACTACTTTCAAAATACATAGACTAATATATAAGAGGTTCCCATGATATCCCTGTTATAGAAGAAATTGTGGAGGGGAGGGAGTGAGAGAGCCACTCATCAGGGAGTATTGTGGGCCTGGGTTACATCAGACATAAACAAAATGTGATTATAAAGCTAAACATTAACTTCCATGAGTTGCAAGGTTAGGGCAGGTTGAGCTCACCAGTAAGAACGTGAAAAGCGAGGATATCCATCATTGCTGTTTCTCCGATTCTTCCATGGCTCAGTAGGTTCAAGGAAGTGATGAGATTAACATTGCTACTACTGGATCTGGATTGCAGCTTACTACAAACTTTGCAATTACCAATTACCCACGTATGGTAGCAATGAATTTTGAAATTGCCTTGACCCGGACATTAGATGCACTGAAAAATTACAACAGGAAGCCAGGAGGTATTAGAAAATTGCTTTGCATTCTGAGTTAGAACAAATTAAAAAAGAATTTGTTTATTGAAGCCAGAAAGTAAAGATGCAAGTAAGATCCCACTTCCTTCAGAACCCAAGAAAATGAACCCTTGGGTCTACCACCCCTCCTTAGATTTCGAGTTTGGCTGATGGTGACTTTGTTACAAGCTTAATAGTTATCACATCCACCTTATTAAAAGTACATTTGGATTTGATGCACTTGTAATATGATAGATGGGATATCTGTCACATTTTCGACTCAGCATCCATTCCCCAAACTGTAAATCAGGCCCTAAGCCTTATGAGTATTCATACCCGCTTATAAAATAGTTTATGTAGATTTCATTAGGTAAAAATGTCCACTCTCTTTTATCAGGGTCTACAAAATGAGTTAAATAATGTATTAGCACAGGATACCTCTCCTATGAATTGTGCACAGCTCATACACCTAGTGTTACAGTTAGAACAAGGTTTAGCTGAGTGCCCTTCTGAAAAAAAACAAGATCATAACTAATATGTTTCTTGCCAGACGAACAAAAAAGAGAATAACATCTTGAACATTTCAGAGCCAAAGCATTTATGTTTTGTAAAGGACCCGCTTTTTAAAGAGAAAAAGGAACAAAGAAATGCTCAAACATTATGCATGTACTGAAGAAAATTTGGATAATTTGTAAAAGATTGTCAAAATGACCTAGGAATTAAACACCAGCAACTTTTTTAGAGAAATGACAGCTGGCAAAAACTGGATTCTCCACAAAGAAAGCACATATTTTGTCAAGCAGAAAAAACAGTCAGTTACAATGTGGTTAGTTAATACAATGCAGTCATCTGTTACTCATTTGATAGTTCCTATGAAAATAATTCGATTAAGGAGCTCAGAAAGCTATGGGGCCATTATGTTTGCACAATTGTTACAAATATCTGTGATAAAGGAACACTTCCCTGAAGAGGTCAAGGGTTTAAATGGCTCTGCATGGCCTTTAACACATGCATATTTCCATACACACGATTTGCTTAGTATGTTTTTTCGAAATCACCTGAAAACATGTGTTTTAAGTGCTGCATCTCAGTTCAAAGTGATTTTGGGCATGATGTACAAATGAATTATGATTATTGTATGAACCAGTATTCGATGTCTGCTGAATACTGTTCACAGTCATCCTTCAAAACCATTAGCTGGAATAATAACAGCACCTTTTATTGGCTGTGCAGTTACCTTGACCTCTTAATATGAGAAATGTCATGATCTGGTTGATGAGAAAGAACAGCTATATTTCCTCCACACTGTTGTTATGATTACAAGATTGATTAGTAACCTGGGTGTCTATACCTTGCATTCGTGTATATGCACTTTCAGAATTACAAACACAATATCTAAGACAATGGATATTGGCTTTTCGAGACCATCAGAGTCCCCAGCCTTCTCTTAAATGGTGGTTATTTAAGTTTAAGAACATCTATTTTTTACAGAGCCTTCGATAGTACCATTAATGTTATACTTTTAGATTCAGATCAAACAAGCAAACATTTTTGCCAGGCTTGTCTTAGAGGAGCATGCCATTTGGTTGGAGTCTGAGAGGGTGATGAATAGAAAACTGAATTTCACACTGTTTGGAATATTTTAATAGTAGGTTATACTGTTTGGAGTCTGTAATGCCCCAGCTGCTTTTCAATTTCAATTAACGAAGTATGAGACCATCCTCTTTTTGCCAAACATGATAAATATTTTATACCACTTCAGTAGAATTTTTGAGCTATATCATTATCCCAAAGGAAATTCAAATGAATAACAATACATTTTCAACAGTAACTCACTGGACTATGCCTGCTGCTGCAAAGGTTGTACATCCTTTTGAAGGCTTTGACAATTTTTTATAGGGGTATAATTTATCATATTTCGAAAGTAGTTATACCATTACTAAACTTTTTCATTAAGGAGCTACCTTTCTTTGGTCCATAGAACCTAATGAAGCCATTAATGTTTCGAAGAAACATTTTTCATGTGCTCCTATTTTTCAACACCCAAATGTTGAACTTTCATTTATTGTTAATACAAATGTCTCATATCAAGCCATGTGAGGAGTTTTGTCTCATAGAAAACCAACTACCCGATAGGGACATCGAGGGCTAGATGTATGACCATCCAAAATCGCAAGTCGCAAATTGTGCCAACAAAACGATACATACGTACCAAAAAGGTATCACGATTGCAAGTCGCTAATGACTCACATCGCAATGTAGCATACTGGCTATTTGTGAGTCGGTACAAGTCGCAAATAGCACCCCCGGTTGAAAAAACCTATAGCGTGCGAAAATAGCAAGAGTGCCCAAAACAAGGAAGGGCAGGATAGGGGAATATCAAGTGGTCCAAGTCATCCAGAAGTCCAAGACAGTGGTGCATCGACCTCAACACAGGGTCAAGCCAGTGTGACAATAGCATCATGGCACACAGCACGGGCATGATGCACTCCTGTCAACAGGGTCCAGCTGGTGAGCCACCCAGCAGTCTGGAAGGCAGATACAAGCCAGTCTGAACACCCAGCCACCTACTGGGGCATCCAATCAGATGTTGCCTGGCGGCCTGGAACAGGCAATGCTCTCAATTCAGCGCCTGCAATAAATACATGTAATGCTGATGAAGCTAAAGCTGAGACAGGAATTCAGGGACATAACTAAGCAGATGGCTGATAACCAGTGCTGCATGGAGGAGAAATGTAATGCCCTCATAGGTGTAATTGGGGATCTGTGTAAAGAATTGACTGAGGAGAGTGGGCAGCAAAGACGCATGGAGCACAGCAGGGGACACAGGATGTCCGCTTTGACTAGGGCCATTGGGAGGTTAGCATGTGCAACTACCCAACACACAAATCACACCCTGGGATCCAGGTGGAGATGGGTCAGTACAATGGTGATGTGGCATGCTGTCTGCAAGAAATTAGAACAGCAGTGGAGATTCTGCAAACTCTCATGTTTGCCAGTAGGGGTGCAACTGAGGGAGCTGACAGCAACATCTCAAGTTGCAGTAGCATGTCTGCAGCAGACACACCAATGCTGCGAAGAAGCAGCAGCCACCAGGCAGGTGTACCAGGTGCAAGCACTACCCAGGCTGGATGTAAAGGCAAGAAGTGACTTGTGGACAGCAACTGCACAGTCATGGGCCCATAGCATGGTTTGCATTTGTGGTGCTGCAACCACAATACACTGCTGCATTTGTTTGTTTATGCGTTTTTATATGGACAGGTTGTCCATATTTTGTTTGTGCAAGCTTGCACATTAAAGATAAATTCATAGTTACATTCTCATTTTGTACTGTCTTTTGTAGAGGGTAGTGTGTCGTTAGTTTGGACGTACCTTGTAAAATAATTGTTGGCTATCTGGTCTTTGTGCCGCCTCCCCTTTGGTGCAGAGCTACCATTTCTTTACCGTTGGACAGGTGGTCCTGGATCATCATTCTCCGAATCTGAGTCAGACACATCCATGGGCAAGCCACCCCTGCATGCCATGTTGTGGAGCATGGCAATATTTTGCAGACTGTCTCAGGTGCATACTGCAGGGCTCCGCCACTCTTGTGAAGGCACCTGAAGCGCAATTCTAGGATGTCAAAAGTGCGCTCAATCACAGACCTGGTGCGCCTATGTGCTAAGTTGTACCGCCTCTCACATGGGTTATTTGGCTAAAGGTACAGTGTGAGTATCCATGGCAGCAGGGCATACGCGCTGTCACGTGGTAATGAAAATATGATGGTGAGGCAACATGCAGACAGACATGAAAGTGCAAACACATTTCAGTGTTGACATGACATATGAGTACCTAGTAGGTATCCTTCATCAAAGTCACCTCTTTCTAATTGGTGGTATATGCCACTGTGTCTGAAGATGTATGAGTCATGGGTGCTCCGAGGATATTTCTCCACAATGTCTGTGACGATGTTGTTTATGTCACAGACAACTTGGATGTTGAAGGAATATATGCCTTTCCTATTGCAGAATATGTATTCTATGCGGAATGGGGGAAATATGGGCACATGGGTCCCATCTATGTACCCTATGACCTGCGGAAACCTTGCTATTCTGTAAAATTGCAGTTTTGTATTTTCCAGTTCCACACCATCCTTGGGCAGGTATGTGTTGATGTATGTGGTGTAGCATGGCATCTAGGAAACTGTGAAAGAAACGCAAAATCGCACTCTGCGACACACCTCCAGCCACTGCAATGACATCTTGGTAGCTACCAGTGGCCAATAAGTGGAGGTTGCATAATACCTGCACGTGTGTGGGGATTGCATTGCTGCGCAATGTTCTGCTTTCCAATTGTGGCTTCAAGGTGTCTATGAGGTCTAGGATGACAGTGCGACTCAGCCTGTACTGGTCATATATCTCCTCCTCTGTCTTCTCGAACAAGGTTAGCCTGACTCTGAATATCCTCTCCTGTCTCCGCCTCCTCTGCTGAGCAGCCAGTATCTGCATCCTCATTGCTATCACGCACAGGGCAGCCATTGTGGAAAGGTTTCTGACGCATTCTGGGCCTGTTTTTATAGGTTGGGCCTGGTTACCACCTGTTTCTGATTTATGGTAAATAGCATGCGCAAACGGGCCATTTTGAGCATATTCGCTATTTGCGACTGGTCTGTACATTGTAATTTACGATTCGCAAATTTCGATTTGCTATTTTGGGTGCGCAAATACCGGTGGCTTTTATTGCGAGTCGGTATTCATTCGCATCGCTATTTTAGGTTTAGCAAGTGCCTTTCGTACATTGCGTATGGCCAATTTTGCATGGGCAAATCAGTTTGCGACCGATTTTGCAATTGCAAATTGGTCATTCATCTGGCTCCTAGTCACCTATTTTTCTCGTACATTTCCCCAGCAGAATTGAATTATGCTATTACAGACAAATAATCTCTGGCAATCAAGAGATCTCTTGAAGAATGAATAGCATTATTTATCGGCAGTCAAATGTATAGTAGAGGTAAACACACACCATAGAAATTTACAGTTTTTAAAGTCAGCTACATCATTGACTCTTGACCTTTTGAGATGGCCATTATTCTTTTATGTTTTGTTATTAATTATAAATATGGTCCCTGCAATGGTAAGTCGGATGCCTCATCAAGACAGAATCAATTAAAAAAAATGAGAATATCACTGTTAGTGAGCCTCTATTGATCTTGCCAGCTGGAAACTCAGAATAACTCAGAATAAGTATTTCATAGATCTCATCAATGTAGAAGTTTTTTTAACCAAAGTAAACACAGCTTTACAGTCTATTGATACAGAAGCTTGACTCAGAGAAAAGGAAGGTAAAAGTGAGAAAAAGGGTTCTTATATGAAGGGAAAGATTTGTTTTACCTTTAGTATGGAAATGGCAGCTGTTAGATGATATTTTTGATGCTGAATATTTTCAACATGTGCTGACATATGCTGTTTGTGACCAAATTAAGAGTTCAAACACAAAACCCATGGGTATTTTAAGACCAATACCTGTTGCTTTCAGACTGTGACACATACTATCTTTGACCTTTATTGTTGAGTGACAAAAGGGTCAAAATTGTAATGTGGCTCTTGTAATAGTTAATCATTTTACTAAACTGGGGCGTTTTATTCCATTTCTTGGGTTGCCCTCTTCTAAAGGACTAGCACAGATCTTTGCATATAATATCATTCAATTAAGTGCTATAGCACCATTTTTTACAACAGGCATATGATCTCAATTCCTTTCAAACTTTTGTTCTGTATTATGTGAAGAGTTAGACATGTAAGTTCATCTTTCTACTAGCTATCATCAGACAGACAGAAAGAGAGGGAGAATGAGTCGATGTGTTGGACAATGTGTGAAAGTTTCAAATGTTACTGCATGAAGAGGATTGGAGTAAGAGGTTGTAGTTCAAAGTTAGCTTTAACAATGCTCAGCATTCTTCCCCAGGGATGCCACCTTTCGTTTCTATTTATGGACATCCATCTATATTCGAATTACAGTTACATTTGTCTTCATCTGTTTATTCTTTTTTTTATTTTTATTTTTTATTGAAAATCTTGTGTCAGAGTTACAATTTGACAATAACATAAGTTGGCAAACAGAGAATAAAAATATAAATTGGCAAGCAGAAAATAAAAATACAGAATAACATGGAGAAAATAATTTACGAAATACGGAAATCGACCATTACAGAAAGTAAAGACTCCAAATTCTATTGAACTTCAAAATCCCACCTATTCGCTGTGCATATCGCATTTCAGTCTTTCTAACATTCCTAATTTTTTGCAGCCAGGAACTAAAAAGAGGAACTTGAGTTGACTTCCAGTTCTGCAGGACTAATGACCTTGCAACTGCCATTGCAATAAATAATAGTTTAACCCTCTGTTCTGTCAAGCCAAGATCAGAATCGTATCCATACAATATTAATTTAACATTATAAGTAATCAGAATCCCACAATACTTTTGCAAATATTCGAATATCTCATTCCAAAAAGGCATAATTTTAACACAGTTAGCTATAGTGTGGGACCAGTTTGCAGGAGTATATTGCTGGCATCTAAAACAGGTGGCATTAGTGTTAGGAAACATTTTAGCAATGGCAGCAGGAGTACGATACAGAAGCCATTTACTAAAGAATAGCATTCTTCTCCAATTAGATCCTCGAAGAACACTAAAATTCAGTTTATTTATAATTTTCCAAGTATTAATAGTAAGTACATGATTCTCCTGTTCTTGCCATTTTTTAATTGCTTTTTGGCTAAGATCGTCCGCAGTATATTGTGCTAAAACACGTTTCCATACCCCTGGCTTCCTCGTCCTAGAAGTCATAAACAAATCGTCCCATAGCTGATTGGAGGAACCAATGCTTATTGGTTCAACTTGTACCAACGTTTTAAAGATAGAAACATACGAACCAAGTAACATAAAATTCCCTGGAATAATAAGCTGCATCTCTCCAGGTAACAGCCATGTCCCCTCCCTCAAGAAATCTAACAAAGAATGAAATCCCAAAAGTGCCCATTGTAGTGCAGTGTCGACTCCAATTTTCATTCCCAAAAAAAGGAGAGCATTTCTTAAGGGGGTTCTAATATTAAATTGCGGGAGAGAATATCTTTTAAGAAAGACATCCTGACGCTTAAAGAACCAAAGCATCGTCTTATAACGAGTAAGTTTCGGTAATTTAGAAATATGTAACGGAGAAGGAATCTGAACCTCATGACAAATTCTATTAAAAAGAAAATTAATAAACACAGTTGGGGTCTGCATTCCAGATTTAAACCGCTCTAAATATTGGGCAAAATATGCGCTATAGTAATCTTTAATATTGGGTACGGCTAAACCTCCCAATTCCGTATCGGCGTAAAGAATCCGCATTGCTATCCTGGGACTTTTTTTTGCCCATATAAACCCTGTGAATAATGATTGTACTTTTGAGAAGAAACCACTGGGCAAAAAACAGGGAATGGCAGAAAATAAGAAATTAAATAACGGAAGAATAGACATTTTTATAAGTGCCACTCGCCCTAGGATGGAAAATGGCAACGAGTCCCATCTATTGAATAAAGATTGAACCTTGCGTAGAAGAGGATCAAAATTCAACATAACTAAATCGGAAACCAAAACAGAATACATAACTCCTAAATACCTCTTCGGTCTTGGATTAATACAGCCGAGTAAATCAGTGTGTAGCTCAACCTCACCCCCACCACAAACTAATATTTCAGTTTTTTTTTTTTTAATTCGGTAACCACCCAGATGTTCGAATTCCTCAAAAAGCTGAAGAGCGGCAGTTTGAGATTGAATATCCGACTTAATCAGTAACAAAATATCATCGGCATATAGTTTGATTTTTGCCATAGAAGGAATAGGAGGAGAGATATTTACGGATTCCCGAATAGCTGTGGCTAATGGTTCAATAAAAAATGCAAAAAGAATAGGGGACAAGGGGCAACCTTGCCTGGTGCCCCGTTGAACCGAAACTTTACCCACCATAACTGAATTAATGATTATATTGGCTTTGGCACCCGTGTACAAATTTTGAATTAAACTAATAATCTGTGGAGGAATTCCAAAGTGGTTTAAAATAACAAATAAAGTTGTCCATACCACTAAATCAAAAGCTTTTTCCGCGTCTAATAATAAAATTAAAGCGGAAATTTTATTTGTCTGAAAATAATCTAAAGCCTCAGTAAGAAAATGTGTATTTGTAGCTAATTGTCGGCCTGCCACAAAGCCATTCTGATCCGGGTGAATAAGATCCTTGGCAATGTGATTAAAACGTATTGATAATAATTTAGTGAGGATCTTATAATCAGTGTTAAGTAATGTAATAGGCCTATATGAATTGGGATCTTTGGGATCTTTGCCTTTTTTGAGAAAACTAACAACTGTGCCCTCCCCAAAAGAATCTGGAACTTGCCCACCCATTAACATATAATTAACTAATTGTAGTAAAAAATCAGAAAAGGCGCAGAAGAAAACCTTAAAAAATTCAGCGGGGAGGCCATCCGGGCCACAGGCCTTACCAATTGGGAGGTTCTTTACCACTAATTCCAGCTCTGACTTTGAAAATAAACTCATCATTGCTCCACTGTCTGCCTGAGATAGAGAAGGCATATCATATCTTGCTAAAAAATTTAAGAGCCTAGAATGGTCGATTTCCTGATGATGACTATATATCTGTTTATAGTGAGAAAGCATTATAGTACCAATAGCATCAGGCTGTGATGTGTCTATCAAAGTGATAGGAGACTTCAAGGTACGGATTAAATTTGCAGCAGCTTGCTCCTTAGCCTGCCACGCAAGGAGTTTGCCAGAAAAATTACTCTCCTCATAGCTCCTTTGAGATTGTATAAGAAATTGCTGTTCACTCTGTGTAGCAAAAAGCGTACTTAGTTCACGATTGGCCTCATTTAATTTTTTTTGCGCAAGACTAGAAAAATTAGATTGTCGAAGCCGAGTTAGGGAACAGATTCTTTGGTAGAGTAAGGTCCTAGTCTGTTTAATAGTACGCCATTCTTCTGCGTCTTTAGCGATAATAATACCACGAACAAAAGCTTTTAGTGAGTCCCAGATAATATGTAATGGAGCCGTGTATGAATTACGAGCAATAAAGTCAACAATTTCTGATTTTAGAAAGGAAACCCAATTACTATCTTGTAGGTACATTTTATTAAATATCCATCTCTTGGGGGACTTAATTTCTTCCCCTACTTTAAACTCAATTACCAGCATTGCGTGGTCTGAAAAGCCATTATGCAAAAATTTCTGATATGAAAATTTTAATGAACTAGAGGCCAAAAAAAAGTCAATACGAGAGGAGGATCTATGTCTTCCCGACCAATAAGTAAATTCTTGTTTATGAGGAAATTTTAATCGCCATGGGTCACAAAGATCGAGTAATGCGGAGTTCTTCATAATGGACCTTAATGACTTTGGTTTAGATTGATCCTTTAAGAGACCAGTAGAATCTAGTTTTATATCAATAAGAATATTAAAATCCCCTATTACTATATCTCCCCTGACCATTAGTAGTGATTGAAATAACTCCTCATAGATGGGGGCACGATCTTCCACTGGGGCATAATAACTAACAAAGGTAATCGGCCTATTCCTGTTTTTAATTACACAAGTAGCCCAACACCACCGCCCTGCTCCTCCATCTTCAAACTGGATAATTTCTGCATCTAAATTACGATTAATAAACAGCGCGACTCCCCTTTGAGATTCTTGAGCACATGAGAACCCACGATATGAAGACCAATTTTTAAACATTGGAAAAGAGTTAATTTTATCCACAGAAATATGAGTTTCTTGCAGCATCACAACTGCTGGGCGCTCTGTTTTAATCCAGAGCTCGATAGTGCGCATTTTTTTTTTATTACTCAATCCATTGACATTGAAAGAGACAACTCTAACCCCTCCAATAGACATTAATTATTAAGAATAACTTCTTGCCAACATAATTTTTCATCGCGAACCACAAGAGTTTCCATTTTTCCATTTTTACCCCCCATCCCCCTCCACCCAAGTGCTCTTCCCTCTACCCAGGTGCTCCCCCCCCTAGACCTAGTCCCGTTGCCCTGTACTACCCCTGTATCTCCCTCCCACGCTGGCCACATGGCACTAACTAAGAGGTTATAGAGAAAGTCAAGGCTACTAACAAGTTATATGCTGATTTAAAAAGAACTGCAGTACCTCAGTATACTGGAGGTAGAAAAGTCAAGAATTGGTATGATAAAACGGCTTCCAAATTGCAACCTATATTTGTTAGATAGTTGACCATTTAAAAAATCCTTTAACTGAGTAATTAAAATTGCCACAGTCAATGAGAATTCATCTCTTGGTCCATGTATCCTCGGTAAACCCTGTTCTGCAAAGACATGTCTTCTAAGTCCTGGTAAATAATGAAAATAAATATGTAATACACAACATTTTAGATGCATGTATTGTTGGAAATCAATTACACTACATAAAACGGTCGGCCCTAATCGTCATGCTCACTCTTAGTTAGAGACTTCTTCAGAAATCATCTGGATAAACCTGGAGCTGTGCTGCTGAGATGTTGGCCCTTTGGGGCACTCATATGATCAGGGTACTGAACTCATCTTTATTAATCTTCTTTATTAATCTTCATGCTCTCTCTTAGTTAAAGACTTCTACAGAAGTCATCTGGATAAACCTGGAGCAGCGCTGCTGAGATGTTGGACCTTTGGGGCACTCATATGATCGGGGTACTGAACTCATCTTTATTAATCTTCATGCTTTCTCTTAGTTAAAGACTTCTACAGAAATCATCTGGATAAACCTGGAGCTGTGCTGCTGAGATGTTGGCCCTTTGGGGCACTCATATGATCGGGGTACTGAACTCATCTTTATTAATCTTCTTTATTAATCTTCATGCTCTCTCTTAGTTAAAGACTTCTACAGAAGTCATCTGGATAAACCTAGAACTGTCACTTTCATGATCGGCGTACTGAACTCATCTTTATTAACTGGTCAGGCTGCACTCTTGTAAAATTCCATGTTGCCTAGGTCTTTCTCAAGAGAATAAGTTACCAGTATGTGTGGCGTGTGGTGTGAGGGTGCATGAGTGGAGTGTGGATACCTATTGGTGTGGATGTTTGTGTTAATGATGCTCGGTCTACACAAAAGACAGAGGTGGAGGCAAGACAGACTACACATTTCAGGGCAAGACAAGACACTGCCAAAGCTTGCATTGGTAGCAGCCATTTTCAGTTCACTGAGTGTAAGTTCCTCATGTTTTAGAACAAAGCAAAAGAGTTAGTAGATGAGGTGTCAGAGGGAGAGAGCTCTAACAAGTGTGTCAGAAGACATGCTCACCGGAGGGTTTTTTCACTGTTCTAAAAGCCCTACAAAAGACCCATATAATGTTTCTTATGAGTACTAACCAAAAATAACTTGTCTCTATTTACTATACGACTCTGCATGGATGACCACAGGTAGTTAATGTCTGAGCATAGACTGTCCAGCAAACCCCCTCTGTGAGTTATGCACTGAGCGGAGACACAGACGAGGCAGGTCAGTCAACCACCAAACTTCAGAAGGAAGTGCTCAATGGGTATTGGCTGTGTATAGTCAGTTGAGTGAAGGGCTTGGCCACTGGCCAGGTGCTACGACCATGACCATCTCTGTATGACCGAAGAATTGCACAATGAGGATTTGCCTGAGGGGCTAGTCGCCAGAAGTGGACTGAGTGCAAATCTTGACCACAGACCACTTTCCAGCCAACACTGCTGTACATGGTCAAAGGGCTTTCACAGCTGGGCTTTGGCACCAATAATGGGTTGGGTGCTGGGTCTGGGCACAGGCTAGGCCCTGTGGCCAACTCTCACTGCACAAGGCACAGCCGGGTTGTGTGACCGTGGCGGGATGGTGCAGGGCCGTGCTCATGGATAGGCCATGCACCCAATCCCTCGCTGGGGCCCTTTGGCCATGTGCAGTGTGGGTGACCACAGGGCCTTACAAATTCCAAAATCAATCATCAAGAGACTGCTCTAGAAAGGTGTTTATGAGAGCTGAAAACGTCCATAAACCTTAAATGTGTTTGTGCAAAATGGAGGGGCCATTGATAAATCACACTTGTGTAATCAAATGGAACTGGCTTATAACTGCCAAAACAAATCGATAGCTATCCCATGCGGGAAGAAATGACATACTGTTAGCACTTTGGATGCAGACAATCTCACCAACTACTGCTTTCTCACCCACCTACTTTTCACTGGAATATTCCAGACAAAGTGGTCTGGTGGCTTTAAGATCCGAGAAACTGTCTCCTTCGAGGCACCCCAGGTCTGTTTCCTGTCCCTATCATCTTCAACCTCTACACAGAACTCCTTTCAACACTATTCACTGACAACAACTTCAAGATCCATCTATATACCAAGGCTCACAACGCTACCAGAATTCTTCGGAATACAAAAAGAAGCAATTCCAAGTTTGCCTCAATGTTCTTCTTTGCCAGTAACCCCAATCTACTACTGTAGTGTATTTCCTATATTCCTGATAGGCCCTGCGCATTGGAATAATATGCACTATAGTTTTGACATAGGACTGAGGTCAGTATGTCTCTATCGAGTGCATTAAACTTAATTACTTGTGTGTGCCAGCTAACTCAGAGGTCACTAGAAACTTCTCGAATAAACAAGAAGGAATTAGTTTCTGACAACCGCATAAACATGACAACTTTGTTTCCCTTAGAATCGGAACAATCTCAGAATCGTGGAAACAATAGATAACAGTTTCACTCAGTAAATCGTGCATGCTTCGTTTCTACAGAGTTACACAGAAATAGATAGACGGGCATTTCAATAAAAAGGGTTTATTGAACAGTCTTATTTCTCATGCAAGAGATATGAACTGCTATAATCGTAAGACAGAATGCGAAGTAAAATATGTACAGCGTTAGCAGTAAGATAAAATAATACTGCAATAGCATGGTTTATAGCTATGACAGATATTCATAAAAATACATACATAAATAACACAGGCTAAAATGTTAATACTCATCTGATGCTTCTAGCTAGTTCTACCCCAGTGTACCTAACCTAAGTGTAGTACGAGGTAAGAAGTAGGTGCTGTTTGTCTATAGTCTAGTTTAGCTATAGTTGCCAAGATTTGCCAAAAGTCCCTCTAGGTTCTAGTCCGCTCCATACCTTAGAATGAGTGAGGTTGGAATCTATTTCCGAGTCTCTATCTCTAACATCTTGCAAGGGGAGTCAGAAACACTGGAGCTGGATTCTCTGCGAGGAGGATGACAGCGTCTGGTCAGTGCGTCAGGCGGCGACTTGACTTCCTTCCGAACTTGCCGTGGCGAGCCGCGTCGTGCAAGTAGGCAGCCGAACCGTGGTTTGCCATGGTAAGTGAAGGCATATTTATACCTTGAAGGTGTTTAGGAATGCCAGTATTGACGTAAAAGTTGGGCAGAAGAATGTCATGAATGAACCCCTAAGGAATAGATGTTCATGCATAATAATAATAAATTAGTTCTTGGAGAAATCAATATCCAAGCAAGGGGAAGTCCTAAAGGCTTAAGAGTCTGGTTTTCCAAGAGCTCGTCGTGACGTAGATGAACGGATGTAGGTGGCCATGCCTGTATTTGGTTAGCATGGATAATGCCTAAATAAGGGTAGGATTTCTATGTCTAAATATGGGCAGTGCCAATTGTGCCTATATAAGGACATAAATCGGGAAACCTATATACGGTATCTAAATCGACACACAACACCCACTCCACTTTCGTATGAACGACATTACTAAATCCTAAATATGCTAAACATATCTAAAACATAGCTACACATGGATGGCTAAGAACATGTTTAAAAAGTACATTTGTAAAATGCATAAAAACAGTTGCTATGCATAAAATGCATTGGTGCTGTACATATCAAAGCAATGTTTCTTTCCAAGCATATATTTACATTGAATGCTATATGAATGAACATACATGTATACATTATGAAATGGCTTGTAAATACAGAAGAAAGAAAGTCAAAACCATTTCATGTCAAAGTTACATAAATCAATTGTGTTTGACAAGGTGACATATTGTCTCTGAAAGTGTATCAAATAATTATGTTCTCTATGAATAGTTCTACTAGAAGCAGATTACTGTGCCAAAAAAGAAAAAATCAAATTTGGAAAAAAAAATTAATCATAGGAAAAAGATCCAAGTTTAGTCATTGTTTTGAAAAATGAAGGCTAATTTCAGAGTCATCCCGGTACACAGTGTGCCGAATCAAAAGTCAGTGTAGGAGGGTGGAGAAAACATGAAATCGTCTAATCCTGTAGACAAAAAGTTGTCTATCGTTGTAGGTGAAAGTTGTATTACCTCGTTTAGAAGACTAACTGCACATAGATGAGAACGTTTGCTGGACAGTGTCATTCAAAAGCATAATGTGCTCAGGGATGATACAGGCTCTAAACAAAGCTTCTACCCCCTGCACTTGCCAATATTTTGTACCCCAGACAGATTTTGTCTCAATGTTGTCTTTCCAAAGGTCGAAACCCTGTCTAGACAGTTGGGCAATAAAGGCTGCAGAATAAATCTGTTTCGTATTTGTTAACATATTTTTCGTTCCTGTCTTATTTACATTCTTAAAATAAAACGTTTCTGGATTTGATAAGTTGAACCCTGAAAAATATGGAAATTTCATTGCAAAAGTTTTTGAGCTACCCCTCGGAGGTGTAGGACAATGTTCCCATTGGTTATACATAAATACATTTCTTGGTGATGCAGTTTTATGCAAGAAATGATGACCATAGTGGTTATAACAATACATTTGTTCATCGTCTGATGAACCCTCTAAATATTCATGATTTGTGAATACTGCAGATATTTCTAGATCAGACATCATGTTATTAACAGTCTCGAAGTCCCAATCATCAGAAAAGTTACTAGATATAATACAGTCACTTAATGACATTTTAAATAAGTGTGGAATCTTCAAATGTTCCGATGGGCCAAAGATGTCATATTCAGTTCTGTCCCAAACTATACCATCAGGTATAGGAACGGCTGTGATGTTCACTGCTGACAAGTCTCTTGCTTCACGATGGGATGATTTGTGTGGCTGGAGAAGTAAGTTCACTCTTTTACTTGCTGTGTCCATTTGAATATATCTTCCATTTATCAGCATACCCAGAGTTATTACCAGAGCTAACCAAAGTAGAAAGAAGAATATTCCCAAAACAATCCACAGTTCAATCCATGGTGAAACCAGATAAGTCTTTTTCAGGAGATGAAAAAGTCTGTTGCTTGTTCTTTGAAAGTTCTTTGTGCTGGCGTTGTTTCAGGTTCACTTGGATCCTCAGAAAACGTATAAAAGTTCATGAAATAGCCAGAGGCAGTTTTGCCAATGGTTGGAATTGCATCAGGATTCGTTGAAATCGCTGGAACCGGTTGATCACTTGTTACTTCATTGTAGACATGTGTATCAGGACGAACCGTCATTTGGGTCTCAAGAGGGACAAGTTCCATAGCTTTGTTGCTTAGTCCTTTATTTCTCACTGTTGAATCTTCAAAGGTGATGAGTCTCTCAGTTTGAATCTCTTGGATTGTAGCTAGCGGAGTGCGCCTGCTGCATTGTCGGAGTCCACTTGGCCTACTGCTGAGTATCGGCCACATAGTGTGGTTTGATCAGGTCGATGGACAGAAATCTTTTCTCCTTTTTACTAACAAGGGGCAGCAGTAGTACTGTTCTCGATCCATGGATTGCTAGAACAGGTACTGGTTGTCTGTAAGAAGGCCCAAATTCCTTCTTGTCCGAGATCTTTTCTCTGACTAGATCACCAAGCTTTGGGATCCAGACAAGCCTTGCTGGGATGGTTGGTTTTTCCCCAGTGGTGGTTGGCTTCAGGAACACGTTGCTTTGTTTCGATCTTAGTTCATTTAAGTCCTGTAAAACAGCCAAACGATCTTTGATATCAAACTTTTTATTTTCCACCACTGTGCCTTTCATGTCAAGGTCCGGAATCAACATTCTAGTTCCAATTAGGACTTCATATGGAGTGACACCCCCTAGAGAACTTCTTGGCAAATTGTTAAATGAGCGTTGGACCCCATAAAGATGTTTGACCTACCCATCACCCGAACCTAATACCCTAGCTGTTATAGACTGCTTAATGTTCTGTTTTTTTCTTTCCACAAAAGGATTTCCCTCAGGATGGAATAGAAAAGAATACCGCGATGCTATGCCCAAACTGGCCAAGGCTTCTTTGTAAACTCGAGAGCTAAACGCAGGACCCTGGTCAGAATGTAGTGTGCCAATTGGGTATGTGCCGATAAAGACTCGCAAATCTTTTATAACAGTTCGAGCGTCAGCTGAGCGCTGAGGCCACATCCAAAGGAATCTTGAACACAAATCCACTGCGACCATGATATATTTATAGTTACCATCCCTTTGTGAGGGACCGCAGTGGTCCAGGTAAGCACATGCTAATGGTTTATCTGAAATTAACAGGGGCGTCTGCGCCGGACGTTTCACAGTAGAGACTTTCATCTTCTGGCATATTTCGCAGTCTAAAACATAAGTCCTGGTCTGTTTCCTAATGCCTGGCCACCAGTATCTCTGTTTTAATAATGATACTGTGGCGGAAAGACTTGCAGGAGCAGAAGCGATCCCTTCATGTGCTGCTAGGATTAGTCATAATCTATGTTCCATGTTTGGTATTACCCTATCCCCCACTCCAGGGATTTGAGCAAACGGAACATTGTTCGCATCAATTATATATGAGTATTTGAGTGGAAACTTTTTAGGTAATGCTGCATCGCTGCCTTTGCCTGAAGCATTGACAGCCAGTATTATTTCACTGTCTATTTTCGTTTTTGAACGAGTGATTGCAGCTACGGAAGCCGTTTGCATAGCCCCTTTCGCGGCTTCATCAGCCAATGAATTCCCTTCAACGTGAATGCCAACACTATGATGACTCAGCGTGTGTATCACATGAGTGTTTTGTAGTCTGTTTCACAACTGAACTACTTGTTCCCAAAGCGTTGTATGCTTGATTGTGCCACCTTTTGCATCTTTGAAACCATTTTGAAGCCAATTCTGTAAATATTCATTGTATGATTGAACACAATAAAATGAATCGCACACTATGGTGTGGGGAATTCGCGATCTGTATTTTCAAGTGCCATTTTAAATGCTTGTAGTTCAGCTCACTGAGCTGTACAATGTCCTAGAGATTGCGTTTTTGTGACCATTGGTCTGAATTTGCCATCGAGCATACAAACTTTAACGATCGCGCATGCTGCGCTATAAGCTTGCTTAACCCCTGTAGCGGGTTGTGCAGATCCATCAGTATAAATTATAAATTCGTATTGGTCAAGAAGGAGAATTTCAGTTGGCAGAGGAATTTTGTGTTCGTATTGCAGGAATGCTTGTGTTTTCAAATAAGGATCAAAAACATATTCAACATCAGTTGCAGCAAGAGAATTAACCCATTGTATCCATCTTGGATGTAAAGCATTGGCATTCGGAATACTCACTTTTGTAAATGCGTCTAAGGCTGGTACAGGGGTTATGACCATAATGTGTTTCCCCTGTGCTAAGGCTCTTTCTTTTGCTACAGCGGTTTGAACTGCTGTCATAATTTTTTCTGTCGATGTGAATTCCATTTCTGCTTGCGTATACAAATATGATTTGTATGCAATTGGTACTTTTTCACCTTCGTTAAAAGTTAAGTAGGTGAATCCGCATTGACCCGGAATGATTCGGATCATTAAGTTGCGTATGTTTACACGTGTTTGTAAGTGTTTTGTTGCTAATATGTCAGCTTGAAGTGAACGCAGGAAGTCTGTGTGTTCCCGTGTCCAATGAGTGATTTTAAAATCAGGTTTGATTAATTCGTAGTGAAGTTTAACCCTTTCTGCGTAGTTTAGAATGTATGTTCTTCCAAAATTTAGGAATCCTAGAATCGATTGTAAGTTTTTAATTGTTTTTGGAGGTTGGAGCAGCGCACACTTTTCTAAAAAGTTGGCTGCCAGGCTTTTGCCTTCACTTGATAGTTCATATACTAGGAAAAGGACATTGAGATGGGCAATTCTTGATTTTTTTAAATTGAATTTATAACCCTCAGAGGTGAAGCCCAGTATAATGGTATTCACCCTGTTCAAGTGCCTGTTCAGGTCATCGTCTGTCAGATAGATGTCATCGGCATATGACAATGCCTTGTCATCATAAATTTGTAGCAACTCTGTTACCCTTGCTGAGAATAACCCTGGACTATTCTTGAATCCCTGAGGGAGACAACAGAATTGACGCTGGGTCCCCATTATTGAGAACGCTGTCAAATAACTACTTTCAGGTGCTATGTTTTGACAAAAGAAACCGTTAGAAATATCTAATGTGGTTTTGTACTTTTTATGCACAATGTTATTCATTAATGCTGTACTATGTGCATTTTGCACTGCAAATGTTTTACAACAAGAGTTTAAGTGTCTGTAATCCAGAACTAGACGATATGTATTGTCTGGTTTGGAAACAGGAAACAAAGGATTGTTCATTGATGAGGTACATGTTTCAATCACCCCTTGGTATTCAAGGTGATCTAAGATCTCCCTGACCTGTTTTTTAAGCTTCTTGCTTAATTGGATACTGCCTTTATGCATTTGGTTGATTTTTTAACTGGATATTATGGTGAGGTGAATCCTCATCCCATCCTACATGATTTTTGTATAATGCTGGGGCTTGGGCTACTGCCCATTTCCTGGCATAAGTATATTTTAAATGTACTGGAACATGGTTAGAGAAGGCTGGCATAATGATGTCTTCTCCATGTGGGCACTCTCTGACAAATTCTGGTGGCCAGTCTCGTTCTGCTAGAAGTATGTCATAACCCCTTGAAAAATGCTCCCAAAAGAGTGCTTTCACTTTTCCTGGTATATCTCCCTCCATCCGGAGTGTTATTTCATATAACCGAAGTGGAGAGCTAACCCTGTTGTCTACAGTCTCAACTAGAATGTCCTCATTCAAGTCTACTTTCTCCAGAAGTCCCTTGAGGTTCTGGCGAGCTATTGTTACATCTGTAGCGCTGTCCAACATTGTCTGAGCCCATTCTCCATTCTTGAGTTGTGTTCTCAGAATCCTCGGCATGTCTTATCGTCAGACCTGCTACTTTCTTCTTGGAGAATTGAGGTTTTGGTTTGTTTTTCTGAACGTGTTGATCATCCTTGGACTTCACGCGTTCTTCTTTGTGATCTGACCGTCCTCTTCTTTCGAATGTCTGTGACGATATCTGAAAGGTACGAGAGGAACGTGTATCAGTATCTTGATACCTGTCAGGTTTTCTCAAATTATCCCTATTCCTGAGGTTATACCTCCTTTCAGAGGGCTCCTTTTGAGGAGACCTACCTCGGGATTGAGAATCTTTCTCTTTTGAATGTTGTTTTTTATTTTCCCACTTCTTTTTAGAAGAGGTAGGATTGTTTTTAGTAAAGGCCTTGACTTTCAGACAGTTGTGGTTTAACTGGTTTCCTTCCCAAACTGTCTTGGCCTAATTCTTCATAGGATTTTTCAATTATTCTGGCCAGTTCTTGTGGTTGTTCTGTTACATCAAATTCCCTTAATTTCTGGCGGATTGCCACTGATGCTGCTTCTCCTTTAATATTAGATAATATTATTGTTGAGACCTGGTCAAAAATTTTCAGTAACTTCATACCTAAATTCAGAGCTGGCTCTGCCCCATATTTGTTTTGAATTTGTTTCAGGACATCAGGTATTACCGCCATAGACGGAACACCATGTGTTTTAGTGTAGATAGCAGCAACGACTGTGCCCCAAGTGGTGCTGTCTTCCAGATGAGGTGTTATCCCCATTGGTAAACAGATTGTTAGAATCCTATGTTTCTCATAAGGGCTGGTATTTGGAAATACGGCTTCGATTTGAGTAATTTTTTGAGCTATCCAGAACTGAAATTGTTCACCTTTTGTGGGTATATTATCCATGACTGCATATTAAGTCTGTGGTGTGATTTTTAGCGCATTCCCCTGGTGAGAGGTTTGTCTTGGAATGGCTATTGTTGGTTGGACTGTGAAAGTCCGCAAGACATATTGAACCAATTGTCTATATATTTTGATTAACTCTTTGAGTTGAGCAAGTAATTCTACGTCTGACATTTCTTCAATGTCCGGATGAGGTGTGTAGCCAGCTAAAATCGGCCATGTTGCTCCTGGTCTACCTAGTGGACAGAGCCTGGTAATGTGATTGGAATGTTTTAGGGAGCCTTCAAACCAGAGATCATGCTCCTGGTATGTGAGTGGAATTTCAATATCCTCGAAAGGAATATATTCCTCAGGTGGTTCATCCTCTTTGTAGAAATGAAACTTTTTACTTACTGGATTTGATTCTGGAAAACTATCCATGAATAGAATACCACTGTCTGGTGAGATTCATGTGCCTCTATCACAAAAACTGCTCTACCACCTCTTGGTGTTAGGCCATGTTTTATAAGTTTTAGAGTGATGGCTCTCCTTAAATTTGGAGCGATGATTTTTACATTTTCATCGGTTTCATCAAAACCTGTAAAATCAAAAGCTGCTGCGATTTCATCGGGTACAGCTCCACCGGTTCCGGTGTTATTATCCTAATTTTGGGACATTGTTTAATGAAAATTTCAGAGCAAGTTTCAAGGAAACAAAGATAAGGTGCACAGTATTTTGGACCACTGTATCCTTCAACGTTGAATAAACCAAACAGCTAATACATAGGATTTTTAATCCTATTCAACTAAGGCGGATATTATCCCTAACCGCTCCAGCCGTCTTATGGAGTATTATGAGTAGGGGTCTCTGAGAAAAGCACAACTGAGTTACTTCAGTATCTAGCGTTAAATTAGTGCATTACCAAACGTTGGGTGTAATGTAGTGTAGTTCCTATATTCCTGATAGGCCCTGTGCATTGGAATAATATACACTATAGTTTTGACATAGGACTGAGGTCAGGATGTCTCTATCAAGTACATTAAACTTAATTACTTGTGTGTGCCAGCTAATTTAGAGGTCACTAGAAACTTCTTGAATAAACAAGAAGGAATTAGTTTCTGACAACCGCATAAACATGAAAAATGTGTTTCCCTTAGAATCGGAACAATTTCAGAATCGTGGAAACAATAGATAACAGTTTCTACAGAGTTACACGGAAATAGATAGACGGGCGTATCAATAAAAAAGGGTTTATTGAACAGTCTTATTGCTCGTGCAAGAGATATGAACTGCTATAATCGTAAGACAGAATGCGAAGTAAAATATATACAGTGTTAGCAGTAAGATAAAATAATACTGCAATAACATGGTTTACAGCTATGACAGATATTAATAAAAAGACATACATAAATAACACAGGATAAAATGTTAATACTCATCTGATGCTTCTAGCTAGTTCTACCCCAGTGTACCTAACCTAAGTGTAGTACGAGGTAAGAAGTAGGTGCTGTTTGTCTATAGTCTAGTTTAGCTATAGTTGCCAAGATTTGCCAAAAATCCCTCTAGGTTCTAGTCCACTCCATACCTTAGAATGAGTGAGGTTGGAATCTCTTTCCGAGTCTCGATCTCTAACACCCCGCAAGGGGAGTCAGAAACACTGGAGATGGATTCTCTGCGAGGAGGATGACAGCGTCTGGTCAGTGCGTCAGGTGGGGACATGACTTCCTTCCGAACTTGCCATGGCGAGCCGCGTCGTGCAAGTAGGCAGCCGAACCGTGGTTTGCCATGGTAAGTGAAGGTATATTTATACCTTCAAGGTGTTTAGGAATGCCAGTCTTGACGTAAAAGTCGGGCAGAAGAACGTCATTAATGAACCCCTAAGGAATAGATGTTCATGCATAATAATTGAGTTCTTGGAGAAATCAATATCCAGGCAAGGGAAAGTCCTAAAGGCTTAAGAGTCTGGTTTTCCAAGAACTCGTTGTGACGTAGATGAACGGATGTAGGTGGCCATGCCTGTATTTGGTTAGCATGGATAATGCCTAAATAAGGGTAGGATTTCTATGCCTAAATACGGGCAATGCGAATTGTGCCTATATAAGGACATAAATCGGGAAACCTATATATGGTATCTAAATTGACACACAACACTACAGATTCGAGCACTGGCATCTAAAATTAACCTGAACGGCTTCTACCCCTGTCTGACAGCTGACACAAAGTCCCTTAGATTCATCCTTGAAAAAGGCATTTACTTCAAAGAGCACATACAGGAAACCCAAGACCTGGTGCCAACTCTCCCTTCTGAAGAAAGTGAAATATTTCCAAGCCCAAAAGCGACTTTCGAATAACTGTATAAGCCTTATGTCTCTCTTCATACGGATGGAAGTAATGTGCATACCATCAGCTTCCCCAATACCATACTGCCCACCAGAAAAAGGAATCCTGCAAACTGCAGGCAAGTCTTATCAAAGGCCTGAAAAAGTAAGACTGCTGCACCTGATCTCTGAAGGAAATACATTGCCTTACCTTCCTGGTCTATATCACATTCAGTATCATCTGCATCTTGTACAAGTCCACAAGAAACAGCATGCCTGCATACTCGGCCAAGAACATAACCACCTCAGGAGGCCAATGATGTACCAGGAGCCAAGACATCTCCAGACTGGAAACAGAGAACTGTATAAAAGAAAATACACACCGAAGGATCTGGAACAATATGCCTATTAGCATAAAAACTGCACGTATACACAAAATAAACCAGTTATCCCTCAGACCTTCCACCTCATTGTAAATGATAACGAATCATGGGCTGTATGTACGAAGCATTTTTGCGATCGCAAACAGCCCGATTTGCAGAATTGGGTTGTTTGCCATTGTAAAAATGCTTTTCCTTATGTACGATAACAAATTGCAATTTGGCAACAAGTTACCGGATCGCAATTTTGGTTTGCAAACCATTTCGATTTGGTATTTGGATGGGGCATGTTTAAGGTGCCCCTTCCAAATACCGAATCTGAATGGTAGCTCTTAATGTTTTGCGTTGGGAATCCTGTCATAAAAAATGAATACTTTACAGACTACAGAAGTTTACAGGGAATGCACTCGCAACCGGGAAAGGGTCCCAAGACCTTCCCCTATGTGAATATAAAAAAGTTTGTTTAAGAGGAGGCAGTGTCCCATGGGGGCCACTGTGTCTTCTTAAACAAACAAAAAACCTTTCTTTTTAAACACAGTCTTGTTTCCTTTAAGGGAAACAAGATTGCATTAAAAAAAAAAGATTGCTTGATTAAAAAGCAATTTCAGACATGGTGGTCCGCTGACTTCAGCAGGCTATCATCACTGTGATGGCTGCGATTCACAGTGGGTCACAATTTGTGACCAACTTAATTAATATTCATGAGGTAGGTCGAATTGAGACCCACTACAAATCGTTCGCAAATTACCACACTTGTTTCAAAAATACTGGTCGCAAATTGCAACCAGTATTTTCTGGCCCCTAATCTCGGGCGTATGCCTCCTGTTCCCTCTCTAGATAAACTTGTGATCTACAACTATCATTGCATATTTACATTAAGAAGTGGGATCAGCCTGTCACTCCTGCTAGGCAACAATTGCAATGCGACCTTCATTTCTCTCACATTAAAATGTGTAAATAATTCACTACATTTTTGATGTTCTATGCAGGTTATTTCTCCTTTCTGCATCTCCTATGTTCTTCATTCTGTTCACACAAACAATTGCACGTTGAGCTAATATGGGCACCCTGGCAATTGCTCATTTCCATAACAGGTCACTGGAACACTCCATTAACATTATTAAAATATTTCCTTTATTTACCATTTTCTGGCAAGATCGCTTTTTGTTGTTTTTAACGGATGTTTAACACCAGATCACACCTGTGAATAGATTTTTTTTTAAATATAATTTTATTGATTTTGTGATATAGGACAACGCACAAAAAACATTTATCTGTGTCAGTGGTAACTGTGCATTGCAAATGTCTGCAGTACTAAACAAAACATCGAATTCATGTAAGAAATGTCTGTTCAGTGTATCAAGAATTAGGAAGAAGCAATATACTAAACAGTGCAAAAAGTGAGCAATGTAGGATAAGCACGGAACACATGATAATAGCATCTTCTGAAGGCAACAGTCGTGGGAGAAGCAAGGATAGACTGTACATTGTCACAACATATCTGATCAACATTGAAAAGAAACATAAAGATAAAACCAACCCCCCCCCCCTGTTCTCTGGTTCAATGATACTGACTGATATCTTGGACTCCTATGGGACTATCCCTTGTGCATGTAAAGATTATAGTACATAATAGCGCCTAGAAACATTGAGCCACAGCATTGACGGATACAAACAGAGCTGACGTGCACTTGTACACTATAATTAAGAAGGAAAAAAAAGGACTGACAGTGTTCGAGAAAAATACAAACTAGTCATTTAAGGAAAGGCGGGGGGTAATGGGGTGAGTAAAGGCTGTCGGTGATGCCGGGGGTGTAAACAAATCGATAGCTTTGAAGATTTTCAACATTTGATCCCAATCCAATGAAATAGGAGTCTTACGCAAGCCCCGGAATTCCTCCTGTCGGATTATAGTGCTTTCAGCCATTCCCCATCGTATCAATTCCGCATGTCAGTACAGTGGTGTAGGAGGGAAGGGAGATTTCCACATCATTGTAATCGCTCGTTTAGCAATAAGTAGTGCCAAGTCAGCAAACTTGAATTGTATCTTCTGTCTCTTAGGGCGTCAATGGAGGCCCAGAAGACAAGCTTCTGGAGATAGCCAGTCACAGGTAATAGTGACTTGCCGAATGGTATGAGTGACAGCATGCCAAAAGAAACTAAGTCTAGGACCGGCCCAGAGCATATGAATGAGGTTCGCATCTGCCTCCTGGCATCTAGGACAGGAGAGTTGGGCGTCCGGGTATATATTATTAAGACGGTGCTGTGTGAGGTATGCTCTATGTAAGATCATCGTTTGAATATATTTAAAGCAAGCATTACGGGAAACTTTCTTAGGGCATTCCAATAGCAAGGCCCATTCTTTATCTGTAAATTCCCCGTTGAGATCGAGTGACCACCGGGTGCGGAGTAAGAGTAAGGGTGTACTGGAATGGGTTCTGATACCCCTGTATAGCCACCGGGTAAGGTGTCGGCCCTTCCCCATTAGGTGTATCGCATGGACTTAAGCATGTATAGGAGGTTCAGACGCAGCAAGGGCCCAGTGTTGTTTAATATAACGAACAAGTGCTGCATGTAAGAGAAATAAAGTCGAGGGAACTCCATAAGCACGTTGAAAGTTGTCGTGATCAGTCAGGGTGCCCTCTATAAATAATGCTCCCACAGTCGAAACCCCCTAGTTCGTCCATGAGGATAACCTTTTAGTAGTAACCATTCCAGTAGCAGTTGGAATTCCCAATAGTTGTATATTATGGTATATTATCAGAGTATGGTCACACCTGTGAATAGATGTTATGTGTATGTTATGTGTATGACTGAGGAGCCGGTTATTCAAAGGTGTTTTTTTCTTTTCAACCTGTGATAGTTGAAATACCAGCTATGTCACGTTCAGGTCAGAATACTACAGCCTTTAAATTAGGACGAATCCACAGCCACAAGAGCAACTTCCAAGACGGGATGAAGGCAGTCACCACCTGGATGAAGGACAGCTGCCTCAAGCTTAACTCAGACAAGACCGAAGTCTTCATTCTGGGCTCCTCCCCCTCTACCTGGCCAATTCTTGGTGGCCCCCAGCACTCGGAATCGCGCCAACACCCAGGGACCACGCAAGAACCTTCGGCATCATCCTGGACTCTTCTCTCTCAATGAATCCACAAATCAATGCCGTCTCGTTCACTTGCTTCCACACGATCTGCCTCTTTCATAAGATCTTCAAGTGGATCCCCACTGAGTTAAGGAAAACGTTCGCCCATGTGCTTGTCAGCCGCAGACTCCACCACGGCTATGCATTCTATGCTGGCACCACCCAGAGACTCCAAATAAAACTGCAGATCCGCCAGACTCATCCTAAACACCCCACACCACAACCACATCACCTGCCACCTGAGAGACCTTCAATGGCTACCTGTCAACAAGAGAATCCCCTTCAAGCTTCTCACGCACTCCTACAAACCCTCCAAAACGCCAGACCTGCATACCTTACCCACTGCCTCTTCTTCTACACTCCCACCAAACATCTCTGCTCTGCCCAACTGGCCCTGGCCACCGTCCCACGGATCCTCAAGACGACAGCTGGAGGAAGATCCTACCTCGCTGCAAAGACCTGGAACTCCCTGCCTATGCACCTCAGGCATCCACCATCACTGCTGCAGTTTAATAAGGACTTCAAGACCTGGCTCTTCGACTGAACCAAAGACCCAGCATACCCCCCCCCCCTGCCCCCCCCACACCCACTGCCTTGAGACCCTCACAGCTCACGGGTGGCTTTATAAGACACTGATTGATTATAGGACACTGATTGAACACACTTTTACAAAAATACGCGCACCCTAAAGGGTTTTGATGGCAGGTGTGTATTTTATTAAAATTTGCCATGGCTCCCGAATATGTTATGCCATGTGTCACGTTTACAAATATGTCATACTTTCTTCCACTGTCTTCTTACTTTCTCTCTTCATCTTCATTCATTCCACGCTGTCATTCTATGCCAGCTTCCCCACTATGGCCCTCCTGTCTGTGCTTTCTAAGTGCCTAGAGTGTAAAGATCACCCTTTTATCGCTATAACATAGTATAGGCAAGTGTTGTGGGTCAATGATTGATTGTAGGATTCTATCATTGTTAGAATTTCTTTGTGGTAAGGGCGACTGTCCAGTTATTGTTTTATTGCTTTATTTCAAATGTACCAAAAAATGATGTCTATTTTAAGCTAGGATTTATTTCCATGACACATCTGTGGGAAACATAACATTTTCAGCAATGGTCTGAATTCTCTGACTCCTGTCATCCATGCTCTTGCTTGTCAGAAATAGCTGCAGGATACACCACATGTTATTCCCAACGACGAGCCTGAAAAGTCATATTAGATTGTGTTGACCCCTTTGATTGATGCTATCATACCAGAATAAAAATATAAAAATAGAAACTATTTTAGACGTCGAAAGATAATCATTGCCGCATTTTATATCTAAATCGTGGACAGTTAATTCATGAAATTTTAAAACGAGCGCTCCTTTGCACTATTATTAATGGTCTACATTCTGTTCATGTTCAAGTGACCTGTCTGAGACTCTAAGAACGGTGTGCCCCTATTGGTTCCTGGGGCTCGCCTGAAGGTGAACTCATTCCGAATGATGTGTAACGCCACAGCCTGTCAATCAAAAAGCGTGATACGTGTTTGCCAGGAGGGCTTCAGGATAGGGCTAGTGGTGGAGGGGGAAGCAGATGTAAAATGGAATCAAATGCAAAATGTACACGACAGATGCCACTGGAGTTGCGATACACTTGCCTTGTCTTTGTAACTTGCAGGTTTACTTCTCTTGATACTACTTTTGTTACGATAGTGGCCAAGATAGGCCTTTTTCTGAGGTTTAAATCTGCAGCGCAGTTCTCTTTTTGTGAGTTTAACATTGCCATTTGAATTTAACAGAAAACCACGAATAACAGTGGAACGAAAAAGTAAGCGGAATGAATTCATTGTATCTGGCAGTGAGATTTCAAATAAAATGCAATGCAATTCTTAGGCAGGGCTACCACTGGTGCAGCCGGCGCACTGCACCGGGTCCAAAAGAGCGAGGTGCCCATTTTGCCCTGCACCAACTAGGACTATTTTTTAAGGCCGGCATGCCCCAGCATTGTCTTTATTATACCAGTGTCTGACTGTGACCTTCTCTTTACTGTTGGAAAGGTTGGGAGACACGGAAGGAAAGCAGCAGAGACAGATCCCAGACAGACAACGGCATAGGATCTGTACTCCACGCAGGGGTTGTCTCTCTACTGTCAGGCTACAAGATGGTTTATGATAGGATCAATGTATCATCAGTCATACCACCCAACAAGCACTGGCAAAGCCAATAGGTCTCGCCTTCGAGACCTACTGTCTTTGCCATTGGGTTTTAGCCGTGCTGCACAGCATCGCTGATGCTGTGCAGCATGACAGCATCGCTGATGCTGTGCAGCATGACAGCATCCCTGATGCTGTGCCGCATTGCTAAAGAATTATAAATAATAAAGAGCCTAGAATGCGGCCGCTTGAGTCATTTTGTAGATGCAAACACCATGCATGCACACGCCCACAAAAAGATGCAGGCTCTTCTGTCCCTTTTCATTGATCGATCCAAGCTGCACTGGGAAATAAACAGAAAAAAACATGAAACGCAAAATCGTTTTTTAAGCGGATGGGCGAAACAACACGGGGAGGAGAAGCAACACATCGGGCACAGCTGGGGGAAAAGAATACAATGGGCCAGGATGTGGAAATGAAGCAACAGGGGTGCATGAGTGGTGAGGGCATCACAGTGGTGGTGTGAAGAAGCACATGATTAGCAGAGAGCAACATGAATCACAGAGGAGGAAAGAGAACCACACTAGTGAAACAGCTTACGAAAACACATTCATTCTGTTGGAGTGCCTAAAACAAAAGAACAAAGTAGTTCCATAATAGTAAGCAGTGGAAGGGTACATGTAAGTTGGTTAGGGCCAAGGAAGGAACAGGCAAAAGATAGACAAGGCAAGACATTAAATATAAAGCCGGCAAATTAGAGTGACAGTAAAGTCATGCAAATGGTAAGCAATGGGCAGGCTGTAGGTCCCTCTATGTTTTTTGTGAGCCCACAACATTTCTTTCTCAAGCTGTCTGGTAGGCTTGATGTAATAAAAATGCAGCTCTAGCATGAGTGTAGGTTGGCTGGCCAATGTTGCCACATATGTGCACAAGTGGGTGGCAGGGGTGGAGTTTTAAATGGCAATAGTCGATATTTACCACTGACAGTAATTAAAAACTGACTTTAAAATGGGTCCTTAAGAGGTTCAATATTTATGTCCTTAACCTTACAGGCAAAAACACCAATCAATTTCCTGAAAATGAGTGTAAAGCACTTTAAGAGTTAATCCTTGCCAGTGAGACAATCCGTGTTTACATTTGAAAATGTTTCACTTCATCTTGAATCCAATCAGAATTTTTGCTTTTCCAGATGATTTGTTTTCCATCCAACAATCTTTCTTGTATAGTGCCTACAGATAATTGAGTAGCTTCTAGGTGCCTGGGTGGGTTTAGTGTGCAGTTGGGTATACCTGGTGGGGCTGGAAGTAGTACACGTTTCTCACAATGCTTGTCAATGGGTCATAAGGTGGCCATGACATACTGATCCAATCCTAGGCCTCTCTGCAGAACACATAGAATCATGATCACGTATGTGGCAACTGAAATCAGCAGTCTATAGAAAATGAGTAAAGGAGGATGTAAGAAATTGGGTTACTGGTTGACTGGGGTGTGAGTCTTGGCCAAACAACTACCACAATCCTTGTCAGGGTAAGGCACAAGCAAATCACAAATTAACCTTTGCTTAACCCCCTGGCAGCTTGGCACAGAGTAGTTTGGCTTAACTTAAAGGCAATGTGTAAAGTATTTGTGCAATTCTGCAAACAGTAAGACAGTGAAAACAACACACAAAATGACACTAGGTTAGAATAATAGAGCTTCATTTTGGTTGAGCTGTACCGGGTCAAATTCAAACGTTCATGCTGACCGTGATGGAGCACGTGTCTCATACATTCCCAGGTTAGTCCTGCTGAAAGTTTACCTGATCAAGTTTTGTGCCAAGAGTCCTGTTCGCATTGGAGAGGACAGCGGGGAGCAAGAAGAGCATCACAGGAGGCTGTTAGCATGGCATGAAGAGCCAACCGGGCAACACAGACGTGTGGGCTGGAGCTTCGTGTTGGTGGTCCCCGGAGGGTGGTCAATGCTGTGGTGTGATGAGATGGAATGGAGGTGCTTTGTGCTGATTTCCGGTGTGGTCTAAGTACGAACAGACCCGTTTGCGGTTGCAAAGAGCACAACAGCTTGATTTAAGATCCTGCCGGCCACACCAAGGTACCAGGACCTGAGAGGCACCACTGACGAGTCAGGAGCTCGCTGCTGCTGGGTCCAGGAGCTATTTGGGGAGCTTTTTATGTCCCAAGGCTCAGATCAGGTGGCCAACAGATTATACATTGGAGTCACTCCAGGGTCAAGATGAAGTTGCAGGTTCAGTTCTTCTTCCCCAGGCAAGAGGGCAGCAGGCAGCAGATCAGCACAGCAGGGCAGCAGTTCCTTTTGAGCAGCAGGCCAGCAGAGTGGCAGTCCTTGTTGCAGCACAGCAGTCCTTCTTCCTGGCAGAATATCCACAGTTCCAAAAGTATACTAAAGAGTTGGCATCTGAAGTCCAGTATTTAACCCCAGTTGTGCCTTTAAAGTGGGGGAGAAGCTTCTAGTGGTTCCTTATTGAAGCCTCCAGCAACCTTGCTTTCCCTGTCCTGGCTCCAGACTAACTAGTGGGGGTATGCAGTCATTTGCATGGAGGCAGGACACAGCCTATTTAACTATAAGTGGGGCTGTGCCCAGCTCCTCCCTCCCATCCTGCCGGTGATGGCCCATTCCGTCAAACCTAAGCTCCCTATTGTGTGTGGCTGTCTAGGAGGAATACGCAAAGCCCAACTGTCACTCGCACCCAATCATGTTACCAGAGACAGGCTACAAGCACTTAGGGACCGATTACGATGTGCCCTGACTGCATTGTACTGGGAAGCTCAGTTTACTTTCCAACCGCCACATTATTATGCTGGCAGTCGGAAAGTAAACTGGCCGATCATTCTGGCTGGCTTACGGTGGGCTCATGGAGCCTGTCGTCCAGTTGTAGCCAGCTTGCAATCCCAAAGGGCAGGCCTTTTCACCCTTGGGATTATGATGCATGGTTTCCGACATGATTTCCATGCCAGCCTGTCCAACATGTAAACCATGTCAGAAAGCATGTATGTATGGGGGCCCCCAGCAGGTCCCCCATGTTCCTGTGGCCTCCTGTTGGTGGCTGAGGGGGGCACCTGTTGTGCCCCCTTTTGATCCCTGCACCCCGTGGCAGGCAATTTAAGGTTCCTGCCACGGGGTGCAGGGATTAATAACACCTCTGATTTCTCAATGGGAGCTTGTGTTATGGACGTTTTACGTCCGTAACCCAAGCTCCCATTGAGAAATGGGAGTATGCTACCGAACAGTGTTCGGTCGCATTGTAATAAGGCAGTCAGGACAGGCGACCGGAGGTCGGTTGGTCCCAGGACCGAGACGGTGTCTGACATCGTAATCAGTCCCAAATGGCTAGGGCAGGAAAATGTTTAGAAAAAATGAGTATGTAGTTCCTCAGAGTAAAGGGAGAGTGAGAGTGTGAGGAAGAGACCGTGTAGAAGAGGAAGGGGAATTCCTCTAGTCGGAACTAGGGTCCTCACATACCAAGCAAGCTAGGTGTCATGCTTCATCATATGGACCTGCTCCTCGTCGGGACGGCGCTGCAATTCCCGACGGGCACCCTTAAAGGGGCTCTTTTGCGGAGATCTTTTGTTCCTGGCCGTATAGTGTAGTGTGTGTGAGGGGTCTAGTGGTGTAGATGTGAATGCGTGTATGTGATTAAAACAAGTTGGATAGTCCAAAAATAGGACTTTATTAGGAATGGCTATCCACTTGATTAAAAAACGAGAAACAGAGTGGCAGCTGGCTGACGTGAGGGGTCAGCTTAGCTATGCTCTTCTGTGGTGGTCAACATGTTTCATGCCTGGTGGTCTAATGATCCATGGCAATTCTTCAGGACCTAGTAAACTGTCAACTATCTACACACTGTGGGAAGTACAATAGTTACCTGCCACGTGTATTATGGGACAACGATCTCGCCATATGTAAGGGGGAACCTCTTGGGGTGCATATCCCTGCTTATGTCCGTATTCGTTGCGCCACCCGGACACCAATATTCTGGTGTCGTTTAGGTTGCTGCCGGGAAGGGCCGTTAACCTACCCTGGCCATAATACACATGGTGGTCCCGCTAAGCATATTGTGGCCTCTGGACTGCCACGCCACCTCCAGGAAATGCGGTTCCCTGGTGGCGGCGACAGTCTCATAGCGGTCTGACCGCCCAAGTCATAATGGGGCCGTTGGACTGCTGGTGTGGCGATGAATGGTCCTCCACCCCCGCGCCACCACGAGTCGCCAGGCCCTTAATTGGGCCCTAAAACTGTGACATTTACTATCCCTACACCAGTCTAACCATATTGAGGGAAGATGTTGGACACTAAATGGGTGACTTTTATTAATCCCACTCCAGTCTAACCTCATTGGGGAAGGTGTTGGACACTAAAGGGGTGATATTTACTATTTCCATTCCTGTCTAACTATATTAGGGAAGGTGTTGGAATCTAAAGGGGTGACATTTACTATCCCCACTCCAGCTTAATCATATTGGGGAAGGTGTTGGACAGTAAGGGGGTGACATTTACTATTCCAAATCCATACTAAACATACTGTGATAAAGTGTTTGACACTAAAGGGGCTGCAATAACTATTCCTACTCCAATCTAATGCTACTTGAAGAATATGTCAGACAATAAAGAGCTAAAATTAACTAAATACACGTCAATGGAAAACCTTCTACCTTTCGAAAATACTAAAATTAATATTTTATCTAGACAATAAAAACTCCATACTCAAACACAATTTCTTAATTATAAAATAGAATAATATTACATTTAAAACACATTATACAAAACTACAGACCCATATGTAAATATTTAAAAATCCAAATATTTTAAGACATTGATTGAAATTACTACTTAAAATAAAAATAACAAAAATTCCTATTCCTAAACTTTCTATCATAAAAAATAAAATAAAATCATATTCCTAAATACGAAAAATATATTAAAAATATGTTTTATACCATTTTGTTATTGAAAACATTAAAAGATACATTTGAAAATGAAATAATAAATATAAACCAAAAAAATATAACATTGTTTAATTTTGAATAAATCTTTTCAAATAAATTATATTTTTAATAATATATATGCTCTACTTCAAGCCCTTGGAGATCTTCTTCAAGCAGGGTACACAGCACACAGCAAAACCTTTGTCCTCTACTTGTCAGAAACAGCCACTGCAGGCCATCCCCAACCAGCACACAGCAAAGGGTCAGCTCTTCTCCTTGGCAGAGTTTCCTCTTGAGTTCAGAAGTATTCTAAAGTTCTAGGGTCTGGGCCTCAATATTTATACTCAATTTTTCTTTATTTTCTTGTGGCAGAGAGGCTCTGTGTTCAGCCCAAACCGGTTCTGTCCTCTCTGGTCCAGCTTCCTGGCAGGAGGTGGAGACATTATTGTGTAAGACAGACCAGGCCCATTTAGGTGCAAGGAAATCTCCTCCCACTACTCTACATGCAGGCCAGGTCTATTCAGCCTAGCCCAGACTCACCCAGGAAAGACAAGACACACCTCAAACCCCCATTGGCTCTCTACAGTGAATGCACATCTCCAGCCCCTGCCACTTCAAAGCCAGACAGTCTATTCACAAACCAGCAGAGGCACACAGGATAGCTAAGCATGAAAATACCCACTTTGTAAAAGGTGGTATTTTTAAACACACAATATAAAATTCATCTTCACTAAAAGATGCATTTTATATGGTGAGTTCAGGCAACTTGCTATCTTGTCCAAATAGAAAGTTATACTTATAAGATGTTGTATATAAACTCCCATTGCATCCTATGGGACAGATAGCCTTTCAATTGTGAAAAACGAAATACAATGAATTTCACTATCAGGACATGTCACACATACCAGTACATGTCCTACCTTTTAAATACACTGCACCCTGCCCACAGGGGTACCTTGGGCCTACATTAGGGGTGTCTTACATGTATGAAAAGGGAAGGTTAGGGCTTGGCAAGTCGGTGCACTTGCCAGGTCAACATGGCAGTAGAGACTGCACGCAGACACTGCAGTGGCATGTCTGGGACCCCTTTGAAAGGCCGCTAGTGTGGGTGGCACAATCAGTGATTTAGGCCCACTAGCAGCATTTGACTTACAGGCCCTGGGCACACACAGTGCGCTGTACTAGGGACTTAATAGTAAGTCAAACATGCCAATCATGGAACCACCAATCCATATTAACAAGTTACAGAGGAAGCACTTGTGCGTTGACACTGATCTGCAGTGGCAAAGTGCCCAAAGCATCTAGACCAGCAAAAACGAAATCCAGCACACAGCAAAAATATAGGAGGCAGAGGCAAAAAGACAGGGGAAAACCACGCCAAGGATGCCAGGTCTAACAATGGTACATGCCGGAAATAAAACATCTTAAAGCTGAGGTCACAAAAAACAGACCACATCAGATTTTAAGGAGAAGTTAGGCCAATTAATATCAGAATATATGGATAGACTTTGGGAAGCAAAAAGAAAATATAGAGAGACCCAATGGCAATATGTTTACAAAATTGCTAATTTAAGAAATCAAAATAAATTCTTGAGATACATATCCAGATTAGAGGATAGCACAAACTGTGATACAGAAAATGGGGTAAGCAGATACGAATGGGAGAAGAATAGTCAAAAAACTTTCACCTACAATAATTGTCATCTGGTAAGCACATGGGTCTCAGGAATAGATGCCAATCAGCCTGATAATTTTATTGGGGATGGCAGCCGCAAGGATATTGATTTGTGCTCTACAGTCAACTCGTTGGACACCAAATTAGCTCTATGATGGTGCAAATCAGACAGTGCCCCAGGGTCAAATGGAATTCCCGGCTGGTTGTGAAATATATTGATTGCTGGAAGACCTGGTTAACTCCTTTATATAAAAGACATAAGAGAGTCAAGCACTAGTTCCCAGGAACCCACAACCAAAATCCTTAAAGATATAGGGCCATATTTACAACAAAGTAACGCAGCACAGTGCTGCAAGCCATTTAGCTTTGCCGCGCTGTGTTACTTTGGAAGCAATGGGATGTGTCATATTTACAACAACATGACGTATCCCTGAGCCCTCCCCTGCGCTGGCGCACAATTGCATGCACCCTTGCATCATGATGCAAGGGTGTCTGTGTTGCAGGGATGAGTGTCTTTGTGCAGGAAGGGACACCTTCCTGCACAAAAACAATCACAAGAGGTGTTTTCTTCTTTCTATGTGTGTTGCAGCATGCAACATGCATAGAAAGAGTAAAAAATGAGAAGAGATGAAAACATTTCTCCTCGTTGCGCCTCCCCTGTGGAGGAATAGCATTCTGACACATTCCCAGGTTTACGAATGGTTGTAAATATCGGAATGCGACAGAAGTCATGGGTGTTGCGTGGGAACATCCAAAGCAACACCCATTGAATGGCCTTTTCACGGAAAGTGCTGCATGAAAAGGGGCTGTATTTACAAGGACAGGAAAAGCCCTGCAGGGTGGCTGTACATGTCCTTGTAAATCTGGGGCAGCAAAATGCGCCTCTGGTGCCTCACAAAAAGTGATGCACTAGTGGCGCAAGGGGCTTGTAAATATGCCCCCTGCCCTAAGGTGCCTGAACACATCACAGTACAACTCCCACCTATCGCCAATTTAAAATGTATGATTTCACAAACTAAAAAAGCCACCAGTGATACTCTTTTTGCCATCGTAAGATATGAAGACATGGAAATAACGGAACATTTAACAATGACACATAATGAAGAACCTTTCCTTTCACATGATAACCTAAATAATGAGAAACAAATGATAATATTCTCCACAGAAAATAATCTACTAAAGCTTAGCCAGTGTCAAATGTGGATGATAGATGGGACCTTCAAAATGTCTTCCAAACCAGTCGCTCACATACACCATGAATGGTGTATATAAAAATACAAACATACCTTTTATATATGCCCTACCACTAAATAAACAAAGTAGCACTTACTATCACCTCTTAAACTACAATAAACAAAAAGCAAATAACTACAACTCCCCAAAATTTTCACAGACTTTGAACAAGCCATGATTCAAACCACATTAAAATGTACCTCTACACAGCTGTACAAAGCTGTTATTATCAATTAAATCAAAGGAGATGGAGACACCTCCAAAAATCTGCACTAAGAGCCTGATTACAATGTTGGCAGGACGGGAGTGCCGTCACTTAATATGGCCCCCCGCCCACTTCCTTGGCGGTCCAACCGCCTGATTACAAACAGACCGGCAATGCTATGACAAGAATGCCACAGTCCCGCCACCTCCGCCGATACACCTGCTCCTGTGGCGGGAGTTGCCACCAAGCTCCCCGCCGTGTAAATTATGATCTGCCTTTTTGCAGAGCTTTTCCTGGCGGGGACACCGTTATGCGCAAGTCAGCAGAAAGGCAGTAAATAAGGGGATAATTCACCTAATTCTTGCTCGATTGTCTCAAAGTTTTTGTGACTGTTAGAAATGGGATTTTTGGTTGGCTAGGGCGTGCGCCTAAGCCAGGCAGAAACCACCACTCTAGTCAGGGCAAGGGAGTTACACGCTGAAGATAACCCCTGCTCACCCCCTTGGTAGCTTGGCACGAGCAGTCAGGCTTATCCCAGAGGCAGTGTGTAAAGCGTAACACACACACACAGCAACAACATACTAGGCACACCACAAAAAGAATTCCACACAAGGTTATGTACAAAAATAGCCTTTGTATTATCATAAACACATTAGAATAGTAATCACACAATATACACTGTGCCAACTGGCACTAGGCAATATTTACAGGGGATTATATACAGATGACAGGGCCAATTGCGCCACTGTCAGAACCATCACAAGCACAAATAATAAATGTAGGACACAACCAGTAATTACTGGTGAAACACTGTACTCAGCATTAACCTGCAACATAAATCATAGTATGCAATCAGCATCACATCAGGCAAAATACATGATGCGCCAACCTCATAGCCTAAATATATTAGACCATAACCTCCTAAACATAACTCACATTAGGGGCATAAATCACAGTAGAGAATAACCTCACAAGCATAAACCACAGTATGCAAGTAACCTCATACATAAACCACATTATGCAAATAACCTCATAACATAAACCACAGTGGAGGCATAAATCAGGGTGCATAAATCACATTTCCTGTGCACCACACAAATCACATTAGGGCCTGGCGCCCTATCAACCTAACACAGTCCCCCGGCCAACTGGCCTTCTCAGAGGGCTCAAATGCCCTATGTCCATAATGCCAGGGCTGGCTGCAAAGGCAGCAGAATTCACAAGTGCGCAATTGCGCTGGGGCAGAGGAGTGTATCTCACTCCTGTCTCATCCAAAATGCCCCCAAAGAAATGATGGCCTAAACGTTGCAGCTGCCGCTAATTGCTGTGCAACTGTGAAGGAGATTAGGCACTGGCACCGACTGTGCCCTGAGAGCCTAACGGGGACTCTATAAAACAAGTATGCCAAAACGTAGCAGCGGCTCTCTATTAGGGGGGCAGTTGTAAACAAAGTAAAGGGGCCCGGGCATGACTGTGCTCTCGGGGCCCCCACTGGGGCTCCCTAACTCAAATTGCCCCCATCGGTGGAGCTGCCCTCTTGCAGGTGGGGCAGCTGTAAGAATGGCCACACTGGAAGGGGTACGGGCCCCCTCAGGGCCCTCTGGACCCCCACAGGGCCCTAAAGGAAAGGAGGCCCACATTGGAGCGGCCCGCTGTCAGGCTGGGCTGCTCAGAATCAACAGGCACCGGTAATGTGCCTCGAACGGCACCACAAGGGAGAAGCCCCCACTCACTGGGGCTGCGGGGCAGGACTCCTCCGGTCTCGGGATCGGCACTATGTCCTTCTCCCTCGCTGGGGAGGCTTTGTCTGTTCTCTTCACTTGGTCCCCCTTCCTGGGACCGGGACTTGAAGAAAAGATAAAGAAACCCAAGGGAAAGGTTAAAAAAAGAACGCCACAGTTATCAGTTTAAAAAGAAACACAAACCCAGGGGAAATTTTGCCAAACAGTTTAGGTAAGTGTGATTTGGTGGTAGCACATGCACCTCTTGTTTTGTTTTTACAGCTCACATTCCAGGTCCTAAGGAAAACCCTCAAATAATACATTGGGTTTGAAACGCGTAGACCTTTCTCTTGCGTCCAAACTAGTTTTATTAAAAAATATAAGTATCAGGTCCTTAGCCATGTATAATAATTGAGGAAATTTAATTTTTCATGACCTGAATACCTAAACTGTTTGGCCAAAATTCTCCTGGGTTTGTGTCACTTTTTAAACTGACAACAGTGACGTTCTTTTTCTAACCTTTCCCTTGGGTTTCTTTATCTTTACTTCTTTTTTCTTTTTATTGCTGTGGAATTTGAGCTCACTCAAATTCATAAAAAGTCTTTGAATCAGTAAATGTATTGTTATGTCTGTGTCATAAATGTGAAATATATGTTTTATGGTTGTATTAGTTTGTGGTTCGTGAAATGAATAACATGGACAATGCTCATGAAAATAAGAACATGAACTAGAGAGTCCTTTTGAAAAATAATGAAATTTATTTAAAAAAAGAAAATATAAATATTTATTAACCTTTTCAATCACTATGAGTGTCATGTGTGATTGTTTTTGAATGAGATGGTGAATAGTTATCAGTATTGGCAATTATTTTGTTGTATTGCTTATAGTTTGGTCCAGCCTTACTCATTAGGGCCAGAACCCTTTATTGATTTGCTTTGATCAGCGGGTGTTCACTTGCGAGTTTCTTGTTACTCCACCTTTTAGTAGGAATTTTGTATTTGTGTTGTAGTGGTAGTTTAGTTTCTTTTTGATACACAACCAACCTGTTCCTTAGGACATGTCGGATCAGGGCACGTTTGCCTATATTGAGGACCACATACAAAAATTAATAAGCACTCCCTCTCTATTTACCTCAGTGTCATTGAGCACTTCTGCAAAGCAGCAAAACGAGTCTGAAAAACTTATTAGATTGAATAAAAAACAGATACGCACAGACTTACACGGCCACTTCCTCCTTGAGCATCTAAAGGCAGGAACAATTCCAGCAGGTCTCCATATTCGCAACATACCGGTAGTCTTCACAGAAGACCCAATATACAAAAAAGGTTATAGTTGCATTGAAACAAAATGTAGCAGGGACCTCATGGTATTGACAATGGAAACAGCTTTTTGAAATGTCATCATTGGAACAAGAAATAAAGGACAACCAACTAATCACAAATGCTAAATCATTATTAGCGAAAGTCAAAAAAGAAATAGCAGAGTTTAAGGATTTTACCATCAACAAAAAGTCAACCAAATTTGAAAAAGATTAAAAAAACTTTTCCTTGAAAACAACATATCCATATTTGCAAACAGATTTTTACTCACGCCTGGACTCACGTCGTTTTCTCACAGACTTTCAAGGACAGTCTAGAAATAAATTCATCTCTTTTTCAGATACGTCCTCATCCTCTGGCGGTGAAACTGACACCTCAGACGGAAATCAACAACAAAACCGCGGAAAAAACAACCAACAATCTTTATGAGGCAGAGGCCAACAGCAACCTCGGGCACGGAACAAATATCAAAATCCAAATGACAACCAGGCGTCAACATTACAAGAATTAATGCCGTCATCCATCTTTAATTTATGAAACCGTGATCTGTCGGATGCAGAAAAATCGATCCTGAAAAAAGGCCTATCCTTTGTCCCCACAAGAACTACTGATCTGGTCAAAATGAAGATGGAAATTATTGAGTTTTGTAGAAAAATACGTCTTAAGTCCTTTTTTCTTGAAAATGATTGCCCATCTAACATGGAAGTAACTGGATTCCCGGAAAAATCCACTTTTTGTCCACCTGCAAACAAAGTACCAAAATAAATAATAACCTTTGAGTGTACAGTGCTAGCGACAATCACACAAATAGAAAAGAAAAAGGATTTTATAAAATATAACATCACAAAAATTGAAAAAGAAGCGTTAACTACATTAAAACGGATAACTGGATAACGATAAAACCAGCTGACAAAGGTGGGTCGATACTAGTTATGAATACCTCCAGTTACCGGACGGAGATTCTAAAACAGCTTCAAGATTCACAATGCTATCGAAAAATTGAAATGGATTCTACATCAGACATTCAAGGAGAACTTATGGCTATTCTAAAAAATGCTTTGGATTTAGGAATTATTGGGAACAATGAATTTGGATTTCTGAATGGAAAACACCCAAGGGTTCCTCTATTATATATACTTCCAAAAAAAAAAAAATGCAACACATCCTCCTGGACGCCAAATAGTGTCTGGTTGCGGCTCAATACTTGAGCCGATATCTAAGTATGTCGATTTTTTCTTAAAACCTTTTCTGCTAGAGGTGCCGTCCTATCTACAGGATACCACTGATTTCCTAAATAGAATACAAAGTTTGGAATTCTCACCTTCAAACCAACTATTGGTTACCTTAGATGTGGTGTCCCTTAACACCCAGATACCCCAAGAAGAAGGATTGTGTGCAATCAAAATCTTTCTTAAACAGAGATCTAGACATGTAAGAGTCCCAAGTGAGTTTATAATGGAACTAGCAAGGATCGCTCTCAAAAAGAACTATTTAAAATGTAAGCAGAATTATTACTTTCAGACCAAAGGGACCGCCATGGGCTGTCCCTTTGCGCAGAAATTGGCAGTATTATTTATGGCACAATATGAAGAACATTTCGTCTATAATAACAACCCATTCTGGGCACAGATAACAACTTATGTTCGTTACATCGATGATTTGGAATGGTACCCTGACTGAGTTGACAGCTTTTCATAATTGGTTGAACCAACGGACACCAGACATCCAATTCAGCCTGAATTCTAGCCCTAATGTTATAACATTCCTAGATGTAGAGGTATACAGCTCGCAAGGAACTTTGAATACCTCATTGTATAACAAGTTGACTTACCAAAACAAGGCCCTCCACTACACAAGTCATCATCCGCGCTGCTTACGCGATAATCTTCCGGTGGGACAAACGTAATTGTTCTACTAAAGATGAATATATGTTTCATGCGAATAACCTTCTGGAAAAATTAAAACAGCGAGGATACCCGAAAAAGCTATTGAAACAAGCGTTGAAATGGGCATGGTGGACTCCTAGAGAAGTTCTACTACAAAAAAAGGAAAAAGAACCAACAAATCGGATGGTCTGTGTGACCACATTTTGTTCATGCACCAACTTCCTCAAAAAAGTGATCAAGCAAAATTGGCACTGTAGAGAAGACAAGGTTTTGTGTGCACACATTGCTATGTTAACATAAGCTTTTGCACACAACACTACAGGTAGCTGTTATTATAAGTAAAACTGCTTGCTTGCTTTTTCTTCACATGAGAACGGTCTGTTTTTCACATCCCTAGACTTGCACCGCTATCTTAGTCTGAACACTGTGTGCAGAAACTGTTAAAGGTCAAATAACAATGTATGCTGTTGAATTCAGGTTGATCTGCCCACGCTCTAGACACAACAAGCACACAGCTGCAAATATCTGAAACTCGGGTGCCTTTAATATTGCATTGCATGCATGATGCTGGCACTCTTGGAGAAAACCTTTCCAGACACAGAGAGCAGTGTTGATCCTGTGATGTGATTCACCTAAGCTGATCTTGGAGGTATGGGGTTCCCCATTCAAACCTAGAGACCTTCTATTATTATTATAAAACTAGCTTATAGCCAAGGGAGGGTGGTACACAAGATATTATAGGACCTTTTTCCACTATCATTATAATATGATTTCTCCCTTTGTGTTTTATGGAATTGTAACAATGCTGATGGTTTTGTTTCTAATAATTTGTTTGCTTATGTTAGCCAAAATACTGCATCTTAGAGCACGTAGTTAAAAATAAACATTTTAAACTTTTCCGTGTCTCTGATTACTCACGTTGTGGACTGATATGAGAATAACAACGAAAAGGTGCTCTTGATTCCCACCATTCCTGAGAGTAACCTAAGTCGCTTGTTCTGGGTTGTCTAATCATTGGTAGCTTCGCTGTAGTACGGAGAACGAATGAGACACTGATGCTAGTCGAATAGGGGTTCTGGGTACTGAGGTGAGTTTTTTGGTACACCACAATTCACTGAGGTCCTGGTTTCCTGCGCATAGTTCTGTGCATGAGCAGAATCCCCGCAACATAGCGCACCTAACGTTTTGGTTTTATGTTTGAGACGCCTTAGTAGTGCTTATATTTGCCCACAACACTCTCACTCTTGTTTCCGGTTGACGGGAGTGACGGTTTAAACCTACCTATATAGTTGACTTATAGGTTCATTCAAGCTTGACAATTAAAAAGGTTTCATTTTGAATTACTTACCCTTTTTGAGCTACGGTTTCATATAGATTGCTTTTCTTCTCTGCGTCCTTATGGCTGAAGTTGCTATTGCAGCACATAGTTGCGCACCTCTCCGGCATCATTTGACACAGTTCGGAGTGCCAGATGATGGAATGTCAATTATCTTTGTAGTGAGTGCCGATGCATCATTCCCCTATGAGCTTTTTTACTCTTGGGTTACTTTTCCGGAGGTGAATGCGGATGATAAGACGTTCCACTCATACACTCCTACGGCAGTTCCAGCGAATTACACGCCATATAGGACGCAGGAAATTCCAATTTCCACTTGGCAGCATCGTAACTCCGGTTCGGTTAGGTCCCTTGTCCATTCCTGGGGCCACTTGGCCAGCCTTGGCCGGGTTCACACCTCATCCACGATATTTGCAAGCCCCGGTGGATGACTTAAATCAACTACATACCGCCTTGATTGCGGTGCATAGGGCTTTGGCGCAATACGTCTCGCGCAATCTCCAGGTGGGTGCACCTGGGGTTGCGACGCAACCAGTTGGACCGGCCGGGATCAATATTAGTCCCGTCATGGTTAATTCGGTAATGGGCAAGCGCCCCAGAATAAGGACGATATGCCTTATTGGCTTGCTGAGAAATTTGACCAGCTGGAAGCGGTATTTCCTAATTCAACTCCTGTGGAGAAACACAGGATCGGTACAATTAGTATGCAGAAAGACTTAGTCCCTGAGGTAACAGATTGTGAGAACTGGGGTAAAGTATTTGCAGCAGTGTACGCGAAGTGCTTCGGCACTCTGTCTATGACTGTATTGCCCTCCGTAATTAAGCGTGTTTAGGATGAGCACGGTCTGGAGGCGGCGGTCGAATTGGGAATGAGGCTTGTCGGCGTGTTCGATGTAGTTGCTGAACTCATCCTTGCTAACGTCAAGGGAGATGCAGTTAACTTTCAAGTGTCAAATGAGCTACGCCTCGTCGCCGACGTTGATAAACCCCGGCAGTTACCAAGGATTATTGCAGAGGCATATAAGACCATTGGCCGCAATAGTTTGGGTGTTAAGCCTTTTGATAAAATAACCACGCAACCTCAAACTCAGACGGTTAAGTCTACTAAAGACGACCGTCCTGTTTTTCCTAAACAAAATTGGAAAGGTAAAAAACAGGGGAAGCAGCAACAGAAACAGGGGTTACGTCCCTCATCACCAATACCAGTGACTACTGAATGCACATATGAATTGCGTGATCGCATAAGAATTGGGTATCCTGATAGATTTCAGGTTCCTAATCAACGTTCTCCTCGTTCTTCACAGGAAACATCGGTCTCGCAAGCCGGTGGAGGTGAACGCGGCAGAGGTCGGGGTGGTCCCCCAAGGACGTGAGCAGCCCTGCCCGGCTGATGGTAAAGGCAAGCAGGACGACTTTACACGTCATCGGCCACAGTTTCGGAAAAAGAAACTTGCTGCACTAACAGCGAGGTATGCCACAGATAGTGAGAACACAGCTTCGGAACCTGACATGGGCACTAATGCTGCTAGACAGCGCAGCGGAGGTTACAATAGTGCGGCAAGCACTGCATCCATATCTGAAGGCAACAGCGTTACTGTAGAAACTGTTTACACTAGAGTGGCTGTCCCTGACAGACTATATGACATAGTCCTTTTAATTGAGGGTGACATAAAACGTACGATTAAAGGGATTTTTTGGGAAAATCTGACCTCTACGTATGACATTTTGTTAGCAGAGGCGGACTGGCCCCCAGCTTTCATTTTGGCCGCTCCAAGAGGGTAGGAGGTAATCCTCCCATCTTTTGCACACACAGTGCTGAAGGAGCAAGCTCAGAACTTTGCAGAAGAATGGGCACAGGAGCTTGTGCCAGCGTTGTACCGTACTCAGGTTGGGTGGGATAAATTGTCGCCAAGCCATGAGATTCCGTTACGGTCTATGCCACAGCCACAACCCCAATATCCCATGCGCCGCGAAGCTAAATCTCACGTCGTGGAAATCCTTGAACAATTGGAATATCAAGGTGTAATTGAAACATGTGTGTCACCCATGAATAATCCTCTTTTCACTGTAACCAAACCTGATGGGTCGTACCGCCTAGTTTTGTATTATCAGCATTTGAACTCTCATTGTCAGACGTGCGCGGTACAGAATACCCATAGTTCTGCCCTCGGTGATAGTCGCGTGAGAAAAAGGTTTAAAACCACACTTGACATTTCGAATGGCTTTTACAGTCATAACCTGTCCTCTATTAGTAGTCAATGGACAGCCTTTACTTCTGGCGGCAAACAAAAATAGTTTAAAAGATTAGCCATGGGCAACAAAAACAGTCCAGGCATCTTTGCCGCACGTCTTGTTTCTCTGTTAGAGAGGATTGACCCTGATGCGTACTCGTATGTTGATGATATTTATCTCACAGACGACGAATTATGGCCACATCTGTGTCGCGTTGACCGCATCATTGTCATGGTTGCGGACTTCGGTTACAAATTTAACTTTGCAAAATCACACATGGCAGAGGATACAATGTTGTTTTTTGGCTATGAACTCAACAACGAAGGACAAAGTTTAGCACCTCACTTCCTGGAGAAATGCGCATGTTTGCGCGCTCCAACAACTCTGAAAAAACTACAATCTTTGCTGGGTTTTTTTAATTTCGGGCGTACTTACATTCCCGATTATGCCCAGCGTATCAAGCCGCTATATGCCTTGGTACAACCTACTTTTACCAAAGCTTGCTGGCTGCCAGAACATTCAGCCATTCTGCACTCTTTGCAGGCTGATCTTCTTGCTTCTAAATACTTATTGACACGTGATAACCACCCAAACCTCGTAATCCGAATTGTGCCTGGCGCAGTGAGTTTCACGTACTTGACATTTAATGAGGGGGACACGGTCCCTATTGCTTACAAGTCACACTTGTACACTTCGGCTGATATGCGTTTTTCCACCGTCGAGAAAGTATTGACGGCAGTACAGATGGCGATTCTGAAAGAGAGAGTGCTATCGCAAGGGAAACGCATGTTGGTTGTCACAATTCTAAACTTTGCATCCGCGTTGGATACAATGGGTCACTTCTTTGACGTCTCTGGATGTCACATTCATCTTTGATGCCTCATTGCAGACTCAGGAGTATTTGCAGTATGAATTTGTTCATCCAGCTCCTCTGTCCTTGCGCCCGCTTGAGGATTACCATTGTATCATTTACACTGACGGTTCGGCGCAAACGGCGACGGAATCTACGCATGCTTATTCAGCGGCCTGCGCAATAGTGGCTGGTACTTTTGTGAATGGAGAATTCAAGTCTGATGGCGTGCATTCGCAGACATTGGGAGAATGTACCGCCCAATTGGCAGAGCTACGTGCTCTGGTACTTGCACTGGAGTTTGCTGATCCTCGTGTGACTACTCTTATTGTAAATGACTCATAATACAGTGTTCAGTCTTTCAACGACAATTTATTCTTTTGGTCTCAAAATGTATATCGTGATTCCAAAGGTAGCACAATCAAACATAAAATGCTTTGCGTTCGAGTCGCAGATCTTAAACAACGTCTGCCGCTCGTGAATGTAATTCATACTCTTGGTCACCAGCGCGTAGGGGTACACGCTGTTGGCAACAGTTTAGCTCATGAAGCAGTGAAAACAGCAGTGGTAACATATCTAGTAGCAGCAGTTACAAGATCCAAATGTAAGACTGATGATGACATCTTGGCAGCCATTGCTGCAACAGAGAAAGGTGATAATTACCCTCAAGGTTTCCCTTCTAAATACTCTTTTCATTTAAGTCCTGATAAAGTTCCCTATGTGAGAATTAACGACGTTGGTGACAGGTTGATTCCCAACGTGGACCGCAGACTTTCCTTGATAACAGCCGCTCATGAAGGTATGGCTTCAGCCCATGCAGGCGTTTCAGCGACTGTCACTATCTTACAACAACGTTACTGGTGGCGCGGATTGTATAAACAGACTCGCGATTATGTCCTTACTTGTGACATTTGCCAGCAGATTAAACCTTCGACTGATGTGCGTCCACCTCAAACACAGTTGTACATATCTAATAAACCACTTGGGTGTGTTTATTTAGATCAGTGCGGTCCTTTCTCCTCCGATACTGCGTATAAGTTCATCTTAGTTGCAGTGGATTCGTGCACACGTTTTCTATGGGTCTGGCCACAAAGGAGTGCTGATGCTCGAACTGTCATTAGGGATTTGCGTGTCTTTGTTGGAATTTTTGCATGTGGTACCCTCCATTCGGACCAAGGTCCGGCGTTTGCCTCTAAGGCGTACAAGGATGCCATGAGGTCTTTGGAGGCCCAAGTCAAATTTTCATCTCCATACTGGCCTGAGGGCAATTCTGTTGTGGAGCGAATGAACCGGGACTTAAAGCAATCCTTGACAGCTAGGGTTTTAGGTACTGGCAGGAACTGGTTGGCCCATTTTTATAGCGTTCAACGTGCACTTAATAATCTCCCTAGAAGGTCTCTGGGTGGGTGGACCCCATTCGAAATTCTCTTTGGCATAAAAATGTTTGTCCCGGACCTTGATGGTCTAGACATGGAGGCGTTGGCCGCACCCTTTGACGTAGAAGATCATTCTGCTGTATTACAGAATCTACAAGAGACTCGAGACTGTCTTGCAAAGGAACACTTGCCCTCCACAACTGATGCTGCACTTCAGATTCCGGTAGTTGGCTGTCTATCTCGAGTTGGTGACCCGGTCCGTGAGAAGGTGGAGAACAAGAAGGAGTTCGGCCCCTCTTATCGTGCACCTGTTCCAGTACTTGGCGTGCAGGGTACAAGAACAGTCATTTTACCTCCACTTCCTGGTCGCAAGGATAACAGGTACATCTCCATTGACAATGTCAAACTACAACAAGTGGCCGATTCTTCTTAGTATTACTCCAGCAGTCTCTTGTCCAGCAATGCTGAGAAATTCTGTTTTGGCTCCGGCAAATACGAACAGGCCTGACATTGCCATCGAGATGCATACAGTTATTAATCCTTTATTGACTCCACCGGCTGGTGGTCCCCATGAAGAAACTGAGTATACCTATCCCACAGATGTGTTGTTGCCTGGTGTGCAAACAAGTGCAATTGACCAGTCACATTATTCTTTTGACACTGACTCTACAACATCGAGTGCCCCATCGAAAATTTCTATTTTTGCTGTTTGGTTTAAAAGACATTTTTTAATTCCCCCTTGAACTTACATTTGGCTGGTGCTCATATCTATTTTTTTGTTCATGTCGATTGGATTTGTAGTTGTCTTTTTTCATCTAGTAAATGGACAGTATCTTACAGAAAGATCTGCAATTAGATTAATTGATGGAACTTTGGCACCCCAATGTCCCCAATGTACTTCGTGTTTCCATGGGGGATGTTGTGAAACAAAACATACGCTCTGATGATTGGGATTTCCAAGCCGTTGAGGCTCTTTTTTCTGATTTGAAATATTATGCTGCTTTTGATGCTGAAGATTTGTATTTAGACTCAGCGAATTATGGAGAGTTATTTTGTTACCAACACTATGGCAATCATTTCCTGCATAAAGCGAATACGTTTAGAAATGTCGTTAATTATACACAATGGGAACATTGGCCAGCTCCCATTGAAGGCAGTTCCATAACTCTAGTGAACAAATGTATATAGTTTACCGATTTCAGTGTGTCTAAACCTGAAGACTTTATTTTAAAATGTCTGCTAAGTCAGCTTCCAAAGTTAGACTTACACACATTAAATTACTGTATTCAAAATCCTTTCTAAATGAATTAGCTATAGGGGGCTATGAGCTGTGGAAAAATACCATTGCTCTTAAATCGGTTTGGGTTTCTAAAGTATGGCAAGTTTAGGGCACGGAAGCTTTGCATCGTGCATGCTTTATCCCGAACCACATTTTGTTTTTGAACTCTACTATTTTTCATACCACTTGCTTTGGATTGGCGACTTCTAAAAAAAAGAACGCCCCTACCATTACTTATCTGGGTGCTTATCCTTCCTGGGACAATCACACAGATCTGTCCCTTGATGAATTGCAGTCACTAATTACTAATACATCCTTCAATATTTCCAACTTAAATCCCCACGGATGGTTATTATGGCAAAAAACTTCAGACTCATGTCAACATCGTTTTCTGGGGCTGAGATCAGGCTACACACAGTTTAGGGTTGACCCCCGGATTGAAACCTCCCATTCTGTTGCTACCTATTCAGTAGGAAAATTATGTCAAAACTGGCTTAAACATTCCACCTTGGCGTCAGTTAAACTTCATTTGTCCAAATTAACTGATGATGTAGATTTGAATGATTTTGTTAAGGGCCCTGTGGGTGGCAGGTCCAAAAGATGGGTTAATGCTATTTGAAGCTGCTTCTAGATTCTAGATTGAGAGCTATTGATCAAGCAAATTTGGAGCAAGTTCTTGCTGTCATTGATAATAGCATTAACACTCTTTCTTCCAGAATATACACATTAGATAATATTGTTTCATCTGTTGTGGATATTGTACAGGATGACATGTCTGTCTTCTACCATGGTCAAAATCAATTACGTTCTATTATGCAATTTGCATGGACTTTACAAACATTGAAGGCTGGAAAGTTCCCTGGGACTACATGAATACATCATCTTTATTCTTGCCGTTTAATCTGACTGATAAACAACAGTTCATGTCCATGAAGGATGCAACATATTCACTATTGCATATTGAAAAGTTGGAACCTTTACCATTCTCTGTGGCCGAATCAAACTCAGCTGTGTGGCTTATCCATGGGTTAATCACACTACCTTTTCCATTGTTTAAGTTCAGTTCATGTATGAAACACTATGCCTTAGGCAGATATGAACCACTAGGTACCACTTTCCTTCATGAAGTTTGGTCACTCCCATTTACATACAGGTGCCTGAGAGATGGTAAAGAAATTTATTTAAAAGGAGAGGAGTGCACTTCCACACCTGATCACTCATCCAATTGCATGGCGCTTGCAAGGTTCACGCACCGAATTTAGCTTGCATTTTGAAGGGAAATCCTGTGCCAGCGATTACACTGACTTTCACGTTATTAGCTAACGGTAGCTATTTGCTTTTGAATAATGAGGCGTGTTTCGGGATGCTAGCAGGGATTCCGTACATTGTAACTGTCTCCCAATGAGTAGTCTGTTGCAGTGACGGCCCGTGTAGGGCGTTTTACCGGGGCGGTGACGTGGCACAGAGGAGGGGCAGGGTGGGGGATTGCAAAATGTGGCAAACGGCTGATTTCAGGTAAGTTACGAAAAAAAAATAATAAAACAAATTTTGTTGCGCGCGCTGCATCGCCATGCCCTACACGGGCCGTCACTGGTCTGTTGTAAGAATCTGCTTTTCCCACTCCCGCATGGGAGACTCGATGTATCCATCTGGCCTTCCATACCAACCTTGAAAGCAGAGTTCAACAAGATGAGCAGAATAAGGGCTCTATTGTCTCAAAAAGAAGTTGCCCTAACTTCCTCTCATGAAACATCCTTCACGCAGCTAACACCCGCACCAAGGTGCATGCGCTTTTAAATACTGATCTCCCACTTCATTTCGGTGCTCTGATTGCCACTATATTCAATGCCTCGTCAACAACTGGCTTGGCGCATTTTTTCAAAGTTGTGGGCTCTGGCCTTGTGACCTCGTTCCAAACAATATTTGGTGTGATACCGGCATTTTTTCATTCTATTTTTTCCAGTGTCTTCAGCGGGCTTCCGTTAATCCTCGCCTTGACTGCTGGTGTGCTGCTGTTGGTTTGTTTGCACCGCAATGGCTGCACGATCTGTGTCATACGACAGCCTGCCCCGGCTGCTCCAACTTCACAACCGGATGCTTGAATACTATGAAACACTACCTCTGGCCACTTTGATTGTAGGCTATGGATTGTCCTTCCAGTTCTTATACTTTACTTGCGTGCAACCTGTTTTTCATTGCCTAGATTGTTATTTTGAATGGGCCCTGGATTTGTGCCTCTCAAACACGGCGTATCCTGCCCCGGATTCTGATCGACTGATGAGTCCCTTAGTGGCTCATGAGTTGGACTGTTCTGGTATCGGGATTATGGCCGGTGCAGCTGCGAAAGGCATCCTAGGAAATTGGGATATATATGCAGCAGCCCATGACTTCCTGGCGCGAAGTTATCTCGAAGAACACGCAAGTTGTCATCTGATGGTGCTAGAGGCTACGTTTATCGAAGAACATGTATGTTCGTTTACTCTATTAGATTGGATGGCTGAATCATTTACTGAAGATTACAATGACTTCCTCTTGGATGCTGTTGCGACATGCTGTGCCTATACGTTGATGGATTAAATTGCCAGCTGTCCATCTTCCGCACGTAGAAACTTAAATTTTTTTACTTTTTATTTTTTTTGCTCCAGAATGATCTTTTTGTTTTAATATTTTCCCAACACACAATTTCGAACTTTTCCCTACCAATTATACGGATTGGCAATATATGAACTTGGTTCTGTCCCACTTGGACTTGAACTCTGCGTTCCTATATTGCTTCCCTATTCTGTTCGTGGTCCGATCAAGGGAGGGTGTAGTTAAGACAGGGTTTTGCCTGCACACATTGCTATGTTAGCATAAGCTTTTTCTTTTTAGATACTAAACGCCATCTTGCCACTTTGCTTCTTTTGCACACGACACTACAGGTAGCTGTTATTATAAGTAAAACTGCTTGCTTGCTTTTTCTTCACATGAGAACGGTCTCTTTTTCACATCCCTAGACTTGCACTGCGACCTTAGTCTGAACACTGTGTGCAGAAACCGTCAAGGTCAAATAACAATGTATGCTGTTGAATTCAGGTTGATCGGCCCATGCTCTAGACACAACAAGCACACAGCTGCAAATATCTGAAACTTGGGTGCCTTTAATATTGCATTGCATGAATGATGCTGGCACTCATGGAGAAAACCTTTCCAGACACAGAGAGCATTGCTGATCCTGTGATCTGATTCACCTAAGCTGATCTTGGAGGTATGGGGTTCCCCATTCAAACCTAGAGACCTTCTATTATTATTATAAAACTAGCTTATAGTCAGGGGAGGGTGGTACACAAGGTATTATAGGACCTGTTTCCACTATCATTATAATATTATTTCTCCCTTTGTGTTTTATGGAATTGTAACAATGCTGATGGTTTTATTTCTAATCATTTGTTTGCTTATGTTAGCCAAAATACTGCATCTTAGAGCACGTAGTTAAAAATAAACATTTTAAACTTTTCCGTGTCTCTGATTACTCACGTTGTGGACTGATATGAGAATAACAACGAAAAGGTGCTCTTGATTCCCACCATTCCTGAGAGTAACCTAAGTCGCTTGTTCTGGGTTGTCTAATCATTGGTAGCTTCGCTGTAGTATGGAGAACGAATGAGACACTGATGCTAGTCGGATAGGGGTTCTGGGTACTGAGGTAAGTTTTTTGGAACACCTCAATTCACTGAGGTCCTGGTTTCCTGCGCATAGCTCTGTGCATGAGCAGAATCCCCGCAACAGCACTTAATACAAAAAGTACACACCACATGGAGCAAACTGCTATTTGCTCTAAAAAAAGACAAAAGTGTGGGATTTTACTTGTTCGGGCTGCGGTACAGAGACCACTAAATACAAACACTTTGAGGACACAATTAAGCCTACCTCCTATTACCGGACACCACAAATGTGGGACATGTTTGAGCTGCCCACATACATTTGAGGGTGTGCTTTTCTGTTTCAATTACATTAAGTGGAATCATGACCGATTCACTAACTGCAAAAGTAAAAATGTAGTATACGGCGTTGTATGCCCATGCCCAAAACTATACATTGGGAAAACCAATCACGAAGTCCGCCAACGCATGACACAGCATATTTCTAGAATTCAAAGACAAGTGGCAAATGCACTGTTGGTGCACCACTGGACCTCAAAGAATCATAGTCTGAATGAACTGAAGTGGACCGTTCTATCTAAAGTTGAGAAAAATCCACGAGGTGGCGATGTAGAAAGGGTTTTGCTCCAAAGAGCAGAGATGCTCATTGTCAAGTACAATACCGCAACAAATGGCTTAAACGAACTCTCCGAAATTTACAATCTGTAAAAATGTAAACTCAGTACATCATAGCAACAACCTTTGATGAAGGTGACTAGTCTTTGAGACACTGGGGTGAACAAGTTACATTTTTAGTATATAGATACACTGTTTGGCTACGGATGAGCGTGACCCTTTAATTTATAGCTAATCTGGCAACCGCTTGCAGAACCTTGTAAAACTGCGGAACATCCTTAAGCATCAAAGCTCAAAATACAACTCGATGTAATTGTGACGACAACTTATGTATTGTGAGCATAAGTGATACAACAAAAGCCTCTTTGTCAACTAACAAGTCACGTTAGGCAACGTCTGCTGTGACGAGATACCCACAAGAAAATAACTAGCTCATGCGGTCATTGCACCATTCAAAAGGCTGTACAAAAACAATAAAGTTTTCTTTGAATACCAACTCAGTCATGTGATACGGACTCGTAGGTGACGACATACAATGCCTGCCACAAACGCGCTTGCCTCAGTGGGAGATAGGCGAGTGTATGCAGACCAGCGAAGCAGGGCTGAAGGTAATTAAATAAGGATACTGAAGGCGTTACATTGTGTCTTTCATCAGAATACGAAATGCGCAGATTGAGTGTTTTCGCGTCTTTGCTTTCCGTAGATTGAATCCATGGTACCTTCCGACGCGCACTGCTCAACACTAATATCATGTGTGATTACGGCAACAATTGAGGTACGTTGAATGGACTGCCGCTTACACAGGCTTTGAATGTGTTGTCCGTGAGGATGTTTTTGAGGTGTTTGAAACAGTTTACTTTGTTTCTTTAGTTGGATGCTGTAATGTGACATCACCGTCTTCATTGATAAGACGATTCAGGCACAAGCTGTTCTTGAGCAAGGTAACACGAAGTTTGTTTAAATCCTTGCTAATATCTAGTTGATATGAATTGGAGCCTTTGAGTTTAAAAAAGGGTTTTCTTCTCTCTTCTACTCTTTATTAGTGGCAGTGGCATTGTTGCTCAAAGCGTTAAAGCGCAGTGTGGCACCAGGAGGGCCAGCAAAAAGAATACATGAGGTAGAAGTTTTAAGAATACCATGACTTTAGAGGTTTGTTGGAGTGCCCGGAAGTGTGATTTGGTGGTAACACATGCACCTCTTGTTTTGTTTTTACAGCTCACATTCCAGGTCCTGAGGAAAACCCTCAAATAATGCATTGGGTTTGAAACGCGTAGACCTGTCTCTTACGTCCAAACAAGTTTTGTTAAAAAATATAAGTATCAGGTCCTCAGCAATGTATAATAATTGAGGAAATTACATTTTTAATGACCTGAATACCTAAACTGTTTGGCATTTATTATTACAATTCCAGAAATACTAAACTTGAACACACTGCTCCTCCCATATCAGGAATTAACACTGACGCACTGATCAGGGAATCCCCAATGCATTCCTATGGGAGGGCAGGCCAATCTTACCAAATGTAACACAGAGAGCGCAGGCACTTTACACTGGACAGCAGTGTTAAAGTGCCCAGAGGCCTAAAACCACCAAAACCATGTCAGAGAAAAGGCTAGGAAAAAGGCAAAAAGTTTAGGGATGACCCTTCAAAAAGGGCCAAGTCCAACAGTGACACATTCACAGTGTGTGAGGTGTTCATTCCAGTTGACAGTGTGTGCAGTGTCACCTGCTCCGTGGGGCTACAATGTCACTGCATGCAGCGCCCATACTGGAGATGGACTGTGCAACGCTCCCTGTGCTATATAGCCACAGTGTAATTGCATGCAGTTTCTGCTGCATTTCATCCCACCGTCGAGTCTCTTCTGCAAAGAGACTGCCTGCCCCTCGGAAACCCCACGGTGGTAGGGAAGGCCGGCAGTTCGGCAGACTGCACTTTCCCACTACCGCAGCAGGATGGTTGTGAGAAACCAACCACGTAATCAGGCCCTAAGTGTAGAATATTGTACAAGCAGCCAATTTGTATTTGAAATAAAAAACAAACATGATAGCTCTAGCTGATGTCCCTGTCACAGAGGTAACCAACCACTACAATTTACTAATAGAAAGCCATTACTACCAAAAAAATTAAGACAAACTAAGCCCCCTAATGGATTATTTCTAAGACACTTGTCTTGGCAGACTGTATTGCTATGGAAACAGATGCCAACACAAATTACAAATACCATGGTGGAATGTCTATAACAGCACCAAGGAACAGGACGTCAAAACAAAGAACGCAGTGGAAGGATGACAAAATGATTTCCAATCCACATCAGGCAGAACCCAACTATTCCCATTCCAGTCTAACTATATTGTGGAAAATGTTGGACACTAAAGGGGTGACATTTACTATTCTCACTCCAGTCTAACCATACTGGGGAAGGTGTTGGGCAGTAAAGGACTTACATTTACCATTCCTACTCCAGCCTTACCATACTGGAGGAAGGTGTTAGACACTAAAGGAGTGAAATTTACTATTCTCGCTCCAGTCTACCCATATTAGGGAAGGTGTTAGAATCTAAAGGGGTGACATTTACTATCCCCACTCCAGCCTAATCATATTGGGGAAGGTGTTGGATAGTAAGGGGGTGGCATTTATTATTCCCACTCCATACTAAACATATTGTGATAAAGTGTTGGACACTAAGGGGGCTGCAATAACTATTCCCACTCCAATCTAATGCTACTTGAAGAATATGTCAGACATTAAAGAGCTAAAATTAAGTAAATACACTTCAATGGAAAACCTTATAAATTTCGAAAATACAAAATAAATATTTTATCTAGACAATAAAAACTCCATACTCAAACACAATTTCTTAGCTATAAAATAAAATAATATTACATTTAAAACACACTATCCAAAACTACATACCTATATGTACATATTTAAAATATTTTAAGACATTGATTGAAATTACTACTTAAAATAAAAATAACAAAAATTCCTATTCCTAAACTTTCTACCATAAAAAATAAAATAAAATCATAATCCTAAATTAGAAAAATATATTAAAAATATGCTTTAAACCATTTTGTTATTGAAAACATTAAAAGATACATTTGAAAATTAAATAATAAATATAAACCAAAATAAATATGCAATTGTTTAATTTTGAATAAATATTTCAAAATAAATTATATTTTTAATAATATAAATGCTCTACTTCAAGCCCTTGGAGATCTTCTTCAAGCAGGGTACACAGCACACAGCAAAGCCTTTGTCCTCTACTTGTCAGAAACAGCCACTGCAGGCCATCCCCAATCAGCACACAGCAAAGAGTCAGCTCTTCACCTTGGCAGAGGTTCCTCTTGATTCCAGGGGTATTTTAAAGTTCTAGGGTCTGGGCCTCAATATTTATTCTCAATTTCTCTTTGTTTTTTTGTGGCAGAGAGGCTCTGTGCTCAGCCCAAACCAGTGTTGTCCTCTCTGGTCCAGCTTCATGGCAGGAGGTGGAGACATAATTGTGTAAGGCAGACCAGGCCCATTTAGGTGCAAGGAAATCTGCTCCCATTACTCTACATGCAGCCCAGGTCTATTAAGCCCAGCCCAGACTCACCCAGGAAAGACAAGACACACCTCAAACCCTCATTGGCTCTCTACAGTGAATGCACATCTCCAGACCCCGCCACTTCAAAGCCAGACAGTCAATTCACAAACTAGCGGAGGCACACAGGGTAGCTAAGCCTGAAAATACCCACTTTGTAAAAGGTGGTATTTTTAAACACACAATATAAAATTCATCTTCACTAAAAGATGCATTTTATATTGTGAGTTCAGGCAAACTAAACTCCAACTTGCCATCTTGTCCCAATAGAAAGTTATAGTTATAAGATGTTGTAAATAAACTCCCATTGTATCCTATGGGACAGATAGCCTTTCAATTGTGAAAAACGAATTACAATGAATTTCACTATCAGGACATGTCACACACACCAGTAAATGTCCTACCTTTTAAATACACAGCACCCTGCCCACTGGGATACATTGGGCCTACCTTAGGGGTGTCTTACATGTAAGAAAAGGGAAGGTTAGGGATTTGCAAGTGGGTGCACTTGCCAGATCGACATGACAGTAGAGACTGCGTGCAGACACTGCAGTGGCAGGTCTGTGACCCCTTTGAAAGGCTGCTTGTGTGGGTGGTACAATCAGTGCTTTAGGCCCACTAGCAGCATTTGACTTACAGGCCCTGGGCACACACAGTGCACTGTACTAGGGACTTAACAGTAAGTCAAACAAGCCAATCATGGAACCACCAATCCATATTAACAAGTTACAGAGGGTGCACTCGTACGTTGGCAATGATCAGCAGTGGTAAAGTGCCCAAAGCATCTAGACCAGCAACATTGAAATCCAGCACACAGCAAAAATATAGGAGGCAGAGGCAAAATGACAGGGGAAAACCACGCCAATGATGCCAGGTCTAACAATGGTACATGTGCCGGAATTAAAACATCTTAAAGCTGTGGTCACAAAAAACAGATCACATCAGATTTTAAGGAGAAGTTGGGCCAATTAATATCAGAATATAGGGATAGACTTTGGGAAGCAAAAAAAAAAATATAGAGAGACCCAATGGTAATATGTCTACAACATTGCTAATTTAAGAAATCAAAATAAATTCTGGAAATACATATCCAGATTAGAGGATAGAACAAACCGTGGTAGATGAAATGGGATAAGAAGATACTAATGGGAGAAGCATAGTCAAAAAACTTTCACCTACAATAATTGTCATCTGGTAAGCACATGGGTCTCAGGAATAGATAACAATCAGCCTGATAATTTTATTAGGGATGGCAGCTTCAAGAGTTTTTATTTGCTTTGTATAATCAACTCATTTGACACCAAATTAGCTCTATGATGGTGCAAATCAGACAGTGCCCCAGGGTCAAATGGAATTCCCGCTGCTTGTGAAATATATTGACTCTTGGAAGACCTGGTTAACTTAATATAAAAGCGTATTTTCAGCTATCGATTACAATAAAAGATTTCTGTAGATATTAGTTCTTTGCCCTTTTGAAAAAGGGCAATAGTGCAGATCCATCTTATTATCACCTGATAGCTTTGTTAGACATCGATGGATAAGCTTACGCCATGATCCTACTTTAGGAATTAGATATTTGGGCAGAAAAGAAGCATGGATATCAATTAGGGGTCGCCAGAGGTCGCAGCTGCGGCCACTGACTTCCCCTTTGCGAACTCTGACACTTATATTGTGATCCTGGCTCAGAAGGGACTGGGCAGGGCAAAGAACAGAAATTGAACGTGACCGTCTGAAAGACATGTTCACCTTCTGTACTTGTGATCCAATTGTCCCAGACTGAAAACCTAGAGGCGTGGTACAGAGTGGTGCTTCACATCCCACTATCCGTTAATAGGGCGTGATGCGGAAGTTAGAAGTGCCTGTAAAGGGCACTTGCCTGCCATTCACGATCTCCAGAGCGTGCCCATTTAATGGCATTTATTCTGCTACAAGTGCTTCTGGCTGGCTGATCTTCCTGCACCTAGTGTCTTGAGCGGGATTTTGAGGGCTGCAGTGGGAAGCTCGGCTGTGACAATGTAAATGTGCTGTGATTGGTCGACAGCTGAATTGCCTTTATTAAAAACACACTAAGTGCAAATAAGAGGGTTCAGCTGCTACCACATACCAGTGGAGAGGTGGCTGGATCCGTAGTGCTATCATCCAGCAGCTATCTATAGATCCAGAGATCTACATGATCAGTCCACATGCTACCTTCAGCCTCTGTGTGCAGAGTCACTACTTAAATGTCAAGTTTGAAGGATCACCTCTCACGTGTTAGGAATCAAAACCATTTTGATTCAAGTACTTTTGGCTATCATTTTGAAATATGTAGCCTGCCTGCTTAATAGTTGTTGCATTGGACTGTTTTATGTTTTACCTAGACTTCTTGTATATGTGCCCCTTGCCACGATAGACATAGGTAATACCACTGATCTTCAGTGAAAACAAGTCCGGTCACTTTGAAAGGTTTCACACAATTATGAAGGATTCGGCTTTTTATCTAACAGAATATCCTGTTTTTTTAGTTGGAATTGATCGTTTGTCTTTCCCTTTCAGATAGGTTTCAGAGGTATTTGAAAACAATATTTCAGCCTTTCGAGACCATATATGTGTGCTCGTACACATCCTTTAATTTTGCATCAACCTAAGTTATTGCATTCCTGGTTGTCTGAATTTTTTTCCATTAGTGTTTTCTGATGATACTTTTGAGCGTGTATGGCATCAGATCTGGATTGGTTATTATGCCAGACTAAGCAAACAGCTTGAAGTTAATGCACTGAGTACCATCACTCCGTAGCAGTTGTGCCCAGTGACATAGTAAGAGTGCTACATGCCCCGAAGTAAGAAAGAAAAATGGTCTTTCTCTCTCCCCATCCAGGATGGGTAGCAATAAACAGCCATAATTGTGGTACAGTTGGAGCTCACACGCCTTGGCTGTGGTGCCAGTGCACCTGTTGCACCAATAATAACTGTACCACTAGCAGCACTCAGCAGTAGAGCCTGGATGCTGCTGTATAAGCATGCCATCAGGGCAGGATTGCATCAACTAATACACCTATTTGGTATAAAGAGTAAGGCCGTTCTTGGCTAAGACACAGTTGTGTTGACTTTAGCTTGTGGAGATACAGGGGCTGATTACGATGTCAGGCGGAGTTTCCTCCGCCCGACATCGTCTCGTCATGGGACTGACGAACACCCGGTCGGCGGTCCCGACCAACTAATTAGGATGCGACTGAACACTGTTCGGTTGAATTCCCATATTTTACAATGGGAGCATGCATTCCGGCGGTAAACTGGCCGGAATGCATCTTCCCATTGTAAAATAGGAGGTGCAGTTCATCCCTGCACCCTGTGGCAGGTGCCTACCACGGGGTGCAGGGATCAACAGGGGGCACCATAGGTGGACACTCAGCCTCAAACAGGAGGCCGTGCACCCAAGAGGTCGCTGCTGGAGTCCCCAAAGTTGAGTTCCGACAGCCTTTCTGTGTCAGAAAGGCTGGCACGGAAAGGCTGCTGAAACCCAACATCGTAATCCCAAGGGCGGAAAGTTCTGCCCTTGGGATTACTGACCGCATTCCGACTGGCAGATTGACCGTTCAGATTCCGACCGGCATATTACGATGTGGTTGGAAAAGGCTCCGACAACGGTGGAGCCTTTTCCTACCACATCGTAAACGGCCCCTCAGTACTTTGTGGAGCAATGGCACAAGCACACTGTGTTAGGGATCTAAAATAAACTGCAAGGTTTTTGGCTGGCTCAGTAGAACAGTTAGTTTATTTCCTAGTAAACCTTCTGCATTGGTCTAAATAGGAAGTGCTCCACTAATGTACAGCAGGATCACTGGAAGTGACGATAGGAAGCAAATTCCACTTTCTGTAGACTAAAAATTAGTGTTATTTGCAAACTCTAGTGGAAGAGGGAAGGGGATACCAGTAAAACAGGATTTACATTTGTAGGTTTAGGCCCTATAGAGAAAAACCCTGAATGCTAACTATATCTGCATGAACCAAACAGTATTATTATCCAGTTTAATTTTTTGGGCATTGTTTAGAAAGGAGTTCATGTTTTTAGAGCATGGCTTCCTTACCAATTTTCATCTGGTGGATATTATCCAATTTCTAAAACGTGTTTTCATCAGCATTCTCAGCAGTCGTAAAGGTCAAAACAATCATTCTTTTTTTAAAGTTGGAACTTCCCAAAGAAAGCAGAAAAACACCTTTACAATTTTGTTGAAAATGTTTGGCAAAATTTCCGTTAAAAAACACACAGTACTAAACCCATCACCACACATGGCAAACCGCTGGTATTGCAACACCTTCTCGTAGAAAATTAAGAAGAAAGGGAATTGAAAAAAAAAATCCCATTGGAAATAATGTTAAATTGAATATCTTTTTTTAAACAGTTAAAAAATAGTTAAATATAATTTAATGAAGAAAATATACAAAATATTTATTATTGGAATACAAAAATATTTATTATTGAATTATACATTATTTTAATACCCTAATTCGAATTTAAAAATGAATGTAATAACTTTTATTAAAATGTAGCTAAATTATTGTAATCAATTCCATACATTGCTTTTAATAATTATTAATGCATCATCGCATTTTTTTATTTAGTGCAAATTTATTTTTAATTTAAAAAAGACCTACAGCTAGATGCTCTAGCAACTTTTTTATTATTTTATTTTATTGAATTTACTGTCAAAGTTTACTCTTATTTTAGGGTTTCTGTTTTACTTTGGTGATGTCACTTCTTGACATTGGGTTGAAGGTAATGTGACCTCACTAACTGTCATGCAATGAGGGCCAAGGTTTTGTGATGACACTTCCTGTGATGTCATCAAGTAGTCAAAAGGCGTGCAATGTCACTTCCGCTGCTCCTGACATTTTGCTACAAACTGAACTGTGGTACCATTAGTAGTATTGTTACAGCGTCATACTTTGCACAATGCTTAATCATAGGGAAAAATGGTCCATTATGTGCATGTTCCATTGATTTCACAGCCATCTTTGTGGATTGTCACATCCTTTAGTACAAACTAGGTACATGGAGTGTTCTGGGCCCTCTACTAAATGCAATAATCTCTTTGCACTAATACGGGGCTTAAACAAGGATGAGTATTGGCCTCATTGCTGTTCAACCTGCATACTGCCAAAATTAGCGGTGCTTTAAAGAAGGCCAGATCCATTCCACCAAGTATTGATAAACATTGACTCCAAATTCTGCAATATTCCAAAGGTATTGAAACTCATATTGGCATGCAGAGAGCCTTTCCTTTTTTTTAATACAAACTTTATTGCATTTTTTAATAAGACATGACAGTACTGACAGCAATGATTGACATAGGAGCAATGGTAATTAAGCAAACATGGCTTTCAAAGAGCCTTAAATGGACTAAACTACTACAATGCTGAAAACAAGCTCGAATTAATCCTGCAAAAATAAAAGGTGAAAATCTTCAGAAAATAAGCCAATAAAGCTAAAAAAAAAAATGATAGTCTGGCCAGTTGGTTCTGGGATATGCTACAATGTATAATTTTCTAGGAATATGGCCGAGAAGGGAACGGCTAATCACCAATTCACCATAAAAGACAGAGGTGCCTCTCTGTCATTTGTCTAGAGTAGACTGAATGTGCCTTTACAGAGCCCTTCAGCCAGGGTAAATTTTGGGATAACAGGAATTCAAGATCAAATACTTCGAAAAGTGCAATTAATTCAATATTTGAGACAGGTTGTCACCTTAGAAATCACTGGTCAGCTTATCTAACAGAAGCCATTAAAGATTTAAATGCAGATTCTGGTGCCGATTACGATCCGGCAAAAACCGGGTACGAACCGTCGGTCGGAGCGTTTTCTCCGTCCGACTCGTACCCGGTCGTAAAACTTCACAAACATGGAATTACGATTCGCACGGAAACACCATTTCCGTACGAATCGTAAAAAACACCGACCGACGAAAATATACATACGAATGTGCTCCGGGAATGCTGCGACGTGACGTCGGGACGCTGACAGGCAGCGTTTCACGACCCAGGAACCACGATTCGAACCGACAGCAGTCCGGACGGCAATATTTTCACGGCACCAAAAAAGTGCCGGAAAAGCAAAGTACGTCGCGAAACGACCAGAGTAGGTGGCCCGGTACGCGCCGTACCCCCCCCCAGCCCGCGTACGCACCGTACATACACGGGTGAGGGTACGACTCGAACGTACACGGGTGTACATACACGGGGGGGTTCGACACGTACACGGGTGTACATACACGGGGGTTCGACACGTACACGGGTGTACATACACGGGGGGTTCGACACGTACACGGGTGTACATACACGGGGGGGTTCGACACGTACACGGGTGTACATACACGGGGGGTTTGACACGTACATGGGTGTACATACACGGGGGTACGACTCGAACGTACGGGGGCTGGGGGGTACAACTCGAACGTACGGGGGCTGGGGGGGGTACGACTCGAACGTACGGGGGCTGGGGGGGTACGACTCGAACGTACGGGGGCTGGGGGGGTACGACTCGAACGTACGGGAGCTGGGGGGGTACGACTCGAATGTACGGGGGCTGGGGGGGGTACGACTCGAACGTACGGGGGCTGGGGGGGGTACGACTCGAACGTACGGGGGCTGGGGGGGGTCAGCACGTATGCGGGCACATGTCTCCATGGTTGCTATGGGAGTTCGGTGCGGACGGTGTTTTTTCCATATGGTTGTAACATCGGACGCACGGGATGGATCGTAATTCCTCGGTCGGACTTCACTTTTCACATTTGTACGGTAAATCGTCCGTGGACGTGTCGGACACATTTTCCGACCCGAGGACGTGTGGGGAATACTTCCCAATGCGATTCGTATGGACTTTTTACCATGCGAATCATAATTGGCAGTTTGTACGGCACTTGTGCGATTCGTACGGTAAAAAGACCGGATACGAGTCGTACGGGGAATTTTTTTACCGGATCGTGATCGGCACCTCTATCTTTAGGGCATATGCAACAAGGCTGATTTTTAGATCGAAAATAAAGTCTCTGACCATGCTGATCAGTTGCATTGTTAGGTACATTACCTCCTCGTCCCTCCCTCGCTTCCATTACTTACGCATTGAGGCATCCCTGCCTCACCAGGCACCCATACCCACGTGATTTATCACAGGGGGACTATAAGTAGCCCCCACCCCCCTCAAACCTCCTGTTTTTTCTTTGTCTCACCTGTTGAGACGCGCGTACCACGAGCTGGCCGTTTGGGGGTGCTGCGGTCTTCTCTTGATGGATTTCTTCTTTTGGATTCCTGCATGGGTGGTTTTCTCTCACGATTTCTTGTGCCTGCGGGGCCTGGCGGTGCCGGCCTGGGCAGCGCTGTGCCTTCCCTCACCGCGTCTGGGGTTAGCAGTGCTCCCTTGGCAGTGGAGCGGGCGGGTCCGGCTGACGGAGTCACTAGCCCTGTTTGGCTGGGGTTGTCTTTCCGGGTTGGAGGCCGGAAAGGGAAGCGGCGGCAGGGGAATTTTGTCTCGCATCCTCGGCTGGCTGTTTCTGCTCATCTTTACAGTAAGGGCCTCGTGTGAGGCCGTTTTTTATCATTTCACATGTGTTTTTTGATTGGATTTCTGTATTTTGCAGGGGGGGGGAGTTACGCTTTTCTCTTTTTTGATTGGTTTTCTGGGGTTCCCTCCTGGTTTTTGGTGCCAGTTGGTTGGGCCCCGGTGCTTGGCTGCTCCCTACTTAAACTTCTACGGCTGTGCTTCTGGTTTTTGGGATCATTATGTCGAAGCATGCTTCCAAGCGCAGGCATGTTTTGTCCTCCTCCTCCTCTGACGATGATGAGCCGGTCCCGGCTCACCGGACTAGGTCCAAGGGTCCAGGGGATTCTGTGGCCCTACTGTCTGCTTCTGAGGTCCAAGGAATGATTGAAGCGGCTGTGGCTCGCACTCTGGAGTCCAGGGTTCCTGCCAGGCACAAGTCTTCTCGTTCTGCGGTGGGTGCGGTGGACTCTCCCTCTGAGGACTCTTCTTCTTCTTCAGGCGCTGCCAAGCCCTCTACCTCTTCCGGGAAGTTTGTGCGTAGGGAGGAGGTTCCTGCGATTCTCCAGCACATTAGAGAGAACTTGGGGTTTTCACCTTTTTCTGCGCCTGAAGGCTCGGATGACATGTTTCCTCAGTATGTTAAACCCTCCGTTCTCGCAATGCCCTTTCATGGGCGCATCAAGGACTTGATTTCTGGGGAATGGCGCGATCTGAAGCGCTCATCGGTTCCTTGTTTCTTGCAGAAACTGTACTCCTTGGAGGAGGGGGAGGTTTCTCTTCCTCACGCTGTCAAAGTGGATGCCATTTTGGCCACCCTTATTGGTCGTACGGGGATTAATCCTGAGGATTGTTCTCCAGCTGATGCTACAGATAAAAAGGTGGATGGGGCGCTGAAGAAGGCCTTCTCTGCTGGTAACTTGTCAATGTGTGCTGGCATTTATTCTGCTCAGTCGTTGGTGTCTGACTTTGGGAAACTGGCCACGGCTGTCCAGGATGAGTCGGACTGCTCCGGCTTGCTTGTCCACATGGAACAACAGGCCAAGCTCTTGGCTGACGTCTCTTCGGATGTACTTCGTTCTTCTGCCATGGCTTCTGGTTCCTTGGTCCTGTCTCGGAGGAACCTATGGATGCGTGACTGGAAGGCGGATTCTTCGGAAAAGTCCTCTCTCCTTAAGATCCCCTTTGACGGCAAAATGCTTTTTGGTGAGCAGCTGGACAGTATGATCATGAAAGCTTTTAAGGACCGTAAGCATGGTCTGTCTTACAAGGGCAAGTCATCTGCATCTCACTCTTGCCGCTTCTGGAATCCGGCTCCTTCCTCGGCCTCTTCATTCCAGTCTTTCCGGCAGTCCTCAAGGGCCTTTTCGGACCATCGGCGTAAGTTCCAGCCCAAAAAGGCGGCTCCCGTGGCTGGTCCCAAGGGTCCATCGGATGCCTTCAAGCGGAAGTCCTGACAACGACGGCGTGGCAGCCTCGAGACCTGTGGGCGGAAGGCTGTTGTTTTTCCTGGAGGCTCGGAGTCTGGATGTGAAGGATCGCTGGGCATTGAGTGTTGTCAGGAGAGGTTATCCTATCAACTTTGTCACTATTCATCCTGGCTAGGGCACCATCCGTACTCCTGTCCCCACGTCCCCGGCAAAGCGGAAGGCTCTTTTGGAGGGGGTTCGGGATCTTCTGGAGAAGAAGGCGATCGTCCCAGTCTCCCTGGCACAACAGGGTCAGGGTTGTTATTCCATTTTGTTTCTGGTCCAGAAGGTGTCAGGAGGGTTCTGGCCAGTTCTGGACCTCAAGAAGGTGAATGGTTGGGTTCGGACCGTTCACTTCAAGATGGTGACCTTACAGTCCATCATTCCTTTGGTGGGGGTCCGGGACTTCATGACTTCTATCGATCTGGAGGATGTCTATTTGCATGTTCCGGTGGCTCGGGGGCATCAGAAGTTTTTACGTTTTGCGATCGGCGACTCTCACTTCCAGTTTGCGGTTTTGCCATTCAGGCTGAAGTCCGCTCCGCGGGTCTTCACCAAGCTTATGGCTCCTTTGGTCGCATTGGTCCATGCCCAGGGGATATTTATCCATCCTTACCTGGACGATTGGTCCATGCTCCCTCGTTCCGGTTGGCTCTCAGTCACACGGAGGTGGTCCTGGCCGTTTTGAGGGGGCACGGCTTTCTTATCAATGTGGGGAAGTTCTTCCTTGTTCCGTCCCAGTATCGTCTCTTCATTGGGGCACGATTTTGGACGGA